>NC_072386.2:90525252-91149180 GCF_028885625.2 Pongo pygmaeus | reverse complement strand
CTGTTAGAGATCAAAAAAGACTTCAGAACCTCAGAAAAATAGCAGCCAAATTCAACATCTGAACCTTATTTGGATACCAAATCAAACAAAACAATTGTAAAAAGGTATTTTTGAGACAAATGTGGGAATCTTAAAAAAAAATTTAATCAGATGGTATTGTGGAATCTTTGCTAATTTATAGTGGTGTTTTTAAATCCTTAGCTATTATAAACATACTACAATTGACCCTTGAACAACACAGAGGTTACGGGTACCAAATTCCATGCAGTTGAAAATTTGCATATAACTTTTAACTCACCAAAAACTTAACCACTAATAGCCTACTTTTGAACAGAGGCCTCATCAGTAACATATACAGTCAATTAGCACATATTTTGTATGTTACATGTGTTATATACTGTGTTCTTACCATAAAGTAAGCTACAGAAAAGAAAATGTTATTAAGAAAACCATAAGAAAGAGAAAATATATTTACTATTCACTAAGTGGAAATGGATTATCATAAAGGTCTTCATCCTCCTCATATTCATATTGAGTAAGTTGGGGAGGAAGAGGAAGATGAGAGGTTGGTCTTACTGCTTCAGGGGTGGCAGAGGTGAAAGAGATGGAAAGGAAGGCAGGACAGGCAGGCACACACAGTGTAATTTTTAATGAAAAAAAATATGTAAGTGGATCCATGCAGTTCAAACCCATATTGTTCAAATGTCAATCGTAAAGCGTTTATGAGTAAAATGTTTCTTGGATTTGTTTTAAATATGCCACCAGACTATGAAGATATGGGGGGAGGGGATAGATGAAATAAGATTGGCAAAATTTAATAACTTTTGAAGTTGATTAACGGGTACATGAGGGTACATTTTACTATGCTACTATTGTGTGTATTTGAAATATTGCATAATAAAAAGACTAAAAAGAGAGAAAGAATTGCTATGGAAGGTTGTTCCCTTAGTTTAGTCCCCCACTAAAAGAACCCATGGACAGACAAAAAGTTTGCAGGGGGGAAAGCAGACAGAATGAGAGGAGAAAGAAGCAAACAAGAGGAAGAAAAGCATGAGAGCTGAGAAAGTAGCTGCAGGTCATTTTGGTCTCTCTAAAGAAGAAGACATGAATTCACCATTACGACTGATGCTGCCTTTTTTAAGGAAAAAAAATCTTACATCAGTCCTTGTTCTAATCACATGTTCTCACTCATCATCCTTAGTGAGAAATTATGAAATTATGTGAATGTAGATATTGAGTTTGAAAAGATAAACTATATATATATTGTTGATGCAGATTATTGTAAAAATATATTTTCCAGAGTGAGGTCTGTAAGCCTTTATTGTTTATTTTCACAGTAATTTTTTTCTATACATGGATTTAAATAATACTATTGTTTTTCCAATGGAAACGGGTAGGTTCAGGCACAGGGAAAGGGCAGGTATATTGAGAGCTGATTATGTTGATAAGGATATGAGACCCCTAGGATGGCAGAAATATAAGTAGGCATGATCTTCAAGTGGTTTAAAAGCAAATTAAACTGGGCTCAGCACAGCTCAACCTGGACAGGAATATTTCTACCTTTCTCTGATATGCCATGTTACTCAAACTAAAAACCCCTCAATGTGCAGATGCTGGATAATTGTAACTTGGCATAATTACCCTGGTGGGAGCCATTGGTCAAGATCACTTGCCTGTGGGATTTCTTTGAAAGGAGTAAATGTTTTCACTGTCAGCTGTTCCAAGAAAGAGTAGATCCTGGGGCCAAAAATGGGATCTAAAAAGACAGAGTCTAGAAAAACAGAAAAATTCCTTTCTCTCTCTGAAAATTGAATCTGGCCTCCAAGTATCACCAGCCTTGAGGACATCATCTGTGACTCATCCTCATGGATGCAGGCCTATGGAGCTAAGAGGGTCCTCATCTAGAAATGGTTTTAAGTTACATGTTCTATATGCCCCTTCCAATGTCCTTGAATCTTCATTAGAGTTTTGTCAGTGTTGTGGCCAGCTTTTGGCCATTTCACTGGGACACTCAAGAAAGGGCTTGTGCCCATACTCATGCAAAGAAGCAAAAAAAAAAAAAAAAAAAAAAAATTACCAGTCAGGAACTATACAGTGACCTAAAGCATAGTGAGCAGAGACCCAGGTACACATCAAAGCAGAAATCCAGGTCCAGGCCTGGTGGCTCATGCCTGTAATCCCAGCACTTGGGGAGGCCAAGACAGGCAGACCACTTGAGGTCAGGAGTTGAAGACCAGCCTGGCCAACATGATGAAACCCTGTCTCTACTAAAAATACAAAACTGGGTGGGCGGGGATCACCTGAGGTTAGGAGTTCGAGACCAGCCTGGCCAACATGGTGAAATCCCAACTCTACTAAAAATACAAAAATTAGCCAGGCATGGTGGCAAGGGCCTGTAATGCCACCTACTCGGGAGACTGAGGCATGAGAATCACTTGAACCCAGGAGGCGGACATTGCAGTGAGCCAAGATAGCCCCATTGCACTCTAGCCCAGGGGATACAGCAAGACTCTATCTCCAAAAAAAAAAAAAAAAAAAAAAATTGGCCAGGCAAGGTGGTGCATGCCACTAATCTCAGCTAGTCTGGAGGCTGAGGCACGACAATCGCTTGAACTGGGAAGCACAGTTTGCAATGAGCCAAGATCGCACCTCCAGCCTGGGCGACAGAGCGAGAGTCTGTCTCAAAAAAAAAAAAAGAAAAGAAAAACTTCAAAGCTAAATGGCTCAACACCAGCACAGAGTTTTGTTTTTTTGTTTGTTTGTTTGTTTATTATACTTTAAGTTCTAGGGTACATGTGCACAACGTGCAGGTTTCTTGCATACGTATACATGTGCCATGTTGGTGTGCTGCACCCATTAACTCGTCATTTACATTAGGTATATCTCCTAATGCTATCCCCTCCCCGCTCCCCCCACACCACAACAGGCCCCGGGGTGTGATGTCCCCCTTCCTGTGTCCAAGTGTTCTCATTGTTCAATTCCCACCTATCAGTGAGAACCTGTGGTGTTTGGTTTTTTGTCCTTGCAATAGTTTGCTGAGAATGATGGTTTCCAGCTTCATCCATGTCCCCACAAAGGACATGAACTCATCCTTTTTTATGGCTGCATAGTATTCCATGGTGTATAGGTACCACATTTTCTTAATCCAGTCTATCATTGATGGACATTTGGGTTGGTTCCAAGTCTTTGCTATTGTGAGTAGTGCTGCAATAAACATACATGTGCATGTGTCTTTATAGCAGCATGATTTATATTCCTTTGGGTATATACCCAGTAATGGGATGGTTGTTTCAAATGGTATTTCTATTTCTAGATCCCTGAGGAATCACCACACTGTCTTCCACAATGGTTGAACTAGTTTACAGTCCCACCAACACTGTAAAAGTGTTCCTATTTCTCCACATCCTCTCCAGCACCTGTTGTTTCCTGACTTTTTAATGATCGCCATTCTAACTGGTGTGAGATGATATCTCATTGTGGTTTTGATTTGCAATTCTCTGATGGCCAGTGATGATGAGCATTTTTTCATGTGTCTGTTGGCTGCATAAATGTCTTCTTTTGAGAAGCATCTGTTCATAATCTTCACCCAGTTTTTGATGGGGTTGTGTGTTTTTTTCTTGTAAATTTGTTTGAGTTCATTGTAGATTCTGGATATTAGCCCTTTGTCAGATGAGTAGATTGCAAAAATTTTCTCCCATTCTGAAGGTTGCCTGTTCACTCTGATGGTAGTTTCTTTTGCTGTGCAGAAGCTCTTTAGTTTAATTAGATCCCATTTGTAAATTTTGGCTTTTGTTGCCATTGCTTTTGATGTTTTAGTCATGAAGTCCTTGTCCATGCCTATGTCCTGAATGGTATTGTCTAGGTTTTCTTCTAGGGTTTTTATGGTTTTAGGTCTAACATTTAAGTCTTTAATCCATCTTGAATTAATTTTTGTGTAAGGTGTAAAGAAGGGATCCAGTTTCAGCTTTCTGCATATGGCTAGCCAGTTTTCCCAGCACCATTTGTTAAATAGGGAATCCTTTCCTCATTTCTTGTTTTTGTCAGGTTTGTCAAAGATCAGATAGTTGTAGATGTGTGGTATTATTTCTGAGGGCTCTGTTCTGTTCCGTTGGTCTATATCTCTGTTTTGGTACCAGTACCATGCTGTTTTGGTTACTGTAGCCTTGTAGTATAGTGTGAAGTCAGGTAGTGTGATGCCTCCAGCTTTGTTCTTTTGGCTTAGGATTGACTTGGCAATGTAGGCTTTTTTTTGGTTCCATATGAACTTTAAAGTAGTTTTTTCCAATTCTGTGAAGAAAGTCATTGGTAGCTTGATGGGGATGGCATTGAATCTATAAATTACCTTGGGCAGTATGGCCATTTTCATGATATTGATTCTTCCTATCCATGAGCATGGAATGTTCTTCCATTTGTTTGTATCCTCCTTTATTTTGTTGAGCAGTGGTTTGTAGTTCTCCTTGAAGAGGTCCTTCACATCCCTTGTAAGTTGGATTCCTAAGTATTTTATTCTCTTTGAAGCAATTGTGAGTGGGAGTTCACTCATGATTTGGCTCTCTGTTTGTCTGTTATTGGTGTATAGGAATGCTTGTGATTTTTGCACATTGATTTTGTATCCTGAGACTTTGCTGAAGTTGCTTATCAGCTTCAGGAGATTTTGGTCTGAGACGATGGGGTTTTCTAGATATACAATCATGTCATCTGCAAACAGGGACAATTTGACTTCCTCTTTTCCTAATTGAATACCCTTTATTTCTTTCTCCTGCCTGATTGCCCTGGCCAGAACTTCCAACACTATGTTGAATAGGAGTGGTGAGAGAGGGCATCCCTGTCTTGTGCCAGTTTTCAAAGGGAATGCTTCCAGTTTTTATCCATACAGTATGGTATTGGTTGTGTGTTTGTCATAAATAGCTCTTATTATTTTGAGATACATCCCATCAATACCTAATTTATTGAGAGTTTTTAGCATGAAGATTGTTGAATTTTGTCAAAGGCCTTTTCTGCATCTATTGAGATAATCATGCGGTTTTTGTCTTTGGTTCTGTTTATATGCTGCATTATGTTTATTGATTTGTGTATGTTGAACCAGCCTTGCATCCCAGGGATGAAGCCCACTTGATTATGGTGTATAAGCTTTTTGATGTGCTGCTGGATTCGGTTTGCCAGTATTTTATTGAGGATTTTTTGTATCGATGTTCATCAGGGATATTTGTCTAAAATTCTCTTTTTGTTTGTTGTGTCTCTGCCAGGCTTTGGTATCAGGATGATACTGGTCTCATAAAATGAGTTAGGGAGGATTCCCTCTTTTTCTATTAGTTGGAATAGTTTCAGAAGGAATGGTACCAGCTCCTCCTTGTACCTCTGGTAGAATTTGGCTGTGAATCTGTCTGGTCCTGGACTTTTTTTGGTTGGTAAGCTATTAATTATTGCTTCAATATCAGAGCCTGTTATTTGTCTATTCAGAGATTCAACTTCTTCCTGGTTTAGTCTTGGGAGGGTGTATGTGTCCAGGAATTTATCCATTTCTTCTAGATTTTCTAGTTTATTTGTGTAGAGGTGTTTATAGTATTCTCTGATGGTAGTTTGTATTTCTTTGGGATCAGTGGTGATATCCCCTTTATCATTTTTTATTGTGTCTATTTGATTCTTCTCTCTTTTCTTCTTTATTAGTTTTGCTAGTGGTCTACCAATTTTGTTGATCTTTTCAAAACCCAGCTCCTGGATTCACTGATTTTTTGAAGGGTTTTTGGTGTCTCTATCTCCTTCAGTTCTGCTGTGATCTTAGTTATTTCTTGCCTTCTGCTAGCTTTTGAATGTGTTTGCTCTTGCTTCTCTAGTTCTTTTAATTGTGATGTTAGGGTGTCAATTTTAGATCTTTCCTGCTTTCTCTTGTGGGCATTTAGTGCTATAAATTTCCCTCTACACACTGCTTTAAATGTGTCCCAGAGATTCTGGTATGTTGTGTCTTTGTTCTCGTTGGTTTCAAAGAACATCTTAATTTCTGCCTTCATTTCGTTATGTACCCAGTAGTCATTCAGGAGCAGGTTGTTCAGTTTCCATGTAGTTGAGAGGTTTTGAGTGAGTTTCTTAATCCTGAGTTCTAGTTTGATTGCACTGCGGTCTGAGGGACAGTTTGTTATAATTTCTGTTATTTTACATTTGCTGAGGAGTGCTTTACTTCCAACTATGTGGTCAATTTTGAAATAGGTGTGGTGTGGTGCTGAGAAGAACGTATATTATGTTGATTTTGGGTGGAGAGTTCTGTAGATGTCTGTTAGGTCTGCTTGGTGCAGAGCTGAATTCTATTCTTGGATATCCTTGTTAACTTTCTGTCTCGTTGATCTGTCTAACATCGACAGTGAGGCGTTAAAGTCTCCCATTATTATTGTGTGGGAGTCTAAGTCTCTTTGTAGGTCTCTGAGGACTCAGCACAGAGTTTTCAAAACAGGTAAGCATCTGGATTTCCAAAGAACCTGGTGAAGACCGTATTTATTTCAGGAAGCCAGAGTGGAAGCATGAAGACTTTGTGATGTAGAGTATTAATGCAAATGTGTTCTCACACACTAATGTGGCACATACTAGTTAAAATTATAAAAGGAAAATTTAATTTTAGTTTGGATTTTAAAAAATTAAAAAGCAGTGCATTCAATTGCAAAGAAAAACATGCTGCAGCTGAAGCTCTGACCAAAAAAAGCTCAGGAAGAAAATGAACCTGAAATTAACTTTGTTAGATTTATGTAGGCACACACGTGTGTGTGTTTGTGTGTGTGTCTACGTGAGTAACTGATACAGAATTGCATCAGTCTTCACTAGATCCACATCTCTTAATGTCAAAGAAATGGAAAAGGATTCTGTTAGATATTAAATTTTGTATCTGACCCCTGATTTTGCTGGTGGCCAAGTGCTCTGAATATGATGGTTTGATTCGATTTGGAGAACTATAGTGTTCATCAGTTGATGCCTTCAGGCTTCAGGACACATTAATTTATGATAAATACCAGAATTGACCTCTTCCAAAAAGATAATGGTGTGAACACAAGTGACCAACCTCCCCAGCAGATGTCAGTTAGAATGATGCCAGCCCAGACTTGACTCTACCTTCACTACTGAAACTATGTGACGGGATCTTCTTGAGCATCTGACTCTAGTTGGCCTCTGCATAACATTCCTTACTCCTATCTCTAAGACGTCACCTGAGAGTCACTTAACTGATAGAGTCTAAGATTGAATGTGAGTAGGTGGCACTGGACCTCCTCCCAGCACTTGATTCTCTTCCCACCTCCTCACCCATGTGTCCTAACCAGGTGGGAAATCCAGTTCTTGTGTCTAGTTCATTCCAATATCCCCCGTTCTTATCAAAACATGCTCAGCCAAGGATAAATTATCCTTTATCCTATCACCTTCTGATTAATCCCCACTATACTTTTCCCTTCCCACAAATATTTCTATCAAATGGCTATAGCCTTTTCTGGTTGTCTCTTAACAAGTCAAATCTTGGCAAAATCTCATCATATAAATTCATAGGCATCATCAGTTGAATAATTTACCAAAAATTCATTGTCCCCGTCTGTGTGCCCAATACCACATTAAGTCCTATACTACTCTTTCCAAAATATACCAACTTTAGGATTTTTTTAACTTACTAATTTTCCTTTTTTATTTCACCATCACATATATTGCATATTATTTCCCTGAAACTATTCTAAGTGCTGCTACAGAGATTAACTCATTTAATCCAATCAGCTAATATAGATTGACGGCTTATTATGTACTTAGGTATTAGATATTATTAAAGGAACAGAAAAATATAATTCCCTAAACTTCAAGACCTTGAAATGTAGTTGAGTAGATAAGACTTAAATACAAATAACCGTAATACATCAATCAGTGCCATATAAGTGGTTCAAACAGCAAGTTTTATAGGAGCTTAGAAGTGGCAGAAAGGTATAACTGACACATAGTAAATGTGCAGTCAATGTTTGATTGAATTAAATTGAATCAGGGCACTTAATATTGAAAATAAAGACAGGTGGAGTGACATGAAATTTAACAATCTGGAAATGTGCAGGAAAATTGCATGTTTCCCTGCATTATATGCATGTTTTCTTTTAAATAGATTTTTACTTAAGATAATATAAAAGCATATTAAAGGGACACATTTTCTTAAACAATATCACCACTACACATGGGAATTCCTGCAGGTGGTGTATCTGATCATATGCTAAAAATATTATCATAATTATAATTCATTCTGCTTTTTGATAGAACATCACTGTAATTGGTATATATTTTGTAGAGTTTGGCTTAATCTGAGCCTGCTGAAAAAATGTCATTTGATTAATGAAGTTTTTTCTCTAATGTTGAATTGGTTTTTCTGTTTATTTCAAATCCCCCAAAAAAGCAGACCATGACATTATTCTAAATGTTCACAATGAAAATTCAAAATGTCACATTTTGGGGGAAACGCTACACAGGCAGTACCATAGACATGAAGGAGTGGCGACAAGACTGTATCTCACTTCTTTACTGTGACATCGATTCATAAATGGAGATTAGCATGCCTAAAATATCACTAACGGTTTAGCTCACTAGTATGATTTTCATGGCAGAATCTCAGAACTGAAGTATTTGTTAAAATGGCAAGCCCATAAATTGAATCAAAATGTTCATACTAAAATAGAAGACTCATAAATTAAGATTCCAGGTAGTAATACCAGTATCCCAACCTGAATGAGGTCTTAGAATTCCCATTTGTAGTCAGGAAGAAAAGAAAAGATCTTGCAGAACAAGAAAGCAAGGGCACCTTCTGAAAAAGAAACTAGTAAAGACAGGATGTAATTAACATATTAAAATAAAACATATTAAGTGACCTGGATAAAGGACAGGCTACCATAAAGAGTAGGCAGCATGGAGCAGGGAAAAGGACAGTCACGAAGCCAGGGCTCGTACCAGTGTCTCCCTCATTGATTAGATGAAGGGCCCTGGCCACTTGAGAAGAGATGAATAGGTCTGCATGATAGTGTCCATTAAGATCCTTACTACACTTCCTGCTGTGGACTGGCCCCTAAGGAGCCTCTGACTATTACTGAGTTTCCCCTGAAGTTGCTGCTTTGATCAAGCTATGAGGGTTGCTGTCTTGGTGAAAGTGTTCTCCTTGAAATAAATAAGTTGGCATACATTTCCTACATTTTCATCTTGAAATCTGGTTATCCTGTATTCAATCTTTCTGAGATGTAATCACTATGTAGTTGACATTATTGATCTGTGTACCCCCATACTGTGAGACCACTTTAATAACAATAATCACAACTAATATTTATAGCATTTTATCCCATGTGCCAGATACTACATTAACAATGTCTGCCCATCACTGGCAGTGAGAAAACATTTGTTAATGTATTTATTTGAGGTCCTAAGCACCGTACCTGGCATATGGTAGATGCTTAATAAATATTTGTTGAATAGGTGAGCAAGTAAACCTTAAAAACCCAAGAAATTCCTAGCCCTGCCCTTCCTATGGAAAAAAATGTTCTCAGCGAGAGAAAGAATCTGCCTTCCCTGGTGCCTTAATTAACAGCAGGTGGAATGACAAACACAGGCCCACTTTTCATGACAGTATCTCTACCTTGGCTTTCTTAACTTCAACCACTTCCTGTACCTCAGGTCTAAAATATGAATTAGAAGAGTCTAATTCTTACCCTCTTTATGTCTCAGACTAGAATATTCAACATCCCATGCCTGATAAATATTAATATATGTTGAATCGGAAGGGAGGTTTTTTTAAGCAACACAGAAGATTCAACACATGAAAGAAACTTGCAAAAGCCAAATATGAGTGTGAGTGCAGAGTCAAACTCCAGTTTCCAAGAAATATAATAAACACTAATCTGAGTTTGAAACCTTCTTTTGGCCAGAAAATTCCCACTGAAAAAAATGATAAAGGATTTCTCTACATTTAACTTTCCTTTTTTTATTTTTTCAAGGCTGTTTCTCAGTGTGAAAGATTTAGCTTTCTTTAGGTATCATTCTGAGATGAAGGAGAAAGGGAAAGGGATAGTTATAGAAAACCTGTTCCTAAAAAAGTCCAATATTCACACATTTATTCATTTAATAGGTATTTATTGCAAATCTATTACATGCGTGACACTTTGCAGGGCACTGGCTATGTAGTGATAACTAGGACCTTGCAGTCTGGTGGGAGAGACACATAGCAATCAGGACTGTGTGGTCCCTGTTTCTTACAGGAAGCTGCAAGACACAAGAAGGTCACCTACCTCAGCTGGATACTGTACCTATACTAGACTACATGCAGAGCGAAAGGGTTGCTCTGCAAATAAACATTTCAGCACGCTCTTTAGAGCAAGGGTGGCACTTGAAATATCTTCTCAGGCAATGCCAAAGCCAACACTGAAAATCTCCAAGTAGAAACCAAAGGCAGGTTGTGAAAACTCTCTTCTGTTTGTGCTAGTGTACTTAATGATATTATGATGTTTTTGACAATCTAAGAAAGATGTTCCCCCATGAAAACTTAGCCAACCAAGGCCTAAAATAACCTGATAGTTTCAGGAAACAAGATCATCTATACATTCCCTCAGCTCAATCCAAAAAAATTTATTGTGATAAAGCCTCATCAACTTATTTTCTTTCTAAATCCCTATATGAAACTACCTTTAATATGTTTTTAAATGCAGATATTCTTCATGCCAGAGGATGGCATGAATAAAAATACTGTAAATGCAGTTTTGTACACTTGTTTCTTCATGGGCATCATCAAGTATTTTACATAATAATGTCATAATACAGATTTCTTCCCACTGAAGAAGAAAGAGCTGAAATACAGGGTAAATAACAAATATTTCATTATTTGTGTTTCCCCATCAAACGCTACAGATTCCAATAGTTGAACCTGGAATAATGTACTAGTTTTCCTTTTTCTATTCAATTAGTCTAAGATTGCACATAGTAGATTCCCAATGCAGTTGATAAAATAATATCCTTTTAAAGGAACCGGTGATTTTAATGTTTCTAGTTAAATAATAAATAAGATTGCATTAATAGGCTACTAATGGGGTTGATAAAATGTGATCCCTTTAAAGAAACTGGTGACTTTAATGCTTCTGGCTAAATAATAAATATTACTAGTGCTATAGACTGAATATTTGTGTTCCCCTAAAATTCATATGTTGAAATCCTATCCCCCAATGTATTAGGAGGTGTAGCCCTTGGGAGGTGATTAGGTCATGGGAACAGAGACCCCATGAATGCAATTAGTGCTCTTATAGGAGAGGCCAAAGAGAGATCCTTTGTCTCATCTGCCACGTAAGGACACATCAAAAAGATGGCAGTCTATGAACCAAGAAACGGGTTCTCAATGCACACAGAATCTACCTATGCCTACGGCCTCCAAAACTGTAAGCAATAAATTTATCTTATTTATAAACCACCCAGTTTATGGTATTTTGTTATAGCAGCCCAAACAGACTAACAGCTAGCACTAATGTTTTAAGTATGACTGTGTGGCAAGGGAAAGAGAACGTGATCAAGGACTGAGCTAGTACAGAATGGGTGGCTTTCCATCTTCAATTAAAAAGCATTTGTTAGTATTACAAAAAAGAAATAGAAAGTTAACCGGGAAATAAATAAATATATAGATGTCAATGTTGTGCCAAGTGTAGCAAGAGTGCTAGGGAAACTGGAAAGCATTTAGCTCAAGAAAAAAAAATTGTAGTTTATATAGAAAGTCATTTCTGTAAGAGTCAAATATTCCCATTTAAAAGTTATCATGTCTTACTGTATAGTTGCATGGAATTTTCTTATTGCCAAAGTAAATGCCAAAAACGTAGGGAAAAAAGATTAAGGAGAAAATAAATTACCAAGATTTCTACTTATGGCAATATGGTGGATAAGAGTCAATGAATAGCCCTCAAGCTTGAAATAATAACATATTGATAAAATTATGAAATGAGCAAATTCAATTCAATGCAAAACTGAACAAGAAAGAAAGTAAAGTATACATAGGGCCCAAAAATAAAGTGAAAGCAGGAACCCCAAGAGTAATCAAACACCAAAGTTAGCTTTTATCCTAAGGTTTCTGTTGAGCCCTAAGGACTTTAAGCTTGCACTTTGAGGCCATGAAGATCCCAACACAAAGGAGATAAAGCCCGTGATTTCCTCAAAATGAGTAAACCAGTTTTTTTTTAAACTACATATAAAAGCTAGGACTCCTCAGTCCAAGATGAGAAATGAATCTCACTGAACAAAAACAAACAGCAAAATCTTGCCTGTCTTTACCGTAACACTAGGTGGAGAGAAAAATATCCCTGAGAATTAGTAACAAGCTAGTTCTCACATAAGTTTGCAGCCCCAATTCACACCACCTGTGTGAGTCCTCAATCAAAATTCAATTCGAAGTTGCTCAAGGTTGGTAGTTCCACTAAGCAACTGGCAAAAGCCAATGCTAATCCTATCTAGAGGAATTCAACTTCAATCCAGAATTCAGAATTCCAAAGAAAATGAAGAGTCCACAATAAAAATATTACAAAACACACAAGGGAAAAAAAGGCACTATGAGCAAGAAACAAAAAATAGATCCCAGAAAAGGTCTGCAGAGACCACCGGTAATATAATTGTCAGGCACTGAAAATAAAATAATTATATCAACTAAGTTTTAAAGATAACAGGAGGACTTGAAAATGTGAGAAAGAAACAAGAGACCATAAGAAATTATTAAGCATACTGAGTTGAAACAAAATGGAGTTATAGAAGTGAATGTTAAAATAAATGAACTCGAAACCTCAATGGAGGAATAAAATAGCAAACAAGATGCAGCTATAAAGAGAACTAGTGGTCTACAAAATAGATATTAAAAATTATCCAAAATGAACTCAAGAAAAAAAAAGATGAAAATAATGAATAAAAGGTTAAGAGCCAGGGAGGATTGAGCTAGAGGTCTAATATAGGTTCAATCAGAGTTCCTTTTAAGACAGGCAGTATTTGAAAAAACAATGACTGATCTGAGAAGACTCTATTTCTCAGATCCAAGAACCCCAATATATCCAGTCTCCCAGCACTTCCAGAATAATACACTCCCAGACACATTGCTGTGAAGCTGCAGAACATGAGAAGGAAAAAATAAATTAAATGCAGACAGAAAGAAAGGGCAAAGCACCAACAAAGAAATGACAATTGATTGACAGCTGACTCTTCAATAACAATGGGATGCAGAAAATAGAGAAATATGGATAATTATTACAATGTACTAAGAGAAAATAACTGCCAATCTCAAATACAATAAGACAGTGGAACAATCTTTTCAAAACAAAGGAGTCCTACGTATAACAAAACTTGTGCTTTACCTTTAAAAAATGAAAATTATAAAAAATAACCTCTAAAGGATATACTTCATCAGAAGAAAGATGACTACAGGTAGTCTGAAGAAATGGTAAGAAAATACATTGGTAAATATGCAGGTAAACCCAAACAAATATTTACTACATAAAACCTAATTAAGAATATATTAAATTATAAAAATGTAATTTCAAATTAGTGGGGGAAATGAATCATTCAATCAATAGTATTAGGAAAACTGACCAGCCATTTTTTAAAATAGATGTCTATTACTCAAATGGATAAAGAAACTGTGGTATACATATTTCTGATGGAATACTATCCAGCTATAAAAAGGAATGAGTTAGTGGCATTCACAGCAACCTGGATGGAATTGGAGACTATTATTCTAAGTGAAGTAACTCAGGAACGGAAAACCAAATATCATACACTCTCACTTATAAGTGGAAGCTAAACTATGAGGATGCAAAGGCATAAAAATGATACAATGGACTTCAGCAACTTGGGGGAAAGGGTGAGGGATAAAAGACTACAAACTGGGTTCAGTGTAACTGCTCAGGTGATGGGTGCACCAAAATCTCACCAATCACCCCTAAAGAACTTACTCATGTAACCAAATACCACCTGTTCCCCAAAAACCTATGGAAATAAAAAAAAAAGTATTAAATAAATAAATCAATAAAATGGATGTCTGTTATGGCCTCAATCTTGTTCCTTGAAATATTCACAGGTCGAAGCCTTAACCCCCACTATGACTATATTTGGAGATAGGGCGTATGAAAAAATCATAAAGGTTAAATGAAGTCATAAGGGTAGGCCCGAATCCAATACAACTGATGTCTTTATAAAAGGAAGAAATATTAGAAACCTCTGTCTCTCTGAGCGAGCACAAAAGAAAGGCCATGTGAGGACACAGCAAGAAAGCAGCCCTCTATTAACCAAGAAGAGAGGCCTCACCAGAAGCCTGCCCCAACCGCACCTTGATCTTGGACTCCCAGTCTCTAGATATGAGAAAATAAATGTCTGTTGTTTAAACTGCCCAGCCTGTGGCACTTCATTATGTCGGCTAGCTGACAAATATAGTATCTTAAGTGTCCATTTTTAAAATTTCAGATGTATTAAAACTTAAATGTAAAATTAAAATGCTAAAAACTAATAAATATATGCAAAATTTTGAATATTTTGAATAGCAGAGATATTTCTAAGCATGAAAACAAAGAAATCAAAAAGAAAACACTGATTTAATATCAACTTTCAAATATATGGCAAAAATATAAGAAGGGCAAAATTTAAATGGCACACTTGGAAAAGATTTGTAATATAAATGAGCAAGAGATAATTTAAGAATTTTTACAAACAATGGGAAAAGGGAAATGACTCCAGTTTACAAACGGGCAAAGCATATGATCAGACAATTCACAAAACAGTGAAAACAATGGGTTAATAAACATGAAAAGCAAGCAACATTCTTATTAGTGGACGTCACACACATTATGACTACAAGCAATCAATTTTGCTTGTAAACAATTAAGATTAATTTGTATTGTCCCATAGTTTGAGAGGGTATGCAGGCACATTTGGCAATATATACTGTGTTCTTTGGCTTCATCCTTTCATCTTAACAAGAATTTAACCTAAGGAAAAAATTGGACAAGAATGCAGTAATATATATGAATGCATGTGTGGGTGTATGCACCCGCGCACATGCACGCGTATCTATTTGGATGTTCATTATAGGGCTGTCTCAAATAAGTAAAGAAAGTAAATAGTTGAGACTTGTTTTTCAGTGCAAAACTAGTTAAATAAGTAAAAATAGAACCTACAATGGGATATTATCCAATCTTTATAAATTGTGATGATAGAGAAAGATACCAGCATTATATTAGTAAATGGCTATTATCTTGTAAGTAATGCAGGCTAAAAACTGTACATACAGTGTGATGTCACCATGTTTGAAAAAATATATATATAGATAATATATAAATTCATACTTGAGTAACTACGCAGAATATTGTTCTGTCATTGCAGCTGCATAATCAAAAAATACTCCTATGCAAAACTTAAAACTCTAAACCACATTCGTTGATGATGTAATTCTCCATAGTTTTATACATTTCAGAGCTCATTATGTTTGATGGCAATTAGGCTAAAAAATGCTCTAATTCTTCATATCACCATCATGTTCAAATTACACATATACTTGATGAATGCACATGTTACTAGTCCCAAAGGAAAATACTGATTTAATACTAATCAAAATTACTAACATGTGCATTCATCAAGTTTCAATGAAAAATGCTTTCTTAGCTTTATTTGTTCAGTTTTTCAGAAAAATAATTTTGATTTTAAACTTCTTTAACTTCTGCATTTAAATTATATTTAAGTTTTGATGGTTTCATTGCTTCTTTAACCAGTACACCTCGACAAATCCAGCATCCAAAAAGTAAAATTCACTGTCTGCCATCCAACCAAAGATTACCCTGCCTGAAAAAAGAAACCAGAAAAATAGAATGCATAGTGAGGAGAATGTATTACAACTGACACAAATGTTATTAGTGATAGACAAGAACATTGAAAGACTCATTGTTGTAATTTATATATTCAAATTAATTTGCAGACACAGAAAATATTTGAAAGATCCAAATTGCATTTCTAGATATTATAACTACAGTGCATAAAATGAAAATATGCTGATGGGATTAATGACAGAAAATAAATTGAAGAAGAAATGATTAGCAAACTTAAAGATGCAACAATATAAATAATAAAAAAAGAGAAAAGAGAATTTTTTTAAATAATATAGCATCAGGGAGCTGTGAGACAAATACAAGTGTAATAATATGTGTCTTCAGAGGCCCTAAAAAGGAGGGGGATTAAAAAGATGAAAGATTTTTGAAAATTTTACAGCTGAAATTTTCCTAAGTTTGGTGAAAATTGTCAACCCACAGATTCAAGAAACTCAATCAACTCCAAGGAAAATAAATGTGAACAAAATTATACCAAGGCATGTCATCATCAAATTGAAAAAGATAAATCTTAACAGTGCCTATTCAAAAGATCAGTGAATCCAGGAGTTGGTTTTTTGAAAAAAAAAAAATGATAAGATATACCACTAGCTAGACTAATAAAGAAGAAAAGAGAGAAGATCCAAATAAAAACAATTAGAAATGGTGAAGGGTATGTTACCACTGACCCCACAGAAATAAAAATAACCAAATAACCATCAGAAACTACTATGAATGCCTCTATGCACACAAACTAGAAAACCTAGAAGAGATGGATAAATTCCTGGGCATATACACCTTCCTAAGACTGGAAGAAACTGATTCCCTGAACAGACCAATAACAAGCTCCAAAATTGAATCAGTAATAAATAGCCTATCAACCAGAAAAAGCCCAGGAACTGACGAAGTCACAGCTGAATTCTACCAGATGTACAAAGAAGAGCTGCTACCATTCCTACAGAAACTATTCCAAAAAACTGAGGAGGAGGGACTCCTCCCCAACTTATTCCATGAGGCCAGCTTCATCTTGATATCCAAACCTGGCAGAGACACAACAAGAACAGGAAACTTCAGGCAATGTCCTTGATGAACATCAATAAAAAATTATTAACAAAATACTGACAAACTGAATCCAGCAGCGTATCAATAGCTAATACACCACAATCAAGTAGGCTTCATCCCTAGGATGCAATGTTGGTTCAACATATGCAAATCAATATATATGATTCATCACATAAACAGAACCAAAAACAAAAACCACATGATTATCTCAATAAACCCAGAAAAGGCTTTCAATGAAATTCCACACCCCTTCATGTTAAAAACTTTCAATGAACTAGGTATTGAAGGAACATACTTCAATAAGAGCCATCTATTACAAACCCACAGCCAACATTGTACTGAATGGGCAAAAGCTGGAAGTAATTCTCCTTGAAAACTGGCACAAGACAAGGATGCACTCTCTCACTACTCCTATTCAACATAGTATTGGAAGTCCTAGCCAGAGCAATCAGGCAAGAGAAAGAAATGGCAACTAAATAGGAAGAGAGAAAGTCAAACTATCTATTTTCAGACAACATGATTCTATATCTAGAAAACCCCACAGTCTTGGCAAAGAAGCTTCTTAAGCTGATAAGCAACTTCAGCAAAGTTTCAGGATTAAAAAATTTAATACAAAAATCACTAGCATTCATATACACCAACAACTGCCATACAGAGAGCCAAATCAGAAAGGCAATCCCATTCACATTTGCTACAAAATGAATAAAATACCTAAGAATACAGCTAATTAGGGAGGTGAAAGAACTCTACAATGAGAATTATAAAACACTGCTGAAAGAAATCAGAGAAGGCAAAAAAAAAAATGGACAAACATCCATGCTCATGGCTAGGAAGAATGAATGTCATTAAAATGGCTATTCTCCCCAAAGCAATTTACAGATTCAATGCTATTTGTATCAAACTAACAGTGACATTCTTCACAGAGCAAAAAAATAAAAAACTATTTTAAAATTAATATGGAACCAAGAAAGAGCCCAAATAGCAAAGGCAATCCTAAGCAAAAACAATGAAGCTGGAGATATCATGTTACCTGACTTCAAATTACACTACATGGCTACAGTAACAAAAACAAGCACACAGACCAATGGAAAGAATAGAGAGTCCAGAAATACGGCCACACACCTGGAACCATCTGATATTCAACAAAACTGACAAAAACGAAAGATGGGGAAAGGATTCTCTATTCAATAAATGATGATGGTATAACTGGCAAGTCATATGCAGAAGATTGAAGCTGGACCCCTTCCTTAACCATAAATAAAAATCAACTCAAGGTGGATTAAAGACTTAAATGTAAAACCCAAAACTATAAAAACCCTGGAAGACAACCTAGGCAATACCATTCTAGACATAGGAATGGGCAAAAGTTTCATGACAAAGACACCAAAAGCAATTGCAACAAAAGCAAAAATTGACAAGTGAAATCTAATTAAACTTAAGAGCTTCTGCACAGCAAAAGAAACTATCAACAGAGTAAACAGACAACTTACAGAACAGAATATTTTTACAAACTGTGCATCTAACAGATATAATATCCAGTATTTATATGGAACTTAAACAAATTTACAAGAGAAAAACAATCAACCAAATTAAAAAGTGGGCAAAGGACATGAACAGACACTTTTCAAAAGACATACATGGAGCCAACAAGCTTATGAAAAAATGCTCAATATCACTTGTCATTAGAGAAATGCAAATCAAAACCACAATGAGATACCATCTCACACCAGTCAGAATGGCTATTAATAAAAAGTCAAAAAACAATAGATGCTGGTGATGCTGTGGAGAAAAAGGAACATTTATAGACTGTTGGTAGGAGGTATAAATTAAGTATGGCAATTCCTCAAGAGCTAAAAGCAGAACTGCCATTTAACCCAGCAATCCCATTACTGGGTACACAGCCAGAGGAATATAAATCATTTTACTACAAAGCCACATGCATGCAAATGTTCATTGCAGCACTATTCACAATAGCAAAGATATGGAATTAACCTAAATGCTCATCAATAACAGACTGAATAAAGAAATTGTGGTTCATATACACCACGGAATACTATGCAGCCATAAAAAAGAATGAGAACATGTTTTTGTGGGAACACAGATGGAGCTGGAGGCTGTTATCCTCAGCAAAGTAACACAGGAACAGAATACCAAATACCACATGTTCTCACTTATAAGTGGAAGCTAAATGATGAAAATTTACAAACACAGAGAAGGAAACAACAGACACTGGGGTCTACTTGAGGGTGGAGGAAGGAAGAGAAAGAAGAGCAGAAAAGATAACTATTGGATGCTGGGTTTAATTCCTGGGTGATTAAATAATCTGTATAACAAACCCTTGTGACACGAGTTTACCTATGTAACAAACTTTCACATGTGCCCCCAAACCTAAAATAAAAGTTTCAAAAAAAGATTTAAAAACTTCAGATTTCTAGTGTTTTTACAAAAAAGAAGCCATTAAAAAGACCCACTATATGATATGTTCATTATGTTGATTGTAGCTATTGTTTCATTCTCTCTCTCTCTCTCTCTCTCTGTCTCTCTCTCTGTGTGTGTGTATGTGTGTGTGTGTGTGTGTGTGTGTTTACTTGAAATTGTATACTTAAAATAGTGCAGTTTATTGTATGGCAAGTATACCCCAAATAAAGCTCTTTTCTAAATCTTGTTAGATTATTTTGTTCTTTCAATAAAGCCCTTTCTGAAAGGGCAGGTTAAAGACATGATCATAGGTCTTCGTCTCTGTCTCAAATCTCAGAATCCCCTTTTTGTTCTGTTTTATATTGCCTTTGCTTCTGTGTATAATCTTAGACAATATAGTCTTCTCTGTGGCGTGGTATAATGAAAAGAATATTGGGTTAGAAGTTAGAAACAAATTTTTTTATTTTTAATTTTTGTGGGTATATAGTAGGTGTATATATTTATTGGATACATGAGATTTTTGGATATAGGCATGCAATGCATAATAATCACATCAGGGTAACCAGAGTATCCATTACCTCAAGCATTTACCCTTAGTGTTTCGAACAGCCCAATTACACTCTCAGTTATTTTTAAATGAATGATTAAATTTTTTTTACTATAGTCACCCTGTTGTGCTAGCAAATACTATGTCTTATTTATTCTGTTTTTGTACCCATTAACCATTCCCCCTTCCCCCCAACACCCCCACCCCTGACTATCCTTCCTATCCTCTGGTAGCAATCCTTCTACTCTCTATCTCCATGAGTTCAATTGTTTTAATTTCTAGCTCCCACAGATAAATGAGAACTTGTGATGTTTGTCCAAACCAAATTTCTATTTTGGCACTAAATAGCTGTGTAACCCTGAACGCTTTACTTAAACCTTCTTGGATTCACTGCTCTTATCCAAAAAATCAGGTTGGACTGGATGATCTCTTAAATTTCTTCAGCATCTGTGATTTCCTACAAATCAGATCAGGAGTACCACAGAAAGACTTCCCCTCAAAACTGATTCCAGAGCAACAGTAGGACTTGCATTTGGACATGATTAAATCACCTACCATTCAAAAGGAAACAGGAGCAATGAAAACAGAAAGAATATTTGGCACTGAGTCCATAAGTTTCCACCTGCTGTACATTCAAAGGCAATCAGGAAAGGAAAAGTAGGGACCTGTAGATTGGATATCAAATCAGGGAAGTCATTAAGGCTGCAGTAACAAAGCAGGCAGCTCTGCCCTGTCATCCTGGGTAAGACACAGACAAATGTACACAGGGCTGGCACAATGAGGCCCATTTTAAATCACAGATCAGGGCTTTGGACTAAACGGCTTGTGAAGACCCTACTTCTTGCTCCAACACTCTCTGATTTGCATTTTTATTGTAGAATAAGGATTAAAATGGAGACAGATGAACATTTTTCACACCCAGTCCCAGTTTAATGTGAAATGTTTCTGCACAAAAATGTTTAATTGCTTTGCAGAAGTCACAAAGATGATTAAATGCTTCTTTCCTCTCCAAATGTGTATAACTATTAACTCTGCTTGTACAATATAGAAAACATGATGTTTTGGGATAATCTAGAATATGAACATGAACAATATTCTCTGAAATAGCTATCACTGGTATCTAACTCAGCAAATGCCTGGTGAATGGTGCTGCGCTCATTTCTTCTTTTGTCTTTGACCCTTAAACAAACAAAAAGATTGGAGCAATTATTTCAAAAAAAAAATGTTTCTGCAGAATGTTACCTAGATTTATGGGTGGGTGTGGCAGATACTCCCAAAAGCCATTCCTCTTTCACCTGCCTGCCTTCACTAAAGTTTAAATACAATCCCAGCCTATCCCTGAAGCTACAATTGGCGATATGACACAATTCTAGCCATTGGGACATAAAGAGAAGTCAAATGGGGGTTTTTAGGAACTTTTGCTTTTTCTGATGAGGCATAGACAACCCCATCAGCCATCCCAACCCACCCCACCACACTTGCTTCCTGCACTGAACACAGGTGTGATTTCTGGGCTGACAGCAGCTATAGTACAACAATGAAATTACATATCAATATGCCAAGGACAGTAGAGGGAAAAGTTAGAAAAGGCTTAGGTCCCAAATGGCATAACTGAGTCAAAAAGATAAATAGGCAAATAAACACTTATTTGTTTAAGCCTCCATTTTCCAGGCTAACTAGTAGACTACCCATCTACTAGTTTTAGCAGAATACATTCCTCTTCGATACAGTAGGTTTAGGAAAAGGATTAATTGCCTTTTAGTTTGATAATGTGTCCATTAAATGCAAAACAAATAAAATTGATCCTTGATGTTTCTTAGTATAAGAAGACCATCATTATTTAACAGGGCTTGGATAAATAAGTCTTGGTTTTCATCAGTATTCCAAGAAGGAAATATTAGCATATATTGTCATCTCAGACAACATATAAATACATGACTTGTATGTATATCATGATCTAGTTTGTATCATGATCAAAGCCATAGTGATAAGTCTTTCCTACTACCAAAGACCATATATATTTAGCATTTGCCTGTTATCTACCTCAAAAGTCATAGTCATTTCATTCATTCATGTAATAAGTAGTTAAAATGCCTACTATGTGTCAGACACTGACATTTCACATATTCTCAATGGATTAGTACAGGAATTTGTCAACCTTTGTCATCCAATATGCTTTAAACTCTAAAACTTTACAATTTTATGCTACAAATAAAGTGAACTAGTTATGGTTTGTCATGTTATTTTAGCTATGCTAAAAGTTTAGATGAAGAAGAAGTGAACTTGCTCTACAAAAGGTCAGATAATAAAAATTTTAGCCTTTATACACCACGTTGCCATGACTCAGTTTTGTCATTTTAGCACAAAAACAGCCATAGACAATATGTAAATGAATTAATGGCACTGTGTTGCAATAAAACTTCATTTATTAACACTGAAATTTAAATTTTATATAATTAACAGGTGTCACAAAGTAGTCTTCTTTCTAATTTTTTTTCAAACATATAAAAATGTAAAAAAAATTCTCTTATCTCACAGGTCATACAAAAACAGGAAGTGAACCAGATTTGGCCTGCAAGCCATATTTAAATCAATCCTCTCACTTTTTCCCTAAATGCTTCAATCACCTGATTATGCCTTATAGAATAAGCAAGTGGGAACTTTTGAAACCTCACTAATATTTCATTGTGTAGCTCTTTCTAATAAAGTGTTCAACAGAATCTCTGAAATATACTGCTTTACAAATCACTGATACTAAATTTCTTAATTCCTGCTTTCATTTATACAGGGGAAATCAGCCTTGTTGCACAGCAATAGGCAGAATTACCATGAATGCATTATGATCTGAAATCACATTTGCACAGACAGCTGATAATCCCCATGGAAGCTGCCTCCACAGCACCAGGGAGTACCCATTTATTTCTGTGCTCAACCCTGTTATCTTCCCCCAGAGCTCACCCCATCACAGGCTGCTTTTCTCATGCCACGTAAGAACTCTGGCAGAGTAATAAAGGAAGGCATTCTTTGGTTAGCACATGATTTTAAGTGGCTTCCTTGAGTTTAGTCTGGCCACTAGAGAGATTTACACAGTTTCATCATTCATATAGAAGTTAATGGGACATCAAGGTTTTTTAATAATAAAATAGCATCAGACAGGAAAAACATTGCTTTAGCATTCCTCAGGAAAAAAAAGACAAGGCAACATCATTTTTGGAGTATTAAAAAAATGGTGCTTCTTGTCATTCTGGGGCTCAGAAGCATAACCTCAAAGAATGACTCAGGCATTTTTTTTACTATTGTCATATTTATTAAGACCAGCTTCTGTGCACATTTGGCATCAGTAACTAATACAAATTGTCTTTTTATGACCAAGTATTTTCTGATTCCTTCATTTTACTGAGCAGAAACAGAAACCAGCGAATTATGAAAGAGCTTTGAGCAGCTTATCCCTCCCACTACCACTTTTGTCTCATTCATCTGACTAATTACCCTGGCACAACCCCTTTCAGGACTGGAGCTCTGCCCACATTTCTATTATTTTTGGCTGGAAATCAAAGTCACCTATTAAATGAAGGTGACTTTGATTTCCAGGATTAAAAAAGAGACTTGAGATATTTGCACTTCCACATTAACTGCAGCATTATTCACAATAGCCAAGATATGGGATCAACCTGTGTCCATCAGCAGACAAATAGATAAAGAAAACATGGTATATATACACAATGGAATTCTATTCCATCATAAAAAAAATAATGAAATGTCATTTGCGATAGCATGGATGGAACTGGAGGACATTATGTTAAGTGAAATAAGACAAACATCGCATGTTCTCACTCATGTGAAAGCTAAAATAGTGGATCTCATGGAGGTAGAGAGTAGAATGGTGGTTACGAGAGGCTGGGAAGGGTAGGGGAGAAGGGAGGATAAGGAGAGATCGGTTACTGGGTACAAAAATACAGTTAGAAGGAATAAGATCTAGTGTTCAGTAGCACAATAGGGTGACTATATTTATTGTATATTTCTTATTGTATATTTCAAAATAGCTAGAAGATCTGAAATGTACCCAACACAAAGAAATGATAAATGTTTGAGGCAATAGATATCCCAATTACCCAGATTTAATTAGTACACATTGTATGCTCATATCAAAATATCACATTAGCCCAATAATATATACAACTATTTATATCCATAAAAATATTTATATCCATAAAAATTAAATAGAATAAGAAAGAAAGAGATTTGAGGATGGCTAGGCAGTGAATGACTTAGTGAGCACATCTACTAATAGCAAGGCACTATGCAAAGCTCTTCATATATTTAATATCACATATTACACCTTTAACTCTCAACAGTATCATTAGATGCTTTATCACTATTTTATACAAAAGAAAACTAAAGCTTCGAGAATTTTTAAAACTTAAGCAAATTCACATTGCTGGTAATAAGTAATATTCCTTCCATTGTACTATAATTTCTCTTGGATTCTAGTTCTTTCCAGCTCTTCCCTAAGAATGAATTTATCTCCTATGTCTCCATATGAGCATGGGAGGAGCTCCCAAAACAGTCACCACTTGGCAGTGGATTCTCTGGCATCTGAATATTGATTTTGGATTACCTGGAACCTTTTCTTTTCAGGATGAGACTTGAGCATATTGTGTTTGAGCAGCCTAGCTGCTTGTTCCAGACCAAGCCTCTATCACTGGATAGCTTCTCCAGCCCCTATTGCATACCTTGGTAAACAGATCCCGCTCCTTTCTTGACAGCCCAGTATTTCTGGATACCTATTATACCTAAACCATGTCTACTTAAGCCACATTATTGCATTGTAAATCTCTGAATGCATAGTTCTACCAGTGAGAAAGAAGAGCATTTTTCCCACCTTAAACAACAACAAAAAATAAATTGTATGGTATGGTTTGATATAATTAAACGTGAGGTTTTCTACAAAACAGAGCATTCCAAGGAACTTTTATGATTTTTTTCAATAATACATCTTGAATGCCAGGTCCTGGAATGTATAGTCATGTAACAAAGAGACACATGGAGCTTTCCCTATGTATTTAAATTATCAGAACTACTCCCAAATCTAATGTACCCAAATCCAAAGTATGAATAAATCTGCTACTAGTATATTGTGTATCTGCCTCAACTGTAAGAGAGCCTTAGTTTATGTTGCACAATTACAGCATAGCAATCAGTACAGGCCTGAAGTTGTCTTTGATGTCTCTTCACCACGTCAATGGCACCTCATCCCTAGACATCCTATGACTGTCAGGTATCATGCAGACCTTCCCATGGGGATCCCCCTTGTATTAGTCCGTTTTCGTGCTGCTGATATAGACATACGCGAGTCTGGGAAGAAAAAGAGATTCAACTGGACTCACAGTTCCACATGGCTGGGGAGGCCTCAGAATCATGATAGGAGGCAAAAGGCACTTCTTACATAGCAGCAGCAAGAGAAAATGAGGAAGAAGCAAAAGCAGAAACCCCTGATAAAACCATCAGATCTCATGAGACTTAATAACTACCATGAGAATAACATGGGAAAGGCCAGCTCCCATGATTCAATTACTTCCCCCTGGGTCCCTCCCACAACGTGTGCGAATTCTGGGAGATACAATTCAAATTGAGATTTGGATGGGGACACAGCCAAACCGTATCACCCCTATACTCCAGAATTTTCTCATTCCCCGTTTTTGTCCCTATCATAATTATCTATTCAGAGTTGTTTTCTCAGTCACATTCTGCATTTTGAACCAAAAAAGAGATATCCATAAAATATTTTCAGTATAAGTGCCTTAGTATATCTCTCCTCAAGGGTAACAAATTATCAGTTTGTCTTCTAAGATTGGAATAGAGGTCTCTGGTCAGAACAAAGAGAGTCAAGGTAAAGGATTTCAGGTGACCATGGAGGCATAGAAGGAGAGGAACTTGGCAAATGGCCAGAGATGATGACAGGTACAGATGGCAGGCATCCAGCACCCAGGGATTCAGCTGGCAGCTAATTGACAGGATAAAATAACCAGGCAGGTGGCTAACAGCACAGGCTCAGCTACCTGAAGTTAGGTCAGGCACAGGGTCAAAAAATCAAGAATAGAAGTTTAAGGAATAAGGAATCAACAGAAACTGAATGATTATGCAAAGAGGCTGCATTACTGTAACATTTCCCTCTCCAGCTTTGGAATGGCCTCGTCCAGACGTGGTTAACCTCCAGAGTTCTGAGAATGATAGGATGTAACAAGTTCAAATGAGAAGACACCAAACAGCATCGAATGGACTTAGGTTAGTAAGATCATGGACCAAGCCTTGTGAAAAAACCTTGGTTATTACCTTCCTTCAGGAGAGTCCATATTTTTAGTATAGGCAGAAATGTAATGACTGAAGCTATTCTAAATGCAATGCTCAAGTCCGTTCTATAGCACAGAGATTAATCCCACATTACAGCAGAAAGTTGGACACGGAATTAAGAAGGATGCTCAAGAAAGGTTTCACAAAGAAGACAATACTTGAGCTTGATCATAGTGCATAAATAGAATATTGGTCATGGGAATAAGGACTTTCTAAAGTGGGATACAGCAAGAGCAGAGGCATGGAGGTTTGAAAGTACACATTGTACTTAAAGAATTTTGGATTCTCTACTACAATTAGCACATAGATAATGTGGTAAGAAGAAGCAAAAATTAAGCTAGATTTTATACACACACATATACGTATGTATATATGTATATTTAAATAACTTCACAATCTGATTCCAATTTGTATACACACATACATATTTGTTACATTGGAATCAGATTGCAAAAGTCTTTGACTAAAACCCTTAGGGGATGGAATTTGGCCTTAAGGGAATTCACTCAGATTTTAATCAAGCAAAGGAACATAATCAGTTTTGCAAAATCGGTTTTAAAAATGCAAAAAAATGGATTGGAAGAAAGGGAGAACCACAGCACAGAGACCAGACTCATCAGAGGTCAGTTGCAACAACCCATAAAGGAGATGAGAGGCTAAGTAGAGCAGTGGCCAATGGGCTTGGAGAGGTAAGAGCATCTTTAGGAGCTTTGAGGGGTAGAATCAACACAACTTAGTGACCTGTTTTACACAGAGGAAGAGAAACATTGAGGTTTCTAAATTATGGAAACTTAGGATAGATGTGATTGAAGTGCCAGGAATTAAGACAGACAGAGAAGACTTGGAAGATAATATGAATTGAATTTAAATTTGAAAAAAGAAAAACTCTGGAACAGAGTGAAGTAGTGCTAACGAATTAAGAATCCAGTATATCAGTGATATTTCAAGACTTGGGAATATATGAAATCACGCAGGGAAAATTTCTAGGAAAAGGGAAACAGAAAGAGAATCTGGGGAAGACTAAATTTGGCTATACACAATAAGATGGGTCATGACTACAACAACCGCACAGATATTGCAGTCAAATGGCTGTTACCTAACAGATTCTTGCTTTAGAAATAGGTGGGAGGCAATGCAAGATAGCCAAATAGAAGCTCCTAGTGAATGCTCCCCCTAGAAGGAACACCAAATTGAACAACTATCCACACAAGAAAGCACTTCGTAAGAATGAAAAATCAGGTGAGCAATCATGTACCTGGTTTTAACATCATATCAAGCGATATTGTTTGTCTGCGTCCCCACCCAAATCTCATCTTGAATAATAGCTCACATAATTTCCACGTGTTGTGGGAGAGACCCAGTAGGAGATAATTGAATCATGGAGGCGGTTTCCCCCATACTGTTCTCTTGGTAGTGAATAAGTCTCACAAGATATGTTAATTTTATAAGGGGAAACCCCTTTTGCTTGGCTCTCATTCCCTCTTGCCTGCCACCATGAAGGACATGCCTTTCACCTTCCACCATGATTGTGAGACCTCCCCAGCTACATGGAACTGTGAGTCCATTAAACCTCTTTTTCTTTATAAATTACAAAGTCTCAGGTATGTCTTTATCAGCAGCATGAGAACAGACTAATACAGTAAATTGGTACCAGTAGGGTGGGGCGCTGCTGTAAAGATACCCAAAAATGTGGAAGCAACTTTGGAACTGGGTAACAGGAAGAGGCTGGAACAGTTTGGAGGGCTCAGAAGAAGACACAAAATTGTGGGAGAGTTTGGAACTTCCTAGAGACTTGTTGAATGACTTTGACTAAAATGCTGATAATGATATAGACAATGAAATCCAGGCTGAGATGGTGTCAGATGGAGATGAAGAACTTGTTGAGAACTGGAGTAAAGTTGACCCTTGTTATGTTTTAGCAAACAGACTGGTGGCATTTTGCCCTTGCCCTAGAGATTTGTGAAACTTTGAACTTGAGAGAGATGATTTAGGGTATCAGGCAGGAGAATATTTTGGGGGACACAGAGTCTCACTCTGTTTCCCAGGCTGGAGTGCAGTGGCACAATCTTGGCTCACTGCAGCTGCTGCCTCCCAGGTTCAAGCAATTCTCCTGCCTCAGGCACCTGAGTAGTTGGAATTACAGGCACACGCCACAATGCCCAGCTAATTTTTGTATTTTTTAGCAGAGACAGGGTTTCACCATGTTGGCTAGACTAGTAGTCTCAAACTCCTGACCTCAAGTGATCCACCCACCTTGGCCTCCCAAAGTGCTGGGATCATAGGCGTGATATGCCGCACCCAGCCTGGCAGAAGAAATTTCTAAGCAGCAAAGCATTCGAGAGGTGACTTGGGTGCTATTAAAAACATTGTTTTAACAGGGAAACAGAACATAAAAGTCCAGAAAATTTGCCGCCTGACAATGTGATAGAAAAATAAAAAACCATTTTCTGAGGAGAAATTCCAGCCTGTGGCAGAAATTTGCATAAGTAATGAGGAGCCAAATGTTAATTGCCAAGACAATGAGGAAAATGTCTCTAGGGCTGTCAAAGACTTTCACAGCAGCCCCTCCCATTACAGGTCCAGAGGCCTAGGAGGAAAAAATAGTTTCATGGGCTGGGCCTAGAACCCCCCTGCTGTGTACAGCCTAGGGACTTGGTGCCCTGCATCCCAGCCACTGTAGCCATGGCTAAAAGGGGCCACGGTGCTGCTTGGGCCATGGCTTTAGAGGGTGCAAGCCCCAAGCCTTGGCAGCTTCCACATGGTGTTGAGCCTGCAGGGGCACAGAAGAATTGAGGTTTGGGAACTTCCACCTAGATTCAAGAGGATGTAAAAAAAAATGCCTGGATGTCCAGGAAGAAGTTTGCTGCAGGGGTGGGGCTGTCACGGAGAACCTCTGCTAGGGCAGTGGGGAAGGCAAGTGTAGGTTGGAGCTCCCACACAGTATCCCCACTGGGGCATTGCCTAGTGGAGCTGTGAGAAAAGGGCCACTGTCCTATAGACCCCAGAATGATAAATCCACCAAGAGCTTGCATGGTCCCCCTGGAAAAGCTGCAGACACTCAACACCAGCCTGTGAAAGCAGCTGGGAGAGAGTCTGTACCTTGCAAAGCCACAGGGACAGAGCTGCCCAAGATCATGGGAATCCACCTCTTGCATCAGCATGACCTGTATGTGAGACATGGAGTCAAAAGAGATCATTTTGGAGTTTTAGATTTGACTGCCCTGCTGGATTTCAGACTTGCATGGGGCATTTAACCCCTTTGTTTTGGCCCATTTCTTCTATTTAAAATGGGCATATTTATCCAATGCCTGTACCCCCATTGTATCTAGGAAGTAACTAACTTGCTTTTCATTTTACAGGCTCATAGGCAGAAGAGACTTGCCTTGTCTCAGATGAGACTTTGGACTGTGGACTTTTGTGTTAATGCTGAAATGAGTTAAGACTTTGGGGGACTGTTGGGAATGCATGATTGGTTTTGAAATGTGAGGACATGAGATTTGGGAGGGGCCAGGGTCAGAATGACATGGTTAGGCTGTATCCCCACCCACATCCCATCTTGAATTCTAGCTCCCATAATTCCCACATGTAGTGGGAGGTTCCCAGTGGGAGATAATTGAATCATGAGGTGATTTCCCCCATACTGTTCTCATGGTAGTGAATAAGTCTCACAAGATCTAATGGTTTTATAAGGGGAAACCCCTTTTGCTTAGCACTCATTCCCTTTGCCTGTTGCCATGTAAGACATGCCTTTCACCTTCCGCCATGATTGTGAGGCCTCCCCAGCCATGTGGAACTGTGATTCCATTAGAGTTTCTTTTATTTCTAAATTACCCAGTCTTTGGTATATCTTTATCAGCAGCATGAAAATGGACTAATACATCAAGGAAAGAGGCACTGAAAAGAGTAGAAAAAGCAGTCTGGAAGTGTCCACACCACCTCCTCACTCAGCCTCTAGCAATGGCCTCAGAGAGAGAATCTGTGCACTTGGAGGAGGGGTTGCACAGTGATTGTGGGACCTTGCATTGGAACTCAATGCTGGCCTCTCACAGTGGAAAGCAACACAGCTGGAATCCATGGAGGGAACATTTAGACCAGCCATAGCCAGAAGGGAACTGTGCATTCAGGGGTCAGAACCTGATACCAAAACCAGACAAAGACACAGCAAAAAGAGAAAACTACAGGCCAATATCTCTGATGAACATTGATCCAAAAAATTTGCAACAAAATACTAGCAAATGAAATTCAACAACATATTAAAAAGATCCTCATTGGCCAGGCATGGTGGCTCATGCCTATAATCCTAGCACTTTGGGAGGCTGAGGCAGGTGGATCACCTGAGGTCAGGAGTTAGAGGCCAGTCTGGCCAACATGGCAAAACCACGTCTCTACTAAAAATACAAAAATTAGCTGGGCATAGTGGTGGATGCTTGTAATCCCAGCTACTCAGGAGGCTGAGGCAGGAGAATCGCTTGAACCTGGGAGGCAGAGGTTGCAGTGAGCCAAAACTGCACCACCGCACTCCAGCCTGAGTGACAGAGTGAAACCCTGTCCCAAAAAAAAAAAAAATCCTTCATAATGACCAAGTGGGATTTATTCCAGTGATGCAAAGATGGTTCAAAACATGCAAATCAATCAGTGGGATACACATATCAATAGAATGAAAGACAAAAACCATATGATCATTTCAATTGGTGCTGAAAAAGCATGTGATAAAATTCAACATCCTTCATGAAGAAAACCCTCAACAAAATTGCTATAGAAAGAAAACACCTCAAAACAATAAAAGCCATATATGACAGATCCACAGTTAGTATCGTACTGAACCGGTGAAAACTGAAAGCCTTTCCTCTAAGATCTAGAATGTGACAAGGACACCCACTTTCACCACTGTTATTCAACATAGTCCTGGAATTCCTAACTAGACCAATCAGACAAGATAAAGAAATAAAGGGCATCCAAACAGGAAACGAAGAAGTCAAATTACCCTTGTTTGTAGATGTCATGATCTTATATTAGGAAAAACCTAAAGTCTCCACCAAGAAACTGTCAGAACTATAAACAAATTCAACGAAGTAGATGTTATGATCTTGTATTAGGAAAAACCTAAAGTCCCCACCAAGAAACTGTCAGAACTAATAAACAAATTCAATAAAGTTTCAGAATACAAAACCAACATACAAAAATCAGTAGCATTTCTATATGCCAACTGTGAACAATCTAACATAAAAATCAAGAAAGTACTCCCATTTACAATAGCTACACATAAAATCAAATACCTAGGAATAAACTTTACCAAAGAAGTGAAAGATGTCTACAATAAAAACTTTAAAACATTGATGTGAGAAATTGAAAAGAACACAAAGTGTTCATGGATTGGAACAACCAATATTGTTAAAATGTCCATACTACCCAAAGCCATCTATAGATTCAATGCAATTGCTATCAAAGTACTAATGATGCTGTCCACAGAAATAGAAAAAATAATGCTAAAATTTATATAGAACCACAAAAGACCCGGAATAATCAAAGTCATCCCAAGCAAAAATAACAAAACTAGAGGAATCACACTACCTGACTTCAAATTATACTACAGAGCTATAATAACAAAAACAGCATGATAACAGCATAGAAACAGACACATAGACAAATGAAACAGAATAGATAACCCAGAAATAAATCCACACACCTACAGTGAACTCCTCTTTTACAAAGGTGCCAAGATCACACATTAGGGAAAGGACAGTCTCTTCCACAAATGGTGCTGGAAAAACTGCGAAAGAATGAAACTAAACCCCTATCTCTTGCCATACACAAAAATCAAATCAAAATAAAGACTTAAATCTAGGACCTCAAACTATCAATCTAATAAAAGAAAACTTTGGGGAAACACTCCAGGACATTAGTCTAGGCAAAAATTTCTTGAATATTACCTCCAAAGCACAGGCAATCAAAGCAAAAATGGATAAATTGGATCACATCAAGTTAAAAAGCTTCTGCACAACCCTAAAACTTAAAGTATAGTAATTTAAAAAAAAAGCTTCTGCACAGCAAAGAAAATAATCAAAAAAGTGAAAAGACAACCCACAGAATGGGAGAAAATACTTCCAAACTATCCATCTGACAAGGGACTAACAACCAGGATACATAAGGAGCTCAAACAACTCAATAGGAAAAAATCTAATAATCCAATTTAAAAAATGGGCACAAGATCTGAATAAATATTTCACAAAAAAAAATGTACAACTGGCAAACAGGCATATGAAAAAGTGCTCACCATCATTGGTAATCAGAGAAATACAAATGAAAACTCCAATGAGATATTATCTCACCCCAGCTAAAATGGCTTGTATTCAAAAGACAGGTAATAACAAATGCTGAGAGGAGGTTCCAAGATAGCTGAATAGGAACAGCTCCAATCTGCAGCTCCCAGCATAAGTGACGCAGAAGATGGGTGATTTCTGCGTTTCTGCAACTGAGATACTGGGTTCATCTCACTGGGGCTTGTCAGACTGTGGGTGCAGCCCACGGAGCAAGGCAGGGCATCGCCTCACCCGGGAAGTGCAAGGGGTTGGGGAATTCCCTTTCCTAGCAAAGGGAAGCTGTGACAGACGGTATCTGAAAAATCAGGACACTCCACCCTAATACTGCAATTTTCTAATGGCCTTAGCAAATGGCACAGCAGGAGAGTATATCCCATGCCTGGCTCAGAGGGTCCCATGCCCACAGAGCCTTGCTCACTGCTAGCACAGCAGTCTGAGATCAAACTGCAAGGCAGCAGCGAGGCTGGGGGAGGGGCATCTGCCATTGCTGAGGCTTGAGTAGGTTAAAAAGCGGCCAGGAAGCTCGAACTGGGTGGAACCCACTGCAGCTCAAGGAGGCCTGCCTGCCTCTGTAGACTCCAGCTCTAGGGGCAGGGCATAGCTGAAGAATAGGCAGCAGAAACTTCTGCAGCCTTAAATGTCCCTGTCTGACAGCTTTGAAGAGAGTAGTGGTTCTCCCAGCACAGAGTTTGAGATCTAAGAATGGACAGACTGCCTCCTCAAGTGGGTCCCTGACCTCCGAGTAACCTAACTGGGAGACACCTCCCAATAGAGGCCGACTGACACCTCATACAGCCAGGTGCCCCTCTGACATGAAGCTTCCAAAGGAAGCATGAAACAACAACATTTGCCATTCTGCAATATTTGCTGTTCTGCAGCCTCCACTGGTGATACCCAGGCAAACAGGTCTAGCTAGAGTGGACCTCCAGCAAACTCCAACAGATCTGCAGCTGAGGGTCCCGACTGTTAGAAGGAAAACTAACAAATAGAAAGGATATCCACACCAAAACCCCATCTGTATGTCACCATCATCAAAGACCAAAAGTAGATAAAACCACAACGATGGGGAGAAACCAGAGCAGAAAAGCTGAAAATTCTAAAAATCAGAGCACCTCTCCTCCTCCAAAGGAATGCAGCTCCTTACCCACAATGGAACAAAGCTGGATGGAGAATGATTTTGACAAGTTGAGAGAAGGCTTCAGACGATTGGTAATAACAAACTTCTCCGAGGTAAAGGAGGATGTTTGAACCCATAACAAAGAAGCTAAAAACCTTGAAAAAAAGATTAGATGAATGGCTAACTAGAATAAACAGCATACAGAAGTCCTTAAATGACCTGATGGAGCTGAAAACCATGGCACGAGAACTATGTGATGCACGCACAAACTTCAGTAGCTGATTTGATCAAGTGGAAGAAAAGGTATCAGTGATTGAAGATCAAATGAATGAAATGAAGCGAGAAGAGAAGCTTAGAGAAAAAAGAGTAAAAAGAAACAAACAAAGCCTCCAAGAAATATGAAACTATGTGAAAAGACCAAATCTACATCTGATTGGTGTACCTGAAAGTGACAGGGAGAATGGAACCAAGTTGGAAAACACTCTTCAGGATATTATCCAGGAGAACTTCCCCAATCTAGCAAGGCAGGACAACATTCAAATTCAGGAAATACAGAGAACACCACAAAGATACTCCTTGAGAAGAACAACTCTAAGACACATAATTGTCAGATTCACCAAAGTTGAAATGAAGGAAAAAATGTTAAGGGCAGCCAGAGAGAAAGGTTGGGTTACCCACAAAGGGAAGCCCATTAGACCAACACCGGGTCTCTCAGCAGAAACTCTACAAGCCAGAAGAGAGTGGGAGCCAATATTCAACATTCTTAAAGAATTTTCAACCCAGAATTTCATATCCAGCCAAACTAAGCTTCATAAGTGAAGGAGAAATAAAATCCTTTACAGACAAACAAATGCTGAGAGATTTTGTCACCACCAGGCCTGCCTTACAAGAGCTCCTGAAGGAAGAACTAAACATGGAAAGGAACAACTGGTACCAGCCACTGCAAAAGCATGCGAAATTGTACAGACCATCGATTCTAGGAAGAAACTGCATCAACTAATGAGCAAAATAAACAGCTAACATCATAATGACGGGATCAAATTCACACAAAACAGTATTAACCTTAAATGTAAATGGGCTAAATTCTCCAATTACAAGACACAAACTGGCAAATTGGATAAAGAGTCAAGACCCATCAGTGTGCTGTATTCAGGAGACCCATCTCATGTGCAGAGACACACATAGGCTCAAAATAAAGGGATGGAGGAAGATCTACCAAGCAAATGGAAAACAAAAAAAAAAGCAGAGGTTGCAATCCTAGTCTCTGTTAAAACAGACTTTAAATCAACAAAGATCAAAAGGGACAAAGAAGGCCACTACATAATGGTGAAGGGATCAATTCAACAAGAAGAGCTAACTATCCTAAATATCCTAAATATGCACCCAATGCAGGAGCATCCAGATTCATGAAGCAAGTCCTTAGAGACCTACAAAGAGACTTAGACTCCCACACAATAATAATGGGAGACTTTAACACCCCACTGTCAACATTAGACAGATCAACGAGACAGAAAGTTAACAAGGATATCCAGGAATTGAACTCAGCTCTGCACCAAGCCGACCTAATAGACATCTACAGAACTCTCCATCCCAAATCAACAGAGTATACATTCTTCTCAGCACCACATAACACTTATTCCAAAATTGACAGCGTAGTTGGAAGTAAATCACTCCTAAGCAAATTTAAAAGAAGAGAAATTATAACAAACTGTCTCTCAGACCACAGTAAAATCAAACTAGAACTCGGGATTAAGAAACTCACTCAAAACTGCTCAACTACATGGAAGCTGAACAACCTGCTACTGAATGACTATTGGGTGATGAATGATGGTGGAAACCATCATTCTCACCAAACTATCACAATGACAGAAAACCAAACACCGCACGTTCTCACTCATAGGTGGGAACTGAACAATGAGAACACTTGGACACAGGGCGGGGAACATCACCCACTGGGGCCTGTCATGGGATGAGGGGGCTGGGGGAGGGATAGCATTAGGAGAAATATCTAATGTAAATGATGAGTTCATGGGTGCAGCAAACCAACATGGCACATGTATACCTATGTAACAAACCTGCACATTGTGCACATGTACCCTAGAACTTAAAGTATAAAAAAAAACTTAAAAAATAAATAAAAAAATAACATATGCTAGTGAGGATGTAGAGAAAAGAGAAACCTATAGTTTTGTGGGACTGTAAATTAGCACAGCCGCTAGAGAGAACAGTTTGGAAGTTCCTCAAGAAACTAAAGTAGAGCTACCATATTATCCAATCGCACTTTTAGGTATATACGCCAAAAGAGGAAATCAGTATATCAAAGATATAGCTGCACTTCCATGTTAATTACAGTATTGTTCACAATAGCCAAGATTTGGAAGCAACCTAAGGGTCCATCAGCAGATGAATGGACAAAGAAAATGTGGTACATATACACAATGGAATACTTTTCAGCTATAAAAAACAATGAGATACTGTACTTTGCAACAACATGCATGAAACTGGAGGACATTAAGTGAAATAAGCCAGGTGCAGAAAGACAAACTTCACATGTTCTCACTCATTTGTAGGAACTAAAATTAAAACAACTGAACTCAGGGAGATAGAGAGTACAGTGATGGTACTCCTTAAATATATATACCTACTATGTACCCATAATTTTTTTTTAATGTTAAGAAATAGATTCAGGAGAGAAGGACCAGTCACACTTAAAAGAATGTATTTAAAAGTAGAAAAATGTTTACATATCCAAGTCCAGCCACATTGACAGAGAGCTACTCTCTCTGTTCAAGACTTCTTGAAAGATCAAGAAAGCAGTAATGGTCCACAGGGTCTTTTCCAGTCTTTGGATTTGTAGTCCTGTAATGCTCTCTTCCTAGCAGCACTTGCTTGACTTGTAATTTACATCTTGCCTATAGAACCCTAGCCTTTCCATGGCCTGCCATGGCTGGCGATGTCACAATTATCATCTAAAATGCATTTGAATACATGGCAACCAAGTCTACCACGAAAATCATGCATCAGCTCCCATGTTTGTTGCAGCACAGTTCACAGTAGGCAACATCTGAAAGTTAAGTGTTCATTAATAGATGAATGGATACATACATGGTACATACAATGGAGTACTATTCAGCCACAAAAAATAATAATATCCTGTCATTTGCAACAAGATGGATGAAACGAAGTCATCATGTTAAGTGAAATAAAGACAAACCATATGTTCTCACTTATTTTCAGGATCTAAAAATCAAAACAATTGAACTCATGAAGACAGAGAGTAGAAGGATGGTTATTAGAGGCTGGGAAGGGAAGTTGGGGTATTGGGGAAGGTGGGGATGGTTAATGGGTACAGAAAAACAGAAAGAATGAATAAGACCTAGTATTTGATAGCACAACAGAGTATATTAGGCTATTCTTGCATTGCTATAAATAAATACCTGAGACTGAGTAATTTATAAGAAAACAGGTTTAACAGGCTCACAGTTCCACAGGCTGTATAGGAAGCATGGTGGTATCTGCTTCTGGGGAGGCTTCAGCGAGGTTTCACTCATAGCAGAAGATACAGCTAGAGCAAGCATCTTACATGTCATGAACAGGAGAGAGGAGAGAGGGGCTACACTTTTAAACTACCAGATCTCATGAGAACTCACTCAGTATACAGTACCAAGGTGGGATGGTGCTAACCCATTCATGAAGGATCCACCCCCATGATCCAGTCACCTCCCATTAGGCCCCACCTCCAATATTGGGGATTACAGTTCTGCATGAGATTTGGCCAGGGACATAGATTCAAACCATAAGACAGGGTGATTATAGTTAATAATAATTTAATAATTATTTTATTATAGTCAATAATAATTTAATAATTATTTTATTATAGTCAATAATAATTTAATAATTATTTTATTATAGTCAATAATAATTTAATTGTACAATTGAAAGTAACTAAAAGAGTATAAATGGATTGTTTGTGATACAGAGGATAAATGCTTGAGAGGATGGACAACCCATTCTCCATGATGTGATTACAACACATTGCATGCCTGTATCAAAACATCTCATGAGAGATCACCATGGTGGACGGGAGGCAGGACTAGATTGCAGCTCCGGACAGAGCAGCGTGTGGAGGCTCGCATTGTGAACTGTAGCTCCAGATCGACTGCAAGAACAAACCAGCAATTCTGAGAAGATCCACAGGCCCTCTGAAGGAAGCAGACTGCTCCTGCAGGACCTGGGAGACACTTCAAATATTGTGAGTACCTCAACTGCGGAAGTGGGAAAAGAAGACTATCTTCTCCCAAACACACACCCCTGCTGGAGAAGCTGAAGGTCTGTTTGTGAGAGAAGTTTCTGACTTTACCTGGAGCTGAGTCAATTTAGAGAGCCAAGGGAAATTCAGGGGTAGAGAAAGCAGCAGAAAGGCCCTGGGTGCTCGCTGGGTCCCCAAGAAGCCCATTCCTGCCTGTCACCACAGGTATCCATCAGGAGGGTGGCTAGAGGAGCAGGGGGTAAAACTCCACGAGGAGAAGGAAATCTTTGAACTTTGTAACAATATGAATGGGGCGAGAACCTCCTGGCCAGAACTGGGGGGGAGTGGAAAGAATCCAGTGTGCAGACTCCACAGGTTGGGGAAGAACCAAGCCCTTTTCTTTCAGAGCTGGGACGCAGGAAGCCCAGGGCAAGTTTTCAAGTCTGTCTCATCCTCCACCTGGAAACAGACTCCGGGCAGTTTGTGGGGCGGGGTATGATGGGAGTGAGACCGGCCCTTCAGTTTGCATGGGAGCTGGGTGACTACCTGTGACTACTGGCTTTCCCCTACTTCCCTAACAACCTGCATGACTCAGCAGAGGTAGCCTTAATCCTTATAGGTACACAACTCCAGTGACTTAGGAATCTCATCCCTATCCTCCACAGCAACCGCAGCAAGACCCACCCAAGGAGGGTCTGAGTTCAGACATGCCTAGCCCTGCCCCCACCTGATGGTCTTTCCCTATACACCCTGGTAATGGAAGACAAAGGGGATTTAATCTTGGGAGTTCTAGGTCCCCGCTCACCATCAGTCCCTCTCCACACTACCACAGCTGATGCTTTCTGGAAAGTGCCACTGCCTGGCAGGAGGCCAACCAGCATGAAACAGAGCATTAAACCACCAAAATTAAGGACCCTCATGGAGTCCATTGCACCACCCCTGTGCCGCCACCTCCACCGGACAGGAGCTGGTATCCACAGCTGAGAGACCCATAAATGGCTCACATCACAGGACTCTGTGCAAACAACCCCAGTAGCAGCCCAGAGCCAGGTACACTCACTGGGTGGCTAGACCCAGAAGAGAGACAACAATCACAGCAGTTTGGCTCACAGGAAGCCACATCCATAAGAAAAGGGGGAGAGTACTACATCAAAGGAATACCCCATGGGACAAAAGAATCTGAACAACAGCCGTCAGCCCTAGACCTTCTCTCTGACAGAGCCTACCCAAATGAGAAGGAACCAGAAAACCAACCATGGTAATACGACAAAACAAGGCTCTTTGACATCCCCAAAAAATCACTCTAGTTCACCAGCAATGGATCCAAACCAAGAAGAAATCTCTGATTTACCTAAAAAAGAATTCAGGAGATTAGTTATTAAGCTAATCAGGGAGGGACCAGAGAAAGCTAAAGCCCAAGGCAAGGAAATCCAAAAAATGATACAAGAAGCGAAGGGAGAAATATTCAAGGAAACAGATAGCTTTAAGAAAAAAACAATCAAATATTCTGGAAACTTTGGACACACTTTTAGAAATGCAAAGTACTCTGGAGAGTCTCAGCAATAGAATTGAACAAGTAGAAGAAAGAAATTCAGAGCTCAAAGACAAGGTCTTCAAATTAACTCAATCCAACAAAGACAAAGAAAAAAGAATAAAAAAATATAAACAAAGTCTCCAGGAAGTCTGGGATTATGTTAAATGACCAAACCAAAGAATAATCAGTGTTCCTGAGGAAGAAGAGAATTCTAAAAGCTTGGAAAACATATTTGGGGGAATAATCAAGGAATTCTTCCCTGGCCTTGCTAGAGACCTAGACATGCAAATACAAGAAGCACAAAGAACACCTGGGAAATTCATCAGAAAAAGATCTTCTCCTAGGCACACTGTCATCAGGTTATCCAAAGTTAAGACGAAGGAAAGAATCTTAAGAGCTCTGAGACAGAAGCACCAGGTAACCTATAAAGGAAAACCTATCAGATTAACAGCAGATTTCTCAGCAGAAACCCTACAAGCTAGAAGGGATTGGGGCCCTATCTTCAGCCTCCTCAAACAAAATTTATCAGCCAAGAATCTTGTATCCAGCAAAACTAAGCATTATATATGAAGTAAAGATACAGTCATTTTCAGACAGACAAATGCTGAGAGAATTCGCCATTACCAAACTACCACTACAAAAACTGCTAAAAGGAGCTCTAAATCTTGAAACAAATCCTGGAAACACATCAAAACAGAATCTCTTTAAAGCATAAATCACACAGGACCTATAAAACAAGAATACAAGTTAAAAAGAAAAAAAAAAAGTACACAGGCAACAAGAGCACAAAGAATGCAACAGTACCTCACATTCCAATACTAACATTGAATGTAAATGGCCTAAATGCTCCACTTAAAAATACAGAACTGCAGAATGGATAAGAACTCACCAACCATCTGCTGCTTTCAGGAGACTCACCAAACACATAAAGACTCACATAAACTTAAAGGGGTAGAAAAAGGCATCTCATGCAAATGGACACCAAAAGTGAGCAGAGGTAGCTATTCTTATATCAGACAAAACAAACCAAAGCAACAGCAGTTAAGAGACAAAAAGGGACATTATATAATGCTAAAAGTCCTTGTCCAATAGGAAAATATCACAATCCTAAACATATATACACCTAACACTGGAGCTCCCAAATTTATAAAACCATCACTAATAGACCTAAGAAATCAGATAGACAGCAACACAATAATAGTGGGGGACTTCAATACTCCACTGACAGCACTAGACAGGTCATCAAGACAGAAAGTCAACAAAGAAACAATGGATCTGAACTATATGTTGGAACAAATTGACTTAACAGGTATATACAGAACATTTCATCCAACAACCAAGAATACACATTCTATTCAACAGTGCATGGAACTTTCTCCAAGATAGACCATATGATAGGCCATAAAATGGGCATGAATAAATTCAAGAAAATTGAAATTATATCAAGTGCTCTCTTAGACCACAGTGGAATAAAACTGGAAATCAACTCCAAAAGGAACTTTGAAACCGTGCAAATACGTGGGAATTAAATAACCTGCTTCTGAATGAGCATTGGGTCAAAAATGCAATCAAGAAGGAAATTTAAAAATTCTTTGAGCTGAATGACAATAATGCCACAACCTATCAAACCCTCTGGGATACAGCAAAGGCGATGCTAAGAGGAAAGTTTATAGCCCTAAACACCTACATGAAAAATACTGAAAGAGCACAAACTGACATTCTAAGGTCACACCTCAAGGAACTAGAGAAAAAAGAACAAACCAAACCCAAACCCAGCAGAAGAAAGGAAATAACCAAGATCAAAGCAGAGCTAAATGAAATTAGAACAAAAAAAAAAAAAAACACAAAAGCTAAATGAAACAAAAAGCTAGTTCTTTGAAAAGATAAATAAAATTAATAGACCAATAGCAAGATTAACCAAGAAAAGAGAGAAAATCCAAATAACCTTGCTAAGAAACAAAATAGGAACTATCACAACTGACACCACTGAAATACAAAAGATCATTCAAGGCTACTATGAACACCGTTACTCACGTAAACTAGAAAACCTAGAAGAGATGCATACCTCCCTGGAAAAATACAACCCTCCTAGCTTAAATCAGGAAGAATTAGCTACCCTGAACAGACCAATAACAAGCAGTGAGATTAAAATGTTAATTAAAAAATTACCAACAAAAAAAGTCCAGGACCAGACAGATTCATGGAAGAATTCTACCAGACATTCAAAGAATTGGTACCAATCTTTTTGACACTATTCCACAAGACAGAGACAGAAGGAACCCTCCCTAATTCATTCTATGAAGCCAGCATCACCCTAATACCAAAACCAGTAAAGGACATAACCAAAAAAGAAAACTACAGACCAATATCCTTGATGAACATAGATGCTAAAATCCTTATCAAAATACTAGCTAATCAAATCCAACAATGTATCAAAAATATAATCCACCATGATCAAGTGGGTTTCATACCAGGGATGCAGGGATGGTTTAACATACACAAGTCAGTAAATGTGATATACCACATAAACAGAATTAAAAACAAAAATCACATGATCATCTCAATAGATGCAGAAAAAGCATTCGACAAAATCCAGCATTGCTTTATGATTAAAACTCTCAGCAAAATCATCATACAAGGGACTTACCTTAATGTAATAAAAAGCCATCTATGACAAACCCACAGCCAACATAATACTGAATGGGGAAAAGTTGGAAACATTCCCTCTGAGAACCGGAACAAGACAAGGATGCCCACTCTTGCCACTCCTCTTCAACATAGTACTGGAAGTCCTAGCCAAAGCAGCCAGACACGAGAAAGAAATAAAAAGGCATCCAAATCAGTAAAGGGAAGTCAAACTGTCACTGTTTGCTGATGATATGATTGTTTACCTTGAAAACCCTAAGGACTCCTCCAGAAAGCTCCTAGAACTTATACAAGAATTCAACAAAGTTTTCAGATACGAGATTAACATACACAAATCAGTAGCTCTTTTATACACCAAGAGCAACCAAGCAGAGCATCAAATCAAGAACTCAACCCCTTTTACAACAGCTGCAAAAAAAATAAAATACTTAGGAATTGACCTAACCAAGGAGTTGAAAGTCCTCTAAAGAAATCATAGATGACACAAACAAATGGAAACACATCCCATTCTCATGGATGGGTAGAATCAATGTTGTGAAAATGACCATATTGCCAAAAGCAATCTACAAATTTAATGCAATCCCCATCAAAGTACCACCATCATTCCTCACAGAATTATAAAAAACAATTCTAAAATTCATATGGAACAAAAAAGAACCTGCATAACCAAAACAAGACTAAGCAAAATGAACAAATCTGGAGGCATCACACTACCTGATTTCAAACTATTCTATAAGGTCATAGTCACCAAAACAGTGTGGTGGTGGTGGTATAAAAATAAACACATAAGCCCAGTGGAACAGAATAGAGAACCCAGAAATAAGCTCAAATACTTACAGCCAACTGATCTTCGACAAAGCAAACAAGAACATAAAGTGGGGAAAGATACCCTTTTCAACAAATGGTGCTAGGATAATTGACTAGCCACATGTAGGAGAATGAAACTGAATCCTCATCTCTCAGCTTATACAAAAATCAACTCAAGAGGGATTAAAGACTTAAACCTAAGACCTGAAACTATAAAAATTCTAGAAGGTAACATTGGAAAAACCCTTCTAGACATTGGCATAGGCAAGGATTTCATGACCAAGAACCCAAAAGCAGATGCAATAAAAACAAAGATAAATAGCTGGGACCTAATTAAACTAAAGAGTTTTTGCACAGCAAAAGGAATAGTCAGCAGAGTAAACAGACAACCCACAGAGTGGGAGAAAGTCTTCACAATCTATACATCCTACAAAGGACTAATATCCACAATCTACAAAGAACACAAATCAGTAAGAAAAAAACAAAGAATCCCATCAAAAAGTGGGCTAAGGACATGAATAGACAATTCTCAAAAGCAGATATATAAATGGCCAAGAAACATGAAAAACTGCTCAACATCACTAATGATCAGGGAAATGCAAATCAAAACCACAATGTGATAACACCTTACTCCTGCAAGAATTGCCATAATCAAAAAAAATCAAAAAACAGTAGATATTGGCGTGGATTTGGTGAACAGGGAACACTTCTACACTGCTGGTGGGAATGTAAACTAGTACAGCCACTATGGAAAACAGTATAGAGATTCCTTAAAGAACTAAAAATAGAACTACCATTTGATCCAGCAATCCCACTACTGGGTATCTACCCAGAGGAAAAGAAGCCATATTTGAAAAGAATACTTGCACATGCATGTTTATAGCAGCAAAATTCACAACTGCAAAATCATGGAACCAACCCAAATGCCCATCAATCTACAAGCACGGTGGCTTACTCCTATAATCCCAGCACTTCGGGAGGCCAAGGCAGGCGGATCACAAGGTCAGGAGATCTAGACCATCCTGGCTAACACGGTGAAACCCCGTCTCTACTGAAAATACAAAAAATTAGCCAGGCGTGGTGGTGGACGCCTGTAGTCCCAGCTACTCAGGAGGCTGAGGCAGGAGAATGGCGTGAACCTGGAAGGGGGAGCTTGCAGTGAACCTAGATCACACCGCTGCACTCCAACCTGGGCAACAGAGTGAGACTCCGTCTCAAAAAAAAAAAGGAAACTGTGATATATATACAATGGAATACTATGCAGCCATAGAAAGGGATGAATTAACAGCATTTGCAGTGACCTGGATGAGATTGGAGACTATTGTCCTGAGAGAAGTAACTCAGGAATGGAAAATGAAACATCATATGTTCTCACTGATACGTGGGAGCTAAGCTGTGAGGACGCAAAGGCATGAATGATACAACGGACATTGAGGACTTGTGGGGAAGAGTGGGAGGAGGGCAAGGGATAAAAGACTATAAATATGGTGCAGTGGATACTGCTTGGGTGATGGGTGCACCAAAATCTCACAAATCACCACTAAATAACTTACTCATGTAACCAAATACCACCTGTACCCCAATAACTTATGGAAAAATAAAAAATAAATTTTAAAAAAAATCTCATGTACCCCATAAATATGTACACCTACTCTGTACCCACAAAAAATTAAAAATATTTTAAAAATTATGCATCAGTCCTGGAGCACATCTTCCTAGAAACATATTGGTTCTGTTGTGGCCAAATACCCCATGCATATTAGGTCTTCAGATTCATCCTTATTTCCAGCTACATATAGAAAATGATCTTTTCTATTACACTGATCAGAAACAAATTTCCAGTTATTATGTTTTCCAAAACCTCAGTATTCTCAACAGTAAAATAAGATAACAAATCTACCTTACAGGGTTGTTGCAGAGGTGGGTTCTGTTTATAGTGGATGTATTCTGTAAACTTTTAATTACTGCATAGTTGTTAGTTGTTATTAACTGTATCAGATTTCTGGAGTTTAATGTTTAGTTAATGATACATAGGACTAAATTGCAAAATGATTTTCATCTCATTTTCACTACAACTCATAAAAAATAGTAAATGATTAAGACATTAACCCAAAGAAATATATGATTTTTTTAACGTGTGCGCTTTTATTCAACTGGTCCCAAGTCAGTGTACAGGTAAGCCCCTGGCTGCCCTCCACCCACTCCCAAGGACACCAAAAGTTTTCATGTATCTCAAGTTGGGGACCAAAAAAGGGGGAGCCATGAAGGCTGATCATTTAAAATAAAACAAAATAAAAAAAGTACTAAGGCAAAGATTTAAAAATTTTTGCTAGGCTGGGCGCAGTGGCTTACACTTATAATCCTAGCACTTTGGGAGGCCAAGGCGGGCGGATCACGAGGTCAGGAGATTGAGACCATCCTGGCTAACATGGTGAAACACTGTCTCTACTAAAAATACAAAAAAAAAAAAATTAGCCAGGCATGGTGATGGATGCCTGTAGTCCCAGCTACTCGGGAGGCTGAGGCAGGAGAATGGTGTGAACCCAGGAGGCGGAGCTTGCAGTGAGCTGGGATCGGGCCACTGCACTCCAGCGTGGGCGACAGAACGAGACTCCGTCTCAAAAAAAAAAAAATTGCATTACGTAATTTACATGAAAGCAATGCTATCACCTCCCCTGTGTGGACTCGGGAGAGGACTGGGCCATTCTCCTTAGAGAGAAGTGGGGTGGCTTTTAGGAGGGCAAGGGGCTTCCTGTGACAATGCATCTCACGTTATTTGGAATTACTATTAAAAACAGAACAAGAGCAATGTACAATCAAAGTCCTCGGCCACATTGTAGAATTTTGGAGGATGCTCGCTCAAACAGACTGCTGTCACCTTCACCATTCCAGTTTTTAAATCTGAGTCAAGCCACAAAAAAAATAAATAAATAAATAAAAAATAAAGCCATGCCAATCTCATCTTGTTCTCTGCAGAAGTTAGGTTTTATCAAGAAAGGGTGTAACGCAACTAACAGTCTGCCTAGAAGCATTTGGAGGATGGAGGGGCTGACTGGTCATACCCCTGCTTGCTGGTCCACATCTGATCTGCTGGAAAGTGGACAGCGAGGCCAGGATAGAGCCGAACCACACAGGCTATTTGAGCTCGGGAGGAGCAATAATCTTGATCTTCATTGTGCTAGGCCCCAGGGCAGTGATCTCTTTCTGCATCCTGTCAGGGTTGCCAGGGTACATGGTAGTACTATCAGACAGTACTGTGTTGGCATACAGGTCTTTGTGCATGTCCACGTCACATTTCATGATGGAGTCGAAGGTAGTTTTGTGAATGCCACAGGATTCCATGCCCAGGAGGAAGGCTGGAAGAGCACCTCGGGGCAGACGAAATGCTCGTTGCCGATGCTGATGACCTGGCAGTGGGGCAGCTCCTAGCTCTTCTCCAGGGAGGAGCTGGAGGCTGCCGTGGCCATCTCCTGCTCGAAGTCCAGGGCGAGGTAACACAGCTTCTCCTTGATGTCATGCGCAATCTCCTGCTCTGCCCTGGTGGTGAAGCTGTAGTGGCGCTGGGTGAGGATCTTCATGAGGTAGTCAGGTCCCAGCCAGCCAGGTCCAGATGCAGGATGGCATGGGGGAGGGCGTACCCCTTGTACATGGGCACAGTGTGGGTGACCCCATCCACGGAGTCCATCATGATGCCAGTGGTGCAGCCAGAGGCGTACAGGGACCACAAGGCCTGGATGACCACGTATATGGCTGGGGTGTTGAAGGTCGCAAACATGATCTAGGTCATCTTCTTGCAGTTGGCCTTGTGGTTCATGGGGGCCTCGGTCAGCTGCACGGGTGCTCCTCAGGAGCCACACCCAGCTCATTGTAGAAGGTATGGTGCCAGATCTTCTCCATGGCGTCCCAGGTGGTGACGATGTGTGCTCGATGGGGTACTTCAGGGTCAGGATGCTTCTCTTCTCTGGGCCTCGTCGCCCCACGTAGAGGTCCTTCTCACCCATGCCCACCATCACACCCTGGTGCCTGGGGCGCCCCACGATGGAGGGGAAGATGGCCCAAGGGGACATTATCACCTGCAAAGCCGGCTTTGCACATGCCTGAGCCGTTGTCAATGACAAGTGGGGTGATATCATCATCCATGGTGAGCTGGCGGCGGGTGTGGACTGGGCGGCGGAGCGGCAAGGGCAGGGTTCTGTGCTTGCGGGGCAGACGTGGTATTGGCCAGAAATACATGATATTTTAACAGACAAAATTGGTATTCTGATGAGCTGGCTGAAAAATATTCATAAAATTGTACACATTTAATGTACCACCTACATAAATACAAACAGAAATTCTAACCCTTTCATTGTAAATAATGGAATAAAGTAAACTAGGCTGCTAGTGAGAATCTAAATGGATGTGTTTCTTCCAGTCGATAATATCGTGTGAATCAAAAAGGCATTAATTTCACTGTTATATATTTGGAATGATACTGTACAGGCATTGTTTTAGAAGAAATTTCTGTTCTGAAATGATCAAAGCTAGATGAAATGCTGAAGAGTGCTGTTGTTCAAGACACTAAGTTTGATAATCAGTTCACCTGGAGGGAAAACATTCTAGTTTTCACATCTTTGCAATATTTTACATCTATGCTCAAGAGAAGCCTGAGTGAAGGAAAAGATATGAACATTTAGCAGCAAAACCCTTAAACTCATGGTAGAATAATAATGAGACTAGTTGGTTCAGAAGAAAATCAGAAGAAAAATTTACAGTAAGGGTAAACAAAATGAATTCATATTTCACAAGAATATACATATTTTAAGAGGAATAATACAGTTTGTAAGGAGAAAAATGTTAAAGGGAATACATGTTTGTAAGGTGGTAAAAATATGTTAACAATGAAGTCAACTCTCTAGGTAACCTAAGCATTTGAGGACATCAGGGAATGCAATTCCTTAAAAGAAATTTTTGTTTAAGAAAGAGTTATCTATTAATGGAAGCTTTGTCTGAAAACATGGGGGCCAGGAATAGAGAAACAGAGAATGATTTTACTCTAGAAGAAAGCTGCAGATCTATGCACTGGTGATCTTTAACAAAGGATCTGTTTAGAAATGTAAATCTGTTTCCACTGCTCACAGGGCTTAATGTTTCCAGGGCTTTCCAGCCATTCTCTTCCACAGAGGTCCTGGCATATACCAAGTGGGATGGCCATTAACGAGGAAATGTGGGACCGGGATAATAATCAATCCCAGCTGTCTTGTTATATGATCAAAGATAATTTTTAAAGCCCAAATGTTTTCCTTGATTTGGTGTTATGGCGATTGAGCTCATTTTTCAGTAGCTGAAAATGTATGACTATATATTTACCCCTAAACACTTAAAAGGAAAACAGAAAGCCATATTTTTCCAGAGAAGCAGACTTGGCTTGGCTAGACTATAGATCACATTAAGTGGGGGCCATCAGGCAAATGGGCCCAGATGTGGGACAACAAATTCTGTCAATGGATTTGCTCCATTAGACTTGGGTATAAACTACACCAAAATAATGGGATTTGGTTCCACATGAGAACAAAATTATGGAGCTACAAAAAAAAATTGTTTCTTCCCATTACAATCAACTACTAAAGGATTCTGCAAGTGAAATGCACTAAAATGAATTAGTTGTATAACTGTTACTCTTTCATTAAAATGATTTAATAGTTCTACAAATGTTATGGCATTAGCATTTTATGCAAAGCTATAAAACAGTAACAAGTAAAAAAAATTCAACTGCCTTTGAAAGTCAGCACTTTTGGACTATGTTTATGAGACTGCATGGTCACTTTGTGATATGAAATGGCAGCATCACTAAGATAAATACCGCTTGCTGGCTAGTTTTATTTTGGGCAGGAGGCCATTAAAAGAATGAGGCAGCAGAATTCATCTTTCATTTGGATGGGCTTCAACCCCCCATTTACACTGACTAACTCATCCTAAGATGTCTCTTAGGAGAAGAGAAGCTTTTTGGAGTATTTCCTTAAGAAATTATCTAATGGCATATTTTTTACAGTGTTTGAGAAGAAGGTTAAATATTTTTACAATGTTTACAATGTTTAACCTTCTCCTGTCAGGGCAATCTAAAAACATGTTTACAGGCAGGTAATAGACAGGTAATATGTCATGGCAAAGCCCTAAAAGATCCATGTACAACATGGAGATTATGGTTAATAATAACGTATGGTATTTAGGATTTTTCTAAATGTGTAAATTATAGAGGCTCTTGCCACAGAAGGGAAAAATGGGTAACTATGTGAGGGATGATGGATATGTTAATTCATTCCATTATAGTAATCATCTTACTACTATATATATACACTATATATAAATATATACAATATAATTTATAAATAAACACAATATACACAATAAAATTTATTTAATAAATAAATTCCTCACAGATGACTTTTCTAGAAAGACAAAGAGCACATTCATAGGTGCTGTTTCTGTTGACAACTCATCCCCAGTCCATCGGATCTCCAAATAAATATTAGATGTTTTCCATCCTCAATAGTGTGTGATAGGTAGGTGATACTTATATTTTTTGCTTATTGTTGCTTCCAAAACTGTTTCTTTAAACAAAATGTTGATAAGAATTAATAACACACTTAGGCAGGACAGTAACCTACAAGGTTCCACAGTTTAAATTATTCATTGGACATTAGCCAATTGCTAGGGTTTAATGGTAACAATTGCCTAGTGATACATTTGGTATTCATATTAAAAGTGAACATTTGGATTGCCATGATTCTGATTGTAAATGCATAAAATGTAAATGGCTAATATGCTGTCGGCAGTCCTTCAGGAGCTGATGCTGCATAAGAAATTGGTTAGCCAAAAAAAAAGGTCAGGGGAGTATAAAATAAGTCTTTTTTTTTCTGTTATCAGCCTTATTTACACATGACCTAAGCTGCTTTTTGACTTATATGTTTAGCAGCATGCCACGCAGAGGAAATAGGATGAGGTTGTGGGAAACAATGAATTTGGCATATTAAGATCTGGGTTAAAATTCTGGCTTGACCTGAGGAAATTATATAGCTCATCTGAAACTAGGAGGCTGGACTGGAAGGTGTGAGTATCCTGTTATCACAGAATAATGCAAGGTCACTACCAGCTGACTCAGCAACTGTCAACAGCCATCAGAGGGTACAGAAAAGCTTCTGTGTGACCCCTCAACATCTATCTAATTGAACTGATGTGAAAGTCTTGTCACAGTGAATTAGAAATGGACCGTGTATGATCTAACTTCAATAATAAGCTAACTTCATTTATGTCTTAAATTTCTAAATGAGATGTTAGTCTTATCACTTTTTAAATTCTATATTCTAATTACAATTACTAGCTCCCACCAATACCTCTGTTTCTTTATTACTAAAATCTCCCCAACTTCAAAGGCAGGCAAACTGAGACAGGAAATGAAGATGTACTGAGTCAGTGTCAGAATGAGAAGAAGCATTCGTGAGGTTGGTCCTAACTATGGGGCCTTTGGCTATTACCAGATGCTTTCATGAGAAGTCCCATCATATGAATCTTTCCGATAGTTGTATGAAAACATTTAATTTTGCTGCCTATATCAGAAAAAAAGCAAGTATTGATTAAGCTTGTAGTCAATGTCTAAATGTCTATTGCAGACTTGGAGATTTAGAAGGTTGTATGTAGATGGCATAATCTCTGACCTCAAGAAGTTTACAGTCAGATTAGGAAGGTAAATATATAAATGAAAAGTCAGCAAAGTATACGCAATGATTCTCAAAATATAGTTTGTGAGAGTTACCCGGGAAGCTTGTTAAAGATGCAGATTCCCATGCTCTACACCTAGACCCATAGATTCTAAGACAGTAGATCTGGGTGGGTTCCGTAATCTGCATTTTTTTTTGTTTTTTTGTTTTTTGCTTTTTGTTTTTTTGAGACAGTCTCACACTGTCTCCTGGGCTGGAGTGCAATGGAGCGATCTTGGCTCACTGCAACCTCTGTTTCCCAAGTTCAAGCGATTCTTCTGCCTCAGCCTCCCAAGTACCTGGGATTACAGGCACCAGCCACCATGCCTGGCTAATTTTTTGTATTTTTAGAAAAGACGGGGTTTCACTATGTTGGCCAGGTGGTCTCCAACTGCTGACCTCATGATCTACCCATCTCAGCCTCCCAAAGTGCTGGGATTACAGATGAGAGCCACCGCGCCAGGCCAGTAATCTGCATTTTTAACAGTATCCATGTTGGTGATTCTAATGTACATGGTCAGAAGACCGCACATTCAGAAATGCCAGTGGATAATAGCTCAGGCTCTAGGATCTAATGGTCTGGGTTTACCCAGATCCACCACTTGCCAGCTGTGGGGCCTTTATTAAGCTATTAAAGTCCACTGGGTTTCAATGTTCTTATCTATAAAATAAAGATAATAATAGTACATGCATGTCTGGTGGTTATAACATTGGTACTCAGTAAGCACTTAGTGAAAACTGCTGTTTGTTGTTAGTAATGTTATTGAAACACTAGAAACTGACCAAGTGCTAATTGCCCTGACATTGCTCCTAGAATTTAATGAATAAAAAGAGAGTTCTGGGTGAGGGTAGGGAAAGCTTTAAGGAGGAAGAAGAGTTACGCTAAGCTTTAAAAAACAATGAAAAGTTTATATTATCAAAGAAAAGAAGAAACTGGGTGAAGGGGACATAACAAGCAAATTATCAAAGAAGCAGAGATTGAGCTCAATGCAAGAAATGCCACAAAAGCAGAGGGCTGAGTAGGGGAAAAGTGGGAAATAAGTGGCCAGAAGACCCAAGGCTCAACAAACCTGGCTCTCCCTTCCATTGTTTGAAACACCTGTTTTAAGAAGCCGCTACACTAGCTATAAAGCCCCACATTAAGAAACGGGATACAAAAAGAGTAAACTTATAGTGCTCTTCTTATGGCAAAAGTAATCCTTTCTTTACAAAATAATTAACCAGAACTTTAATTCATGGACTGGGTGAGCACACTTAAAACACATTTCGATTTACTAAAGATAAATAATTCAACACTTCAATAAAAAAGACTGTGAGCTTTTTTGAAAGCAAGGGATTATCTTACTCATTACAGGAATCCCAGACTCTAGCAGTGCTAGGAACATGATAATAGCTTTATAAACAAATGGTTACCCAGTTAAACAGTCATATATGTTGTTATGACATAGAATGAGATATCTGTGAAAAAAAGTTTCTTTCTTTTTGAGAACTGCCACATCCAGTTATTATTCATGTTGCCAGATAAAACTATTGCTTTGAAAATCTAGCCAGATTTTCATTTATACTGTATTAATGGTAATAAATTTAATTAAATATTGTACATGTCAATAATCAAACTGGATAATTCAACTGAAAACACACTGAACTCTAATTTGACTTATAGTTATCTGAGTAACTTCATTAAATTCATAATGTGATGGTTGATGAGAATAGCACAATGAACCGAGGCACTAAAAACCTATCTTGTTCCTCTTCTCTCCTCTCCTCTATTGATAGGGATGCTTATAAGTTAACTGACAGTTGCAACTTGATCTTCCAGGAAATAAGTACATCTCTGAACCTTCAGAATAGCCATATCCCAAACTGGTTCCCATTGCCATGAATTTCTTTTCTGACTTAGCATATTTCAATTTCTCCTTCTTAACCTTGGAAAGTAGTATTAAAGGAACATATGGGATAGTTCACTCTTTTCCTTTGACTTGCCAAATGTTATCTTCAAAATTAAGTCATGACCATAAGGCATTCAAAACATAGGGGTCGGAAGTTCACGAGGCTATCCACGTCCCACAGACAGAGCAGCTGTGTTGATCACCTAGAAAGTACAAAGTAAATGTGGATCATGGGATTACACTGCTGAGGAATCAGAAACCTAGGCAAGGAGAAATGTCCACATTGGTCATTAAAATAATCATTACAGTAGAAAAGATTTGCCTTAAAAACCACCAGAAAATAGAGATTTATCTAAAGTGAACATTTTATATCACTGTGAAAATATTGCACTAATACAATTTGTGATCTTTGATGAACTAGAAATTGTGTCTTTGCTCCCACTGCCATTCACCTCCTATTTTTGTGAAACTGGGAATAAAATGACCAACTTAAGCTTCACTTTACAAATATGATTCTGGTTAATGTCCCAGGGGGAGCTATCAGCATGTCTCTTCCAATTGCCTCCTAGGGAACAAGAGAGAAATATTTGGCCTATTAAAAACAATGGATGCATTCACTTCTGTACTGGCCTGACAGGGACCCTGTGCTTCCATTTACAACTGCCAGATTCATTCAGCTCTTTGATTACCTTCTATCAGTGCATTCACAACCAATTCAAGCCAATAGTGGGAGATAATTAAATCCACGGAAACAGAAGCAGTTTTTATGGTCACACCTGCTTAATGCCCCTCAGTCTATTTTCACTCACATGTAATTAATAGTGTTCTCTGTCAGCAACTCAGACTTCCAGCAACACAGAGGATGGTAGTGAGAGCTCTGGGTATTGCCTTAGAATGAGCAGCCAGGTCTGAGTTTGTATTCCAGCTGACACACTTATTGCTCCAGCTGATACACTTAGTTGTGCGACCTTCAGCATATTTAATCTGCCTGAGCCTCAGTTTTCCTGTCTATAACAAAGGTAATAATACACACATCATGAGAACATTGATATAAAGAACCTAACACATGGCATGTACTCAACTAACATCAGTCCATTTACAAACATTGCTCAAAAATATGTTAGAATAACTATAACTTTGATTATATGGGACTTAAAGAATGGAAATGAAAACCAGGCAATAATGGGTTCAGAATTGTTGTTTTAGTTTTACACAAACTAATGTGTCCCATAAGTTCAAATGGTAATTAGTTGCAACAAACTGGTTTCCAGTATGTATAAATATGCCCTTATAAGGAAATATTGTATGATTCTATTTATATGAGGTATCTAAAATGGTCAAACTCATAAAAGCAGAAAGTAGAATGGTGGCTTTTGGGGGCTGGAAGAGGGGGAAAAAAGGAGGAGTTTTTGTTCAATGGGTATAGAGCTTCAGTCATGCAAGATGAATGTGTCCTAGAGTTATGCAGATGTACAGCACGGTGGCTATAGTTAACAATACTGTATTGTGCACCTAATTTTATTAAGAGGGTTCATCTCATGTTAAGTATTCTTACCATGAAAAAAAGGGGCATGGATATGTTTATTATCTTGATGGTAGTAATAGTTTCACGGGTGTATGCATAGGTACAAACTTATTAAATTGTATACATCAAATATGTGCAGCTTTCTGGATATCAGTTACACTTCAATAAAGCTGTGTTTTAAAAAAAAAAAGAAAAGAAAGAAACAGAAACACTTAGAAAGCCTTTCCACAGCAGCTGCTCTCTATCCCAATAACAAAGTACATCATGGTAACCAGAAAGCTCTGCAGTCAGCGCTTGCTGTTTATCTCACTATAAGGAGCCTACTCGCCTTACCCAATTTTTCCTTCAAGACTCAGCTTGGACATCTCCTTCTCCAGGAAACCCCCGCTCAAGTGCCCTCTCTCATGTGCTCTTAGTGCCCTGTTCACACCTTTACATTTTCTTTCTTGCAGTTTAACTTCCTCTCTAGAACCATGTCTTCTCCTTGTATCCCCAGCACCTACCAAGTGCAGTGTCTGGCACCAGCAGGTACCCAATAATAACTGTCAATTGACAGAATAGACACTGGCCTCAGAGTCAGGGAGATAGAATCAAATTATGACTCTACCACTTACCTGTTTGCCTTTCCTATTACTGTGACTCCATATGCCCACATTAGCCATGCTCTCTGGTATCACAGAATAAACATAAAGATGAAGCAATACCACAAAAGGAGTTACATCTGCCTTTGTATTAACAGTCTCTGCCAGCTGCTTTTCAACATAGGTAGGGGCAGAGTAGTACCTTGAACTAGATACTTTTTCTTCAAAGAATCATTTGAGTGTTCTCTCTTTTGAAGAATGAGCATGGACTTTTTCTCTGGCAGAAGATTACAATAGGAATATTTGTGCCTTGCCAAGTCAGACCCAACACAATATCCACTGGCAAGTAGAGTCCATGTCTGCTGAAGAAAGTGGACCAATCTGCATATTGTATGTTGCAGGAGAGAAGGATCTGATCCCCCAAACCCTGTTCCCTCATGGGAGAACCATGAGGGTAGACCAGGGTGGCCCAGAAGAAAGCCCAGAGTAAAGAAAGGCAAGGCCTCTGGAATAAAATTAACTGTGGAAAGGTATAATCTAGGCTAGTGACCGGGACTCAACAGGCTTGAGACTTGGGAGTCAGGAGGCCTGGTAACAGCACAGTGCATACTGATACTAGAAGCCTCTTGGGACTCAGCCATCCTAGCACAGTGTTGTTAGGAGATGTTTAAGTATGGACTATGGGAATAATGATCTCGAGCTCAACTTTGAGATTCCACAGCAGTCTGCACAGGAACTTGAACATTCAACATACTGCAAAGGGAAACATCTATGGGACCCAGTTTCAACAGCAGTGACATGAGCTAATATGAAGCAGTGATCAGGGTTCCCACCTCCCTCTAATTATGGTATTATTAATAGAAGGAGAAATAATCCTCCCCTAAATTTGGACAGAGTAAAGCTTTGGAGTTCTTGGGAATTTTTAAGTAGGGGAAAAGGTCTCAAGGCAACCACTGGATATCTTCCTACCAGGATACCTTGGGTTTTAAACAATGAATTTGACAATATTAAGGTGACAGGATCATATTTGTACTCCAAATGAATGAAGTAAATGGTATCGGTCATACTGATGCAACAGTAGGATCCACACAGCCCCACACAGGATCCACACAGAAAGAGCAAGCACTGACCTGTTGGAGAAGCCAGCACTGGTAAGAAACAGACATCAGGCTCTCAGCAGCATGGAACTGCCACCTCTGACCCCAAACATTTAGTTTATGATCTTCTTTTTTAGATTTCCAGATAAAGAAATCTTGTCATGTCCCATTCCCAGTACCAATTTAAAAGGTAAAAGCAAAATTTTAGGTAAGAATAGTGTGTGACATCTTCAACCAAGAAACATCGAGGTATTTCAAACCATTATGCAAAGGGAATTAGATAGGAGAAGAGCGGGCTGTTCCCATGACTTCTCTCATGTGTTGGACAAAAGTACCTAAGAAATCAGCTCATGTTGCCATGCTGACCAAATATAGGAGCACTGCCATCACTAGCCCATTTTAAGAACAACCCTGCCACACAAGGAAAAGTAGCATTGCCCTTGTTGAAGTCTGATTGCCTCAAGAAATATGGAAGTAAATTCTGATTCTACTTCCCAGCCTTTACCCACTAGCATGCTAGATCTCTAGACTAATTGGTAAGTCAAAGTTTCCTGACAACCTAACCTTTTCCTTTTCTCTTTCTTCTTCCTATGTGCCTGAAATAAACAATAATCCACATTCCTTCCATCAGACTCATTTCAACTACCAACAGAGAAATTGATGTCACTCTGTAAGATGAGTAAATGGGAAAAAAAAAATCACTAAACATGTAAAGCAATAAAGCAAATCAAATAAGGGGAAACCTGAAGAACCAGGACAAATGTACCCCTCTGAAACAAGTTGGGGCTGCGTATGGTGGCTCACACCTGTAATCCCAGCACTTTGGGAGTCCAAGGTAGGAGGATTGCTTGAACCCGGAAGTTATCAGCCTGGGAAACATAGTGAGACCCCATCTCTCCAAAAAAATAAAAATTAGCTGGGTGTGGTGGCTCACACCTGTAGTCCCAGCTACTCAGGAGGCTGAGGTGGGAGAATCGCTTCAGACTGAGAGGTCAAGGCTGCAGTGAGCCGTGGTCACACAACTGCACTCCAGCCTGAATGCCAGCGTGAGGTCCTGTCTCAAAAAAAAAAAAGAAAAAGAAAAAGAAAAACTAGTGATCAGTAAAATGTAGTCTCCAAAGTTAACATATACATTAAAATTTAATAGAAGTTTCAAATTATCATTATATTACTTAACATAAAAATAATAATTTTCTAACCTTAATTCAAACTGCCAATGTACAACAAAAAGTGGCAAGTGGGGAAAGCAGTGAAAAAGTCAAGTTATACCAAATTTCTCATTTTCCAGTCAGAAGTGGGCTGAAGTCAGCTCCTACTGACTCAGAAGAGCCAATGTTGCTCTTCTCTTGCCAACTCCAAGTTCAGAGTTGTGTTGATAGCTTGAAATCTGCCTCAGAGGAAGCATTTACACCATGGAAATCAGCCAATGCTACAGATAAGGCTTTTGTTTATTTTCCAGAAAGCCACTACTCTCCTCCAGCATATAGTCAGTAGTTACGTGTGTGTGTGTGTGTGTGTGTGTGTGTGTGTGTGTGGTGGTGGTGGTGGTGATAAAATATGCCTAACGTAAAATTTGCATTTCAAGCATGCAATCCAATGGTATCAAGTACATTCACAATGTTGTGCAACCATCAGCATTATACATTTCCAGAACTTTTTCATCATCCCAAACAGAAACTCTGTACTCCCTATAACTCCTCTTCTTCCCCTCCACTCAATGCCTGGTAACCACTGTTCTTTCTGTCTCTGTGAATTTGCCTATTATCATACCTCTCATAAGTGGAATCATACATTATCTGTCCTTTTGCATCTGACTTCTCTTGGCGTCATGTTTTCAAGGTTCATCTGCATTGTAGCATGTATCAGAATTGTCTTCATTTTTAAGAATGAATAGTATTCCATTGTTTGTAAGGGCCACATTTTGTGTAGCCATTCATTCACTGATGGAAGTAGATGCTTTTTAATATTTGTTAATAAATAGAAAAATATGTTTAAATAATTTTACTACCTACATGAGTGAGCAAAGATCAGAACAAACTCTGAACTTCCTGCTGATAAGACCTTTGTATTCTCAGTTACTTAGAAAATAAAAGAAAATATTGTAACCCACTATCAGTGAAATGGTTCATACTCTTATCGCTGACATGGTCAAGGACTCCCAGCATGTTGTGCTGGAAGCCCTCATCAAGAGTCTTGGCACAGGAGTTAATAAATGAAGAAATGAAGATGGCCAAATAGGAACAGCTCCGGTCTACAGCTCCCAGCGCGAGCGACGCAGAAGACGGGTGATTTCTGCATTTCCATCTGAGGTACCATGTTCATCTCACTAGGGAGTGCCAGACAGTGGGCGCAGGTCAGTGGGTGAGTGCACCGTGCGCCAGCCAAAGCAGGGGCAAGGCATTGCCTCACTCGGGAAGCGCAAGGGGTCAGGCAGTTCCCTTTCCACGGGTGCCACTCCCACCCGAATACTGCGCTTTTCCGACAGGCTTAGGAAACGGTGCCCCAGGAGAGTATAGCCCGCACCTGGCTCAGAGGGTCCTATGCCCACGGAGTCTCGCTGATTGCTAGCACAGCAGTCTGAGATCAAACAGCAAGTCAGCAGCGAGGCTCGGGGAGGGGCGCCCGCCATTGCCCAGGCTCCCTTAGGTAAACAAAGCAGCCTGGAAGCTTGAACTGGGTGGAGCCCACCACAGCTCAAGGAGGCCTGCCTGCCTCTGTAGGCTCCACCTCTGGGGGCAGGGCACAGACAAACAAAAAGACAGCAGTAACCTCTGCAGACTTAAATGTCCCTGTCTGACAGCTTTGAGGAGAGCAGTGGTTCTCCCAGCACGCAACTGGAGATCTGAGAACGGGCTGACTGCCTCCTCAAGTGGGTCCCTGACCCCTGACCCCCGAACAGCCTAACTGGGAGGCACCCCCCAGCAGGGGCAGACTGACACCTCACACGGCCGGCCAGGTACTCCAACAGACCTGCAGCTGAGGGTCCTGTCTGTTAGAAGGAAAACTAACAGAAAGGACATCCACACCAAAAACCCATCTGTACATCACCATCATCAAAGACCAAAAGTAGATAAAACCACAAAGATGGGGAAAAAACAGAGCAGAAAAACTGGAAACTCTAAAAAGCAGAGTACCTCTCCTCCTCCAAAGGAACGCAGTTCCTCACCAGCAACGGAACAAAGCTGGACGGAGAATGACTTTGACGAGCTGAGAGAAGAAGGCTTCAGACGATCAAATTACTCCGAGCTACGGGAGGATATTCAAACCAAAGGCAAAGAAGTTGAAAACTTTGAAAAAAATTTAGAAGAATGTATAACTAGAATAACCAATACAGAGAAGTGCTTAAAGGAGCTGATGGAGCTGAAAACCAAGGCTCGAGAACTACGTGAAGAATGCAGAAGCCTCAGGAGCCAATGCGATCAAATGGAAGAAAGGGTATCAGCCCTGGAAGATGAAATGAATGAAATGAAGTGAGAAGGGAAGTTTAGAGAAAAAAGAATAAAAAGAAACGAGCAAAGCCTCCAAGAAATGTGGGACTATGTGAAAAGACCAAATCTACGTCTGATTGGTGTACCTGAAAGTGACGGGGAGAATGGAACCAAGTTGGAAAACACTCTGCAGGATATTATCCAGGAGAACTTACCCAATCTAGCAAGGCAGGCCAACATTCAGATTCAGGAAATACAGAGAATGCCACAAAGATACTCCTCGAGAAGAGCAACTCCAAGACACATAATTGTCAGATTCACCAAAGTTGAAATGAAGGAAAAAATGTTAAGGGCAGCCAGAGAGAAAGGTCGGGTTACCATCAAAGGGAAGCCCATCAGACTAACAGCGGATCTCTCGGCAGAAACCCTACAAGCCAGAAGAGAGTGGGGGCCAATATTCAACATTCTTAAAGAAAAGAATTTTCAACCCAGAATTTCGTATCCTGCCAAACTAAGCTTCATAAGTGAAGGAGAAATAAAATACTTTACAGACAAGCAAATGCTGAGAGATTTTGTCACCACCAGGCCTGCCCTAAAAGAGCTCCTGAAGGAAGCACTAAACATGGAAAGGCACAACCGGTACCAGCCACTGCAAAATCATACCGAAATGTAAAGACCATCGAGACTAGGAAGAGACTGCATCAACTAATGAGCAAAATAACCAGCTAACATCATAATGACAGGATCAAATTTACACATAACAATATTAACCTTAAATGTAAATGGACTAAATGCTCCAATTAAAAGACACAGACTGGCAAATTGGATAAAGACTCAAGACCCATCAGTGTGCTGTATTCAGGAAACCCATCTCATGTGCAGAGACACACATAGGCTCAAAATCAAAGGATGGAGGAAGATCTACCAAGCAAATGGAAAACAAAAAAAGGCAGGGGTTGCAATCCTAGTCTCTGATAAAACAGACTTTAAACCAACAAAGATCAAAAGAGACGAAGACGGCCATTACATAATGGTAAAGGGATCAATTCAACAAGAAGAGCTAACTATCCTAAATATATATGCACCCAATACAGGAGCACCCAGATTCATAAAGCAAGTCCTGAGTGACCTACAAAGAGACTTAGACTCCCACACATTAATAATGGGAGACTTTAACACCCCACTGTCAACATTAGACAGATCAACGAGACAGAAAGTCAACAAGGATACCCAGGAATTGAACTCAGCTCTGCACCAAGTGGACCTAATAGACACCTACAGAACTCTCCACCCCAAATCAACAGAATATACATTTTTTTCAGCACCACACCACACCTATTCCAAAATTGACCACATACTTGGAAGTAAAGCTCTCCTCAATAAATGTAAAAGAACAGAAATTATAACAAACTATCTCTCAGATCACACTGCAATCAAGCTAGAACTCAGGATTAAGAATCTCACTCAAAACCGCTCAACTATGTGGAAACTGAACAACCTGCTCCTGAATGACTACTGGGTACATAACGAAATGAAGGCAGAAATAAAGATGTTCTTTGAAACCAACGAGAACCAAGACACAACATACCAGAATCTCTGGGATGCATTCAAAGCAGTGTGTAGAGGGAAATTTATAGCACTAAATGCCCACAAGAGAAAGCAGGAAAGATCCAAAATTGACACCCTAACATCACAATTAAAAGAACTAGAAAAGCAAGAGCAAACACATTCAAAAGCTAGCAGAAGGCAAGAAATAACTAAAATCAGAGCAGAACTGAAGGAAATAGAGACACAAAAAACCCTTCAAAAAATAAATGAATCCAGGAGCTGGTTTTTTGAAAGGATCAACAAAATTGATAGACCGCTAGCAAGATTAATAAAGAAAAAAAGAGAGAAGAATCAAATAGATGCAATAAAAAATGATAAAGGGGATATCACCACCGATCCCACAGAAATACAAACTACCATCAGAGAATATTACAAACACCTCTACGCAAATAAACTAGAAAATCTAGAAGAAATGGATAAATTCCTCAACACATACACCCTCCCAAGACTAAACCAGGAAGAAGTTGAATCTCTGAATAGACCAATAACAGGAGCTGAAATTCTGGCAATAATCAATAGCTTACCAACCAAAAAAAGTCCAGGACCAGAGGGATTCACAGCCGAATTCTACCAGAGGTACAAGGAGGAGCTGGTACCACTCCTTCTGAAACTATTCCAATCAATAGAAAAAGAGGGAATCCTCCCTAACTCATTTTATGAGGCCAGCATCATCCTGATACCAAAGCCTGGCAGAGACACAATAAAAAAAGAGAATTTTAGACCAATATCCTTGATGAACATTGATGCAAAAATCCTCAATAAAATACTGGCAAACAGAATCCAGCAGCACATCAAAAAGCTTATCCACCATGATCAAGTGGGCTTCATCCCTGGGATGCAAGGCTGGTTCAATATACGCAAATCAATAAATGTAATCCAGCATATAAACAGAACCAAAGACAAAAACCACATGATTATCTCAATAGATGCAGAAAAGGCCTTTGACAAAATTCAACAACCCTTCATGCTAAAATCTCTCAATAAATTAGGTATTGATGGGACGTATCTTAAAATAATAAGAGCTATTTATGACAAACCCACAGCCAATATCATACTGAATGGGCAAAAACTGGAAGCATTCCCTTTGAAAACTGGCACAAGACAGGGATGCCCTCTCTCACCACTTCTATTCAACATAGTGTTGGAATTTCTGGCCAGGGCAATTAGGCAAGAGAAGGAAATCAAGGGTATTCAATTAGGAAAAGAGGAAGTCAAATTGTCCCTGTTTGCAGATGACATGATAGTATATGTAGAAAACCCCATTGTCTCAGCCCAAAATCTCCTTAAGCTGATAAGCAACTTCAGCAAAGTCTCAGGATACAAAATCAATGTACAAAAATCACAAGCATTCTTATACATCAATAACAGACAAACAGAGAGCCAAATCATGAGTGAACTCCCATTCACAATTGCTTCAAAGAGAATAAAATACCTAGGAATCCAACTTACAAGGGATGTGAAGGACCTCTTCAAGGAGAACTACAAACCACTGCTCAAGGAAATAAAAGAGGATACAAACAAATGGAAGAACATTCCATGCTCATGGGTAGGAAGAATCAATATCATGAAAATGGCCATCCTTCCCAAGGTAATTTACAGATTCAATGCCTTCCCCATCAAGTTACCAATGACTTTCTTCACAGAATTGGAAAAAACCACTTTAAAGTTCATATGGAACCAAAAAAGAGCCCGCATCACCAAGTGACTTAGTCAAGTCACCAAGTGACTTAGTCACCAAGGACTTAGTCAATCCTAAGCCAAAAGAACAAAGCTGGAGGCATCACACTACCTGACTTCAAACTATACTACAAGGCTACAGTAACCAAAACAGCATGGTACTGGTACCAAAACAGAGATATAGATCAACGGAACAGAACAGAGCCGTCAGAAATAATGCCACATATCTACAACTATCTGATCTTTGACAAACCTGACAAAAACAAGAAATGGGGAAAGGATTCCCTATTTAATAAATGGTGCTGGGAAAACTGGCTAGCCATATGCAGAAAGCTGAAACTGGATCCCTTCCTTACACCTTACACAAAAATTAATTCAAGATGGATTAAAGACTTAAATGTTAGACCTAAAACCATAAAAACCCTAGAAGAAAACCTAGGCATTACCATTCAGGACATAGGCATGGGCAAGGACTTCATGTCTAAAACACCAAAAGCAATGGCAACAAAAGCCAAAATTGACAAATGGGATCTAATTAAACTCAAGAGCTTCTGCACAGCAAAGGAAACTACCATCAGAGTGAACAGGCAACCTACAAAATGGGAGAAAATTTTTGCAACCTACTCATCTGACAAAGGGCTAATATCCAGAATCTACAATGAACTCCAACAAATTTACAAGAAAAAAAAAACAACCCCATCAAAAAGTGGGCGAAGGACATGAACAGACACTTCTCAAAAGAAGACATTTATGCAGCCAAAAAACACATGAAAAAATGCTCACCATCACTGGCCATCAGAGAAATGCAAATCAAAACCACAATGAGATACCATCTCACACCAGTTAGAATGGCAATCATTAAAAAGTCAGGAAACTACAGGTGCTGGAGAGGATGTGGAGAAATAGGAACACTTTTACACTGTTGGTGGGACTGTAAACTAGTTCAACCCTTGTGGAAGTCAGTGTGGCCATTCCTCAGGGATCTAGAACTAGAAATTCCATTTGACCCAGCCATCCCATTACTGGGTATATACCCAAAGGACTATAAATCATGCTGCTATAAAGACACATGCACATGTATGTTTATTGCAGCATTATTCACAATAGCAAAGACTTGGAACCAACCCAAATGTCCAACAATGATAGACTGGATTAAGAAAATGTGGCACATATACACCATGGAATACTATGCAGCCATAAAAAATGATGAGTTCATGTCCTTTGTAGGGACATGGATGAAATTGGAAATCATCATTCTCAGTAAACTATCGCAAGAACAAAAAACCAAACACCGCATATTCTCACTCATAGGTGGGAATTGAACAATGAGAACACATGGACACAGGAAGGGGAACATCACACTTCGGGGACTGTTGTGGGGTGGGGGGAGGGGGGAGGGATAGCAATGGGAGATATACCTAATGCTAGATGACAAGTTGGTGGGTGCAGCGCACCAGCATGGCACATGTATACATATGTAACTTACCTGCACGTTGCGCACATGTACCATAGAGCCTAAAGTATAATAATAATAATAATAATAATAATAAAAAGAAGAAAAAAAGAAAAAGAAAATGTGGTACATATACACCATGGAATATGCTGCAGCCATAAAAAAGAATGCAATCATGTCCTTTGCAGCAACATGGATGCAGCTGGAGACCATTATTCTAAGCAAATTATTGTAGGAACAGAAACCAAATACCACATGTCGTCACTTATAGACACTGAAGACCACTAGAGGAGGGAGGGAGAGAAGGGGAAAGGGTTGAAAAACTGTTGAGTACTATGCCTGCTATCTGGGTGATGGGGTCATTCATATCCCAAACTTCAGCATCACATAATATAAAATATACCCATGTAACAAACCTGCACATGTATGCATGCCCCCAAATCTAAAATAAAGTTGAAATTATATTTTTTAAAAAGCTAAAAAATAAAATAAATAAAATAAATAAAAATAAAATAAATGAAGAAACACAAACACATTGAGCACCTGTTCAACTCCATGAACTGCGCTTGGTACCATCACATACATCATCTCATTAGTTCTTGTGAAATAGATATTCTCCATATTAAAATCCTGTATGCACTGTTTAAGCCACTGTGTACGTCAATATTTAAACTCTTTAATGATACCAATGAACTGGCTATTCCCTGTTAACTTATCTAGTCTACGTTGCAATTCTTTCTACTATGAGAACATAAAAAAAGAAATCATGCTCTCAGAGGTATGTTGATGAGAATAGAAGAGATTTTCAAGCCGTTTCTGCAAGCACAATGATATGGTTTGGCTCTGTATCTCCACCCAAATTTCATCTCGAATTGTCATCCCCACATGTTGAAGGTGGGAGGTGATTAGATCATGGAAGCCATTTCCCCCATGCTGTTCTCAAGATAGTGAATGAGTTATCATAAGAGCTGATGATTTTAAACTGTGGCACTTCCTCACTCTTTCGCTCTCTCTCCCGATATCATGTAAGATGTGCCTGGCTTCCCCTTCACCTTCCACCACGATTGTAAGTTTCCTGAGGCCTCCCCAGCCATGCAGAACTGGGAGTCATTTAAACCTCTTCTTTTTATAAATTACCCAGTCTTAGGTAGTTCTTTACAGCAGTGTGAAAACGGACTAATACATTCAGGCTATTTGTATTCATTTCACAATACCGAGGAAGAAAGACACTGTTTCTGATAAGGAAAAAGGCTTAGCTGGTCCAGTAACTTACCAGTCCAGTCAAAAGGCAAGAACCCAGTTTAAAAGACATGAAATAAAAGTTAATTCAACTAGGAAATGGATATGCAGTATCTAAAGGCTCAGACTACCAGATGGACTAAAAGTTGTGAACAGTAAGCAACTACCATGGTACTGCGTGATTTCCTTCTAGCCATGCAGCTGCTTGCTGTTCTTATAGCCATGGAGCTATGATTTCCTTATGTCCATGGAGTTGCCTGGTTTCCTCACGCCCATGGAGCTGCATGGATTCCTCATTGTCATGATGCTGCATGGTTCCTCGTGCACATGGTGCTGCTTGGTTTCCTTATGCCCATGGAGCTTCATGGTTTTCTCATGGACATAGAGCTGCATGGTTTCCACATCCCCATGGAGCTGCATAATTTCCTCATGCCTATGAAGCTGCATAGTTCTCTTATGGACACATAGCTGCATGGTTCCCTCATGCCCATGGTGCTGCATGGTGTCCTCATGCCCATGGAGCCACATGGTTTCCTCATGGTCATGGTGCCACATTGTTTCCTCATGGCTATGGAGCTGCATGGTTTCTTCATGCACAGGTAGCTTCACGGTTCTCTTATGCCCACAGAGCTGCATAGTTTCCTCAGGCGCATGGAGCTACCCAGTTTCCTCATGCACATGGTGCCACGTGATTTTCTCAGGCTCAAGAGGCTGCATGGTTCCCCCATGCCCATATTGTTGCACGGTTTCCTCATGCCCTTGGAGCTCCGTATTACCTCATGCACATGAAGCTGCATGGCTCCTCATGGCCTGTAGCTGCATGATTCCCTTATGGCCATGGAGCTGCATGGTTCCTCATGCCCATGGAGCTTCATGGTTCCCTCATGGCCATCATACTGCATGGTTTCCTCATGGCCATCATGCTGCATGGCTTCTTCATGCCCATAGAGCTGCATGCTTCCTTTAAGGTCATGATCCAGCATCATTCCCTCATGCCTGTGGCCATGATGAGGTACAGGGAATTTTTGCCTCATGAATGTGCCTAGTTAAGGATAGGGGATAGAGAGAGGCATGTGTGTCCTGGAGGAATTCAGATAGACCTTACACTGCAAATATTTCCCTAACTTTGCTCTTCTGTCTTTCAAAGCAAACAAGCCAAAAAGATGGAGGGCATGGTTCTCAACATTGGCTACATATTAGAATCACCAGTGCTGCTCTTAAAAAGCACTATTCCCTGGCCCAGCCAAGACCAATTGCGGCAGAATCTATGGGGGCATAGCCAGGATTGAAAGCAAGTAGCATAAAGACATAACTTTCAGTAAGGGACTGAAAACTTGCATGTCTGCATCAGATATGAAGGGGCTACTACCTCTTCTATAGCCTCTCTTGTGACTCTCATTCCAGGGAGTAAAAGGGGAGGAAACTAACAATACATGAAAAGACACATAAATGTTTCATAAACTAAGCATTGAAATGAGAAGCAATGTAATGCAGGCAACTCCAAGAACACCTCTTCAACCAACATTAAACCAGTGATTTAAATCTGCCATGGAAATTGGCTAAATCTTCCACTGGTTTCACTTCTTCCACTCAGTTGTTTCTGCTACTTTTGACTTTGTTTTCTCTCTTGAGGGGATCCCTGTGGATTGTGCCAAACAGGCTTATTCTGGTTGACTCACTGCTGTTCAGAAACTTTCTAAGATTATCCCACCTCAGTGGAATTATTCAGGGGGTTCCCAGTCCTTTCAGAGATAGCAAACCAACAAAATATTGGAATATATTATCAGGAGGCTGCTAAAACATTACAATTATTAATACATTGTCTTCCCACAAATGGGTCACAGGCACAAAAGCTTTGAATAGCCTGGGGCATTACTGAACTTGATTTCAGCTGGATGCCAATGCTGATGAGCAAATTTTTTTCACTTCTCAAAATAAATGTACAGCCCACTTAAAGAGTGAAAGATTAAAAATACCTCCTAGTTTGAGTACTGCATTCTCCTTGAGAATATAGAAAAGGAAAGTGAACTAGCAACTATTGGATACCATGTGAACTCCCTCTTGAAAAATAGAAGCTGCTATGGAAAGCTTTGGTGAAACCTGGGCCAGCTGTGTGGTGCTATTTACCATTGAGGTGTTACTAGATGAGGCATCTGTTATGGGTTGAATTGTACCCCCAAAAAATGTTGAAGTCTTGTCCCCTAGTATCTGTGAATATATTATATTCACAGCTGTGAATTATAGGCGTGCGCCTATAATCCCAGCTACTCGAGGCTGAGGCAGGAGAATCGCTTGAACCCGGGAGGCAGAGGTTGCAGTGAGCCAAGATCGTGCCGTTGCACTTGTTTAGAAATATGTTCTTGAAGATGATCAAATTAAGGTGAGATCATTAGGGTGAGCCCTAATCTATTATGACTGGAGTTCTTATGAAAAGGAGACATTTGGACACAAAGACATTTACAAAGGGAAGACAATGTGAAGTCACAGGGTAAATATCTACATGCTGAGGAATGCCAGAAGCTACCAGAAGCTAGCGGAGAGGCCTGGAACAGATGCCTCCCTCACAGCCCTCAGAAGGAACCAACCCTGTTGACACCCTAATTTCAGACTTCTAGCCACTAGAAAAGTGAGACAACAAGTGTCTGATGCGTAAACCACCCAGTTTGTTGTACTTTGTTATGGCAGCCCTAGGAAAGTAATACAGCATCCAAAAAAAGTATTGGTTTAAAACCTAGTGAACAATTCAAAACCAAACCACAAATCCAGAGCCCTAGGTAAAGACAGGCATTCAACGTATCATGCCAAAGAAGGCAGGTACCAGAAAGAGCTGACTAGAGAAAGATAGAATGCTAGGAGCTGGGGTGGGATCAGGGGAGGGACCAGTGGTAAAGAAATCTCAAAGACAAAGAGAAAATAGGCTCACTTCATAAGTACAGATTTAGCACCTACTGTGGGCCAGGCAGTTTCCTAGGTGCTGGGGATACAAAGGTAAGTAACTCATACCCTGCCCCCAAGGAGTCATGTGTCATCTGCCCCATTAGACTGTTGTTGATATCATATGCCAAGATAGCAGCAAGCAGAGTAGTTTGAGGGCAAACAGGGATGGGAGATACTCACACAGCAATGTGGGTGCTTGGGGAAGGCTTCCTGGGTAATAGGATATCTAGACTCAATCTTGAAGAATGACATATTGGCAGGGTGGACAAAAAGAGGTCTATTTTCATAAAGAACCCAGGGGCCTCTCAGTACTGTGTTGAGGGTGTCTAGTAGGATGTGATTCTTTTTAAAAAGAGAAGAGGTGGCCAGGTGCGGTGGCTCACACCTGTAATCCCAGCACTTTGGGAGGAAAAGACGGGTGGATCACCTGAGGTCAGGAGTTGGAGACCACCCTGGCCAACATGGTGAAACCCCGTCTCTACTAAAAATACAAAAATTAGCTGGATGCGGAGGCATGTGCCTATAATCTCAGCTACTCAGGAGGCTGAGGCAGGAGAATCACTTGAACCTGGGAGGCAGAGGTTGCAGTGAGCCAAGATCACACCATTGCACTCCAGCCTGGGTGACACAGCAAAACTCCATCTCAAAAAAAAAAAGGAAGAGGCATAACTTCACACACACACACACACGCACACACATGCACACACACACACATTCTCTCTCACACACACACACAACTTGCACATAAACCACCACAGTTTTGGCACCTCCAGAGCTGGAGAGCATCCACAGAAATAATCAGCAGAAGCAACAGCCACCTTACAGAGCAGAGGGGACCGTGGCCAGTGGGAGTAACTGACCCCTGTATATGGGCACCTGAGATCAGGAGAAAGGGAATAAAACCACGCACACCACGTGGAAACTGGTCGTACTTCTTCGTCATACACGTGACATGCTCTGCACCACTGCTGCCTTTGAGAACTATCAGAAAAAACAGAGAGAGGACTTTGCGGGGGTTCATGAAAGCAAGCGGGAGCAGAGCCAGATGAATCAGAATAGAAACCTAAATAATGCGGATCTCATAGTGTTGTTGTAAGAAATCAAGCACAAATAGAGCAACTGGGATATACCACCCCCAGCTCCATCTATCAATGTTTGGTCCAACCTGCATTTGCATTTACTTTATCATCTTGTGTTAATTTGTCATCATTATCACTTACCCATATTCATTTCTTGAAAGCAACCTATTTCGGGAATGATGGCTTCATACCACAAATGAGGCTGCTTTAATGACTCCAGTGAGTGGCAATCTAATAGGATCACTGCGGCTGCGAGCCTGAGCACAGACAAGCTCGACAGCAGCCTCCTTTGTGCAGCAGCGCTCTGTAATTGGGTCTAATGGAGGAGCTGGAGGTTTTCTCTTTCTGCCTTCCTGGTGATATTAACGTCTTCATGAGGTTAATGAAACTGCTAACCCCGGGCCAACGTGAATCGCTTCCTGTATAATATAAAAACTTTCTATTTGGAGTCTTACGTAAGCACTAGGGATTACTATTGTTGTGATAGCTGTGTCTGTTATTGTGTATAACAGGTTTTTCCTTCTTTTCTATTCCCAGAGCCAGAATCAGAGAGTACCAAGGACCTGATCGAATTCAGATTCCTGACAGTGGTGGAGGATCCCAGAGGCAGTTGGTTAAGGAGATCCTCCTGGTTGGGTCAGCTCCTTTATGGTCTCTACTGCCCCCTGCTGGCCTAGGGAAGGAGGAGCGGCTCTCCAGCACCCCTTGGGAGATGGAAAGTACCAGAAGACAAAATATGAAGAACTATTCTTTATTATCACTGACTATACGCTTTTCTGTTTAATACTTACAAATTCCTATAGGGTATGTCTTACTACTGTCATTTTATGTATGAAGAAACCTATCCTCTAGTGGTAAGCCAGCTTACCTAGAGTTGCTAGGGTGTGGGAGTGTCAGATCCAGGACAAGGTACAAGTCGGTCTGGTTTGCCACTGTTGTTTGAAGACATGGTTCAGTGAAAAATGCATGTACTTTAACACCAGAGCAACTTGGGTTTTCACTTTAATTCCCTAATGTAAGAGCTATACAATGATAAAACAAGTTACTTAAAAGAGCTAAGCTCCGTTTCATCTACAAAACATGAATTATCATATCTACCTTGAAGGACTGTTGTGGGGGTTAATAACAAGGTAGGCAAAGCACAGGGCCTAGAATACAGTGGCTGCACAGTAGATGGAGGGTGGTATTGGGGGCCAGAGACAGAGGGTGGACAAGGGTAGGCTTTCCTGTGGATCTAGTGGCTCAGTGGTTGCTTCATTCAGGTCCCCAGGAGATTTTAACTCAAAGTCTGGGCTCAAAAAATATACTAGAATGCTCAGTTAATGATGCCAGCACATCTGAATAGCTCTTTACCACTTATAAACCAATTTTGTATATATTTTATTTGATCTTCACAAATATGGACCTTTAGATGCATAAATATGCTACAGTTAGCTGAGGAAACACACAATATGTCCAGTATTATACTAAGCACATAAAATAATGGCTGGATTTCATCTTCATAACAACCCTATAAGTATTATTATTTTCTCCATTGTCTAGATGAGGAAACTGAGCCTCAGAAAGATTAAGGAAATTTCCCAGAGTCACACTGTATTAAGTTGCAGAGCTAAGACTTGAACACTGGCCCATATGACTATAGAAATCATTTCTCTCAACCTTTGGGCTACACAGCCTTTTTCTGAAGAAGGCAGACAAGAATTACATTTTCACTATATAGACAAAGATACTCTGACTCGTGTAATAGTGATATGGTTTGGCTCTGTGTCCCCACCCAAATCTCATCTTGTAGCTCCCATAATTCCCACATGTTGTGGGAAGGACCCAGTGGGAGATGATTGAATCATGGGGGTAGGTCTTTTCCATGCTGTTTTCATGAGAGTGAGTGGGTCTCACAAGTTCTGATGGTTTTTAAAATGGGAGTTTCTCTGCACAAGCTCTCTTTTTCCCTGCTGCCATCCATGTAAGATGTGACTTGCTCCTCCTTCTGCCATGATTGTGAGGCCTCCGCAGCCATGTGGAACTGGAAGTCCAATAAACCTCTTTCTTTTGTAAATTGCCCAGTCTCAGGTATGTCTTTATCAGGAGCATGAAAACAGACTAATACAATAAATTGATACCAGTAGAGTGGGGCATTGCTGAAAAGATACCCAAAAATGTGGAAGCAACCTTGAAACTAAGTAACAGGCAGAGGCTGGAACAGTTTGGAGGGCTCAGAAGAAGATGAAAATGTGAGAAAGTTTGGAACTCCCTAGAGACTTGTTGAATGGCTTTTACCAAAATGCTGATAATGATATGGACAATGAAATTTAGGCTGAGATGGTGTCAAATGGAGATGAGGAACTTATTGGGAACTGAAGCAAAGGTGACTCTTGTTATTTTTTAGCAAAAAGATTGGCAGCATTTTGCCCCTGCCCTAGAGATTTGTGGAGCTTTGAACTTGAGAGAGATGATTTAGGGTATATGGTGGAAGAAATTTCTAAGCAACAAAGCATTCAAGAGGAAAGTTGGATGCTGTTAAAGGCATTCAGTTTCAAAAGGGAAACAGAGCATAAAAGTTTGGAAAATTTGCAGCCTGACAATGCAATAGAAAAGAAAATCCCATTTTCTGAGGAAAAATTCAAGCGAGCTGCAGAAATTTGCATAAGTAATGAGGAGCCAAATGTTAATCACCAAGACAATGGGGAAACTATCTCCAACTGTCAGAGACCTTTGCAGCAGCCCCTCCCACCACAGGCCCAGAGGTCTAGGAGGAAAAAGTGGTTTCGGGGGCCAGGCCCAGGGTCCCCATGCTGTGTGCAGCCTAGGCACTTGGTGCCCTGTGTCCCAGCCTCCCCAGCCACGGCTGAAATGGGCCAACATAGAGCTCAGGCCGTGGCTTCAGAAGGTGGAAGCCCCAAGCCTTGGCAGCTTCCACATGGTGTTGAGCCTGCAGGTGCACAGAAATCAAGCGTTGAGGTTTAGGAACCCTCACCTAGATTACAGAGGATATATGGAAATGCCTGGATGCCCAGGCAGAAGTTTGCTGCAGGGGTGGGGCCCTCATGGAGAACCTCTGCTAGGGCAGTATGGAAGGGAAATGTGGGGTTGGAGCCCCACAAAGGGTCCCTACTGGGACACCACCTAGTGGAGCTGTGAGAAGAGGACCACCATCCTCCAGACCCCAGAATGGTAGATCCACCAACATTTTGCACTGTGCACCTGGAAGAGACTCAGACAAACAATGCCAGCCCATAAAAGCAGCCAGGAGGGAGGCTGTACCCTGCAAAGCATAGGGGCAGAGCTCCCCAAGACCATGGGAACCCACCTCTTGCATCAGAGAGACCTGGATGTGAGACATGCAATCAAAGGTGATCACTTTGAGCTTTAAGATTTGACTGCTTTACTGGATTTCAGACTTGCCTGGGGCCTTTAGCCCCCTTGTTTTGGCCAATTTCTCCCATTTGGAGTGGCTGTATTTACCCAATGCCTGTATCCCCATTGTATCTAGGAAGGAACTAACTTGCTTTTGATTTTACAGGGTCATAGGTGGAAGGGACTTGCCTTGTCTCAGATGAGACTTTGGGCTGTGGACTTTTGAGTTAATGCTGAAATGGGTTGAGACTTTGGGGGACTGTTGGGAAGGCACAATTGGTTTTGAAATGTGCAGATATGAGATTTTAGAGGGGCCCGGGGCAGAATAATATGGTTTAGCTCTGTGTCCCCACCCAAATCTCATCTTGTAGCTTCCATAATTCCCACATGTTGTGGGAAGGAACCCAGTGAGAGACAATTGAATCATGAGGGCAGGTCTCTCCTGTACTGTCCTCTTGATAGTGAATGGGTCACATGAGACCTGATGGTTTTAAAAAACAGGAGTTTTTCTGCACAAGCTCTTGTTTTGCTGCTGCCATCTATATAAGATGTGACTTGCTCCTCATTGCCTTCCACCATGATTGTGAGGCCTCTCCAGCCATGTGAAACTGTAAGTCCAATAAAACTATTTCTTTTGTAAATTCCCCAGTCTCAGGTATGTCTTTATCAGCAGCATGAAAATGGACTAACGCAAGTAGGCAACTTGTTCAAGAACTCACATGGTGTATTTGGCAAGTAAATGTAGTAGGATTTAAAGTCTTAAAACTGGAATAAATTTTTATTAGCATAAATCTAAAATAATGTTGGCACAAAAAGTTTCCAGGTGACAGCTGGAGAAGAATTTTGTGAAACTCATCATTGTTCAAAAGCATTAGTGTGCAAAGATAAATTAATAATAATGGGAAAGACCAATTATTCATTGAATCTAGAATGAAGTGAGGAGAAAAATATTATCTCTTTGCAAATCTGGCCCAGTACTTTCACTATAAATTAAAATCAGTAATAAATCACAAATAAATTGGATAGACATCTGCAGCAGAAATTAAATTACCAAATAAAAACTATACATTTGGGGAGTTTTATGCACATGGAAAGCTTTAAGAGAGATGGCTTTCTTTGTGGATTGTTTAATGGAGTCATTTCTTATTTAAAACGTTTTAAAGAATAAATGTAATGCCTTTTGAATAGTGAGAGTTTTCTAAGAACTAGACTATAAGGAAGGTGTCTCCAGCACTTTCTCCAGGCTTTGTTGATCTCACAGTATCAAATACATAAGGACACAGTGACACACAAATGTAATGCCTAAATATAAATTTAATACATTGCAGTTACAAGTCCAACTTGCGACTTTGGCTTACGACAAATCGCAGTTTAGTTATATTTATGAAAATCATGAAATCAGAATGGAAAGGAAGACCTTTATAAATATGAACTTTCTTATCTTTAAAGATAGCTTAGGTTTCTATATATCTAAGATTGGCTTTGTATTTAAAATGAATAGTGAAGGGGGTCGCTTCCAAGATGGCCAAATAGGAATAGCTCCAGTCTGCAGCTCCTAGTGAGATCAACACAGAAGATGGGTGATTTCTGCATTTCCAACTGAGGTACTGGTTCATCTCACTGGGACTGGTTGGACAGGGGGTGCAGCCCATGGAGGGCAAGCTGAAGCAGGTCACAGCATTGCCTCACCCAGGAAGCACAAGGGGTCAAGGGATTTCCCTTTCCCACCCAAGGGAACTGAGACAGATTGTACCTGGAGAAACGGTACACTCCTGACCAAATACTGCACTTTTCCCATGGTCTCAGCAACCAGCCGACCAGGAGATACCCTCACACGCCTGGCTCGGTGGGTCCCATGCCCACAGAGGCTTGCTCGCTGCTAGTGCAGCAGTCTGAGATTAACTTGCAATGGTGCAGCTTGACGAGGGGAGGGGCATCCGCCATTGTGAGGCTTGAGTAGCTCACAGTGTAAACAAAGCAGCTGGGAAGCTTGAATTGGGTGGAGCCCACCACAGCTTAGCAAGGACTACTGCCTCTCTAGATTCCACCTCTAGGGACAGGGCATATCTGAACAAAAGGCAGCAAACAGCTTCTGCAGACTTAAACGTCCAGTGGTTCCCTCAGGACGGCGTTCAAGCTCTGAGAATGGACAAACTGCTTCCTCAAGTGTGTCTCTGACCCCCGTGTAGCCCGACTGGGAGACACCTCCCAGTAGGGGCTGACAGACACCTCAAACAAGCGGTTGTCCCTCTGGGATGAAGCTTCCCAAGAAAGGATCAAGCAGCAGTATTTGCTGTTCTGCAGCCTCTCCTGGAGATACCCAAGAACACAGGGTCAGACTGGACCTCCAGCAAACCCCAACAGACCTGCAGCTGAGGGACCTGACTGTTAGAAGGAAAACTAACAAACAGAAAAGAATAGCATCAACATCAACAAAAAGGACATCCACCCCAAAACCCCACTGTAGGTCACCAACATCAAAGACCAAAGGTAGATAAAACCACAAAGATGGGGAGAAACCAGAGCAGAAAAGCTGAAAATTCCAAAAACCAGAGCGTGTCTTCTCCTCCAAAGGATCGCAGCTCCTTGCCAGCAAGGGAACAAAACTGGATGGAGAATGAGTTTGACGAGTTGACAGAAGTAGGCTTCAGAAAGTCGGTAATAACAAACTTCTCCAAGCTAAAGGAGCATGTTCTAACCCATCGCAAGGAAGCTAAAAACCTTGAAAAAAGGTTAGATGAATGCCTAACTAGAATAAATAGTGTAGAGAAGACTTTAAATGACCTGACGGAGCTGAAAACCACAGCATGAGAATTTGGTGACGCATCCACAAGCTTCAATAGCCAATTCAATCAAGTAGAAGAAAGGATATCAGTGATTGAAGATCAAATTAAGGAAACAAAGTGAGAAGACAAGATTAGAGAAAAAAGAGTAGAAAGAAATGAACAAAGCCTCCAAGAAATACAGGACTATGTGAAAAGACCAAATCAACGTTTGATTGGTGTACCGGAAAGTGACAGGGAGAATGGAACCAAGTTAGAAAGCACTCTTCAGGGTATTATTCAGGAGAACTTCCCCAACCTAGCAAGGCAGGCCAACATTCAAATTCAGGAAATACAGAGAACATCACAAAGATACTCCTTGAGAAGAGCAACCCCAAGACACATAATTGTCAGATTCACCAAAGTTGAAATGAAGGAAAAAATGTTAAGGGCAGCCAGAGAGAAAGGTCAGGTTACCCACAAAGGGAAGCCCATCAGACTAATAGCAGATCTCTCGGCAGAAACTCTACAAGCCAGAAGAGACTGATAGAAGCCAACAGTCAACATTCTTAAAGAAAAGAATTTTCAACCCAGAATTTCATATTCAGCCAAACTAAGCTTCATAAGTGAAGGAGAAATAAAATCCTTTACAGACAAGCAAATGCTTGTCACCACCAGGCCTGCCTTACAAGAGCTCCTGAAGGAAGAACTAAACATGGAAAGGAACAACTGGTACCAGCCACTGCAAAAACATGCCTAATTGTAAAGACCATCAACACTATGAAGAAACTGCATCAATTAATGGGCAGAATAACCAGCTAACATCATAATGACTGGATCAAATTCAAACATAACAATATCAACCTTAAATGTAAATGGGCTAAATGCCCCAATTAAAAGACACATACTGGCAAATTAGTTAAAGAGTCAAGACCCATTCATGTGCTGTATTCAGGAGACCCATCTCATGTGCAAAGACACACATAGGCTCAAAATAAAGGGATGGAGGAAGATCTACCAAGCAAATGGAAAGCAAAAAAAAGCAGAGCTTCCAATCCTAGTATCTGATAAAACAGACTTTAAACCAACAAAGATCAAAAGAGACAAAGAAGGCCACTACATAATGGTAAAGGGATCAATTCAACAAGAAGAGCTAACTATCCTAAATATATATGCACCCAATACAGGATCACCCAGATTCATAAAACAAGTCCTTAGAGATCTACAAAGAGACTTAGGCTCCCACACAATAATAATGGGAGATTTTAACACCCCACTGTCAATATTAGACAGGTCAACGAGACAGAAAATTAACAAGGATATCCAGGACTTGAACTCAGCTCTGCACCAAGCAGACCTAATAGACATCTTCAGAACTCTCCACCCCAAATCAACAGAATATACATTTTTCTCAGCACCATATCACACTTATTCTAAAATTGACCGCATAATTGGAAGTAAAACACTCCTCAGCAAATGTAAAAGAACAGAAGTCACAACAAACTGTCTCTCAGACCACAGGGCAATCAAATTAGAACTCAGGATGAAGAAACTCACTCAAAACCGTTCAACTATATGGAAACTGAACAGCTTGCTCCTGAATGACTACTGGGTAAATAATGAAATTAAGGCAGAAATGCAGATGTTCTTTGAAACCAATGAGAACAAAGACACAATGTACCAGAATCTGTGGGACACATTTAAAGCACTGTGTAGAGGGAAATTTATAGCACTAAATGCCCACAAGAAAAAGCAGGAAAGATTTCAAATCCACACCCTAACATCACAATTAAGAGAAGCAAGAGCAAAAGATTCAAAAGCTAGCAGAAGGCAAGAAATAACTATGATCAGAGCAGAATTGAAGGAGAGACACAAAAAGCCCTTCAAAAAATCAATGAATCCAGGAGCTGGTTTTTTGAAAAGATCACCACTAGTGAGACTAATAAAGAAGAAAAGAGAGAAGAATCAAACAGACAAAATAAAAAAATGATAAAGGGGATATCCCACCAATCCCACAGAAACAAAAACTACCATCAGAAAATACTATAAACATCTCTATGCAAATAAATTAGAAAATCTAGAAGATATGAATAAATTCCTGGACATATACACCCTCCCAAGACTAAACCAGGAAGAAGTTGAATCTCTGAATAGACCAATAACAGGTTCTGAAATTGAGGCAATAATTAATAGCCTACCAACCAAAAAAACTCCAGGACCAGATGCATTCACAGCCGAATTCTTCCAGAGGTACAAAGAGGAGCTGGTACCATTCCTTCTGAAACTATTCCAATCAATAGAAAAAGAGGGAATCCTCCCTAACTCATTTTTTGAGACCAGCATCATCCTGATACCAAAGCCTGGCAGGGACACAACAAGAAAAGAGAATTTTAGACCTATATCCCTGATGAATATCAATGCAAAAATCCTTAGTAAAATACTGGCAAACCAAATCCAGCAGCACATCAAAAGTTTATCCACCACAATCAAGTTGGCTTCATCCCTGGGATCCAAGGTTGGTTCAACATATGCAAATCAATAAACATAATCTATCACATAAACAGAACCAATGACAAAAAACACATGATTACCTTAATACATGCAGAAAAGACCTTTGACAAAATTCAACACCCCTTCATACTAAAAACTCTCAATAAACTAGGTATTGCTGGAATGTATCTCAAAATAATAAGAGCTATTTATGAAAAACCCACAGCCAATATCATATTGAATGGGCAAAAACTGGAAGCATTCCCTTTGAAAAACAGCACAAGACAAGGATGCCCTCTCTCACCACTCCTATTCAACATGGTGTTGGAAGTTCCGGCTAGGGGAATCAGACAAGAGAAAGCAATAAAGAATATTCAATTAGGAAAAGAGGAAGTCAAATTGTCTCTGTTTGCAGAAGACGTGATTGTATATTTAGAAAACCCCATTGTCTTAGCCCAAAATCTCCTTAACCTAATAAGCAACTTCAGCAAAGTCTCAGGATACAAAATCAATGTGCAAAACTCACAAGCATTCCTATACACAAATAGTAGACAAACAGAGAGCCAAATCATGGGTGAACTCCTATTCACAATTACTGCAAAGAGAATAAAATACCTAGGAATACAACTTAAAAGGGATGTGAAGGACCTCCTCAAGGAGAACTACAAACCACTGCTCAACGAAATAAAAGAGGACACAAACAAGTGGAAGAACATTCCATGCTCATGAACAGGAAGAATCAATATTGTGAAAATGGCCATACTGCCCAAGGTAATTTATAGATTCAAGGCTATCCTCATCAAGCTACCATTGACTTTCTTCACAGAATTGGAAAAAACTACTTTAAAGTTTATATGGAACCGAAAAAGAGCCTACATAGCCAAGACAATCCTAAGTAAAAAGAACAAAGCTGGAGGCATCACATTACTTGACTCCAAAGTATACTACAAGGCTACAGTAACCAAAACAGCATGGTACTGGTACCAAAACAGAGATATAGACCAATGGAACAGAACAGAGGCCTCAGAAATAACACCGCACATCTACAAACATCTGATCTTTGACAAACCTGACAAAAACAAGAAATGGGGAAAGGATTCTCTGTTTAATAAATGGTGCTGGGAAAACTGGCTAACCATATGTAGAAAGCTGAAACTGGATCCCTTCATTACACCATATACAAAAATTAACTCAAGTTGGATTAAATACTTAAATGTAAGACCTAACACCACAAAAACCCCAGAAGAAAACCTAGGCAATACCATTCAGGACATAGGCATGGGCAAAGATTTCATGACTAAAACACCACAAGCAATGGCAACAAAAGCCAAAATTGACAAATGGGATCTAATTAAACTAAAGAGCTTCTGCACAGCAAAAAAATCCTATCATCAGAGTGAACAGGCAACCTACAGAATGGGAGAAAATTTTTGCAATCTACCCATCTGACAAAGGGCTAATATCCAGAATCTACAAAGAACTTAAACAAATTTACAAGAAAAAAACAACCCCATCAAAAAGTGGGCAAAGGATATGAACAGACACTTCTCAAAAGAAGACATTTATGCAGCCAGCAAACTGATGAAAAAATGTTCATCATCACTGGTCATCAGAGAAATGCAAATCAAAACCACAATGAGATGTCATCTCATGCCAGTTAGAATGGTGATCACTAAAAAGTCAGGAAACAACAGATGCTGGAGAGGATGTGGAGAAATAGCAACACTTTACACTGTTGGTGGCAGTGTAAATTAGTTCAACCATTGTAGAAGACAGTATGGCAATTCCCCAAGGATCTAGAACTAGAAATAACCATTTGACCCAGCCATCCCATTACTGGGCATATACCCAAAGGATTATAAATCATGCTACTAAAAAGACACATGCACACGTATGTTTATTGTGGCAGTACTCACAATACCAAAGACTTGGAACCAGCCCAGATGTACATCAATGATAAACTGGATTAAGAAAATGTGGCACATATACGACATGGAATACTATGCAGCCATAAAAAATGATGGGTTCATGTCCTTTGCAGGGACATGGATGAAGCTGAAAACCATCATTTTAAGCAAACTATCACAAGGACAGAAAACCAAATACCACATGTTCTCACTCACAGGTGGGAGTTGAACAATGAGAACACGTGGACACAGCACAGGGAACATCACACACTGGGCCTGTCAGTGGGTGGGGTCTGGGGGAGGGACAGCATTAGAGAAATACCTAATATAAATGACGAGTTGATGGGTGCAGCAAACCAACATGGCACATGTATACCTATGTAACAAACCTGCATGTTGTGCACATGTACCCTAGAACTTAAAGTATAATTAAAAAATAAAATAAAATGAATAGTGAAAATAATATAAATACCATACAAATAAAATAACATTGTGTTTCTTAAAAGTTGTATCTAAAGGGAAATATTTTCAAAATTATTGGACATCTTGCTATTTAAAACAACCCTATAATTTGTCCTTTCCATCTATAAAGTAAAAAGATAATTTACTGTTCCTTCGTTCTTATGGTTTTATTTTTATTTTAAATTTATATTTTTTCCTTTTATTGCAAATATTCGTATTTCTTCAATCTAGACGTTCAAGACAAAAAAGTGACATTAAAGTGTTTGCCTTAAACACAGACTCACCTGCTTTGCAAGAAGAGTTTTCCCTTTCTGTGACCACAGCATGAACAAAGACACACCTGGCCATTCAGCAGTACTGGGCAGGGGAGTTGTCTGTATCTCATAAACCACTATTGGTAACCACAACATAACAACAAGACAGAGGGATGATAAGTGTCCGGGAAGGAGGGAGGTCTCCCATCTATTATGAGATGCTTTAATGTGGAGGAAAGGGAGAGTCACCTTGATAATAGATATCTCTAAATCTCAGCCTCTCCACTCCAAGCCTGTGCCATCTACTGACCAATCAAGAGACATGATACCCTGCACACCACACTCCCTTTTCTCCTTATTTCTGCTATCTCCTTCCCACTCCTGCTGACGGCATGATGTGTGTAAGACTCTCCTCTGTCTGCAACAGTGAATCCTTTGGCAAAGAAGCCAACATAGCTATTTTTATAGTTGTCTCTTGAGGTAAATAGAAACTGGGAATTGAGAGCGTCTTCTTTCAGAAAAGCCAAGAGCAGATCCATATAGTCTCCACACCTTCGTTTGGACCGTGACCCCTGAAGCAGACCAATGAGCCCAGGGTGTCCATGTGTGAGAGCAAAGCCTTTTCTCTCTCCCAAACGGGATGCTTTAGGTACCCAGCCAGTACAGGAGCGATCCATCAAGCCAGAGGAAATGTTCAGCCTCCGTCTCGGTCACATAGGAGGATAACACTGACATTTCAGTGTATACTTTTGTCTGGTTGAACAAACCCCTTTCTTCTAGAAAATAAGGCTAGGTAAGATGTTTGTATTTATTTATTTATTTATTTATTTACTTACTTACTTACTTTTGAGACGGATGTAGCTCTGTCGCCCAGGCTGGAGTGCAGTGGCACGATCTCAGCTCACTGCAAGCTCCGTCTCCCCGGTTCACACCATTCTCCTGCCTCAGCCTCCCGAGTAGCTGGGACTACAGGCGCCCGCCACCACGCCTGGATAATTGTGTTTTTGTATTTTTAGTAGAGACGGGGTTTCATCGTGTTAGGCAGGATGGTCTCAATCTCCTGACCTCATGATCTGCCCGCCTCGGCCTCCCAAAGTGCTGGGATTACAGGCGTGAGCCACCGCGTCCGGCAAGATATTTTTATTTTTAGAAATCCTTAAGGGATAAAATCCATCCAGGCAGCCTAGAGAGGGTAATCCATAAATCAGACATCAGAGCTAAGATTTCATTGCACAGTAACTGTGAGTGGGGAGAGAAGCTTGGCAAGGATTCACTTGTCCACTACATGGTCTCAGACTAGAATATCACTGGAGCTGAGACTGGCTTCCAGGCAGACCTAATAAAGGTTGCCTTCTGCCTCTGCAGACAAGAAGTCCAACAGGAAGTAAGATACATGTTTCTATAGCACCTTCCTGATCTGCAGTTTTTAAAATAAAGTGAGGGCTCTTTTTTCCTAATTGTATACCATTGTATAAATGTTGGTCTTTATTATTATATGGAATAAATGCAATAAAATTGAGAAGGAAAATGTGCCAAAAGTTTATTGCATGCTATGAAGATTGGACCTGGATTCATAAGGCCTGGGCTCTCCCGCTGCTGTATACAACCAAGTCCTCAGCTGACTCACATGGGCTCTCAGTTTCCCTGTAAACCAGGGTGATTGGAAGGGGGGCAAACTGGCAGCTCCTGGGCTGAATGTTCAATGCTTCTCAAAAAGTTGAATTTAATCACCTTTAAATGGGACACCTGATCTCCAGATGGCCAGGGTCCTGTCACCTTTTTGTCTCATATCCGGTTTTCCTTCACACATTTACGACACCAGCCTAGCCCTGAAAGCATTTGAGCTTGAACTTAGAGAATCTCAAGGATCTTTCCCAGTCTTTAAAAAAAAAAGAAAATCCACGATGTTTCGACACAGGACATCAACCACTAATGCTCCCTCTTTCCCTCGCTACTTGGATGTCTCAGCTGGAGCTGCATTTTGAAAATGAAGAAAGAGATAAAGGCAGCCTAGCAGGAGGAAGGAAAGGCATTTGTTAAGATATGACACTGGGCAGCGCCACCCCACATTCCAGAACCGCAAGCAGTTGGGCCTGACTAGAGAGAAGGGTATAGGAAGTGAGGTAAGGGGAATAGAAAAACTGAGGCAAATACTGAAAGGAATTGTGATTTAACTGGAAGTCCTGAACTCTGTCCTGAAAGCTGGAGAGAGATGGGAGAGCAGGGAGGGCATTGAGGGTTTTTAACCTGTTTAATTTCTGTTTTAAAGCCATCATTTTGAAGGCTACATGGAGGATAGGCAAATATCTTCCCCACCAGCAAAAAGTACTTTCCCCAGCTGTAAAATGATGGGCGTAGATCAAAGATTCACAGTACTCTTGCATGTAAGAATTGCATGAGAAGCTTGTAACAGTGCTGATAACCTAGCCTTACACCAAGAGATTTTTATTTAATTAGGTGGGGAGTGTGGGGGGCAGAAGGGGTGGGTAGGGGTACTTATTAAAGTGTGAGACCCTTAAGGATGCTTCTTGCTCTGAAATTCTATTAACTGTGTCAAGGGAGGTCCCCATCATTCAAATTGAAGAATGATGAGGAGCCATTTCCTTTGCATCTTCAAACCCCAAAATCTGAAGCAAGGTTTAGAAAGATGTCCCAACAGTTTACATCACTCTTCTTTAAATTGCTGTTTTTCTTGGTCATAACCAGTTACTCCCTGAAAAAGCATAGAATTATTTCATAGTATGATTTCCAACTTCTATTTTAGAATTTCACACTGTCAAATCATTTTGATGTGAAAAAATACCAGCACCTCCCAAATAAATGGAAAACAATTATAAAATAAGCAAAACCTATTCACAACCAATAAAGGATTGTTTAAAATCAGTAAATGAGCATATATATCAATTCTTAGTCTGTGTAACATTTTCCAGAATGAGTCATTCCAGGCTTGTGGGCGAATAGGCTCCCTGCTCATTTTCTGCTTCTATCTTCTCCTAGTCAGAACCTGAGGATGTTTACTTGCTTGCTTTTTTTTTTTTTTTTTTTTTTTTTTTTTTGCTAATATTTATTGGGTAATTCGCATGGGCCAGGCATTGTGCCAAGGGCTTTACAAACAAGTATCTATCACCATTGTATTAATAAGGAAACTGAAGGGAGGACAAATAACTCAAGGACACAGAGCTAGTAAGAAGCAATGCTGGAATTTGAATCCGCAATTATGTGCCCTAAGTCCATGGGCTTCATTCACCACAACCCCACACTGTTTCACCCCTCCTCCACAGCTCTCTAATTTTATCTTGTCTCCTACCCTGACCTGCGGAGCCAGATTCCACTCTGAGTTCACTGAAGGTATATGCAGAGGTAGATTAAGGGTACACACACCCCTGAGACCATTTGGTCCCCGCTGTTGGGTGTAAGTTTGCTGTCGATAGGGCGCCCTCTGCTGTTTAAACAATGTAGATGTGTGTTAAAGATAGAGGACCATGAAGATTTACTTCTTAGGAGGAAACCAATTTTTTTAGATACATTTTTTTATTGCATCTTCACAACAACCCTGAAAAATAGGACTTATATTAATTTCACAAATGAGCATCTGCAGATCAGGGAGCTAGATTTAAATCCACATCTATTTGATCTTAAAGTCCAGGTCTTTTTTTATTATTATTATACTTTAAGCTCTGGGGTACACGTGCAGAACGTGAAGGTTTGTTACATAGGTATACATGTGCCATGGTGGTTTGCTGCACCCATCAACCCATCATCTACATTAGGTATTTCTCTTAATGCTATCCCTCCCCTAGCCCCCCACCCCCGACAGGCCCTGGTGTGTGATGTTCCCCTCCCTGTGTCCATGTGTTTTCATTGTTCAACTCCCACCTGTGAGTGAGAACATGCAGTGTTTGGTTTTCTGTTCCTGTGTTAGTTTGCTGAGAATGACAGAGGAAACCAATTCTTGAGATAAATGCATCCATTATAAACAAACAACTGTACCTCCCCATCATAAAGAAAACACTCCTGCTCCACAGATCAATCCAAAAAGGGCTCCAATCCAAAAAAGCCAGAGACATCAGTCTCATCTTTCAACATTGATTATATCCATATTCAAGCCATGGAGTCATTATAGTGGTCTTGAAATTAGTCTCTGCCCCTCCTGTTGGATGCTATGTTCCTATGTTTGCACTGTTCACCCTGAACTGATGCTTTAACCTTTATAACCATTGAAAGTGTGATTAGGAGAAGAGGGAATGCCTCCCACCTTAGGCATCATAATAATTCTGAGCTTGCTGCTAAGAGTGCACAGCACAGGATGCTTTTTTTCTTTACCCAGAAATTATAAAACATTTAGGGACTCCTGGGGCACATTAATCATAAAATATTCAGCAACATCTGTGGCATATTATTTACTGACATACTAGACCCAGAAAATATGGTGCCTGTATCACATCACGTGAACGGTTACACTGAGACTGGAGGTGCTATTTTATGGTCCTTTGCTTCCAGGCTACCTCTCTCTCTCACGTGGTCTTTCTCCCCAGCACCTTACAGGCATGTAGCTACCAGTACAAGCTTAAGAATAGGTTTGTGCTCAGAGTCTCCTGGAGCAAAGTAATTTCTAACAAAGGCAGTCTAGTCATGCTGGGATGGGGTTATATCCATCTCCTTAGGAACTGCACAGGTGAGTTACAGGGGCAAGAGAAGAACAGGCAAGGTCACAGCTGAGGTGGGAATTGTCTGGAGGATTGTGAGACCAACTCCTCCCTCACTGGATCCTATGCATGCAATCAACACACACACGTGTGCACACACATGCGCACACACACACACACACAGAAGCTTCCAGCTGCTTTGCCCCAGAAACTGACAGAATTCCTAGAAAAGATAGCAGACCAAAAATCAAGACACATGAGTTATGTTAGGTGGTCAGTCAATAAATAAACAATCAACACCTTCTCTGTGCTAGGCTGTGTGCCAAGCTCAGCCACCATATGATTCTAGTGCCCTGTGATCCTCTGTGTTCTTATATGGAGTGGGCTTCAGGGTGAAGGAGACAAGAAAGTCACTCGGAGAGCTGCTGGGAACTACACACCCTCCTGGCACTGAATTCTGGCAAACAACTGCCCTCTGCAGCCCAGGCTCATCCCACTCCCAATTGCATGCTTATTTTGAAAAAGTCCCTCACTGGATATGGCTCCTCACCTTCAAGAACCATGAGCTTAGATCCTTTTTAAGTAAAGTGGCCACATACCTGGTTTATCCAGAACAGTCCCAATTTATGCCTGATATCCTGGCTATTTTATTAATAACACTCACTTTCACTCTCCAAAGTGCCTCAGGTTGAGATATAAATTATATAGTCATCCAATATGAGAATCTTTCCAGATATGGTGTGACATTAACACACCCTCACAAAGATGCCAGGGCATCAGAATCTTCCCTCTTCCCCCAAAGAAATCGTACCAACTATTTTGAGATTCCCAACTGGGATGTCTCATAAATGTCTCAGCCTTCATGTGGCAGCTTCCATTCTTCCTCCACTCCTGCTCTGTTTCCCCCAGAGTCTCCAGGAAAAGCTGCAGGAATGAAGAACCCTTGCCACAGTCTCTGCCTCTCCCACCACTGAGGGTTTCGCCTATGGAGGCCTCCACTGAGGCCTGGCATAACAGCACCTTCACTGCCCCCAGTTCCGCATATTGAAGGGGGAGAGTCTCACATACCTCATGTGCCACACTCAGCCAGGATGCCTAGGAAGCAAAGCTCACTCAGGCCTCCAGTGACCCCTGGGGGTCTTCCTTGCATAACATCTAGTCTTACTGCTCATTTCTCATTTTACAGAGACCATAAAATCATGAACCTTTCAGCCAGACCTAAATTGCTGGTGTGCTTTTGTTTTTGCTTTTTACATTGAGCCAATGTTTTAGAATTAGATTTTACATGAAATCAATGATGTGCTGAAGAACCACTCGCAAGAGCTAAGGGTTACATTTTCAAGAATTTTGTGAGTGGCTGTTATACATAGCTGCTATTAAAACTTAAGTTATATAAACATACATCTAAATAAATTCTATTAAAACAAAGGCAACAATTAGGTTGTGGTGATGATTGTGCAACTTGGTAAACACACTAAAATTTTTAGAATGCAAAGGGTGAATTTTATGGTATACAAATTATATCTCAATAAAGCTTGGTTTGATTGTTTGTTCATTTGTTTGTTTGTTTGAGACAGGTTGTCACCCAGGCTGGAGTGCAGTGGCACAATCATAGCTCACTGCAACCTCGACCTCTCAGGCTCAAGAGATCCTCCCACCTCAGCCTCCAGAGTAGCTGGGACTACAGGTGCTGGGATAACAGGCATGAGCCACCACGCCCAGCCTAAAGCTATTAAACAATAAAATTTTGTAAAGGTAATAAATATTCAAAATTTATCACTTGCTAATTATTTTATTACAATTTACTGCGGCCTATGTTCTTGCAGTAATTTATACCTATTGTATCTGTAGAGTGAAAATGCTATCTAATGGAATGCCATTGCATGTCTCTTACAATTCCACGTAACATCCTTTGGTGGCTTGAACTAAGCCATAATGAGGGTATTGACACCACAGAAATAGGCAAACATTACAAATAAGGGCTTGGTTCATTGTTTGTTGATTGTCTAGACTTAAAAAAGTAATGGAGAAAATGCTAATAATGCAGATTAAACTTAAAACTGTGTTATGCCTGTAGTCTTTACATTGTGAATAGCACAAAAAATTGACAAAATATTCTTCCAGTATCTGAAAACTATTATCCAGTTCAGAAAAGAAGTCACTCATCTCCCTGATAAACAAGTATAGTTATAATATGAATGTTGGTTGATACTTTCATGAACCATAACAAAACAACAAAAGTGAAACAACGAAGATATGTTAGAACTTCACTAATAATCAAGCTTTTATTCATAGTCTGGTTATGTGACCCTATTGTTGGTGGTAGAACTATAAAACCCGATAATGGATTTAGTAAGAAATAGCCAGTCACACAGTATTTTAAATTTTATGAGTATTTGCAAATTGTATGCTACAATGCATTCTTTATATCAGTAAAATTTATAATACATATTGCATATATGCATACACACACATACACACATTTTGTTATTGAACACTTCCCAGCACACCATGGTCTAAAGTCCTCATTTCAAAGATTCCCTTGAAAAATGGAATCTCATATTATTGCCTATCTGCCCACCTAGTAGCTGAAGTTGAGGATCACCTTGTCTTTAACCTCATTAAATAGATAAGATGCCTTATCCCCCTTTAGATAGGCATGCAGTCTCTAGTTCATGCACAGTGCCCACCACTGCCTACTGTTTTGCACTCTGCTTCTCATGTTTTTATTATCTTCCTGACTCTTGTAGGTTTCTGAGCTTAAACCCCTTCTCACAGGCTCTCTCTTTGACATTCAGACACAGTCTTTAAAACGCTGATCAGAGCATTGAAAACTGAAACAGACACAATACCGACCTCCTATGGTAGACTGATTCATGGTCCCACAGATGTCCACATCCTAAACCCCAGAACTTATAACCTTACATGGTTCAATGGATTTTGCAACTGTGATTAAGCTAAGGACCTTAAAATGGAGAGTATCCTTGATTATCCAGGTGGGTTTGGCGTAATCACAAGGGTCCTCCTCGGAGGGAAGTAAGAGGATCAGAGTCAGAAGAGGGAGGTGGAGAGACAGAAGGAGTGGCTGGAGTGATGTGCTTTGAAGATGGAGAAGGCACCATCATCCAAGGAACGTAGTTGGCTCCCAGAAGTAGTGGAGCGCAAAGAAACGCTCTCCACTTGAGCCTCCAGAAGGAAGGCGGCCTTCCTGATTCTTTGATTTTTAGCCCTCTGACTAAAAATTTCAGACTTCTGACTTCCAGAATTGTAAGATAATAAATGTGTGTTGTTTTAAGCCACAAAGTCTGTGGTAATTTGTTACAGCAGCCATAGGAAATTACTGTACTTTCCATTCCCTTCCCTAACACATATTCTCCCTCTGCCCAAACTCTCTTCTCTCTAACCAGCCATGTCTCCACCTGGTGTTTTGTAACCAGGCTCCGCAGACCAAGAACCGCGTTTTTGCTTAAAATATTGACTTCAATTCTATGACGGGGGATCAAGTGAGAACAGGCAGGGAATCCACATTTTGCAATGGGCTCCCATCCCTCCATCTTATTGTTACCTCTGGTACTGCTCAACATTCTCTTTGTTCCCCCTCAGAGTGAAAGGGGTAGTAGTGTAACCATAGCAGCCTGTGGTTAAATAAACCCAGACTTCCTTCCAACCTGTCAGTACCTCGACCTGCCTCTGGCTATCCCACTTCTGACTCTTTTTGCCCCCCGTCCCCGCAATTTTCATTCTCTGCCTCTCCTCCTACTTTGACTGTCTAGGCCAACTGACTCACCCATCTGATCTTTTGGCTCTGGATCTTCTGGCTTGGTTTTTTCTAAACTCCATCTAGCATGCTCCTTCCTGCTGTGATGTTTCCACAAACTGGTAACTCAGAAGTAAAACTTTCCTTGGTCCAAGCCTGGAACACCTCCCCGTTTCAAGGAAACTGACCTTAATCCCTGGCACCTTCTCAGCTCAGCTAGAAAGAATTCAAGGACTTACGGATCATGAAAATTAAGTGTTCTTGGAATATATCCTCTTTATTCACAGAAGTATTTGAGAACTCAAATTCATATCATATTCTCCTGTAACAATATTTTAAATCACAGTGGACCAGCTCAGTCCATTAAACACATCACTTACATCCCTTGCCTGTAATATACATAAGCTATAGAATTCCCCTGCCTTCAGAGTCACAGAGTAAAGAGGAAGAGATTGTTGAGCTCCAGGTCAGATGTGAGCAAAATTCTGAAGTGAGTTTGTAGCAGGACAAGCCGCAGACAAAACTGCTCAGACACAGAGTTAAAGAAGGAAGTGGTTTATTCAGCCAGGAGCATTGGCAAGACTCCTGTCTCAAGAGCTGAGCTCCCCAAGTGAGCAATTCCTGTCCCTTAAAAGGGCTCACAACTCTAAGGGGGTCCGCTTGAGAGGGTCACAATCGATTGAGCAAGCAGGGGGTACGTGACTGGGGGCTGCAGGCACCGGTAATTAAATCAAAACAGAACAGGACATGGATTTTCACAGTGCTTTTCTATACAATGTCTGTAATCTATAGATAACATAACCAATTAGGTCAGGGGTCGATCTTTAACTACCAGGCCCAGGGTGTGGCACTGGGCTGTCTGCTTGTGGATTTCATTTCTACCTTTTAGTTTTTACTTCTTCTTTCTTTGGAGGCAGAAATTGGGCATAAGACAATATGAGGGGTGGTCTCCTCCCTTAAGTTAAGTTGTATGGTTTCTCTTAGTCTCCTTTCTCTATTTGCCTTCATACTTAACTAAATCAAAAACTCCCCATCACCCCAAACACCAGTTGAACTGTAGACTGCACTGACCAATTTGGTAGCCACCATTCACACGTGGCACTTGAATTGTAGCTACAATTGAGATGTCAGTGTAAAATACCAGATTTCAAAGACTTAATACAAAAAAGAACATAAAATATCTCATTAGTACTTTGAACATTAATTAGATGTCTAAATGATAATATTCTAGATACATTGAGTTAAAGTATATTGCTCAAATTAACTTCACCTGTTTTTATTTGTTATTGTGGCTGCTTGAAAATTTAAACTGGTATCTGTGGCTCACATTGTATTTTTTCTTTCTTTCTTTTTTTTTTTTTTTTTTTTTTTTGAGACAGAGTCTCACTCTGTTGCCCACGCTGGAGTGCAGTGGCATGATCTTGGCTCACTGCAACCTCCACCTCCCGGATTCAAGCGATTGTCCTGCCTCAGCCTCCCGAGTAGCTGGGACTACAGGCGCATGTCACCATACCTGGCTAATTTTTGTATTTTTAATAGAGACAGGGTTTCGCCATGTTAGCCAGGCTGGTCTGGAACTCCTGATCTCATATGATCCACCCACCTCGGCCTCCCAGAGTGCTGGGATTACAAGCCTGAGCCTGTAATCTACTGGAGAGTATTGCTCTAGACCCTTCTATTCAACTTGAGCATCACCTGGGAGCTGTTAAATGCAGAATTTCAGGTCCCATCCCAGGCCTCCCAAATTAATTCTGCAATTTGACAAGATCCCCAAATGATGCATACGTACATTAGAATTTGAAAAGCACAGTTCTGGGATCAGAAAACTTTTTCTTTCAAGGGACAGAGAATACACATTTTAGGCCTTGAGGGTCATATGGTCTAGGTCACAACTACTGAACCCTGTCATTGTAATATACACAAATGAATGGGTGTGATCATGTTCCAGTTAAACTTCATTTACAAAAATAGGCCCCATACTTTTCCCATCCCTGGGCTAGACCAGTGGTTTCTTGAACTTTAGCATTCACTACCATCACCTGGGGAGCTTATTTAAAACACTGCTTGCTGGACCCCACCTTCAGAGCTTCTGTCTGACTCACTGGGTTTGGGGAAGGATCTGGGAGTCTACATTTGGGCAAGTCTCCAGATGACACTTATGCCTCTGGACCCGGGGCACACTTTGAGAACTATTACTCTAGCATAATAGTTTTTTACTCTGGCTGTACCCTAGAATCATCTAGCAGTCCTTTTAAAAACAGCGATGCCTAGATCTCACCCCAAACCAATCAAGCCACAATCTCTAACGGTGGTCCTCAGTGGCACTGGCATGTTATAAAAGCTCCCCCAGGTGAATTTAGTGTGCAGCCAGGCACCTGCCCATTACAAAATTACCAACTACTCCCTAAATGAGCTGTGAAGGTGTTAGGAAAACAGAAACATTAATCAATAAGTTACAGTTATCTGTGAAAGACCTATTGCGACTTAACACACCAAAGACATAAGTATTTTACAAAGAGATTTCTTCTTACCATTCTCAAATTGATGGAATGGACAGTATGACTAAGCACAGTTTTTAAACTTTCAGATTGCTTGGGGATATACTTTTAAGTGAGCAGAGAGAAATGTGGGCTATCATGATTTTCTTACCTGCACTATTTCTGTTTTCGATTTCACAAATAATCAACAACAGCAAATACTATGGTCTAGTTCTGACCTTGCTGATAAACTAGCTGTGTGACCTTGGATAAGTCACTTAGGCCTGTGCTTCCTTAACTATAAAATGAGGGGGCTGACTCTGTCCCTTCCAGCTCTAAGTGTCTTTGCTTTATGATACATATTTTGTGAATCATGACTTTTCAAAAAACATTTTGAGTATTTTTTTCTCTTTTGCGGAAGCAGTGGGAATTGTGTCAATAGGATCAAGGCAAGAGCGAAGGTAATTGCTTATGTAGCGATACCCTGTATGTGAATTTTGTTTATGTGGCATCTCACCACTGTGCAGCTTGCCAGCTTTATGGACCACTCTGTGAAATCAGAATCATGGCCAAGGCCAACATCAGGTACATGAGACTTCAGCTACTGTGCCAAGGTCTCAGCTACCTTGGAGAGCGACATTGCAGGTTCCGGAAGAGGGAGTAAATAATCTTTTTTTTTTTTTTTTTGGAGATGGAGTCTTGCTCTGTTGCCCAGGCTGGAGTGCAGTGGCACAATCTTGGTTCACTGCAACCCCCACCCCCCTGGTTCAAGCAATTCCCCTGCCCCAGCCTCCCAAGTAGCTGGGATTACAGGCACAGGCCACCAGGCCCGGCTAATTTTTTTCATATCTTTAGTAAAGACGGGGTTTCACCATGTTGGCCAGACTGGTCTCAAACTCCTGACCTCAGGCAATCCACCCACCTCGACCCCCAAATTGCTGGGATTACAGGCATGAGCCACCATGCCCGGCCAATAATCTTAACCATGTACATACATATAAAAACAGACTCTTGGGAAAGAGGTTTTATCCATGAACTAAAGAAAAATAGACCCAAGAGAAGTCAACAGAGATGCCCCAGCATTGGTATGGAATTTGGCCAAGCAGGAAATGGCAACTGCTACGTATAGTTGAGGAGGCAATAGGGCCACCATGAGAACCAGAGGAAAATAGCTTAGAGGGAAAAAGGGTAAGTAGACATAATTGGCTTCCTGTATCTATGTTTTAGGCCTGACTTGAAAATAGTCCAAACGTCCTTCGACAAAACAGTAAATTTACAGTAATAAGATCAGTTCTGATTCTTTGAGAACCCCTAAAGCACAAAGGGGCCTCTATTTTACTAGACAGACAGACTGGACTCTAGGAGTCATAATTTCTACATAAGGTTTTAAGGAAGGCAGTTTTTTCTTTTTTTTTTGAGACAGAGTCTCGCTCTGTCGCCCAGCCTGGAGTGCAGTGGCGCAATCTCGGCTCACTGGAAGCTCTGCCTCCTGGGTTCACGCCATTCTCCTGCCTCAGCCTCCCGAGTAGCTGGGACTACAGGCACCCGCCACCACACCCAGCTAATTTCTTGTATTTTTTAGTAGAGACGGGGTTTCACCGTGTTAGCCAGTATGGTCTCGATCTCCTGACCTCATGGTCCGCCCGTCTCAGCCTCCCAAAGTGCTGGGATTACAGGCGTGAGCCACCGTGCCTGGCCAAAGGAAGGCAGTTTTTTCATCTTCACTATTATTCTTTCTACTGAATAGTCTTTTTCTTATACTGCCATGGGACTAGTTATCCAGTTTTTTTTATTTTTTACTACTCTAAATAATCTCAATTTAACAAGAAATTAATAAAATTGATTTTGTGAAAAAGCAAGTAGCATGATTGGCAGCAGTCTACAAATTCTATCTTTTATCAATAATGGATGTCAATCAGTGTAGGGTGAGCCAACCTCTTTCTTTCCTTGAGGTCCTGCCCAGATTCATAAAATAGAAGCTTCCACCAACACATCCACTCTCCTGAGAAACTTCCATTAGCAATTCTACCCTCTTGGTCTTCTGGAAGAGAAGAGGAACCACTTATCTGATTGTTGAGACTGGGGCCAGAAATGCACAACTCATACATAATCTCTGGCTGAGTCTAGAGAACCAAAATGAGACTCTAAAAACTGAAGAGTTATAGAACTGGGCTGAATATTATTAAGCATTCCTGTTACTCAGCAGGAAGGAAATTTGAAAAGGATATAAATGTGACAATTATTGAAGAAAACAGTAGCAGTCCATGTTTATACTACAATAAAGTGTATATTTGTATTTGCATTTCTTTTTAATCTGAAATGCGATAATCTGTTACACATTAGTCTCCCACTTGCTTTTTTCCCTTAATAATGTGTCATTGGAATCCCCCCAGGTCAATAAATGTAAATCTGATTCATTCTTTTAAATATGGGTGCAACAATTTGTATTGAGGATTATTCTAATTCATCTACTCCCCTATCAATGTTCATTCGCGTTGTTTTCAGTTTTTTTTCTTCTTGCCACTATAAAACAACAAATAGGCATTGTTTCTCATCCATCCTTAAATACTTGTGTTTTTTCTCATAACATAGATTCCCAAAAGGGATTACAAGGTCAAACAACATGATATATTTTAAACCTTGTCAGATGTTGCCAGATGCCTTCCCAAAAGGTTGTAGCAATTCACATTTCAACCAGCAGTGTATAACTACCCATTTTCCCTTTTCACTAATAGTGTTTCTAAAGATTCCCATTTTTACCATACTAATGCCTTAATTTTTATTTCCCTGAGTACTACTGAAATAAAGCATCTTTTCATGAGTTTACTGGCTACTTGCATTCTTCTTTTTGTGACTTTTTGGTGTATACACTTTGCCCATTTTTTTCTATTAGGTTATCTGCCTTATTCATATCCATTTATTAGAAGTCGTCATTTATTAAGAGTTGTTAAATTTTGCCCCTCATAGGTGTTGAAATATTGTTTTCTTTTTGTCTTCAATCTCTTGCTTTCGTTTATGTTATATTTAACCTTACATATTTTTAAGCTTTTTGAAGTTAATATGTCTATCTCCTATTGAAGCACAGTTTCTTATCTTGCTTAGGAAGTTTTCCCCACCCAAAGTTGTGAAAATATGCTCCTAAATTTTATTATTTTATCTTTCTACATTGAAATCTTTATCAGAAACATTTTTATTGAGGTAAAATTCACAGACACAGAAATGCATAGCTCTTAAGGGTAAAATTCAGTGAGCTTGGACAAATGTGTACATCCAGATAACCAAAACCTGTTGAGCTAGAAGACAATTCCATCATTCCAGAGAACTTTCGTATGCCCTCTTGTAGTCAATTTGCAGCCATCATTGGCAACTACTGCTCTGATTTCTGTCACATATATTAATTTTCCCTGTTATTGAACTTCATATTAATGAAATCACACAGTGGGAACTCTTTTTGTATCTCACTTCTTTCAATCAATATATGTTTTTGAGGGTTTTTCCCCATATTGTTGCCAACCTGTATTCCATTGTATCAATATACAAGGGTTTGCCTACTCAGTCTCCTGTTAATGGCCATTTGTGTTGTTTCCAGTTTGGGGCTCTTACGAAAAAAGCTTCCATGAACATTCATATACACATCTTTGTGTGAACAGACTGGATATAGGTTTTCATGTCTCCCTGGGGAAATACCTAGGAGTGGATTTGCAAAGTCTTAGGGTAGGCAAACATTTAGAAAGTGCCAAAACTTTTTCCAAAATGCCTGCACCATTTGTTATGTCTGCAAGCAAAATATGAGAGCTCCTGCTGCCTCACATCCTCACCAACATTGGGTGCTGTCTTTTAAATTTCAGCCATTTTAGTGGATTTGAAGTGGCTTCTTATGGTGACTTAAATTTATACTTAATACTGTAATTAATCATGTTTTGCCCCTTTTCATGTCCTTAGTGCCACTTAAATGGGGTTGTCTTTTATTGTTGAGTTGTAGGAGTTCTTTATATGTAAATATATGTTCTTTATATTTATGTCATATATATGTATTGTGATATATGATATATTCCTTCCATCACTGGCTTGTCTTTTCATTTTGTTAACAATGTCTTTTTATGAGAAGATATTTAAGTTTTGATAAAGCCAAATTTGTATATTTTTTTCATTTACGGTTAGTGCTTTTCTTAAGAAATCTTTGTGTATACCAAGTTTACTAACATAATGTTTCCTTCTAGACAATTTATAATTTTACCTTTTAAACATAGGTCAATCCTTTATCTTCAATTAAGTTTTGTTTATAGAGTTAGGTAAGTGTTAAAGTTCATTTTTTTTCCCATGTTTATTCAGTTATTCCAGCACCAGTTGCTCGAAAAAGAAATCCTTTCCCCATTGAATACACGTGTTGCTTTTTTCAAAACTCAATTAATTGTGGCCAAGTGTAGTGGCTCACACCTGTAATCCCAACTCTTTGGGGGGCCAAGGCAGGAGGATTTCTTGAGTCCAGGAGTTCAAGACCAGCCTGGGCAATACAGTGAGACGCCATCTCTAAAAATTTTTTTAATCAATTGATGGTATATGTGGGTCTACATCTAGATGTCCTATGCTGCTCCATTCATTAATCTATTTGTCTACTTGTTCTTATGCCAATACTACAGGCTTAATTATCATGGCTTTATAGTACATCTGTAAATCAGACTTTTTTTTTCATTATTCTAGGTCCTTTGCCTTAAATGTGAATTTCAGAATCAACAGGCCAATTTCTAGCTCCCTCAAAAAAAAAAGGGCTCTGAAATTTTTATTGGGGTTACATTCACTCTATAAATAAATTCTGGAAAAATTGACATTTAATAATATTGAGTCTTCCAATATATGAAGTGGGTGTATTTCTTCATTTATTTAGGTCCTCTCTAATTTTTCTCAGCAATGCTTTATAATTTTCAGTACATAGGTTTTACACAACTTTTGTTAAATTTATTTTTATTTATATCATATTTTAGGCTATTACAAATAGAATTGCTTATAAAACTTATTTGTGTCTAGTATGAAATGCAATTTTGTATATTGATCTTTATGTTACCTTGCTAAGTTCAATTATCAGCTTTAACAGTTGCTTTGTGGATGTCTATATGCCTAGTCACGTTGTCTACAAATGAAGATTATTTTCCTTCTTTTTTCTTATCTTTTTTGCCTTTTTTTCTTTTACTTGACCTTCTGCACTGGCTAGGGGCTAGGATTTCAGGAAAATATAGAATAAAACTAAAAAGGGTGAAAGTTATTAGGTATAAACATATTTCAGAATGTTAGATATTGCTGATTAATCAACATTTTATCTTATCTTTTCTTTTTTTTTTTTGAGATGGAGTCTTGCTCTGTCGCCCAGGCTGGAGTGCAATGGCATGGTCTCGGCTCACTGCAACCTCTGCCTCCCGGGTTCAAGCAATTCTCCTGCCTCAGCCTCCCAAGTAGCTGGGACTTCAGGAACATGCCACCACACATGGCTAATTTTTGTATTTTTAGTAGGGACGAGGTTTCACTATGTTGGCCAGGCTGGTCTCGAACTCCTGACCTCATCATCCACCCACCTCAGCTTCCCAAAGTGCTGGGTACAGGCATGAGCCACCACCCCCAGCTATTTTATCTTTTCTAATGTCCCTCTTTATCTCTGTACCTAGTAACAGAGCTACAAAGTATGTGAAACAGATAGAAACAAAGGGTGAAATAGTTAAATGCTCAATGTGATAAAGACCATCTATTTTAAAAATACAGTTAACTAAATGATGAAATAATATTTGAAAAAAGGTAAAGTCTTCCAGTTACATTCATCATGTCTGAATGTACAAATTGTGAAAAGTGTTTTTCAATGTGATTTTAGTTGACAGATTCTAGGTTTATTTTCACAGACCTGTAATTCGCAAATGAAGAAATTAAAATTGTGAATAACCTACTTTAAAAAGTTAAACCTGTCAGTAATCAAGAAATGTAGATTAAAATGGTAATGAGAAAATTCCAAATTCTAGTTAAGATGCTTCTTCTGCAGGCTTCAGTAGATCCCTATACTTCCTCTAGTATAGAGATAACCACTGTAAATTGAAATTGTCTGTATATTGTCTTATCTCCCTCTAGAGGAAATCTTTGTAAGGGCAGGGTTAGTTCAATAAGAACACAAAGATAAAAAATAATTAGAATGCCTAGAATTGTCAAAGACAAAAGGAATTAGGCACTCTTATATACACTGCTGGTGGAGGCATAAATTGGTAATGCCTTTCTCCAGAGCAATTTGGCACAGTATCAAGCTCCTTAAAATATGCATAAACTTTGACCTAGCAATTTAATTTCAAGGAATTTATTCTAAGGAAATAACTCATGTGTCCAAAGATTTCTACATAAAAATAAGTACAAGATATAGGTAATCTAAGTGTCCAAAACTGGGAAATAAGTAAAATAAATTGTGATATTTATAATGGAATTATATAATAGAATTTTATGCAGCTATTAAAATTTGGTTCATAAATGCTTTACCATTCTTTACAGATATGTTTATAATACAGTAAGTGAAAAATAAGTATAAAATACCAAATATCATTTGAATACGTTTTTTCAAAAAAAAAAAAACATAGCTATAGCTGGGGGTAGTGGCACACACCTGTAGTCCCAGCTATTCAGGAGGCTGAGGTGAGAGGATCACTTGAGCCCAGAAGTTCAAGAACAACCTGAGCAACATAGCAACATAATGAGACCCTGTCTTTAATTTTAAAGAAAAAAAAAAGTAGCTCTAGACAAAGTAAAAAAAAATCACAGAGATCCATCAAAATGCTCTATTCTTAAGAGCAGTTTGCCTTATACCCATTCATTCTTTTATCCTCTATAAAACTGGGGATTGGGATTATAGGTAATGTTATTTTACTTATCTGTATTTCCTTTTTTCTCTACCATTAGTGAATATTGCTTTTGGCACTAGGAAAAAAAAAACACACAATTTTAAAAGAAAAAATGGGGGCCTTCCAACCCAGTATGTATTTTGGTCATATGTTTCCACCCAATCAGCTTCAAAACAGCTGTCTTTCAGTTAATTGCTGCTTCTCTTCCTCGCCCTCTTTTCCCTGGTACAGATATCATGTGGATTCATGGTAGGTTTACAATTACTCATCCTCTCCTCAGCACATCTATTCTTTTGATCACAGCTCTAGAAGGTGTGTGTCACATGGGTAACAATAGAGAAGTGATGAAGTAGCTCATCAATGTCACCACAGAGTCAAACAGAAAATAAAAGACTAAGCTGAGAACAAGGATCATTTGTGGCAGGTATATCCAGGATTTCAGCTTTCATGTAGAGAAGAAATCAAGGGAAATTTGTAATTTCATTTATTGTCCATGTGTGAGAACAAAGAGAACTTGTCTCCTTCCCAACTCCCTCTCACTCCATAAAATTTGTGCCATTATTTTATATGTTTGCTTTACTTATGCAGATAATAAAAGGTACATGTTTCTTGCTCTGTTTTCCTCATTATATAAAATTACATAATGTCATTAATGTAATTTTAGCCCTAACAACTGACCACATTTGACCATTGCCTGAAACCACAAGCTTCTTTTAAACCTTGAGCCAAAAAGCACAATTTATTAGGATCTGATAGTCCTTTCTAAAGTCAGTTATTCTGTTGGGAAAGGAATTGTTTGCACCAAGCTCCCATTCATTCTTTTGTCCTCTGCAGGACTATAGGACATTGAAACTAGAAAAGGTCTTAGATAATAATAGCTATCACTTAAAGTGCTCATTAAATAACAGGCACTATTCTAACAGCCATGCATACACATTAATACATTTAATTCTTACAACTCTAAGGTAGGTTTTACTACTCATTACAAAGATCAAGGAACTGACGTACAGACAAGCTAGGTTAAATTGTTTAATGTGACACAAGAAGTATCCCAGGATTGGAACAGAGGTTATATGGCACTGAAGTCCCCTCAGTTTCCATGCTCTACTGCCTCTCTGTCATCATCTGTATATCTGGTCCTCTTAGAGAACACCAAGTACCATTCCCATTGTAGAAAAATCAGAAAGCAGATTGCAAAAGTAATACATCATTCACGCATATGTCTTTTCTTTTTATTTATGGTGTTTATTTATGATTTTAATTCTTTATGTGCCAAATTGTCCTCCATTTTCTTATGGCTTCTGCTTGTTGTGCCATCCTTAGATTTTCACACTTCCAGATGATATAAATGTAGATAAGTATAGATATAAATTTAGATATAGACACCTACATTTAGGCCAGTTCTTCTATATTTATTTACTTGTTCTATAGCCAATTTACTTCAGGTCTTTTTAAACATTTATATCTCCAATTCAGGTGGAATTTATTTTAGGTAAAACTTTTTCCCAAACAGTTTCCTCTGCTGTCTAGCATGACTTACGATATATTTCTTTCTTCCTTCCCACCCCACTTATTTTAAGTGTGATCTTTATCACATGGTTCTATTGAGGACTCCACCTTCAATTTCATTAATAGGTCCATCATTAGTCCATTAACACACATTTTTCCATATTCTGATTTGTAATATATTGTAATATGTTACCGGACAAAACCCTTCTAAATTACTATTCTTTTAGAAAGTGTTTCATTTGATATAATTTCTCTTTCAAAAATGTGGTGTGCCTTCCCATTCATCTTAGTACTGGGAGTCCTAGTCAGAGCAATCAGGTAAGAGAAAGAAATAAAAGGCACCCAAATAGAAAGAGAGGAAGTCAAACTATCTCTGTTTAGAGACCATGTGATTTATACCTAGAAAACCCCATAGTCTCTGCCCAAAACTACTTCATCTGATAAACACCTTCAGCAAAGTTTCAGGATACAATATCGATGTACAAAAATCAGTAGCATTTTTATACACCAACATTCAAGCTGAGTGCCAAATCAAGAATGCAATCCCATTCGCAATAGCCACAAAAAGATTTTGTGGCAAGAGCCACAAAAATATCTAGGAATACAACTAACCAGGAAGGTGAAAGATCTCTACAACAAGAATTAAAAACATTGCTCAAAGAAATCAGAGATGACACAAACAACTGGAAAAACTCATGGATAGGAAAAATCAATTTACTATACTCCAAGGCTGCAGTAACCAAAACAGCATGATGCTGGTACAAAGACGGACATATAAACCAATGGAACAGAACAGAGATCCAAGAAATAATGCTGCACACATACCACCATCTGATTTTCAACAAAGTCAATGAAAACAAGCAACAGAGAAAGGATTCCCTATTCAATAAATGGTGCTGGGATAACTGGCTACCCACATGCAGAAGACTGAAACTGCACTCCTTCTTTACACCATATACAAAACTCAACTCGATGGATTAAAGACTAAACTGTAAAACCTAAAACTATAAAAACTCCAAAAGATAACCTAGGAAATACCATTCTGGACATAGGCCCTGGCAAAGATTTTATGACGAAGACACCAGAAGCAACTGCAACAAAAACAAAATTGACAAATGAGACTTAAACTAAAGAGCTTCTGCACGGCAAAAGAAATTATCAACAGAATAAACAGACAACCTACAGAAATATTTGTGAACTATGCATCTGACAAAGGTCTAACATCCAGAATTTCTAAGAAACTTAAACAAATTTACAAGCAAAAAATAACCCCATTAAAAAGTAAGCAAAGGACATGAACAGACAATTTACAAAAGAAGATATACATGTGGCCAACGATCATATGAAAAAAATGCTCAGCATCACTAATCATTACAAAAATGCAAATCAAAACCACAGTGAGATACTATCTCACACCATCAGAATGGCTGTTATTTTTTAAAAGTCAAAAATAATAGATGCTGGTGAGGTTGCAGAGAAAAGGGAACACTTAAACACTGCTGATGAGAATGTAAATTAGGTCAGCCATTGTGGAAAGCGGTGTGGAGATTTCTCAAAGAACTTAAAACAGAATTATGATTTGACCCAGCAATCCCATTATTGGGTATATACCCAAAGGAACATAAATTGTTGTACCATTAAGACACATGCACCCGCACATTCATTGCAACACAATTCACAATAGCAAAGACATGGAATCAACCTAAATGCCCATCAATAGTAGACTGTGCCAGGCCAGTGGCTCATGCCTATAACCCCAGCACTTTGGGAGGCCAAGGCAGCAGGATCACTTGAGCCCAGGAGTTTGAGACCAGCATAGACAACTTGCCCAGTTTATGAATTCTGGCCAATTTCTGCCTGAATCACACTTACCAACCTACAGTTGAAGTGTAGGTTTCCATCCTGGCTTCTAGCAGTCAGCTCCACAATTCTGAGGAGAAGAGTTCTTTCCCCTATGTCTGGGTCTCTGACATACTGAACCAAACCAATGAATTAAAAATCACATCCCCCATCACACACTACAACAAACATCTATCATCCCGTCTCCTCCCCTAACCATAATGCTTTACCTGTTGGATACTACAATAGTGGTGCTGGTGGAGAACAGCTACCATGTCTTGAACACTGCTACATTCTGAATCTTGGCATCACCCCAAAATTCATGTTGGAATCTAATAACATATAGTATTAAGAAGTGGGACTTTCGGGAAAGCAATTAAGTCATGAGGGCAGTGCCCTTATAAAAGAGGTTAAAGGGAGCTGCCTTGCCCCTTCCACCACGTGAGGACACCAAAGTCACCATTTTTAAAGCAGAGCAAACCTTGACCAGACAGTGAGGCTACTGGTAACTCGATCTTGGACTTCCCAGCCTCTAAAACAATAAGAAATTTCTGTTGTTTAATAAATGACCCAGTCTGTGGTATTTTGTTACAGCAGCCCAAATAGACTGAGACAAACACCTACTATAGGCTAATTTTATATAGGACACTTTCTACTTCAAATCTATATAATAACTCTGTAAGAGAGATAATATTATATACATATTAGAGATGAAGAAACTGAAGCTCAGAAAGAATAAGTCACTTTCCCAAAGTTTCTCATTTATTAAGCAGAAGAAATAAGATTCTAACCCAGATCCATCTGTTCATTTGTTCCTCTGTAACAGGCAACATGCCCCCTGCCAGCACCCATCTCCTTCTTCCGACTCTGTTGTTTTCCAGTAACCTTTGGTATAAACAATTATAAAAAGATAGGGGAGTAGATAGTTTTGTCATCTTAAAAAATCATTGTGCAGAAGAAATATGAGACCCTGGGTCCCTAAGATGGCACATACGGCAAGGAAGAGGAATCAGAGTACGCTGTGTTTTTGGTTTTTTTTTTCAAATACCTATTTCATATGGTAAAGCATGGGTGTGCCAGAAAAGGAAATGAGGAGGTGTTTCTAAATCCCCCTTCTGTCAGTTAGTTTTTTTTTCTTTGATCTTCTTAGGTGGTATAATAGTTTTAAGATTTTGTTTTGCGCCTCCGTACGCATAGTCATGCAAACTTGGGGAAGGCTATGTCAGACGTTGCTAACCTAATACAACTTTAAACATTGCAACATTCTATAATTAGGCCCAATGAGAGCCAGTGACATATACAATGCACTCTGACTTTACCATCCTTCCTCTACACCACACATGAACCTATTCCACACAGATTATGGAAACTAACCTGGGAATTCACAGATGTCAAATGGGAAAAGTTGGCTACAATCACTCGGCCACAATTTTTAAAATACCCCTTGCGTTCATTTGAGGTTAATTAAGAGGATGAGTTTTGTCATAAGGCCAAATACCTCCTCTAACTAGAAGAAATAATCATTCAGAGCATGTCATTAAAGGCAACAGCAAAGACTTAATGTCACTCCACTCTTTTTATATTTGCTGGTTGTAATTGTCTTTACGTGGGCTTTTTATAATGCTTGGATCAAATAATTTAAAGAAAAATAAAATAACTAGTATCCATGTTCAGCATCCCTGTTCAAGTGGAAATGTGTTTCTAAGATACTTTTCCTAGAAAAAAAATACTAACTCTATAAAAGAATGCTAAAATAGCAGAATATAATCTGTGTTGTAAATTAGCAGTTTATACTAGTAAATGATGAAAATTATTCATTAAAGAGCTAGAAACAATTGAAAAAAATACATTTTACTTCTTCCAAGTGTAACCTGGGAAAGAAGATGCTCTTAAAAATGTTTGACTTGGTTCTTCAATAACTGAAGTGCACTGTTTAGTTCTAGGGGTCATAAAATCTGTCATTATTGCTGCTGTTATTAGGAATCTTGCATTTGCAACTACAAGTTACTAAAAATATTGAAGGAAATAGTACAGGGTTACAACAGATGCTCAGAGCTGAAATCCTATGCCCAGAAACTGCTGTTGCTTTTGAAATTACCCTTGTCGCTGAGTCAGTTGTTCATGTGCATGTCTGCCAAGGCACAATGATCATTTTGAGCCAAATTTGGCAGGTGTTGTCTTCATACTCCAAAGTGAAGAGAGAATCTCTCTAAAAATATCTTTCTTCCTTATTCACACAGGCACCATATTATTCTGAGAAGGAATGCATCACTACCAACAATAGGGTGTGTACGTATTTTTGTTTATTTCTTGTACCATTCCTTTTTCCAAAAAAAAAGATTTGTGTTTACACCATATTTTTGGATGGAGCACCTAAATGCATCTGATATGTGAATCACAGTATTCAACAGATGTTGAAGGAATTAATGATTCAGCAAAGCAACTCAGGCTCTCTTTCCCAGGAATTATATTGCAAAATTCTCAATGCCTGAAGCAATTGGCTTATTTTCAAGTACCAGTACGTTTTTTGTATAATTCCTATTTATTTTCATAATGCTCATCCTTATTTAGATATTTGATGGTAGTTTATGGAAGCACAACTTTGCCAACACAGCTCTGTCCTGCTCACAAAGACCTTCTCCTGTACATATCTCCCTAGGATCCTTCTCACTAACTTTGCTCAAACCTTGCCCTCCACCTCAGATGACCTCCTTATCATTTTGCAACAATCCACATCATTTAAGTCCCAGCTCGAAATTTGTCTCTTGTGAGAATCTTTCCCCAGGACCTGCCGACCCTTTCCATCTGTTTTCACCCCTCAGCACATATACACTAGGCCTGTGCTAGACACCCTAGTATTTCTAATCTCCTTTCTTTATAGTTGTTTTCAAACTGCTTATGGTGCACATATATTTTATATCTCCTTAATTATGAATGTCTTCAGGAATGCACCTGTTCTATGTTTTGGACACACTCCCACTTCCCCATAGGGTCAATTTTCCTATGTTGTATATAGTAAAAACTCGGTGAAGGCATCACCATTCAGAGAACACACTTCACAATTTTTCAGCCAAAGCTCAAGGCAGTTTTTTCTTCTTAGCCATCTTTGGGCAATTTATACAAGCCTCTGAGTCTCTATCTTTTATATCTGGCACTTCATTATTACACATTTTTCACTTTGGCAATATATGCCAAATGCTGATCTTCTATAAGGCTGTCCTAACAGGACCTAGCAAGTAAGCAAGTAATTTTGTGTCAAAGTGTGTCTCTGTCTGTGTGTGTGTGTGTGTGTGTGTGTGTTTTCTTTCTATGCCCAGAGCTTCTTTCCACTTGTCCAAAAATAGACTCTTCAAGGAAAAGATGTAGCTTCATAAAATCATCTTTACTCTAGGAGCAAAATAGACCTCCTTTGATCTTTATTATTATACAGGGTAGAAAATCAACCTCTGTCCTGCTCCAAGTTCTCAAATGATAATATTAAAAGAACTTGGTAAGAGCTTCGTAAGGTAAAGTGCTCAGATTTTTTTTTCTAATGTCTGAGAAGCCACAAGAGTGTTGTAAGTAGAGTGGGGCTTTCTGAAAGATCACCCGGGCTGCAGGGGGGAGAACAGATGGTAGGAGAAGATGAGGATTTCAGAAGGAGGCCATAGAGTAGTCCACATGAGGACGGCTTGGACAATCATGCCTTAAAATATAATAGCTTGATATGTTTTTTAAAAAATAGAATATATGCTCAATGTAAAAAGTTTAAATAATACAGGAAACATTCACTCCTGCTTCCTGGCAAAGCACTACTTGGGTGGGAATCTCCAAGCTTCGGTGGCACCATGGGCCTTCTTACACTTCTGTGTGTACTGATCCTTCTGGCTGGAATCACCTTCCAGATTCATCCAAACTCCCTTCTCTCCCTGGTAAATTCATACACATCCTACAATCAGTCCAAGTTCCTTCAAAGCTGTCCCTGTATGTCTTCCTCTTGCCCTCTATCTTTCCCTAACCAGACAGAACCACTGTCTCCTCCACCTCCTATAGAGCTTCACTCACGCCTCTGAAAGCACTCCTCCTATAATTTGCTGTCTATGAGTCTCTCTCTTCCACTGAATTGTAAGATCTAGGAGGGTAGGGGCCAAATTTTATTTATCTTTACATCATGAGCATAAATGCTAGGGCACAGTTTGCAGCCTAACCTCACAGCAGGAGAAGATATAGCATCTCTGTTATTATATGCAGAGGTAGCATAATATGGTAGTTTAACTCTGGAGCCAGATTTCCTGGGCTCCAACCTGGCTCTGCCTTTACCAGTTGTGACTTTGGACAAGTTAATTAACCTCTCCATGCTTCAGTTTTCTCATCTGTAAAATGGAGGTAATAATAGTACCCATCTCATTGTGTGATATTATGACAATTTAATAAGGTAGGATTTTTAAAGACCTTGGGAGAGTACCTGGCACTAAATAAATGTTTTAAAATATTTAAAAAGTAACTATGATTCAGACTACATCTACATCACACCATTCAAAGGAGAACAGACAGCTCACATTGAAACTCGAGTCTGCTTTTTCCTTCCAATAGTTTTTACCAGGTATTTGTCCATTTGGTGCATAAGGACAGCTAATATAGTTCCCTGTGCTAAAAACAAATTTGGTAAGTGGAATTGATTTTAAAGACCACTGAGTTTAAGCTTCTCATTTAATCGGTAAGAAAACCAAGATGAAGTGGTTTTCTGAGGGTACAGGGCTCATACAAGACAGTGTTTCTCTTGCCAACCCAGTGTTCTTTCTACACATTCTCAGGCAATCCCAGAAAGCGCGAGCATTGTTAAAATTATTTGGAAGAGAAAGTCAGCAAAACTTGTGCGAGCACAGGGCCGAGACTGATTAAGCAGCTGTTCTTATGCAAAACAGACCTCATTATTTTTTAACCAAAGTTGGATTCCACTCCTTCTTGTGAACTATTTTGCCCTTCTCCTTGGATAAAAATTACCATGAGTTTTAGAAAACGCCTCAAATTGCTTAATGAGTGGCGGGAAGAATTACAGAATGTAAAATTGCCTTTGTGTCATCTGGGGAGAATTTCTTCAATGCTGTGCTTCCAATGGGAAAGGACAGATGATTGTTCATATTACAGCAAACACGGGGATACCATGGAACAGAATGCAAAATGTGCATGCCTTTTGTTTTGCATTAAAAGTGACACTGCAAAGAAATTTCTCACTTTTGAGGACGATGCTTCAGGCAATACCTCCATCCTCTGGAGATCAAGTTCACACCTCCTGCCCCTAAGGGTACTTCAATAGGACATTTTAAGATTCAGTGAAACAGTACAATAAGATATTTACTGAGGATATGCACAAAATGCCTGAAAATATGTAAGCACTTAAGTCTGCCTGAAGACCTATGGGAGGCTTCCCAGGTGTTGGTGCCTCCCTAAATAACTGTAATTAGGCCATTATACTTTAAACATACAGAATTACTAACATTTTTTACTTAATCTAGTTAAAGCCACATTTTACCCAGAATTTGTTTATTTCTTTAACTAACATTTTTATAGCACCTGCTATTCAACAGGCAGTGTTCTCAACAAGCACCTCTTTAAGCACTACTCACAAGTGTTCTTTAAATTGGCTGCTAGCATTATAAATAACTGCTTTCAAGCAAGGAAATTATTTCTGATGCAAATATTTTGTTCTGGTTATATCCAAAATCTACTTCTCCGTACCATTACCAAATTCTATGGCTATCAGATCAACATACTTAGGCCGTAAAGATGTGTCAAAAGGAAGAATGCAAGCTCATGCACTCAAAAAATATGTACTGAAAATCCACTGTGTCCTAGAGCTTTTGCTTCACATTGGGGTTACAAAGGCAAATAAAACACTGTTCTTCATCTCCAGGAGGAGACAGTTGTAGTGGATGACCGTTGCTTCAGCAACCTTGTTTTCCCTCCTCTTCTTCTGTTAACATAACCTCTTTGGGGCTGTAAGTCATGTGGCCTCAACTTTACCCCCAAAGTGCTCTTCTGTCTCTACACAGTGGTTGGTTTCAGAGATGAGCATGTGACCCAAGTAAGGTGAATCAGAGATCTGATTTAGGGAACTGAAATACACACAGGGCAAGAAGCTTTATGTCCCTTTTACAATCCCGGGCACTGAAGACCATCCATGCATGTAAACTTGGCGCAGCTGGTAACCACTTTGTGAGGAGAGAGCCTGTCTACCAAGGAAGGAAAACAGGAAATGGGAAAGGCTGTACTAATTTACATTATCACCAACAGTGTGTAAGTGTTCCCTTTTCCCCACATTCTCACCAATGCTCGTTGTCTTTTGTCTTTTTTTAATAATATCCATTTAACTAGAATGAGGTGATTTCTCTTGGATTTGATTTGCATTTCCCTAATGATTAGTAGTGTTGAGCATTTTTTAATATACCTGTTGGCCATTTGTATGTCTTCTCTTAAGAACTGTATATTAAGGTCTTTTGCTTATTTTTTTCATTTTTAATTTTTAATTTTGTGGGTACATTGTAGGTATGATACAGGATCAAAAAAGAGATTAGTTAGGCATTTAGTGAGCAAAAAAGAAATTATTTAGGCAGTTAGTAAGGGTAAGACAGTCCTCAGTAAGGCTTCCCTTGTAACAAAAAAGCAGCCCCAAATCCATTCTTTTCTGACAGCCTGTAAAATCGAGCCACAGACATAAATAAGCAAGCTGGAAGCTTGCATAGGTAAATACTGGCAGCTGTGCCAATAGGAAAAGGCTACCTAGGGGGCATGCATGTTCAACATAGAGGTTTCCTCTTCCCTTTTCTTTGCGGCCACGTGTGCAGTAAAAAGGCTGCACTGGCCAGGTAGAAACCTTCTGCATAATAAAAGATTAGGGTGGGGTGGCCAGCTTCTTCCTGAACTATGCAAACAGCACACCTGGTCTAACCAATCTCTTGGGACCTATGTAAATCAGACACCGCCCCGTCAAGCCAGTCTATAAAACCCCACGCATTTCACCACACAAACGGAAGATCGACTTGGGAGCCACTCTCTCTCTGCAAGAGAGCTAGTCTCTTTTCTCTTTCTTTCTCCTATTAAACCTCTGATCTTTAACTCACTTCTTGCGTGTCCCCGTCCTCAATTTCCGTGGCATAAGATGATGAACCTCGGGTATTTACCCCAGACAATGATGCCACTTCAGGTATATATGTTTATCTGGTACATGGGATATTTTGATACAGGCATACAATGTGTAATAATCACATCAGGGTAAATTAGGTATAAATCACCTCAACCATTTATCCTTTGTATTATAAACCATCCAATTATACTCTTTTAGTTATCTTTAAAGGTACAATTAAATTATTATTAACTATAGTCACCCTATTGGGCTATCAAATACTAGATCTTATTGATTCTTTCCATTTTTTTGTACCCATTAACCATCCCACATCCTGCCTACCTCCCCACACACACACTCTACCCTTCCTAACCTCTGGTAACCACAATTCTACTCCATGAGTTCCAGTGTTTTCATTTTTGGCTCCCACAAATAAGTGAGAACATGTGAAGTTTGTCTTTCTGTGCCTGGCTTATTTCACTTAATATAATGTCCTCCAGTTGCATCCATGTTGTTGCCAATCACAGGATCTCATTCTTTTTTATGAATAGTACTTCGTTGTGTATGTGTACCACATTGTCTTTATCCAGTCATCTGTTGATGGGCACTTGGGTTGTTTCCAAATCTTGGCTATTGTGAATAGTGCTGCAATAAACATGAGAGTGCAGATATCTCTCCAAAATACTAATTTCCTTTCTTTTGAGGTATATAGCTAGCAGTGGGATTGCTGGATTATCTGATAGATCAATTTTTAGTTTTTTGAGGAACCTCAAAACTGTCCTCCATAGTAATTGTACTAATTTACATTACCACCAACAGTGTAAGAGGGTTCCCTTTTTTCCACATCCTTGCCAGCATTTGTTATTGCCTGTCTTTAGGATAAATGTCATTTTAACTGGGGTGAGAAGATGTCTCATGGTAATTTTGATTTGCATCTCTCTGTTGATCAATGATGTTGATCACCTTTTCATATAACTGTTTGCCATTTGTATATGCCCATTTTTTAATTGAATTATTTGGGTTCTTTGTTTTTTTCTTTTTTAGGGGTGGTGGTGGGGTTTTTTGCTATTGAGCTGTTTGAGCTCCTTATACTATTTATTAACCCCTTATCAGATGTATAGTTTGTAAGTATTTTCTCCAATTTTGTAGACTGTCTCTTTACTTGTTGTTTCCTTTGCTGTGCACCAGCTTTTTAGTTTGATGTAATCCCATTTGTCTATTTTTGCTCTGGTTGCCTGTGCTGTTGAGGTCTTATCCAAAAACGCATTGCCTAGTTCAGTGTGAGGAGGCATTTTCCTAATGTTTTCTAACAGTAGTTTTATAGTTTGGGGTCTTACATCTAAGTCTTTGTTTCATTTTGAGTTGATTTTTGTATATGGTGAAAGGGAGGGGTCCAGTGTTACTCTTCTGCAGGTGGATATCCAATTTTCCCAGTGCCATTTATTAAAGAGACTGGGTGTTCTTGACACTGTGACAGGATCCTTGGGGTGTTGCTTCACCAGCCAGAAACCTTTGTGGCTGGTGACACCTTTGCTCAAGTTTTGCTCAGGCCCACTAGGCTTGTTCCACCCACTCGGCCTGGCAAGTGCACCTGGCTCACGCTACCAGCCCAGATCCCACACCTGCCAAGGGTAACCCAGGCACAGAGTGGTAAGGGGTGCATGAGTGAGTGAGCACAGGGTCCAGCCACTGCACACAGCCAGGCATGCCAGCTGTGGTGGGGCAGGCAGCTCCAGGCGCCAGCACGGATGCCAGCTCCCTGTGAGGCTGCGGCCGGACCAGGTGTATGGCAAGCAGCTTCCACAGCTGGCACCAGGGAATGCAGTGGCACCTGGAAGCTTAGAGATGCCAGGAATTGTACAGTCCCAAATGGGGTGTCAAGGCTCTGGCTTGGGGAGCTCCTAGGCTTGAGATCCCCAAAGTGCCACAGCTCTTCTCTCCTTCTCTCCTCTCCTTCACATTGCCCACAATGTAGTGAGAAAGGGGCACGTTTTAGCCTTGTTTGTATTACAGTTCTTTCAGCCCCACCATTCAGTGGTCCCCAAGCTCTTATCCTGTGTCAAGGAAGAATGAGGTATGTAGACAAGTGGAGAGAGAACAAGGTGAAGAGGTGCTTTACTGAGCAACAGAACAGTTCAGAGGAGACCCTCAGTGTGTGGCTCCTCTCCGCAGGCAGGTCATCCCATCATCTGCTCAGCTCTCAGCAGAGAGGAGACCCACAGTGGGTAGCTCCTCTCCTCACACAGGTCATCCCTACATCTGCTCAGCTCTCAGCAGAGAGAAGACCCACAGTGGGTAGCTCCTCTCCTCAGGGAGGTCGACCCCACGTCTGCTCAGCTCTCAGCAGAGCAGAGACCCACAGTGGGTAGCTCCTCCCTGCAGACAGCTCATCCCAATATCTGCCCAAATCTGGCTGAATCTAGGGTTTTGGGGGGCTTCAGAGGGGAGGAAGTACATGCTGATTGGTCCAGAGGAAGCCATGGGTAGGCCCAGAAAAAGCACCACAAGTTCTCACTCTTGTCCATGGAACTGGCAGCCTGGCCCCCAGGCTTCAAGCCATCCCAGGCCTGAAGATAGGGCTGCACTGGGGACCCACTTCTTTCCACTCAGGAGCCTGTCTGCCTCCTGCCACCATCAGCCTGCCATCCATGAAACCCAGGCTGTTCATGCTGAGGGGTGCCTGCAGGCCCATGCCAAGCTGCCCTCAGCCCCACCTTGGCCTCCCTCCTGTGCTTGTTGGCACCCGAAGTCTGGAGGGAGCCAGGGCAACAGGGCGTTGGTGTGTCAGCACTTCCCTGAGCACACGCACACTTGGCTGGGTGGCAACAGCACCCAGGCTCGGCCTCAACATTGCTCCAAAATCAGAGTGGGCACCAAGAGCAAGGTCTCCTGGCAGCAGGAGCAAGTATTTCCAACCTGCAGGAGCAAAGAGGATTCCTGAGCCCCCAAGAGTGCAGGAATGCCTACTCAGACAGGGATGGGGCTTCTGCCTGTTCCCAGCTCCTGTTGGATCCACACAGCACACAGCCCCAGTCACACCTCCCCTGCCGCAGCTGGCATCTTTGCAGCAGCTGCTCCAGACTGGCCGCTGCTGCCATCAATACCTTCGTCAAAAATTGGTTGTCTGTAAATGTGTGGATATATTTCTGGACTCTGTATTCCATTCAATTGGTCTATGTGTCTGTTTTTATGCCAGTACCATGTTGTTTGTGTTACTATAGCTTTGCATTGGATTTTTAAGTCAGGTAGTGTGATGCCTCCAGCTTTGTTTTTGTTTGTTGTTGTTGTTGTTGTTTGCTAGAAATTGCTTTTATTTTACTATTTATGGCCTTCTGTGGTTCTTTATGAATTTTAGTATTTTTTTTCAATTTCTTTAGAGAATGTCATCGGTATTTTGATAGGGATTGCATGAATCTGTAGACTGCTTTGGGTAGTATGGATATTTTAACAATGTTAATTCTCCCAATCCATGAATATGAAATATCTTTTCATTTATTTATGTCCTCTTTCATTTCTTTCACCAAAGATTTATAGTTCCAGTGTAGAGATTTTTCATTCCCTTGGCTAAATATTTATTCCTAAGTATGTTTTTCGTAGCTATTGCAAATGAAATTGTTTTCTGGATTTTCTTTTCAGATACTTCACTATTAGTATATAGAAATGCTACTGATTTTTGTACATTGATTTTGTATTCTCCAACTTTACTGAATTTATTAGTTCTAACAGTTTTTTGGTGGAAACTTTAGGGTTTTCTATATATAGGATTGTGTCTTCTGCAAACAGGGACAATTTGACTTTCTTCTTTCCAATTTGAATGTCTGTTATTTCTTTGTCTTGTTTAATTGCTCTGGCTGGGACTTTTGGTACTATGTGTTTTTACCAGGAAGGGATGTTGAACTTTGTTAAATGCTTTTTCTGCATCTATTAAAATGATCATATGGTCTTTGTCCTTGTTTCTGTTATCGTGATGTATCACATTTATTGATTTGAATGTAAATTGGTATGACCATTATAGAAAACAGTAGGGAGATTCCTCAAAAAATCAAAAATGGAACTATCATATGATTCAGGAATCCCACTACTAAGTGAATATCCAAAGGATATAAAATCAGTATGTTGAAGAGATATCTGCACTCTCATGTTTATTGCAGCACTATACACAATAGCCAAGACATAGAATCGACCTAACAGTCCAACAACAGATTAATGAATGAAGAAAGTATGACGTATATACATGATGGAATACACCCATAAAAAAGAATGCAATCCTGTCATTTGTGACAACATGGATGAACTTGGAGGTCATGACATTAAGTGAAATAAGCCAGGCACAGAAAGACAAATATTACATGTTCTCACTCATATGCAGAATCTAAAAAAGTTGATCTCATAGAAGTAGTGAATAGAAGAGTCGTTACCAGAGACTGGGGATGGTGGGGGAAGGTGGGAATAGGAAGAAGATAGCTAATAGGTACAAAGTTACAATTAGAAAGGAAGAATACATCCTGGTATCCTATTGCATGGTAAGGTGACTAGAGTCAACAATAAAGTATCGTATATCTCAAAATAGCTAGAAGAATTATGTTACAACCACAAAGAAATGATAAATACTTGAAGTAATGAATATACTAATTGCTCTTAATCATTACACAATATATACACATATTGAAACATCACACCCATAAATCTATAAAATTAGTATATCAATTAAAAATAAAAAGAAATGGAAAGGGGAGATAGTAATTTGATGGCACCGTCTGAATCCCTCGGTTTATTCTTGAAGATAGCTCCTCTCTGCCTTTTACTAAACCAATTCTCCTTCTGGTTTAGGACAGTTTGAGTTGTTTCCTGTTGTTAATAGAGCCATTGGTTTCCACAGTGATATTTTCTAAAAATATGATAGTTCTACAATCAGAAAACATGAATAGTAATTCAAAGGGCAGCCCATAAGTCACTATGTAAAAACTGCCATTTCAACTCAATTCATTGAAAGCTTGATGCTCCTGATGATGGACTGATGGTGGCAGACAGAGTGGAAGCAATTGTTATCAGTTACATCCATCCCTATCTTGAGCTTTGAGTTCCTAGTCTCCCTCCATTGACCATACCCTGGTTGCTCTCATTAGAGTTTCACTGGAAGGTCTGGACTCCTGTCTCTGAGCCTCCTTCCAGTGACAGAATGACAAGTCTGCTTGCTCCTGTGGACTTGGGGCTTATCCCCAGAACCTTTCTGGACTCATTTCCTCAACTCCACCCCATGCTGAGCCCTCCAGCTCCCTCAGCCCAGCCTCCTCGTGCTAACCAAGTGTTACAGATTACTAAAGTCCCTGGATCCCACTGCTACTCCCCACTCTGAGTTTGCCCCTCAAAGCCAGGGACAGATACCGGGCCCTGTCTCATTCTAGCGCCAAACTAATTCCTGAAAATAGTACATTTTTCCCCCCTCCCCTCCACAAACTCACCCCCCCAAAAAAAACCACATGTGAATCAAAATTAAAATAATGTTAATTATAAAATAAATATTATAAGAACACTTAAAATTTCAAAATAAGAGGCTTAATTCTCCCTATTAAAAATACAAAAAGATCAGTTAAATAGGAGGAATCAATTTAAGAAATTTATTGTGCAGCATGGTAACTATAGTTAATAATATATTTTATGCTTGAAAAATGCTAAGAGAATGAATTAAAGTGTTCTCACCAAAAAATAATAATAACTGTGGGGTAATAATACATATGTTAACTAGCAAGATTTAGTCATTCCACAATGTATATATATTTCAGTACAACATGCTGTACATGGTGAATGCATACGATTTTATCTGTCAATTTTTTTTATTTAAAATAAATAAGGAGGGTCAGGCGCAGTGGCTCAAGCCTGTAATCCCAGCATTTTGGGAGGCCGAGGCGGATGGATCACAAGGTCAGGAGTTCGAGAACAGCCTGGCCAACATGGTGAAACCCCGTCTTTATTAAAAAATACAAAAAATGAGCCAGGCGTGGTACCGCATGCCTGTAATCCCAGCCACTTGGGAGGCTGAGGCAGGAGAATAGCTTGAACCTGGAAGGTGGAGGTTGCAGGGAGCCAAGATCACACCACTACACTCCAGCCTGGGCAACAAGAGCGAAACTCTGTCTCAAAAAAATAATAATAAAAAAATAAATAAATAAGGAAAGAGATTTCCCTCCTCTCCTTTTTCTTACAGCATTTTCTTTAGAAACCTTAAAATTGTAAGCATATTCTCCTCTCTTTGAAATGTATATAAATCTTTGCCAAAATTAGATGGGTCTTTTGTCAGCTTTATGACCCAGAAAGTCTTCCTCAAAGCCTTGGGAACCATTTCTTTGAAATGCAAACATCAAGGGAGATAGCGCCCCTATCTCCCAGTTTCTGTGAAAGGGTAGGAGCCTAACTTAGGCAGGCACAATCCTCCAAGTTGCAAAACTACCTCCTGTCATAAAGATATGAGAGGTTTGTTTTTCCTCTGGATAAAGCCAATTAGCTAACATAGATGGTCACCTCAATTACCAGGTAAAGTTAGAACAAATGATGTGTGACAAATAGTGCTGTCAAGTCTTCTTACCTGAGGACTAGTTATTATTTATCTTGAGAACACATCTGAAATAGGTTGTATCTGCTTGGCTATAGAAAGGGGTGTGATTTCTTTCCATCTTTGCAATCTCTTGAGGGATTGCCTGTGATGCACATCACATTTGGGTTTAATGCTTATTCAGTAATAAAACTGTTGTCTTTCTCTTCTTTTGTGGAAAAGATTTCTTGAGCTGGAAGATTTTGTTTTTAATTATATTTGCCGAACAGTGTTTGGGCATAAAGAAATCCCACAAAATTCTGGGTCTAAATAAGAATACACGGACCCAGGGAGGGGAACATCATATACCAGGGCCTGTCGGGCGATGGGGGGCAAGGGAAGGAAGAGCATTAGGACAAATACCCTAATGCATGCAGGCCTTAAAACCTAGATGATGGGTTGATGGGTGCAGCAAACCACCATGGCACATGTATACCTGTGTAACAAACCTGCATGTTTTGCACATATATCCCAGAACTTAAAGTATAATAATAAAAAAAAATCTGGGTCTACACATGATGACCACTGAGATGCTTTCCTCCAATTTTTAGATACTATCCTTCCCTTAAGAAAATTTTTTGCTCCAGTTTTGCAAGTGCCGTAGTAAACACATCCTTAGTCTGCCTATTGAATAATCGAGCCCCGATTCTTTCCCATTACCTTGCAAGAAAGCTCACCTGGCCTCTCGTAAAATCTGATAAGGCACTAACAACTAAGCTAGTTGCAGAGATGAATCACCCATGGGTTCACCTTCAAAAACTCACACATGCAGTCTAGTCAAAAAAAAAACAAAACCAGCATGGCCTCTTTTGGGGAAATGATTCCTGCTTTCTTGCCTTTTTCCTTTTGACAAATGTGGTGTGTTGCTAGGAGCCATTTTCATAAATGTTTCATTCTCCCTCCTCCAGGCACAGTATTGCCAGAGCATGAATTATGACCAGCTTGGCCAACGAGCATCTTTCTAGGAGCACATCCTTTCTAATTTGCTGTCACGGTAGTGCCTCCAGTGGCACAGACTGGGTGGAAAGAGCTCAGTGTCAGAAAATACCAGCAGCTTCTGCATCTGCTGATCAATCCATTGCTTGAGAGCTTACCAGGCATTTTATTTATAATCTTTTCTCAAAGTCAGGATGAACACAGTTTTCTTTCCTTCCTGGTTGGTAGAAAACATAGGAAATCCTGCTGCAACTGACTTCTCCCACTTACACTTCCCTTTTCAAGCTCTATTTCCCTTATGCCACATTCAAAGAAAAATTATTGTTCATCCTTTTTGAAAATGGCATACAACTTCCCTGGCTACTGAGTGATAATATTCATAATTGTTGCCTATCAGGAGAATTCATTTGTGGGTATTTCCTATTGCAGCTGTAAGCACAGCACTGGAGGGGACAAGCGAGGAAAAAGAACATGATGTAGCCCCAAACGCACGCCCTCTGACAGCCTCATTCATCTCACCCGGCATCCCTCTCCCTTACACCTTCCTACTTTGTACCATAAAACCGTCCACAGAAGACACTTAAATTATTGAAAAGTCTTCACAAAATATTTCCATAGTACTTAGAAGAGTAGAAATTTCTGAAGTGGAAAAATTGATCCATCTTTTAAAGGAAACCCTCATTATGAGGTGAAGCAAAATGCATTAACCCTGAGACTATGCACTTTGGAGGATTCTGCTCTCCTCTGATATGGTTGGGCTGTGTCTCCACCAAATTCTCATCTTGAATTGTAGCTCCCATAATTCCCACATGTTGTGGGAGGGACCTGGTAGGAGATAATTTAATTATAGGGGTGGGTCTTTCCCATGCTATTCTCATGATAGTGAATAAATCTCATGAGATCTGATGGTTTTATAAAGGGGAGTTTCCCTACACAAGTTCTCTTCTCTTGTCTGCCACCATGTGAGACGTGCCTTTCACATTCCGCCATGATTGTGAGGCCTCCCCAGCCACATGGTACTGTAAGTCTATTAAACCTCTTTTGTAAATTACCCGGTCTTGGGTATGCCTTTATCAGCAGCATGAAAATGGACTAATACATCCTCCTTGGGACCCTAGCTCAGCTCAGGCATGGTTCCTTTACCCACCCAGCCACTCAGCTCAAAACCTTTCTCTTCCTAACTTCCCTCCATCCCATCACCAAAACTGTCACATTTTACCTCCTAAATATGTATTAAATGTGGCCTCTCATCCCTAACCCCACTGTCAATGCCTTGATTCAAATGATTGTTCTTTCTTTACAACAGTAGTTCTGTCATCATTCTCAAAGCAGCATTCCCAGATCAGTAATGTGGGCATCCCTTGAGAACATTTTAGAAAAGCAAATTCTCAGGCCCCACCCCAAACCTACTAGATCAGAAATTCTGGAGTAGCCCCAGCAATCTGTATTTTAAAGCTCTCTGGGATGTTCTGTGTGTAGTAGTTGGAGGACTTCTACTTTATTACAATAGCCCTCTAATGAATCTCCCTGCTTACTGTCTTGCCTCTTTCCCCTTGCATCTTTGCTGAATGAGATTCCTAAATTCAAATATTGCTTATGTCAATTCTCCAGCCTAAAATCCTTTAGTGCTTCCCTCAAGCCCTCTAGATAAGATACTGACTTCCTCAAACAGTATGTAAGGCCTTCCCAAATCAATAACTTTCCTCCCCTTCTGGTGTTGTCTCACCCCCTCCAAGTACCCTATGATTCAGCTATACCAGACAGCCCTCCTGAATGCGCTTCTCAAAGTGCATGCTGTCACCTCGGCTGTGGAAGACATGGAGAGGACAGGGAAGGTTTCACAGAGGCAGAGTTCTTTGTCTGAGTCCAAAAATAAAGGATATGGAAGCCAAGCCAGATAGGTCCTGATGGGTACAGAGGTCATTGAGGCTCTACTGTGCCCATAGGCACATGTTGTAAGGTTCAGTGACATCTAAGTTCTAGAATTTAGCATCTAGCAGAGGCCTATGTCAGCAGATACTCCACTGTGTGGGGCAGGAGGCCTGGCATCAATGGCTCAATTCAGTCTATGGCTTTCATCCACAACATTTGTCAGTGATCCCCATGTGACAGTAAGAAATAAAGATAAAAAATATATTTTGGTAGACCTATTAAGTGACTAGGAACCGCTATGAACCAAAATATGCAGTTACTTTTCAGGTGATTTATTAAGTAGTAATCAAGGCTGAGAAACAGGAAGTAACATTAATAGTTTGTCAACAGGAGACAGTGCTGGTTACATGACCTTGGGTAAATGAATAACCTCTCTGTGCTTCAGTTTTCTCATTTGTAAAATGGGGTTTGTAATAGTACTTACCTTGTGGAAGTGCGGTGACTAGGAAATGAGATTTTGAAAGAAGGGTACTTAGCAAAGCTTGACACATAGTAAGCACTCAACAAATGTAATCACTATAATTACCAACATTGTAATCCTTCATATTCTAAGAGCCTGTCAATGCCACACAGTATGCATTTGGGGAGAAGGCAACAAATGGGACAGAACACATCCTGGAAATCATAAAAGCATAACAAGATTCAAGCTGCTCATATTAAGTCTTTGCATTTGTCCCACTTCTATTCATTCCAAATAGGTCTGCTGGAGGTACTCGTTGATGACATTACCCAAGTCCAAAAGAATTTGTTTCAGGAATTTGAGAAGATGATAGGAAAGAACTTTCTCCAAGCTTTGTACAACTTACCCAAGAATCTCAGCTATAGAGATGGAGACAGAGATGAGAATATTATCTGGTAAGATTCAGCTCAAAAAATAAAACTTCATATATAAAGTTATCTTGATTGCTTGGTTTCCTTTTGACCAACAAAAATATCACTGAGTTTTGATAATTTCCACACCTTGTTGGTTGAGTTGTAACTACCTGACAAAAACTGGAGGAACTACAAGAGAAAAAAGATACTATTCTCATTTCTACAGTCTGTCTTTAAGTTCTTCTAATGCTTGACACAGGTGCCTAGGTGTTGATAAGCTGGTTACAGCATAATCAAAATCAAAGAAAATTATGCCTATACTTTTCTGACAGTTTATCTTCAGAACAAATCCTAGTGGCAGTTAGTCACAGTGAGAATTTAAGTTTTCTCCCAAGCTTTCTAAGTTTACACCATTCACTTTAGAATGTATGTTTCATTTTGGAATCTATGATTTTTGTGACTGAGAGACCTAGGTAGTAGAAACTGAACAGAGGCCACTAATACATATAAGTGGGGCTATTAACAAGAGAACTCATGACTGTTTTTAGTGAGAATTACAGGAGCTATTAATATAATGAAAGGAGTGACCTGGACATAACTCTACCCTTGTCATCTCAGTAACTGCTTAGGAGTCTTTTGTAATTTGCAAATGTTTATCATGAATTTCCATCTAGCCCCAATTGGGTCAAATAACACATTTGGCATCTCAGTAGAATTTACGTTGCCATAAACAAAATTTTACTTGGTTATAGCTGAAGGGTCCTGGTTTTGAATGAAGGGGTTTCTTTTTTTTTTTTTTTTTTCTTTTTTTGAGATGGAGTCTTGCTCTCTTGCCCATGCTGGAGTGCAGTGGTGCGATCTCGGCTCGCTGCAAGCTCCGCCTCCTGAGTTCACACCATTCTCCTGCCTCAGCCTCCCAAGTAGCTGGGACTACAGGCTCCCGCTACCACGCCTAGCTAATTTTTTTGTATTTTTAGTAGAGACGGGGTTTCACCATGTTAGCCAGGGTGATCTCGATCTCCTGACCTCGTGATCCACCCGCCTCAGCTTCCCAAAGTGCTGGGATTACAGGTGTGAGCCACTGCACCCAGCCTGAATGAAGGAGTTTCTAACATACTTGCACACCTTCTCTACCTCCATGGTAATAACATTTAAGAATGCCAAATCTGTTCTCGATGCCATGTTAAATACTTTTATCGATTCTCTCTTTTACTCTTTTTAAATAGATTTTATTGTGTATCTTTGAGGTTTACATGATGTTATAGGATACATGTAGATAGTAAAATGGTTACTGTATTCATCTGTTTTCATGCTGCTGATAAAGACATACCCAAGACTAAGAAGAAAATGAGATTTAATTGGACTTACAGTTCCACATGGCTAGGGAGACCTCAGAATCATGGCAGGAGGCGAATGGGACTTCTTACATGGGGGCAGCAAGAAAAAAATGAGAAAGAAGCAAAAGCAGAAACCCCTGATAAACCCATCAGATCGCGTGAGACTTATTCATTATCACCACAATAGCATGGGAAAGACTGGCCCCCATGATTCAATTACCTCCCCCATGGGTCCCTTCCACAACACATGGGAATTCTGGGAGATACAATTCAAGTTGAGATTTGGGTGGGGGCACAGCCAAACCATATCATTCCACCCCTGGCCCCTCCAAATCTCATGTCCTCACATTTCAAAACCAATCATGCCTTCCCAACAGTCCTCCAAAGTCTTAACTCATTTCAGCACTAACTCAAAAGTCTACAGTCCAAAGTCTCATCTGAGACAAGGCAAGTCCCTTCCACCTATGAGCCTACAAAATCAAAAGTAAGCTAGTTACTTCTTAGATACAATGAAAATTGGGTAAATACAGCCTTTCCAAATGGGGGAAACTGGCCAAAATAAAGGGGTTACAGGGCCCATGCAAGTCCAAAATCCAGCAGGGCAGTCAAATTTTAAAGCTCCAAAATGATCTCCTTTGACTCCAGGTCTCACATCTAGGTGACACTGATGCAAGAGGTGGATTCCCATAGTCTTGTGCAGGTCTACCCCTGTGACCTTGCAGGGTACAGCCTCCCTCTCAGCTGCTTTCACGGGCTAGTATTGAGTGTCTGTGGCTTTTCCAGGCACCTGGTGCAAGCTGTTGGTAGATCTACCATTCTAGGGTCTGGAGGATGGTGGTCCTCCTCTCACGGCTCCACTAGGCAGTGCCCCAGTAGGGACTCTGTGTAAGGGCTCCAACCCCACATTTCCCTTCCTCATTGCCCTAGCAGAGGTTCTCCATGAGGGCCCTGCCCTTGCAGCAAACTTCTGCCTGGACATCCAGGCATTTTCATACATCTTCTGAAATCTAGGTGGAGATTCCCAAACCTCAATTCTTGACTTCTGTATACCCACAGGCTCAACACCACATGGAAGCTGCCACTGTTTGGAGCTTCCACCCTCTGAAGCCACAGCCCAAGCTCTACGTTGGCCCCTTTCAGCCACAGCTGGAGTGGCTGGGATGCAGGGCACCAAGTCCCTAGGCTGTACACAGCATGGAGACCCTGGGCACAGCCCACAGAACCACTTTTTCCTCCTGGGCCTCTCGGTCTGTGATGGGATGGGCTGCTGTGAAGGTCTCTGTCATGGCCTGGAGACATTTTCCCACATGGTCTTGGGGATTAACATTAGGCTCCTTGCTACTTATGCAAATTTCTGCAGCTAGCTTGAATTTCTCCTCAAAAAAATGGGTTTTTCTTTTCTACTGCATCATCAGGCTGCAAATGTTCTGAACTTTTATGCTTTGTTTCTCTTTTAAAATTGAATGCTTTTAACAGCACCCAAGTCACCTTTTGAATGCTTTACTGCTTAGAAATTTCTTCTACCAGATACCCTAAAACATCTCTCTCAAGTTCAAAGTTCCACAAATCTCTAGGGGAGGGGCAAAACACCACCAGTCTCTCTACTAAAACATAACTAGAGTCAGTTTTGCTCCAGTTCCCAACAAGTTCCTCATTCACAACTGAGACCACCTCAGCCTGGACCTTATTTTTCGTATTACTATCAGCAATTTTGTCAAAGCCACTCAACAAGTCTCTAGGAGGTTCCAAACTTTTCCACATTTTCCTGTCTTCTTCTGAGCCCTCCAAACTGTTCCAACCGCTGTATGTTACCCAGTTCCAAAGTTGCGTCCATATTTTCAGGTGTCTTTTCAGCAATGACCCACTCTACTGGTACCAATTTACTTTATTAGTCCATTTTCACGCTGCTGATAAAGACATACCTGAAACTGGGAACAAAAAAAGATTTAATTGGACTTACAGTTCCACATGGCTGGGGAGGCCTCAGAATCATGGTGGGAGGAAAAAGGCAGTTCTTGCATGGGGGCAGCAAGAGAAAAAAGGAAGAAGCAAGTGCAGAAACCCCTGAAAAACCCATCAGATCTCATAAGACTTATTCACTATCACCACAATAACATGGGAAAGGCCAGCTCCCATGATTCAATTACCTCCCCCTAGGTCCTTCCCACAGCATGTGGGAATTCTGGAAGATACAATTCAAATTGAGATTTGGGTGGGGACACAGCCAAACCATATCAGTTGCTATAGTGAAATCAATTAACATATCTATCGGCAAGCCTAAAAGGAGGCTATATTAACATTATAGATAAGGAAAGTGATGTTTAGAGAGTTTTAACCTACCCAAGGTCCAACAGCTGGTCAGTGTGGGACAACAATAGTCAGACCAGGCAGTCTGCCTCATGGAGCCCGTGCTTTGAATCACAGGGCTTTGCCACTGCCATATTATCTCTGAAAGTCTGGGTTTCTGAGAAGTTCCTTGAATATCACAGTTAGCTGATCATCTGTCTCTCATTTTTTTAGTTGCTAATAAAAAGTCAGAATCAAACTGAGAGAAAAGTCCAGTTAGCACATGGAGGATGGCTCAGCTCAGGTTAGTCAGAGACAGACCTATACCTCTGCTCCTTTCCTTAACTGCCATGTGAACATGGGTCAGCAATCTTACCTCTCAGAGCCCCAGTTTCCTTATCTAGAAAACAGTACAATAATATCTGCTTAGGGTCATTGTCAGGAAAAAAATCAGATTAATTAATATATGTTGTCTTGTCAGTAGACTGATGGTGCTGTGTTTGATGAAAAGACACCAGCCTTAAATAGTAAGGATAAGAATGTTCATAAAAGATGTTCTGTGTTGTGCCTGCACACCCACACTGGATAGCCATGTAAAATGTGCAACTGTGAGTTGTGGCCAAAGTTTGAAAATCACTGCTCTAATCCTTCCTCCCTCCCAACCCTTATATCTGAGATCTTTGGGGTCCCTTTCCACAATTTGCTGTTCCTCTCACAAAGAGAAATAGAATCACCTTTTCCTCAGTATCTGAACTTCCTAGCACAGCCATTAGTTCAGGGTATAGAGTGAATGTTTGTGTCCCTCCAAAAACTCATAGGTTGAACTCCTAACCCTCAATGTGATGGTATTAGGAGGTGGGGCCTTCAGGAAGTAATGAGGTCATGAGGCAGAATTAGGATTAGTGCCCATATAAAAGGAACCCCAGAAAGCTCTCTTGCCCATTCTGTCATGTCAGGACACAGAAAGAACATGAGTGTCTAAAAACCAGAAAGTAAGCCCTCACTCAACACCGAATCTAGGACTTCCCAGCCTCCAAGAACACAAGAAATAAATTTCTATTGTTTGTAAGCCACCCAGTCTAAGATAGTTTGTTATAGCAGTATGAACTAAGACAAGAATATATTCATCACAATAAATTAAAAGTCTTCGTTATGGGCCCTTTCTGGTTTGAGAAAAAGAAGCAGTAATTTTTTAACTTCAAAGTGTCCTAAACGAAGTGGCAGAAATTTAAAGTCAGATTCTCAAATGCTGTCCACAGGCATCTCTGAACATAGAAGAAATCCCAACACAGTTAGCAAACCATGTGGTTTGCTAACAACTCCGAGTATCCAAAAAAATTTCCTAAATGAGTGTGGCTGATGATTGGGACCAATTTCCTTGTCTTGTGTCTTTGTTTGCCTTCCTCGGTGTATATCCCATTCTCCTAAACCCTTTTCACTTATTCCGTACTTCCTCAAATCCTTCTATTCTTCCTTCTAGCCAAATAATGAATTGGGATGCAAAATGCTAATTTATCATTATTCATTGTGTATTTTAATGACAGTTACACAAAACCAACATCCTTTAGTCAATTTGAATTAGCCCAACTCTTCAGTAATTGAGTGGTCGTCAAAACAGTAGTTTTGGTAACAATTGTTTCCACTCTCTGTCTGCCATTAATCCATTATCAGTGGCATTAAGCTGGCATTGAATTTCCCAAGTTCAAGTAGCGCATCTACATGTAGTGACTTATGGGGCTGTCCTTTGATTTGCTAATCATGCAGACTGACAGTAGAACTGCCATACATTCAGAAAGCCTCTTCATGGAAGCAAATGGATCTATTAACAACCTGAAACACTGATGCAGTCATTCAGAGCCAATAGCGCCATTATGTACACAAAACAAGATGAATGGTACAGCATATGAAGCCAAGCAGAAACCATTCCAATACATGGTGAAAGAGATACCTGATCTACTGCAAATGCAAGGGACAATTGTCATTCTATGATATATAGTTACTTTTCTTCACTCATGTTAGCTGAGGTTTTTTTTTTTTTTTACTTTTACAGTAATAATTATTACGGACAGATTCATTTGGGATAAGAAATGATCTTTCAGAAAAACACTGGGGGATTGCAGCAGAGCCCAAGGTATGGGAGCAGATGTGCGTTATAAAGCAATATGCAGCATAATGAGAAAAGCATTCTTCCCTATCCTATTAATTGTTGGCACCACCTAATAATCAAGAACTGCTGACCCCTCCCACCCTCCAGCTCACAGATATTTGTGTATTGTAATGCATGATGGCCCAAACACAAGCTCAACTCTGTAATGTTAAGAGCCAGCATTTCAGTAACGCTAATCTAAACTCTACCTGTTCTCTCTGCATTGCCTATAACACAATTTGTCAATAATATATAAGTACCTTCTAATTGGTGAATGGTTGGGTAAATGACATAATGCAATTGACTACTGTGCAGAAATTTTAACTGATAATTATGAAGCTGAATTTAAAATATGGAAAATGCTACAGATATGAGGTTAAATAATAAAAGCAGAATGCAAAAGTGTCAGAATACTAAGATTACAGTTATATAGAAATACAGTTGGATATAGAGAAGAGAAGAAAAAGGCAAGCTGCTGTATTGATGAGGAGGATGACAAGCAATTTCTTTTGTCTTTTGCAAATATCCTTTAATGTTCCTAGGTTATTCTTATAATAAAAGTTATTTTTAAGATTAAGCCCACCTCTTATGAAAAAGTTACCCCTTACCATAAAATCCACACAATAAAACCTGCATGTGATAAATGCTGAAACATTTTTTTTTCAGGTTCAAAAATAGTGCTGGAATCTGCCAAGGAATTGGCTCACATTATTCAATGTCAGGCACATTTACACTCATATGTATTAGTAATCCCTTTGGTTGACTTTTCCTTGCTGTTGTCATGGCAACCGTTTCTACTGCCATTAGTACCTCTAGGGCCCAGCCTTGTTCACATATTTTTAGGCTGTTTCTCTTCTAACATAGCAATTAATACTAATGGCATATCTGTATCTGAAGCCCTGGTAGCGGTGATCCATTGTTTCCCTTGGAACTGCTGAGTGTTTGGTTTGCTTCCTTTCTGCTTTGCAGGTACTTCTGTTTCTTTTTGGAAGTTCTTTTCATTAAATATTACAAGCCTCTTTACAGTTTCTAATTATCAGGTTGATGCAAAAGTAATTGCGGTTTTTGCCATTGAAAGTAATGGCAAGCCGGGTGTAGTGGGTCCTGCCTGTAATTCAAGCACTTTGGGAGGCGGAGGCAGGCAGATCACCTGAGGTCAGGAGTTCAAGACCAGACTGGCCAACATGGTGAAACCCCATCTCTACTAAAAATATAAAAAATTAGCTGGGTGTGATGGCGCACGCCTGTAGTCCTAGATACTCAAGAGGCTGAGCATGAGAATCGCTTGAACCTGGGAGGTGGAGGTTGCAATGAGCCGAGATCATGTCACTGCACTCCAGCCTGGGTGACAGAGCAAGACTCTGTCTCCAAAAAAAAAAAAAAAAAAAAAAAGAAAGTAATGGTAATGGCAAAAACCACAATTACTTTTGCACCAACCTAATACATACTATTTGCATTATTGAAAGTTTTTTTATACATACTTTGTTTCCCTATCAAATGACCTTCTCTCCATTATCAATAAAATGGCACATTTTCATAAAGCTAACTTTAGATCACTACCACAGAAGAGAAGCAAAATACTTCAGGAAAAAAGCAAAACTTTGGAGTGGTTCTAGACTAATAATCACATGATTATATAGTCTGAATTGGCATACCTCCATTCACAAGAAGTTCACAAAAGCAGAAGATATCCCCTTGCATTTTCTGACAAATGGAGTCATCTAATAGTCCTTTCTAATGAAGATATTGCCACTAATGGCTGCCTTTTTCACTTGTCAAATTAATTTTTTAATAGTAATTAGTGCCCAGTACAGTCAGGTTGCTATGAGATGGGCTTATTCTTACACTGCTGAATACAGAATCAGTGTCCATCAACCTTTAGTTAAGCAATGCTCCCTATAAAAGCTTTATCAATGTTTACTCCCTTCGGCTCTGCAATTCTTGCGGGAATCTTTTCTAAGGAAAAAGTCTAAAATGTAGAAAAAATTATGTATATTATTGACTGTCAAGTAATTTATAATTTTTAAAAATGAGAGCCATCTAAACATCTAACAACAGAAAAAAATACATGATACACCCACGAGGTAAAATAATATGCAAATAACACATCTATAATGGCATAGCAAGTACAAATGATATAATGATAACAATTGTAAAATGTTAATTTAAAGAAACAGATGTGGTTATTATGTGATTATAACTGTGCAAAAAGAATAAATTAAGCCACAAGCTCCAGAAGAACAGGAACTGTTTGTCTTATCTACCTTGTAAGAGAGAAAAAAATAATTTTCTCCTCTACCCTTTCTGAGTTATTAGTTAGAATGGACCCATGTAACAAAAACAGGTTAACAAGAGGGGGTAAAAACAGTTTATTAACATGTAGATTTCATATATACATGGGAAATACCCAGGAGATGGGTAATTCTCCAAGAAGTGGCTTTGAATTCCAACTCATAGGGTATATTTAACAGAAAACAGTAAATTTTTAGAGAAAGGCCAAGACAAAGTAAAAGAACTTTGAGTCTCTAGGGGTGGCAAATTTGGAGAAGGCAAATAAATGGCAGATAAAGGCTAGTTAGTAAAGTTTGTTCTATAGATTCCTCTGACCATCTCCAGGATGTTAAAAATCAAAAGTTGTCTTCAGTGACTAAACTTTGTCCTTCCTGGTAGACAGGGGAAGACAACTTTGTCTTTATAAGTCTATGTACTGCTTCTAGGAAAATAGGGAGAAAGCAGAGAGTTTTTCTCATACCTGCTTATCCTCTATTGCCTTCAGCTCAAAATAATCCTCATGCCAGTGTGGCACATTTTGGGATGGCATATTCTGATCTCTTATAACCTTGTAACTATATAATCTACCAAAATATCTACACATTTTTGTTGTATCAAATGAAATGAATGGATGGATAGATAAATATGTGTAGCAAAAAGAATGTAAGGTAATACATCAAATTTTTTAAATAGTTATTTTCAGAGATGATAATTTTGATGTTTTCTAAATTGTTGTTTACTTATGTTTCCCATCTTACTAACTTTTAAAGACTTTTTGGAGGAATTAAATTAATCCTAAGCTTCTTCCTCTCCTGTGGAGACAATACATATCTACACCCTCTATAGAACCCTTCAAATAATCGAGGTCAGTTCCAGTGATCAAACAGATTCCATATGGCACGCATTCTCAATCCCAGTTCCATACAGGGCTTTATCTACTTCATTCTGTAGAACCAAATGCTTTTAAAGTACATGGAAAAGCCACATAAACTCTAGAATTCTGTATACATGTAAGAATTCTGTACAATATAATTAAGTTTATTATTTTATAAATTGTCTTCTCAATATATGAATCAGATCTCTTCCACCTTCAAAAATCTTCCTGCCTAACGAATAAAATTCAACTCCTCAGTCTCATCCAAGGCCTTCCAAAACCTTGTTCCAAAGATTATCTCCAATTTCCTGTCCCATCATCATATTACCCAAAGCCTCATCAGATTACTTTCCATTTACTCTGTATACCATGCAATGCCTTGCCTTCCTACCCAAGCTCACACTGTACCCTTTGCTTGAAAGACTGTTTTTCCCTTCCCTCTTGACAAAATCCTTCAACACCAGCTCAAATACCACCTTCTCAAGGCCATGAAGATATGGTCAGTGATGAAAATCAGTCTGTAGAATGCTTAAAATTAAAGTGCTTTTCCATTTCCAAATACTTAGGAATTTAATGTCTGCTATCAAATCAATCAAAAATGAAAGTGTCTCCTATTCATTAGCCTTCTAATTAGAATCTACTATGAGCAAGTCTCATTAATGATAGACAGCCTTTTTACCTGGCAGAGGTTCACTCAACTCCATTGTGACAGAGGTGTGTGCATGTGCACATGCTCGCATGCATGCATGTGTAACATGGGGGTTTAGGTTCAGAGTGAATGTAGCCATCACTCTGCTGCAGCATGTGTGCATGTGTAGGGGATGAGGAAGAGCATTTCATACTAACTAGAATTTTCTGGGATTGTGGAACCATTTCCTAACTTTTTTTTAAGAACTCCAAAATTGAAGGTTGCAGTAAGAGAGAAGAGAGTAGTAATTTTATAGTCTGATAGATGGGCCAAGAATAGCAGGTAAAGGAAAAAAAATTAATTTCAAAGGACATTAGTTTCCATCTTTTAAAGCATACTTGGAAAATCCACAAAAAAATGACATTTTTAAATGTTTCCCTTTTATAATGGCTGCCTGATATTAGCCTTTACCCTGTCAATGAGCACACAAGGGAGATAAAACCACCAACCCAGAAAAATACCAACTGTCAGAAGAGACTGACACATGGCAACCCCAGTTAATTCAGACACAGAAACGCCTTCACTGAAGCACCATGCTCTTGTCTCTCCTGCTGTGGGTGACACCTCAATGCTGCCAAACCATTTTCTCTTGCCATGCAATTGTCTTTCTGCAGTGTTTCAGAATATCTAGAATATTTTCATTATTATATGTGTTCAAATTTTCATACCCATCAATAAAAGCCATAACACCCCCTCTCCATTTGTACAAAAATTCACTCCAACCAATTCTTTTCCAATAAAAGCAGTGTGCACATTTGCTCATTTTGTATTTCCCTAATTCCCTCAATAAGCTGCAAGAGAATTATACCTACAGTTCATCTCCCAATGCCTTTTCTCACTGATTCATTGGAGGACTGCTAGTTCATGCTATTTCAAGGGTCCGGGTAATGGATTGATGCTCATTGGTTTTACTCCATCTCTCTGGAAGATTGAACAAAGAGAAATGTGGTTAAATCACATCTGAATCTGGATATTAGCCCCTTGTCAGATGGGTAGATTGTAAAAATTTTCTCCCATTCTGTAGGTTGCCTGTTCACTCTGAGGGTAGTTTCTTTTGCTGTGCAGACGCTCTTTAGTTTAATTAGATCCCAGTTGTCAATTTTGGCTTTTGTTGCCATTGCTTTTGGTGTTTTAGTCATGAAGACCTGGCCCATGCCTATGGCCTGAATGGTATTGCCTAGGTTTTCTTCTGGGGTTTTTATGGTTTTAGGTCTAACATTTAAGTCTTTAATCCATCTTGAATTAATTTTTGTATAAGGTGTAAGGAAGGGATCCAGTTTCAGCTTTCTACTTATGGCTAGCCAGTTTTCCCAGCACCATTTATTAAATATGGAATCCTTTCCCCATTTCTTGTTTTTGTCAAGTTTGTCAAAGATCAGATGGTTGTAGATGCGTGGTATTATTTCCGAGGGCTCTGTTCTGTTCCATTGATCTATATCTCTGTTTTGGTACCAGTACCATGCTGTTTTGGTTACGATAGCCTTGTAGTATAGTTTGAAGTCAGGTAGCGTGATGCCTCCAGCTTTGTTCTTTTGGCTTAGGATTGTCTTGGCGATGCAGGCTCTTTTTTGGTTCCATATGAACTTTAAAGTAGTTTTTTCCAATTCTGTGAAGAAAGTCATTGGTAGCTTGATGGGGATGGCATTGAATCTATAAATTACCTTGGGCAGTATGGCCATTTTCACAATATTGATTCTTCCTATCCATGAGCATGGAACGTTCTTCCATTTTTTTGCGTCCTTCTTTATTTTGCTGAGCAGTGGTTTATAGTTCTCCTTGAGGAGGTCCTTCACATCCCTTGTAAGTTGGATTCCTAGGTATTTTATTCTCTTTGAAGCAATTGTGAATGGGAGTTCACTCATGATTTGGCTGTTTGTCTGTTATTGGTGTATAGGAATTCTTGTGATTTTTGCACATTGATTTTGTATCCTGAGACTTTGCTGAAGTTGCTTATCAGCTTAAGGAGATTTGGGGCTGAGACCATGGGGTTTTCTAAATATACAATCATGTCATCTGCAAACAGGGACAATTTGACTTCCTCTTTTCCTAATTGAATATCCTTTATTTCTTTCTCTTGGCTGATTGCCCTGGCCAGAACTTCCAACACTATGTTGAATAGGAGTTGTGAGAGAGGGCATCCCTGTCTTGTGCCAGTTTTCAAAGGGAATGCTTCCAGTTTTTGCCCATTCAGTATGATATTGGCTGTGGGTTTACCATAAATAGCTCTTATTATTTTGAGATACGTCCCATCAATACCTAGTTTATTGAGAGTTTTTAGCATGAAGTGCTGTTGAATTTTGTCAAAGGCCTTTTCTGCATCTATTGAGATAATCATGTGGTTTTTGTCTTTGGTTCTGTTTATATGATGGATTATGTTTATTGATTTGTGTATATTGAACCAGCCTTGCATCCCAGGGATGAATCCTACTTGATCGTGATGGATAAGCTTTTTGACGTGCTTCTGGATTTGGTTTGCCAGTATTTTATTGAGGATTTTTGCATCGATGTTCTTCAGGGATATTGGTCTAAAATTCTCTTTTTTTGTTGTTGTGTCTCTGCCAGGATTTGGTATCAGGATGATGTTGGCCTCATAAAATGAGTTAGGGAGGATTCCCTCTTTTTCTATTGATTGGAATAGTTTCAGAAGGAATAGTATCAGCTCCTCTTTGTACCTTGGTTATAATTTGGCTGTGAATCTGTCTGGTCCTGGACTTTTTTTGGTTGGTAGGCTAATAATTATTGCCTAAATTTCAGAACCTGTTATTGGTCTATTCAGGGATTCAACTTCTTCCTGGTTTAGTCTTGGGAGGGTGTATGTGTCCAGGAATTTATCCATTTCTTCTAGATTTTCTAGTTTATTTGCATAGAGGTGTTTATAGTATTCTCTGATGGTGGTTTGTATTTCTTTGGGATCGGTGGTGATATCCCCTTTCTCATTTTTTATTGCATCTATTTGATTCTTCTCTCTTTTCTTCTTTATTAGTCTTGCTAGTGGTCTATCAATGTTGTTGATCTTTTCAAAAAACCGGCTCCTGGATTCACTGCTTTTTTGAAGGGTTTTTTGTATCTCTATCTCCTTCAGTTCTGCTCTGATCTTAGTTATTTCTTGCGTTCTGCTAGCTTTTGAATGTGTTTGCTCTAGCTTGTGTAGTTCTTTTAATTGTGATGTTAGGGTGTCAATTTTAGATCTCTCCTGCTTTCTCTTGTGGGCATTTAGTGCTATAAATTTCCCTCTACACACGATTTGCAAGAAAAAAAATCAAACAACCCCATTAAAAAGTGGGCAAAGGATATGAACAGACACTTCTCAAAAGAAGACATTTATGCAGCCAACAGACATATGAAAAAATGCTCATCATCACTGGCCATCAGAGAAATGCAAATCAAAACCACAATGAGATACCATCTCACACCAGTTAGAATGGCGATCATTAAAAAGTCAGGAAACAACAGGTGCTGGAAAGGATGTGGAGAAATAGGAACACTTTTACACTGTTGGTGGGACTGTAAACTAGTTCAACCATTGTGGAAGACAGTGTGGCAATACCTCAAGGATCTAGAACTAGAAACACCATTTGACCCAGCCATCCGATTACTGAGCATATACCCAAAGGATTATATATCATGCTGCTATAAAGACACATGCACATGTATGTTTATTGTGGCACTATTCACAATAGCAAAGACTTGGAACCAACCCAAATGTCCAACAATGATAGACTGGATTAAGAAAACGTGTCACCTATACACCATGGAATACTATGCAGTCATAAAAAAGGATGAGTTCATGTCCTTTGTAGGGACATGGATGAAGCCGGAAACCATCATTCTCAGCAAACTATCGCAAGGACAGAAAACCAGACACCGCATGTTCTCACTCATAGGTGGGAATTGAACAATGAGAACACATGGACACAGGGTGGGAAACATCACACACTGGGGCCTGCGAGGGGTGAAGGGGAGAGGGGAGGGATAGCATTAGGAGATATACCTAATGTAAATGACGAGTTAATGGGTGCAGCACACCAACATGGCACATGTATACAAATGTAACAAACCTGCACGTTGTGCACATGTACCCTAGAACTTAAAGTAAAATTTAAAAAAATAAAATCACATCTGAGAGGAAATTCTGAGACAGAGAAAAACCTTCTTGAGTGTATAAATCAAATATTACTATGGTTTCTATAAAGGTTATAGAACACCAGTCATCATAGTTCTTTACAAAAGAGTTAACTCTATTTTTAAAGCCCCAACTTCGTTGGAAGAAGTGACCTTGAATGAAAGACCTCTTGATCCTTTTCCTTCACAATAATATTGTGGTTGACAATATTAAAGCAGCAGAACTGGCTAACTGCTTACCCAATATCCATTCTTCCTTCATCCTAGCTAACAAGGTCTTCCCATGCTACTAGAGAAGGCCATGAAACCTGGCCAATAAGATGGAAGTGAGGCGACTGGGAGGAGCTTCTGAGAATACTTTTTAAAAAAGAACCAGACTCAGCTGGCATGCTCCTTTTACCCTCTGCCGTTTGCTCTTTGTCTTTGCCCATTATTCTGACTGAAAGGCAAACTCAAAGCCTAGAAATATAGCCACTGTCTTGTGACTGTAAGGAAGCCACACACTAAACAGCAGAGGAGGAAGACAGAAGGCACCTTGAGTCAGTGCTCCAGCCATGAATGGCCTCTTCTAGACTTATTGTTACAGGAGAAAATTAAACCATTTCCTTGTTTAAACTACTTTAATTGGGGTTTTCATTATTTACAGCCAAACTCAAAGCTAACTGACACAGTTACATTCTGCCGTCCCTCCCATTACAACAAATGTGGTGTCCCAACTTCTACTGAATGCTAGTTATTCCACTTGGAATCTGGATTTCCTCCTCCTTACCTTCCCAAGAAATTCCCTTCTCTCTCCTACACCTTCAGTTTCTCCCTCTCTACTTCACCATTACCATTAGCACATATTCTTTAGTGACTACTGTCTTGAAAGAAAGAAACCAAGACAGAGAGAGGGAGAGGGGAAGTGAGGGAAGGAGAAAGGAAAGGAGAAAGGGAGGGACAGAGGGAGTGAGGAAGGAAGGTAGAAAGGAAGGGAGGGAGGGAGGGAGGGATGTCTTGATCCTATATCTCCTTCTAGCTACCACTTCATTTCTTGAAGTTTTCCTGAAGTTGCTATTCCACCTCCTCAATTCCCAGTCTCACCTTGAGCCACTTCTCAGCCTCCATTTAGACCACTCAAATGAGACCACTTCTGCCAAGTCACTCAAGATCTCCTTATGGCCAAATCCAAGCTCCCTTGTCAGCTTTTGCTTGACCTTCCAGAAGCACTGGCCATCAGCAGCAGATCACTCCCTGGTTCTTAAAACTGGCTACCTTTGGCTTCTGTGGCACCATGTACTCCTGGTTTTCTTCCTCTCTCACTGGCCCCTCTTTCTCCTTTGCTGGATGCTTCTCTGTTCAGCCTTCTAGGAACTCTCCAGGAATCAGTCTTGGGTCTTGTCATAGACAAAATAATGTCCCCTAGAGTTGTTCACGTCCTGATCCCCAGAACATGTAAATATTTTATTTTACATGGCAAAAGGGACTTTGTGGGTATAATTAAGGAGATGGGGAAATAACCCTGGATTATCCAGGTGGACCCAATGAAATCACAATCATCTTTACAAGGGAAAGAGGGAAACAGGAGAGTCAGAGTCACAAAAAAGATGTGACAATGGAAACAGAGGTGAGAATGATGTACTTTAAATATGGAGGAAGGGGCCACAAGCCAATGAATGCAGGTAGCCTCAAAAAGTGAGAAGAAGGATACTGGCTTAGTGTGTCCAGATGAAGCCCAGCCCTGCCAACATCTTGATTTCGGCCCAGTAAAACACCTTTGGGACTTCTGACATCCAGAGCTATAAAATAATACATTTGTGTTGTCTTAAGCTACTAAATTTGTTACAGCAGCATTAGGATAGTACTACAGGTCCCAATTCCTTCTTTTTTTTCTTTTTTCTTTTTTTTTTTTTTTTTTTGAGACAAAGTCTCACTCTGTTGCCCAAGATGGAGTGCAGTGGTGTGATCTCAGCTCACTGCAACCTCCACCTCCCAGGCTCAAGTGATTCTTCTGCCTCAGCCTCCCAAGTAGCTGGGAATAAAGGCATGCGCCACCATGCCCAGCTAATTTTTGTATTTTTAGTAGAGACAGGGTTTCACCATGTTGGCCAGGCTGGTCTCAAACTCCTGACCTCATGGGATCCACCCACCTCAGCCTCCCAAAGTGCTGGGATTACAGGTGTCAGCCACCACGCCCGGCCTCCAATTCCTTCTTTATCTATACATTCTTCCTAAGGGACCTCAGGATGTTCTATAGCTTTTTTAAAAAACTGTATTCTAAGACTACCAAATCGATCTCAGTAATTCTGACCTGTCCCCCAGGATTCCAGATTCATATATCCAAATTACTACTTATGAGCCAAAAAAAAAAAGTAACAACCCCTTTACAAAATGCAGATGTACCTGAATCTATTTTTGTTTGAATGTGTTGCCTTTTGAGTTCGTCTACATCTTCCTGTACTCCTCATGTGTGATAAGGCAGCATCTGATGAAAATGAGGGTCCAGAGCAGACCACCATCCACTTCATTCATTCATTCTTTCATCCAAACATGGTTATTGACCCAACCTAGAATGTACCAGTTCCCGTCCCAGTCCCAAAAATGGATAAGGCATGTTCCATCTTGTGTGTTGAATAAATATCCTAAACTCCACACAGCCAAATGGGAACCCCTGATTTCACCACCTCATCCCACACACCAGCACCTCCTCACAAAAAAAAAAAAAAAAAAAAAACACTTTGCTTCTTCCCCAGCCTTCTCCATCTCTAGAAACTGCACCATCAGCCAACCAGGTGCTCCTATCAAAAACCTAAGAACTTACTTGCATTCATTCCTTTTTTCCTCAGTCCACACATCCAGCCTATGAGCAAATCCTTTCAATTCTACCTTCAGAACACACCCCAAGTGCATTTGCATCTCTCCATCTCCATTGTTTCCTCTGCAGTCCAAGCTACCACCATTTCTCACATGGAATATTGCAACCAACTTTAAGAATCTATTTCCCACACAGCAGCTAGAAGTACATTTTTAAAAATGCAAATTAGGCCATGTCATGCCCCTACTTAAAACCCATCAATGGCTTCCCATTGCACTTAGAATGAAAGTCAACCTCCTCATGCCAGCTTTCAGAGACTTTCCTGCATCCTCCCTACTCTCTATCCTTGTCTTGTACCTGGCTTGCCTTGCACCAGCTACACTGGCCTTTAAACATGTCAATCTCTATTTTGTATCCGGACATTTCCACTAACTTTTCTCTCCACCTAAATTGCTCTTCCCCTGATTTTCTTTCTCAACCTTTAGGTCTCATTTCAAATGTCACCATCTTAGGGAGGCTTTCGTGACCACTCTATATAAAATAGCTATCCAATTATTCCCCAAACTATCTCCCTTAATTCATTGTATAATATATATTCTTATTTGATATTTTTCCTAGTAGTTTATTCTGCTTCCCCCTAGAAGAATGTAAAAGTCATGACAGCAGGGGTCTTGTCTTCTTTACTGCTATATGCCCAGGTTTTTTTTTTAATTTCCTGGCACATAGTAGGTAGTCAACAAGTATTTGCTGTATGAGCAAAATTTTTGCCCGGGACCTGTCATTACAGTTAGGAGCCACCTTCATCTAGTCATTATTACCAGAAGTCTTCACTGTCACTATATGTAACAAGTGCCACTATATTTTATTTCCCTGCTTGCTTTTTCTGTCACCTCTACTGGATGTGAAATTCTTGAAAATAGAGATTGTAATACTAGTGCAGGGAGTGACTGGTACATTTCAGGTGGTCAGTCACCATAGTTGAATGAATAAATGAATGAATCAATCAATCAATTAATGACTCCATGAGTCAATGAATAAGTGATGAATGAGTAAAAGGGAACAGTCTCTTGCTTTGTCACTGTATCCTCACTGTAACCTCAGATGCTACCTCACTACACACGAGGACACATAAAGATACAAACTAAGTTAACTGGTAGCAAATTCAGACAAAAACAGGCTTTGTTAAGTCTGCATTCTGTAAGGGGGCTGCTTATATGACTCTACTTTTCCACTCTGGCCAGTCCAATAGTCAGGGCAGGGCCACCTGTAGTAGATATCAATGTAGAATAACACCCTAAGGATTTTCTGCTTAGGAACACTATAAAAAGTATAAAAAGATTTGTGGGGAATTCTTAGACCTTCATTTTGTAATGAGAATGAGATACAGTTCACTAAATATACTAATATACTAAAAGTCATAAAATTTTAGAATGGATTCTGATAACAGTCTCCTTTCACTATGGAACTAATAATAAAATAATTGCATTAGCATATGTATAGCTAACATTATGGAGAATTTACTAGGTTCCAAAACTTTGCTAAGAGCTTTACATGAGGTGTGTTATATCATTATTCTTATTTTAAAGATAACATAACTGAGTTTTAAAAAGACAAGTTCACATAGGTGTTACTTGGCGGATCCAGGATATAAACCTGTTGATCTGACTCTTGAGCCCACAAGCTTAACGAGTGCACTTGCCTGAATTAACCAGCAGGGCCAGGGACTGGCCAGACTTTTTCAAGTGGTTCTCTCTGGACCATCTCCTGAATGGTTTAGTATATGTGGTGCCCATCCCAGCTGGCCTGTTCCCTGCTGGGATGTCTAGATGTCTTATGTTTATTCCAGGGCTCTTATTATGAGGACTTGAGTCTCTGCTTATTCAAAGAGTTGATTTTGTCATATCCTCAATCCCTACACATCTGGCTTTGCTTCCCTCTAATGGGTCCTGGGTAATGCTGCTTGAGGTAGAGCTCCCTGTCTCTCCACACTGGGCTCTCTTGGCCCCAGTTTATCCGCTGCTCTGTAGCTGAGCTCTGGCAGCAGGATAAGCTTATTTCAAAGACCCTGCGATATGAAGAGTTCATATCCACTTTCAATGGAAAGTTAAAATGACTCCTTCATTGGAGAGAAATATAGAGGGAAGAGCATTTCCTTTGAAACACCTCTATTAATCCAACATAAAATGTTTAATTACTTCACACCCAATTTTGTGTAGGTTATTCTAGAATCCTATAATAGGATATGGGTCTTTTTAATCACATTTGGTAGATTCTTAATTGAAACCCTACGGTAAACTAAATCATCGGGTACTTTCGTTTCTTAATCATTTCAACCCTGTAGCTCAGAACAAGAGCATAGTCATACTTTTTCCCTCAGATAATACTCCCCTGGAACAGACAGTAATACATTTTTTTGCTTTGGCATTTGACCATTTACCACAATGGAGGCGAGGATGACAGTGATAAAAGACTGAGATGTGCAGTTCTGCTAGCTTTTTTTCCTACAAAAAAATTAAAAAGCACATGTCCTCTATGTCATGTGCCTTTGCTTTGGGTTCACACTACTACTGGGATATTCAAAAGAACCACAGAGAATTATTGCTGAACTGGAAAGGGAAATTCACCTAGATAAGTCATAGCTATCAGTCATATTTTTAAACAGATATAAGCATATTTTTAAATGACAAATAAAAAGGCATATGAATAAGGAATATGCTGAAAAGCTAGAAAAACACATCTACTTTCAAACCACTACAACCTCTTGCCTCACTAAATGCAGAAGGGTAAACTTCTAAAGAGAGGCCATGTCACTTTAAGAAAATTGAGGCCCTAGGCATACTAGAAACACAGCCAATCACAATTATCAAAAATAATTCATGTCTATGTTGCTTAGTGAACAAGACATTGCTTATACCCAAAAAGAAATATTAGGGCTTGGTGGTGTGGCAGCTTCTCACAGCTGTCAGAAGCCCATTCCTTATCAGTCCAGGAGGAGTGTAATTAAAGACAATAGCCAAAGCAGCTGTATTGGAGACACAAGTCATTTGTCTTCCCCCTCCCCCACCCCTTCTGTTCACATAGTTAATCTGAACATAGCATCAGCTCCATCGGCAAGGCCTCTTCAAAAGGCAGAATAATAGAAAACATCTATCTGTCTCCCACTGTGGATTATGAAGGTTAAAGAAATACTTGGTCTTATCTTGCTATTACATTATATAAAATGCCAATAATTTAGGTCAAGTAGTTCAAAAGCTCCTGAGAATAAGGCAGGTTTTGAAGCACGCAAAAAAATAATCTTTAGGAACAGAGAGAATCTAGGGAAAAATGGCTTATGCTCAGTGGTGTTCTAGAAAATGTTTAACAACAGGCTCTCCAGAGGTAGAGCCCTGATTGGTAACATTTTTCCAATTTCTGTGGCATAAATACCCCCACCGTGGCTGATTGCAAGCTACCCACGTGGTATCACTGAACACAGAGACTCTGAACAGCAGATTAGGTGAGAAGAGATGCACAGTAAGATGCCATTATAGAGTATTTCCACTACACAGAAACAAGAGATGGAAATAATCTCAAGGACATGGTAGTGGAATGTGGTAAAAACAACCAGGAAGTAGTGAATTTTGAATATTTATTACTTTTGTTTGTAATATAATTTATTGAAATGTTACGTAATTCAGTTTTTAATAATGGCTATGTTCAATTACCACCTTGCAGAATTCCTGAAAACAATCATATCTCACAAGCCCGTGCAAACTGGCTGCAGCCCACCACTCTCTATACTCTGGCTGCCCTGTTACTAGAATAAATAGCCCTCTAGTTATAACAGGTGAAAAAAATGCATAACAACAATATTCATTTTTATCAACAGTGGAACTCAATCACTTCTTTAATAATTTTCCCAAAACCTATATTTGCAGAATGATCTCCCTGAAGCTAGAAAGAGAGTAATTTAGGAATATCTTTATGCATTGTTACTAAAACAATGAAAACACAGGCTTTTTACATAATTGGTTGTGTTGCAAACGTAATGTATTTTGCAATCCTTTCTTCTTCATGTGCATGCAACTAGATGCCAATAGGAAATTTTGTCTGAAGCACTGAGATAATAAATTCCAAGTGAGGCACAAGGCTACGCCACAAACTGGCAAAACAGGTGACTTTAAAAAACAGTTTTACATCTGGGAAGATGGAGTTGACATATTTTTTCCTATCTCTCCCACTAAGCACAACTAAAAACCCTGGAAATTATATCTAAAACAACCAAAAGATTCTGGAGAGAAGAAGACAGACCAGCTAGGGAATAACATGGGCTAGTCCTCTTGCTTTCCTTTTTGCTGCATACATCCCAGACTAGCAGCTGGAGGAGCTGGCAACCCAGAAACACCGATGAGTGCAGACTAAAAAGGCCCCCAACACCCTGCATTTCTATCCAAAGGACCTTATGATGATGCAACTGTTCTGTATCTTGACTGGATTGATGTCCATTTCCTAGCTGTGATATTGCTCTATAGTTTTGCAAGAGGTTACCACTGGAGGGAAACTGGGTAAAGGGTAGAAGGGATATATCTCTACCATTTCTTACAACTGCATGTGAACCTACAACCAACTCCAAATAAAAAGTTTAATTTAAAAACAACTGTGGGCGGGGGTCGCTTCCAAGATGGCTGAATAGGAACAGCTCCAGTCTACAGCTCCCAAAGGGATCAAAACAGAACAGGCGATTTCTGTATTTCCAACTGAGGTAAATGGTTCATCTCATTGGGACGAGTTGGACAGTGGGTGCAGCCCATAGACGGCAAGCCGAAGCAGGGTAGGGCGTCGCCTCACCTGGGAAGTGCAAGGGGTCAGGGGATTTCCCTTTCCTAGCCAAGGGAAGCCATGAGTGACTGTACCTGGAGAAACAGTACACTCCTGCTCAAACACCGCACTTTTCCCACAGTCTTTGCAACCGGCAGACCACGGGATTCCTTCCCATGCCTGGTTCAGCAGGTCCCACACCCACGGAGCCTTGCTCGCTGCTAGCGCAGCAGTCTGAGATTGACCTGGGATGCTGGAGCTTGGCAGGGGGAGGGGTGTCTGCCATTGCTGAGGCTTGACTAGGCGGCTCTATGCTCACAGTGTAAACAAAGCAGCAGGGAAGCTCGAACTGGGTGGAGCCCACCACAGCTCAGCGAGGCCTACTGCCTCTCTAGATTCCACCTCTAGGGGCAGGGCATATCTGAACAAAAGGTAGCAGAGAGCTTCTGCAGACTTAAACGTCCCTGCCTGACAGCTCTGAAGAGACCAGTGGTCCTTCCAGCACGGTGTTCGAGCTCCGATAATGGACAGACTGCCTCCTCAAGTGCTTCCCTGACCCCCGTGTAGCCTGACTGGGAGACACCTCCCAGTAGGGGCCGACAGACATCTCATACGAGTGGGTACCCCTCTGGAACAAAGCTTCCAGAGGAAGGATCAGGCAGCAATATTGGCTGTTCTGCAGCCTCCTCTAGTGATACCCAGGCAAACAGGGTCTGGAGTGGACCTCCAGCAAACTCCAACAGACCTGCAGCTGAGGGGCCTGTCTGTTAGAAGGAAGACTAACAAACAGAAAGGAATAGCATCAACATCAACAAAAAGGACATCCACACCAAAACCCCATCCATAGGTCACCAACATCAAAGACCAAAGGTAGATAAAACCACAAAGATGGGGAGAAACTAGAGCAGAAAGGCTGAAAATTCCAAAAACCACAACGCCTCTTCTCTTCCAAAGGAACACAACTCATTGCCAGCAAGGGAACAAAATTGGATGAGGAATGAGTTTGACAAGTTGACAGAAGTAGGCTTCAGAAGGTCAGTAATAACAAACTTCTCCAAACTAAAGAAGCATGTTCTAACCCATAGCATGGAAGCTAAAAACCTTGAAAAAAGGTTAGATGAATGGCTAACTAGAATAACCCATGTAGAGAAAAGCTTAAATGACCTGATGCAGCTAAAAATCATAGTACAAGAACTTTGTGAAGCACGTACAAGCTTCAATAGCTGATTTGATCAAGCAGAAGAAAGGATGTCAGTGATTGAAGATCAAGTTAATGAAATAAAGTGAAAAGACAAGATTAGAGAAAAAAAAGTGAAAATAAATGAACAAAGCCTCCAAGAAACATGGGACTATGTGAAAAGACCAAATCTACATTTGATTGGTGTACCTGAAAGTGATGAGGAGACTGGAACCAAGTTAGAAAATACTTTTCAGGATATTATCCAGGAGAACTTCCCCAACCTAGCAAGGCAGGTCAACATTCAAATTCAGGAAATACAGAGAACACCACAAAGATACTCCTCGAGAAGAGCAACCCCAAGACACATAACTGTCAGATTCACCAAGGTTGAAATGAAGGAAAAAATGTTAAGGGCAGCCAGAGAGAAAGGTTGGGCTACCCACAAAGGGAAGCCCATCAGACTAATAGCAGATCTCTCAGCAGAAACCCTACAAGCCAGAAGACAGTGGGGGCCAATAGTCAACGTTCTTAAGGAAAAGAATTTTCAACACAGAATTTCATATCCAGCCACACTAAGCTTCATAAGTGAAGGAGAAATAAAATCCTTTACTAAAAAGCAAAAGCTGACAGATTTTGTCACCACCAGGCCTGCCTTACAAGAGCTCCTGAAGGAAGCACTAAACATGGAAAGGAACAACCAGTACCAGCCACTGCGAAAACATGCAAATTGTAAAGACCATCGACACTGTGAAGAAACTGCATCAATTAACGGGCGAAATAACCAGCTAGAATCATAATGACAGGATCAAATTGACACATAACAATATTAAACTTAAATGTAAATGAGTTAAATGCCCCAGTTAAAAGACACAGACTGGCAAATTAGACAGAGTCAAGACCCATGGGTGTGCTGTATTTAGGAGACCCATCTCACGTGCAAAGACACACATAGGCTCAAAATAAAGGGATGGAGGAACATCTACCAAAAATGAAAAGCCAAAAAAAGCAGGGGTTGCAATCCTGGTCTCTGATAAAACAGACTTTAAACCAACAAAGATCAAAAGAGACAAAGAAGGGTATTACATAATGGTAAAGGCATCAATGCAACAAGAAGAGCTAACTATTCTTTTTTTTTTTTTTTTTTACTTTTTTTTATTTTATTATTATTACACTTTAAGTTTTAGGGTACATGTGCAAAACGTGCAGGTTAGTTACATATGTATACATGTGCCATGCCGGTGTGCTGCACCCATTAACTCGTCATTTAGCATTAGGTATATCTCCTAATGCTAAATATATATGCACCCAATACAGGAGTAGAGACCTACAAAGAGACTTAGACTCCCACACAATAATAATGGGAGACTTTAACACCCCACTGTCAGTATTAGATCAACAAGACAGAAAATTAACAAGGATATCCAGGACTTGAACTCAGCTCTGGACCAAGCAGACCTAATAGACATCTATAGAACTCTCCACCCCAAATTAACAGAATATACATTCTTCTCAGCACCACATAGCACTTATTCCAAAATTGACCACATAATTGGAAGTAAAACACTCCTCAGCAAATGTAAAAGAACAGAAATCACGACAAACTGTCTCTCAGACCACAGTGCAATCAAATTAGAACTCAGGATTAAGAAACTCACTCAAAACCGCATAACTACATGGAAACTGAACAACCTGCTCCTGAATGACTACTGGGTAAATAACAAAATGAAGGCAGAAATAAAGATGTCCTTTGAAACCAATGAGAACAAAGACAGCCTACCAGAATCTCTGGGACACATTTAAAGCAGTATGCAGAGGGAAATTTATAGCACTAAATGCCCACAAGAGAAAGCAGGAGAGATCTAAAATTGACACCCTAACATCACAATTAAAAGAACTACACAAGCAAGAGCAAACACATTCAAAAGCTAGCAGAACGCAAGAAATAACTAAGATCAGAGCAGAACTGAAGGAGATAGATATACAAAAAACCCTTCAAAAAAGCAGTGAATCCAGGAGCTGGTTTTTTGAGAAGATCAACAACATTGATAGACCACTAGCAAGACTAATAAAGAAGAAAAGAGAGAAGAATCAAATAGATGCAATAAAAAATGAGAAAGGGGATATCACCACCGATCCCACAGAAATACAAACCACCATCAGAGAATACTACAAACACCTCTATGCAAATAAACTAGAAAATCTAGAAGAAATGGATAAATTCCTGGACACATACACCCTCCCAAGACTAAACCAGGAAGAAGTTGAATCCCTGAATAGACCAATAACAGGTTCTGAAATTTAGGCAATAATTATTAGCCTACCAACCAAAAAAAGTCCAGGACCAGACAGATTCACAGCCGAATTATAACCGAGGTACAAAGAGGAGCTGATACCATTCCTTCTGAAACTATTCCAATCAATAGAAAAAGAGGGAATCCTCCCTAACTCATTTTATGAGGCCAGCATCAGCCTGATACCAAAGCCTGGCAGAGACACAACAAAAAAAGAGAATTTTAGGCCAATAGTTCAAGATCAGCCTGGCCAACATGGTGAAACCCCATCTGTACTAAAAATACAAAATTAGCCAGGCATGGTGGCATGCACCTGTAACCACAGGTACTAGGGAGGCTGAGACAGAATTGCTTGAACCCAGGAGGCGGAGGTTGCAGTGCCACCTGAGACAAGATCGCATCACTGCACTCCAGCCTGGGCAACAGAGTGAGACAAGAAAGAATGAAAGAAAAGAAAGAGAGAGAGAGACAGACAACTGTGCATGTTTCCTAGAAAGAAAGAAAGACAACTGTACATGTTTCCTAGAAAGAAAGAAGGAAAGAAAGAAAGAAAGAAAGAAAGAAAGAAAGAAAGAAAGAAAGAAAGAAAGAAAGAAAGAAAGAAAGAAAGAAAGAAAGAAAGAAAGAAAGAAAGAGAGAAAGAGAGACAACTGTGCATGTTTCCTACTCCCTCAGCTACATCAGGATATGAAAGGGTTAGAAGTCACAGATTAGGAGATTTGGGAGAAAGCTGTTGGAATATAACAAGAGGCCTAACTCCTCTCCCAAGATGGTAAACTAGAGGATGTCTTCCCCATCCCCACAAATCAAAATAGACGGGCTTTAAGAAGACCACTTGGAAAGTTTGCTATTTGGCCTTTAGAGATGGGGACACATAGACTAACTTACACCTGAAAAATCTAGAATAAAAACAAGGTATTATCATACTATAGTAATTTTCTACTACCCCTTGTATTTGAGTACAAAATTTAAAAGTATGTTAAGATGCTTTTAAAAAAAGTGGTGTAGAAAATTGTACTTTATTGTATCAGTGACAAGATCTTATATGCAGAAAGCATTCAAAAATATTTCCAGAAGCTAAACACAGCGGCTCACACCTGTAGTCCCAGTACTTTGGGAAGCCAAAGTAGAAGGATCACTTGAGGCCAGGAGTTTGAGACCAGCCTGGGCAACAAAGTAAGACTCCATCTCTACAAAATAAAAAATAAAAAAATTAGCCAGGCATAGTGGCATGTGACTATAGTCCCAGCTACTCAGAAGGATGAGGCAGGAGGATTGCTCGAGCCCAGGAGTTGTAGGCTGCAGCGAGGTATGATCATGCCACTGCACTCCAGCCTGGGTGACACAGTGAGACTCTCTTTAAAAAAAATTATATATACTTTTTGAAAGAACAAACCACTCTGGCCCTTTTTAAAACCTCTTATTTGAAAGTTAACTGTATAAAAATGGCATCTCCATCATTTACTCATTTAACAAATATTAATTAATATGCCAATGGACCTATCGTAGTCTTCACCTATAAGGAGCCTTTGAGTTCTATTTACCTGTATTGGATACATCAAACAGTCAACATCTAAGTCATAATAATAATAGCTAACACTTATTAAGCAACCATTGGGTGCCAAGAATTTGACATACATTACTTCACTTAATCCTTCAACAATCCTACAAAGGAGATGCTGTTATTATCCACATTTTATAGACGAGAAAAGCTGAGGCTTGTAGAGAGTTTGATAACCTTTCTGAGTCCACTCTGCTGGTAAACTGTAGAGCCAGAATTAAAAATTATCTCTTCTGATTCCAGAACTCAAACTCTTATCCTTATCATAGTCACACATAAATTTCAAAGCACACAGGCTCAGGCATGAAGCAAAGGTAACAACATAAAGCCAATAAGGAGAGGAACCAGACTGAGATCCAGAGTTCCTTATTCACTTGGACATAAAATAAGGGCTGGGAGTAAGGAACCTGCTGCGGAAACTGGCCTCAAGGAAGACACATCCAAGGTCTGGACTGAAGCAAGTTTTTATTCCAAGGTTCACAAAATAGGGAGTCCCAGGTTGCTTCTTTCCGTGGCCCCATCTGAACAGGCTCAGGAGCTGGAACAGTCCTGAGCTTTAGGAGTTCAGATGTAGGGAGCTGAGGGAGACAGAGTGAAACTCTGTCTCTGAACAACAAAAAAAAATGAAAACAAAAGACAAGTTCAGAGGAAGACATGCTGTGTTGAAAGCATGAGAAGCTAAGGTGAAAGGGTTGAGGGTATGAGCTTCTGAATGGTACTTTTAAGTTGTTAAGTAAATAGATGATCAGTGCCAAAAAAAAAAAAAATCAAGGATATTTCTGAACACTTACTAGCAAATGCAACTTCTTGTAAATAAAAGGTCTTTGCAAAAATGCAGACTAAATGGGATGTTGTAAAATTCTTATACCTAAATAGAATATGTTATACAACCTTGAAAATCTCATTTTAACTGTTTTTGCAAGAGTTTGCCATCTATAAAAGTTCTACTCAGAACAATTAAGAGAAAAGACTGTACACATTCTTTAATAATGCTCTTGAGTATTATGGAAAAAATGTGACGTAATTATCAAACTATCAGATTATTGCCTGAGGCTGATTAATCTCAGAACACCAGACAAGACGTTAAGGAAGCCATGGCCAAGTGTCAATTGTTGTGAAAGCTATTCAGGGTCATTGTGTTTCATGGCTTCCACCTGACCCCTCCCCTCAGCAAGACAGGGAGATGAAGCAAGACAGAGGGAGGAAATAGCCCTACTGATAGCAGAGGAATGACATTGCCTTTATATATAAAGAAAACATATTATTAGGTCATGGCTGACATTAAATAGGTAATTTACTCAAATGACATTACCATTTCATTCTCTGTAATTTGATGTAGTTGTTTTTTAAATAGCACCCTGAACAGATACATGTTTCCTATTTACACTGAAAAACACAGCAAGTTCCCTTTCCACAAGCTCTTCTGAAGGATGAGGAATGAGAAGGTGAAGGCATTGGGAAACCACCCAGACCCCCGGCCTTAACCGCACTCTGCTTCCATCTGCCCTCTTTGCCTCTGTGAGCCCATTTTGCCCAACGTCAGAGCTTTTACTGCTTTCCTTTCTATTTTAGAGTTACTATCACCTGGACTCTTTCTCATGGAACCTTTCCCTGTCTCCCTGGTCCTCACCTTTCCCTTCAATGTGATATCCCAAAGTATGTACAAGGTGCATTTTTTTAGGGTGTTGCTGTTCATCACTATGAGAAAACAGGAGTTCACCAAAGTAACAAATACATATAAACCACTAACTGGTAAGACTCCCTGGCTGGGCGCGGTCGTTCACGCCTATAATCCTAGCACTCTGGGAGGCCAAGGCGGGTGGATCACAAGGTCAGGTGTTCGAGACCAGCCTAACCAACATAGTGAAACCCCCATCTCTACTAAAAATACAAAAATTGGGCATGGTAGTGCACGCCTGTAGTATCAGCTACTCAGGAGGCTGAGGCAGGAGAATCGCTTGAACCCAGGAGGCGGAGGCTGCAGTGAGCCAAGATCGTGCCACTGCACTCCAGCCTGGACGACAGAGCAAGACTCTGTCTCAAAAAAAAAAAAAAAGACTCCCATGAGGTCCCCTAGTAATTGTACTTTTGGTAGAGCACAGTTCTTGGTATAGAGAAGACTCAATATATGTTTGCAGAAAGAAAAAAAATGCACTACCATTTAGTAGATTATTGTACGCATGTATCTCTAAAAAGTAAGACTCAAACTACCTAAAAAAAAGAGAGGGAAAAGGTGGGGAGGAGGCTCTTTGCATATTTATATGAAATGATCTGCAAGATACGTTATGAGAAAACCAAATGTAGAACAGACAGAGTTTGTGTACAGAAGGGAGAAACATACACTTAAATGTAGTTACTTGTATATATTTAAAATACTCCTAGAAAGATATGCTAGAAGCAGTCAACACAGATTGTCTCCATGGAAGAGAACCGGGTGGCTGGGGGATCCATGGCAAAAAGATTTCTCCCTATAGTCCCTTTTATATCTTTTGAAGTTTTATTCTTTTCTCTCTCAGCCCCTTTACCTGTGAATGTAGTCACTACTCAATAGATTAAAATGGCAGATTTTAACGTAAGGAATCTAAAGAGAAAATGAGTGGCTAGGGTTCTGGGACCTCTAGTGAAGTTTCCAGAGCTGGAGCTCCATATAAGTTCTTTAACAGAGCCTTTCATAAAAATAAAATTCACTGCATAACTTAGAGTTGCCACATTTTCAAAGGAGTGGATATGTGACCTAGATTAATCCCTGTGTTTTTTCATAATACTGATATTTTAAATGTAACAAGAATTACTAGCAACGTTTTCAGAGAAGACTCTCTTCCAGTTTACTAAGGCCTGAAATTCTTTATTTCCAAGAACAGGCGAATTTTTATTTCCTATTTTCACCTACTTAATATTACCTAGCTACCAAAAATCTTGGGATTCTTCCATTTTTAAGGGCAATATTCAATTAAAATTTGGCTTCCCCTTTTATTGTCAAGAATTTGATTAAGGTATCTGTAAGTATAGTGATGTTAATGTGAATCTAATAATTTGTCTTTTCTAAAAGTTTATCAGAGATATCATCAAAAGATTCCAAGTCATCAGTCTAGTATCATTCAGGATCAATACCATCACCATTAATGACACAAAGGCATTGTTCTGGGAAGAAAACTACATCTGAAGATTGATAAATGGATTTCAAACAAAGAAGAGCAGAAAATAATCCATACAAGATGAAATAAAATTTTAAAGGCAGGCAAAACCAAATGTAATATTCTGAAGCAAAATGCACCTTATGTCTTTTTTAATTTGAAAGAGAAACATCTGTAGAAAGATGCCATATACATCTAGTGATATTAATATCTTCACAATTTATCTGACATTTTAACTATATACCTTTAGGAAAGAACCAAAATCTATAAACCCCAATCTTTTTAATTCTAGGTAAAGAATGATAAGATATTTGACCAGAATTATAAACATGGTATTAGAAAAAAAATACATGGAGGCTATTTTTTCTCAAAGTACATCATTAAAATTCAATGCTATGAACACACACTTAACATGCACACTGTTATGTCTGTATATAAAATAAAGGCACAGACCAGAAAATAAAAAAGGTAACTTTACATAAGGAGATTATAGGTGATGCTTTGGTTTATATATTAATATCTTATTATTATAATAATATTTTAAAACAATTACAAATCAATGCTGCTGTTAGCATCCTAATTTACATACAGATGTTAATGTCCTATATTTTTTCATTTTAATAAACATTTAAGCATAATTCATGCACTTTTCAGAAAACATATCTCATAAGGGAGTAAAAATGAAAACAAAAGCTTCCATGGTACTACAAAAATTCTAAATTCCTTGAGCTGTTTGTTTATGCGTATTTCTATGACTAGGAAAAAAAATGGAGTTCTGCTTCTAGCAATGGATGATGCATACTTTTAGAATAACCCTCCTGTGGAGAACGACTATAAGCTGTTTTAAAATATATACTTGAAATATATGTTGGCCTCAAAGAACTACGAAGACAGTGAGAAGTTGTGGGGCCAAGATCTAGGAGGTAAGAGAAACCAAGAGAGGTAATTCCAGAATTTACAGCACGTTTCCCCTCAAGGCAAATTGCCAATTCTGAAAATGAAAATAACAAATGGGAGGCAAGAAAGTGAGCACAATTTTCTTCATTTTCACAGGACTCAGAGAACATTTGAGTTCAAGGCTTCCCAAAGAGAAGGGTCTCCGGCAAATACCCTACACTTTCAGTAAAGTTCTGAAAGGTTGCCCCCAAAGAATAAGGGTGAACTAGAAACAAACTAACCCACCCAAGGACGGAAGCCCAGATTTGAGTCCTCTCAATTTCTGAAAGAATTAAGCTGACCTGTCTAGACGAGCTCTAGAAAGAGCTAAAGGAAATCTTCCATGGGGAAAGAAAACAATGCCCAGAACCTCAATTTTTCTCTAAAATTCTTTATGAAAATATCTGGCACTCAATCAGAAAAAGGTTGGGGGGAGGAGCAGGTAAAAAGATAAGATTTATGTAAAAATCAAGAAAAAACACAATAGAAACAAACTCACAAGAGATTTAAATATTGAAATATCGAAGACAGACAAACTATTATGATGTTCAATCAATTAAATGAGAGGATAGAGAATTTCAGCAGAGAACTGGAAAGCAGAAAATAAATGAAAATTCTAGAAAGTCTAGAAGTGAAAAATAAACATTGTAAATTGACAGCACAATAGATAGATTTAACAGATTGCATACAACTAAAGGAATAATTAGTGAAGTAGAACATCAGAAGAAAATATACAGGCTGAAGCATGGAAAATCAAAATGATGAAAAAATACAGCAAAGAACATAAAAAACACAGGAGATATGATGAAATGGTCCAAGAAGAAGAGGGGAGAGTAAAGCAGAAGCAAAATTTGAAGACATAATGGCAAAAGTTTTCCCAAAAATATGATAAAACTGCTAAGTGCTACAAACTCCAAGATGAATAAATATAAAGAAAATGGTGCCAAGCACATCATGGTCAAACTGCTGAAAAACAAAGACAAAAGGAAAACCTTAAAATCAGCCAGAAGAAAAGCAATACATTACATGTAAAACAATAAAACCATCGGCCGGGCGCGGGGGCTCATGCCTGTAATCCCAGCACTTTGGGAGGCTGAGGCGGGCAGATCACGAGGTCAGGAGATCGAGACCATGCTGGCTAACACGGTGAAACCCCATCTCTACTAAAAATACAAAAAATTAGCTGAGCGTAATGGCAGGTGCCTGTAGTCCCAGCTACTCGGGAGACTCAGGCAGGAGAATGGCGTGAATCCGGGAGGCTGAGCTTGCAGTGAGCCAAGATTGGGCCACTGTACTCCAGCCTGGGCGACAGAGCGAGACTCCATCTCCAGAAAAAAATCAATCAATAAATAAATAAATAAATAAACAAATAAATAAATAAAACCATCAACCGATTTCCCAACAGTGGTGGAGGAAGGCAGGGGAGGCAGGGAGGAGAAGATGATAAAATAGTGTCTTCAATTTGCTAAAAGAAAATAATTCTGAATACAGAATTCTATAACCACCAAAAATTCATTTGAAATTTAAGGTAAAATACACTTAATGCAAAAACTACAAAAATTTGTAATCAGCACAAATACACTAGTGGACATATAAAAAGGGAAAGGAAAATAATCCCAGAAAGCAGCCTTGAGATATAGGACAGAATACAGAATGATGGGAAGGGTAAAGTATGTCAGTTTATCAGGTGAATGTTAACTACAAAATAATAGTAATAATGTCACATGGAGTTTAAAACATGTCATTATATGGAATCAACCTAAATGCCCATCAACTGTTGCCTGGATATAAAAAATGTGGTACATATACACACATGGAATACTATGCAGCCATAAAAAAGAATGAGGTCATGTCCTTTCCAGCAACATAGATGGAGCTGGAGGCCATTATCCTAAGTGAACTAACACAGGAACTGAAAACCAATTACTACATGTACTCACATATCAAATACATATGGACACAAAAACGGGAAGAATAGACACCGAGGCCTGCTTCTGGGTATAGGGTAGGAAGAGGGAGAGGATTGAAAAACTACCTATCAGGTACTATGATTATTACCTGGATGATGAAATAATCTGTACACCAACCCCCTATGATATACAACTTACCTACATAATAAACCTGTACATGTACCCCTGAACTTAAAATAAAAATTAAAAAAATATATCATTAAAATCCTTGACATTAATAATATATGAGGCAGGCAGGGGCTGCTCTACCATCTCTGCTTTATCCAAAACTAAAAAAAGTAACAATACATAAAATACTTCTGTAAATCAAAAATGAATGTTAATATATCAAGTTTAATCCCTAAAAGAGTAGTAAAAGAAAAGAGGAAATGGAATAAAAACTGATTAATCAAAAAGAAGGCAAGAAAGGGAGAAAAAAGAGGATAGACTAGCATGACAAGTATGTATTAAAATGGTAGGTTTAAACTCGAATATATAAACAATACATTGAATGTGAATAAATCAAATGTATAATTAAAAGAAAACATTGTCAGACTGGATTAAAAATAAATAACTCAATTATGTAAAAGATACACCATAAGTAAATGATGCTGAGAGTGAAAGGATAGAAAAACTACATATACCAGGCAAACACTAACCAAAAGAAAGCTGGTGAATCCTCAGTAATATAAGGCAAAGCAGACTTTAAGGCAAGAAGCATTACTGAAAAAAAGAGGGACATTTAATGGGATAAAAAATTTAAAGGGAATATATAATAATATCTAAATTTGTTTGAATCTAAGAATGTTACCTAAAAATATATAAAGCAAGACTCTGGCAGAAATAAAAGAAAGAGAGAAATCCGCACCATGATTGGTGATTTTAATACATCCTTTTCAGTAATTGACAGAAAATGCAAATAAAACATCAGTAAGGCTACAGATTTGAATGAGAATAACAAACTACCTAATGGACAGATATAGAACAGTGTGCCCAACTAGTGTCAAATACACTTCTTTTCAAATACCACCGAATATTTACTAAATTGTGCAAAATCTGAGCCAAAAATCGTTTCAACAAATTTCCAAAGATTTAAATAATACAGATTATGTCTTAATTAACCACATAAAATTAAGCTAATAACACCAAAAAGGCAGAGTGGCTCATGCCTATAATCCCAACATTTTTGGAGGCCAAGGCAGGAGGATCACTTGAGCCCAGGAGTCTGAAAGCAGCCTGGGAAGCATGAAGAAACCTTGTTGCTATGAAAAATTTAAAAAATTAGCCTGGCATAGTGGCACATGTCTGTGGTCCCAGCTACTCGGGAGGCTGAGGCAGGAGGATCACTTGAGCCCAGGAGGTGGAGGCTGCAGTGAGCTGTGTTTGTGCCACTGCACTCCAGCCTGGGCAACAGAGTGAGCCCCTGTCTCAAAAATAAAAATAAAATAAAAAAATAAATAAAAAGATAACTTTAAAATCCTCCTATGTGTAGAAATTAATACCCTTCTAGATAGCCCATGGGTCAAAGAAGATGATGAAACTAAGAGATATCTGAAGTGGCCATAATTTTTTTTAAAAAAACTACATATCCATATTTGCAGAAGAAGAACTAAAGCCACATTTAGAAGAACATTTATGGCCTTAAATGTACATATTAGAAAAATTAGGAAGGCTAAAAGTTAGTGATCTCTGCACCCTAATCTTAAGAAGTTGGAAACAGAAAAGGAAGTCAAATTAATCCCAAAGTAGAAGCATGGAAATATTAAAGATAACATTAGAAATTAAATAAAAACTCATATGAGAAGATGAACAAAGCAAAAAGTTGTTTCTCTGAAACCCCTAGTAATAAAATTAACAGGCCGGGCGAGGTGGCTCAAGCCTCTAATCCCAGCACTTTGGGAGGATGAGGTGGGTGGATCACGAGGTCAGGAGTTGAAGACCAGCCTGGCCAAGATGATGAAACCCGGTCTCTACTAAAAATACAAAAAAATTATCTGGCCGTGGTAGCAGGCACCTGTAATCCCGGCCACTTGGGAGGCTGAGGGAGAGAATTGCTTGAACCCAGGAGGTGGAGGTTACAGTGACCCGAGATTGCACCACTGCACTCCAGCCAGGGCAACAGAGCAAGACTCCGTCTCAATAAATAAATAAATAATAAATAAATTAAATTAAATTAAATTAACAAATACCTATAAAGACCAAACAAAAAGAAAAAAACAGGAATAAAAAAAGAACATCAACTATGGCTCCTAGAAACATTCAAATATAATGAGGATATTATTAACAACTTTATGCCAATAACTTTGAAATGATAAATGAAATGGACTAATTCCTGGAAAAACATAACTTAGGAAAAGTATGGGCAAGACAGAAAATCTGAATAGTCTTATATCTAATAGATATTAAAGATAGCCTAATTTTTAATAGCAATATGTTATAAACATTTCCTTATGTCATTAAATGTAGTTCTTCAGTGATAAAGGACATTTATTATAGTAGTAAGATTGAGGTTTCATTTAAGTTTTGCTCATTCTTAACTATGTGACATCTGATAAATTACATAACCTCTTTATGCCACAATTTTTTAAATACTGACCTCAAAAATGAGATAGCACATCATATATTTAGTATATTGCCTTGTTTGTAGTAAATGTTTGATAAGGATAGCTATGAGTACATTTAATGACTTCATGGTAGCCTATTTTCTCCTCTTATAAATGCTACAAGAAAATCCTTATTTATACACCTTTACACATATCCTTATTTCTTCAGGATAAAATCCCAGTAATAAAACTGATGGCTCAAAAGAGATTCATAATACATAGGGCCCAATTTTGCTTCAGAAAAGCTGAATCAGCTTATACTTCCACAAACAGAATGAAAATGCTCATTTTCCTACACCCATACCCAACTAGATATTATCTTTTTTTGACAATTTATTGGAACAATGTGGCAGATTCAAATTTTATTTATTTTTTCACTCATTTATTATTTAGTAAGTATGGCATTTATTAGATCTATTGGTATCTGTAGTGGTCCCTTCGTAAATTGCCTTTTTATATCTTTTGCCAGAAGAGATGAAAGTAAATCTGGTGCAAATCACAAGGCCCAGTGGTCAAGAAGTCCCAAAGCAACTCCCATATGAAGATTTTTTAGCCAGTCTTCCCTTTCTGGGGACCCAAAAATTGTTTGCACATGGTCCTTCTTCTCCCATCCATTTTTCTCCTAAGATACTTTTAACTTTGAATATTGATTTATAAGAGCTCTTTATAGGGCCTCAAGCAACCCTCCTGCCTGGCCTCCCAAAGTGCTGGGCTCTTCATAGGGCTGTTGGTTGTTTTAAATCCACTTATGCTGGTGTTCATTTACTTTCATTCTTATTTAATAATAAAAATATGAAGTCCAGATGAGATTGGGCATGCTCGCAATCTATACATCTGATGAAGGACTAATATCCAGAATCTACAACAAACTCAAATAAATCAGCAAGAAAAAGCAAACAATCCCATCAAAAAGTGGGCTAAGGACATGAATTGACAATTCTCAGAAGAAGATATATAAATGGCCAACAAACATATGAAAAAATGCTTAACATCACTAATGATCAGGGAAATGCAAATCAAGACCACAATGTGATAACACCTTACTCCTGCAAGAATGGCCATAATCAAAAAATCAAAATTAACAGATGTTGGTATGGATGTGGTGAAAAGGGAACTCTTTTATATTGTCGGTGAGAATGTAAACTAGTACAGCCACTATGGGAAACAATGCAGAGATTCCTTAAAGAACTAGAAGTAGATCTTTCATTTGATCCAGCAATCCCACTCCTAGGTATCTACCCAGAGGAAAGGAAGTCATTATACAAAAAAAGATACTTTCACATACATGTTTATAACAGCACAGTTTTGCAATTGCAAAAATATGGAACCAGCCCAAATGTCCATCAATCAATGAGTGAATTTTTTTTAAATGTGGGGTATGTGTGTATATATATATATATATATACATATACATATATATACACATATATATACACACACATATACATATACACATACACATATGTAATGGAATACTACTCAGCCATAAAAAGCAATGAAATAATGGCATTTGCAGCAGCCTGGATGGAACTGGAGACTACTATTTTAAGTGAAGTAACTCAGGAATAGAAAACCAAACATGTTTTCACTCATAAGTGGAAGCTAAGCTATGAGGATGCAAGGGTGTAAGAATAATATAATGGGCTCTGGGGACTCAGGGTCAAGGGTTGAGGGGTGAGGAATAAAAGACTACACATTGGGTACAGTGTAGCTGCTCAGGTGATAGGTACACCAAAATCTCATAAATCACCACTAATAAAGAACTTATTCGTATAACCAAACGCCACCTGTTCCCCAAAAACCTATTAAAATAAAAATAAAGTATGAAGGCCTTGGATTTATCTGTGGTTGAAGTTTTGATCACATGCTATAGGTTCTTTATTTATTTGTCTGTTTTTGTAGAGATGGGGTCTTGCTATGTTATGCAGGCTGGTCTTGAACCCCTGGCCTCAAGCAACCCTCCTCCCTGGCTTCCCAAAGTGCTGGGGTTACAGGTATGAGCCACTGTGACCAGCTGTTTAAGGGTTTTTGTAGGGAGTTTTCTCATTATCATTATTTTCTAAATTTTTGCATCTGCAATATTTTTTCATCATATCTGAATTTAGTGCATAAATATGTGTATATAAGAAAAAAATCAGGACAACACAATTACTAACTCATCTATAGGGTTTTGATTATTATAGAATATTAAACAAAGCACATAAAAACCATACTAAAAGGATATTTTGGACTAGAATAGGGTTTTTGTCTGTTTGTTTTTTCAATAAAAAAGTTAAAGAAAAAATATGGGAACAGGGAGAGTATATAAGTTCTAAAGGGCAAAAATTATACATATTTACTTTTAAAAGTTATATGCAGTTGAAATTATACTGTATGTATTATCAAATAATGTTCATTTTTATTTTATCAAAAATTTCAACATACCAGATGTAATCTATAATGCTTAGGCTTAGAAAATGAGACAATTCCAATGCCAGGCCATGGACAGACACCAGCTGCAGCTGGGTCTTTACAGATCTCAAGTGAAAAACATGTCATCACAACAAACTTCCCTGGGGTCAGTTTTATTGGGATTAGAAATTTCTTCTCCTATTAACAATGTATGTAGCATTGTTTATATTGTAGCGTTGACATTTCAGAAATTGTTGATATTTCCAAAAGAGCCATCTGATAAGATATTTTGAAATTATTTGAACTGAGGATAACCCGTGGCTTCTTGTCAAATTAAGCTCTTGTTGAATGCCTAGAGAGCGAGGATGAAGTGGAAGCCGAGAACAGACCTGTAGGAAGTAGGAATGCAAAATTGAATGAATTGATGCTGAGGCACTGACAGAACCAAGATCTTCACTAAAATTTTTACATTGCACCTTTTCAGATGAAAGCTACATGTAAAATCTGTGCTATGTAAAAGAAAAATTGTAATTACAAAATTAATAGTTAATACTCTCTCTCATGAGTAGGTATATAATCATGTCAGAGGGATCCAATTGTGCCTCATCCGATAAGATACAGTCAAATGGGCTATAAGAGTTAGAAAAAGCAAAGTAACAAAACAGGCAAAATTTTTGTATAAGGTATAAGGAAGGGATCCAGTTTCAGCTTTCTACATATGACTAGCCAGTTTTCCCAGCACCATTTATTAAATAGGGAATCCTTTCCCCATTGCTTGTTTTTCTCAGGTTTGTCAAAGAACAGTTAGTTGTAGATATGTGGTGTTATTTCTGAGGGCTCTGTTCTGTTCCATTGATCTATATCTCTGTTTTGGCACCAGTACCATGCTGTTTTGGTTACTGTAGCCTTGTAGTATAGTTTGAAATCAGGTAGCGTGATGCCTCCACCTTTGTTCTTTTGGCTTAGGATTGACTTGGCGATGCGGGCTCTTTTTGGTTCCATATGAAGTTTAAAGTAGTTTTTTGCAATTCTGTGAAGAAAGTCATTGGTAGCTTGATGGGGATGGCATTGAATCTATAAATTACCTTGGGCAGTATGGCCATTTTCATGATATTGATTCTTCCTACCCATAAGCATGGAATGTTCTTCCATTTGTTTGTATCCTCTTTTATTTCCTTGAGCAGTGGTTTGTAGTTCTCCTTGAAGAGGTCCTTCACGTCCCTTGTAAGTTGGATTCCTAGGTACTTTATTCTCTTTGAAGCAATTGTGAATGGGAGTTCACTCATGATTTGGCTCTCTGTTTGTCTGTTATTGGTGTATAAGAATGCTTGTGATTTTTGTACATTGATTTTGTATCCTGAGACTTTGCTGAAGTTGCTTATCAGCTTAAGGAGATTTTGGGCTGAGACAATGGGGTTTTCTAGATACACAGTCATGTCATCTGCAAAGAGGGACAATTTGACTTCCTCTTTTCCTGATTGAATACCCTTTATTTCCTTCTCCTGCCTAATTGCCCTGGCCAGAACTTCCAACACTATGTTGAATAGGAGTGGTGAGAGAGGGCATCTCTGTCTTGTGCCAGTTTTCAAAGGGAATGCTTCCAGTTTTTGCCCATTCAGTATGATATTGGCTGTGGGTTTGTCATAGATAGCTCTTATTATTTTGAGATACGTCCCATCAATACCTAATTTATTGAGAATTTTTAGCATGAAGGGTTGTTGAATTTTGTCAAAGGCCTTTTCTGCATCTATTGAGATAGATGGATTAAAGACTTAAATGTTAGACCTAAAACCATAAAATCCCTAGAAGAAAACCTAGGCATTACCATTCAGGACATAGGCATGGGCAAGGACTTCATGTCTAAAACACCAAAAGCAATGGCAACAAAAGCCAAAATTGACAAATGGGATCTAATTAAACTCAAGAGCTTCTGCACAGCAAAAGAAACTACCATCAGAGTGAACAGGCAACCTACAAAATGGGAGAAAATTTTTGCAACCTACTCATCTGACAAAGGGCTAATATCCAGAATCTACAATGAACTCAAACAAATTTACAAGAAAAAAACAAACAACCCCATCAAAAAGTGGGCAAAGGACATGAACAGACACTTCTCAAAAGAAGACATTTATGCAGCCAAAAAACACACGAAAAAATGCTCATCATCACTGGCCATCAGAGAAATGCAAATCAAAACCACAATGAGATACCATCTCACACCAGTTAGAATGGCAATCATTAAAAAGTCAGGAAACAACAGGTGCTGGAGAGGATGTGGAGAAATAGGAACACTTTTATACTGTTGGTGGGACTGTAAACTAGTTCAACCATTGTGGAAGTCAGTGTGGCAATTCCTCAGGGATCTAGAACTAGAAATACCATTTGACCCAGCCATCCCATTACTGGGTATATACCCAAAGGACTATAAATCATGCTGCTATAAAGACACATGCACACGTATGTTTACTGCGGCACTATTCACAATAGCAAAGACTTGGAACCAACCCAAATGTCCAACAATGATAGACTGGATTAAGAAAATGTGGCACATATACACCATGGAATACTATGCAGCCATAAAAAATGATGAGTTCATGTCCTTTGTAGGGACATGGATGAAATTGGAAATCATCATTCTCAGCAAACTATCTCAAGGACAAAAAACCAAACACCGTATGTTCTCACTCATAGGTGGGAATTGAACAATGAGAACACATGGACACAGGAATGGGAACATCACACTCTGGGGACTGTTGTGGGGTGGGGGGAGGGGGGAGGGACAGCATTAGAAGATATACCTAATGCTAAATGACGAGTTAATGGGTACAGCACACCAGCATGGCACATGTATACATATGTAACAAACCTGCACTTTGTACACATGTACCCTAAAACTTAAAGTATAATAATAAAATAAAATAAAATAAAATAAAATAAAATAAAAAACAGGCAAAATATGCAAGTGCAAGAGGGATATTGATTTTAGCTTCCTTTTTGGCACAAGTGACCCTGTCCCCTTTAAAGCATAACTGTAAGAACCTGAGGCACTGGGTTTTTTAGATGCCACAGGCATAGAGGATTCCTTGATCTCACTATTTCCCAAATTGACTTAACAATGGCCTGAGAAACACTTTTTGGAATATATTTTGTAAAAGAGTATTGACCTGTATACAATATATTGCCAAGTAGCGGAACACTATGTATAAGATATTAACAATTAGGTCATTATGTATTTTATATAGACCTTATATATAAAATATAAATATATGTAAAATATATTTATGTATTTTATCATTATATATACATATACCGTCAATCCTTATTCGTGGATTCCATATTGGTGAAATTCCTATTTGCTACAGTTTACTTGTAACCCCAAAATAACACTCAAGACACTTTCCCAATCATTCTTGGACATATGCAGAGCAGCAAAAAATCTGAGACCCCCATACTCATGTTCAGAGCTGAGGTCAAAGGTCAAACGAGGCAATATTCCACCTTCTTGTTTCAGCTCTCATATTGTAAACCCATGTCCTATCCTTTTCACATTTTATTTAGTGCCACGTTTTTCTGCATTTTGTTTGTGATGTCACTGTTTAAAATGGCCCCCAAGCATAACACTGAGTTGCTATCTAGTGCTCTGAAGGAGAAGGCTATGATTTGCCTTACAGAGAAAATGTGTGTTAGATAAGCTTCCATCGGGCCTGAGCTATGGTGCTATTGGCCATGAGTTCAATGTTAATAAATCAAAATGATATTAAACAGTGTCTTTATACAGGACACACATAAAACAAGGTTATATATTGACTGATTGACAAAAATGTTGTGACCAGAAGTTCACAGGAGCCGAACCTTGTATTTCTTCTAGTAGTAATGGCTCAGTATTCACTAATTCCGTGTTTGTAGCAACTTTATAAACTATTACCACTGTGAATAATAAGAATGGATGATATACACAAATGAGTCAAAAAAACTTTAGGAACTTTAATTTCTTAACTTTAATTTCTTAGCCTGAATAAGAGCCACCTCTGGAAGACATTCATTTTTTCAGTCAATAAATATGTATTGAGTTCTTACTCTGTGCTGGGTATAACACTCTAACCCAAGCTTGTCCTACCCACAGCCCATGGGCTGCATGTGGCCCAGGACGGCTTTGAATGTGGTCCAACACAAATTCATAAACTGCCTTAAAACATTATGAGATTTTTGCTGGATTCCTGGCAAGATGGACAAATAGAAACAACTCTGGTCTGCAGCTCCCTGTGAAATTGGCACAGAAGGCAGGTGATTTCTGCATTTCCAACTGAGGTACACAGTTCATCTCATTGGGAATGGTTGGACAGTGGGTACAGCCCAGGAGGGCACCGAACCAGGGTGGGGCATTGCCTCACCCAGGAAGTGTTAGGGGTCGGGAAACTCCCTCTCCTAGCCAAGGGAAGCCATTAGGGGCTGTACCGTGCGCTTTGGCCTAGATACTGCGCTTTTCCCATGGTCTTTGCAACACATAGACCAGGAGATTCCCTCCAGTGCCTAGACCACCAGGGGCCTGGGTTTCAAGCACAAAACTGGGCAGCCGTTTGGGCAGACACTGAGCTAGCTGCAGGAGGTTTTTTTCATACCCCAGTGGTGCCTGGAACACCAGCGAGACAGAACCGTTCACTCCCCTGGAAAGGGGGCTGAAGCCAGAGAGCCAAGTGGTGTGGCTCAGTGGGTCCCACTCCCACGGAGCCCAGCAAGCCAAGTTCCACTGGCTTGAAATTCTCGCTACCAGCACAGCGGTCTGAGCTTGACCTGGAATGCTCGAGCTTGGTGGGGGGAGGGACATCTGCCATTGCCGAGGCTTGAGTAGGGTTTTACCCTCACAATGTAAACAAAGCCACCAGGAAGTTCGAACTGGGAGGAGCCTACCGCAGCTCAGCAAGGCAGCTGCAGCCAGACTGCCTCTCTAGACTCCCTCCTCTCTGGGAAAGGCATCTCTGAAAAAAAAGGCACCAGCTCAGTCAGGGACTTATAGATAAAACCTCCATCTCCCTGGGACAGAGCACCTGGGGGAAGGGGCAGCTTTGGGCCCAGCTTCAGCAGACTTAAACCACCCAGCCTGATGGCTCTGAAGAGAGCAGCAGATCTCCCAGCACAGCGTTCAAGCTCTAATAAGGGATAATCTGCCCTCTCAAGTGGGTCCCTGACCCCCGTGTGTCCTGACTGGAAGATACCTCCCAGTAAAGGCCGACAGACACCTAATACAGGAGAGCTCTGGCTGGCATCTGCAGGTGCCCCTCTGGGACAAAGCTTCCAGAGGAAGGAACAGGCAGCAATCTTTGCTGTTCTGCAGCCTCTGCCAGTGATACCCAGGCAAACAGGGTCTGGAGTGGACCTTCAGTAAACTCCAGCAGACCTGCAGCAGAGGGGCCTATTAGAAGGAAAACTAACAAATAGAAAGGAATAGTAGCAACATCAACAAAAAGGACGTCCACTCAGAGACCACTTCTGAAGGTCACCGACTTCAAAGACCAAAGGTAGATAAATCCACAAAGATAGGGAGAAACCAGTGCAAAAAGACTGAAAAATCCGAAAATTAGAACGCCTCTTCTCCTCCAAAGGAACACAACTCCTCGCCAGCAAGAGAACAAAACTGGACAGAGAATGAGTTTGAAAATTGACAGCAGGCTTCAGAAGGTGGGTAATAACAAACTCCTCCAAGCTAAAGGAGCATGTTCTAACCCAATGCAAGGAAGCTAAAAACCTTGAAAAAAGGTTAGACAAATTGCTAACTGCCATTTTAGAGAAGAACATAAATGACCTGATGGAGCTGAAAAACACAGCACGAGAACTTCATGAAGCATACACATGTATCAATAGCTGAATCAATCAAGCAGAAGAAAGGATATCAGAGACTGAAGATCAACTCAATGAAATAAAGTGAGAAGACAAGATTAGAGAAAAAAAGAGTAAAAATAAATGAACAAAGCCTCCAAGAAATGTGGGACCATGTGAAAAGACCAAATCTACCTTTGATTGGTGTACCTAAAAGTGACACAGGGAACAGAACCAAGTTGGAAAACACTCTTCAGGATATTATCCAGGAGAACTTCAGCACCTAGCAAGACAGACCAACATTCAAATTCAGGAAATACAAAGAACACCACAAAGATACTCCTGGAGAAGAGCAACCCCAAGACACATAATCGCCATATTCACCAAGGTTGAAATGAAGGAAAAAATGTTAAAGGCAGCCAGAGAAAGGTCGGGCTACCCACAAAGGGAAGCCCATCAGACTAACAGCAGATCTTTTGGCAGAAACCCTACAAGCCAGAAAAGAGTGGGGGCCAATAGTCAACATTCTTAAAGAAAATAATTCTCAACCCAGAATTTTATATCCAGCCAAACTAAGCTTCATAAGCAAAGGAGAAATAAAATCCTTTACAGACAAGGAAATTCTGAGAGATTTTGTCACCACCAGCCACCAGACCTGCTTTACAAGAGCTCCTAAAGGAAGTACTAAACATGGAAAGGAACAACTGGTACCAGCCACTGCAAAAACATGCCAAAGTGTAAAGATCGTCAATGATATGAAGAAACTGTCTCAACTAATGAGCAAAATAACCAGCTAGCATCATAATGGCAGGATCAAATTCACACATAACAATATTAACCTTAAATGTAAATGGGCTAAATGCCCCAATTAAAATGCCCCCAGGCTGGAAAATTGGATAAAGGGTCAAGACCCATTGGTGTGCTGTATTCAGGAGACCCATCTCATGTGCAAAGACACACATAGGCTCAAAATAAAGGGATGGAGGAATATTTACCAAGCAAATGGAAAGCAAAAAAAAAAGCAGGGGTTGCAATCCTAGTCTCTGATAAAATGGACTTTAAACCAACAAAGATCAAAAGAGACAAAGAAGGGCATTACATAATGGTAAAAGGATCAATGCAACAAGAAGAGCTAACTATCCTAAATATATATGCACCCAATACAGGAGCACCCAGATTCATAAAGTGAGTTTTTAGAGACACACAAAGAGACTTAGACTCCCACACAATAATAGTGGGAGACTTTAACACCCCACTGTCAATATTAGATCAATGAGAAAGAAAATTAACAAGGATATCCAGGACTTGAACTCAGCTCTGGACCAAGCAGACCTAATAGACATCTACAGAACTCTCCACCCCAACATTCCATGCTCATGGATAGGAAGAATCGATATTGTGAAAATGGCCATATTGCCCAAAGTAATTTATATATTCAATGCTATCCCCATCAAGCTACCATTGACTTTCTTTACAGAATTGGAAGAAACTGCTTTAAATTCCACATGGAACCAAAAAGAGCCCGCATAGCCAAGACGATCCTAAGCAAAAAGAACAAAGCTGGAGGCATCACACAACCTGACTTCAAACTATACTACAAAGCTACAGTAACCAAAACAGCATGGTACTGCTACCAAAACAGACATATAGACCAATGGAACAGAACAGAGGCCTCAGAAATAATGCCACACATCTACAACCAACTGATCTTTGACAAACCTGACAAAAACAAGCAACAGGGGAAAGATTCCCTATTTAATAGAAAACTGACTAGCCATATGCAGAAAGCTGAAACTGGATCCCTTCCTTACACTTTATAAAAAAATTAACTCAAGATGGATTAACGACTTAAACCTAAGATCTAAAACCATAAAAACCCTAGAAGAAAACCTAGGCAGTACCATTCAGGACAAGGCATGGGCAAAGACTTCATGACTAAAACACCAAAAGCAATGGCAACAAAAGCCAAAATTGACAAATGGGATCTAATTAAACTAAACAGCTTCTGCACAGCAAAAGAAACTATCATCAGAGTGAACAAGCAACCTACACAATGGGACAAAATTTTTGCAATCCATCCATCTGACAAAGGGCTAACATTCAGAATCTACAAAGAACTTAAACAAATTTACAAGAAAAAACAAACAACCCCATCAAAAAGTGGGTAAAGGATATGAACAGATACTTCTCAAAAGAAGACATTTATGCAGCCAACAAACATATGAAAAAAAGCTCATCATCACTGGTCATTAGAGAAATGCAAATCAAAACCACAATGAGATAACATCTCATGCCAGTTAGAATGGTGATCATTAAAAAGTCAGGAAACAACAGATGCTAGAGAGGATGTGGAGAAATAGGAACATTTTTACACTGTTGGTGGAAGTGTAAATTAGTTCAACCATTGTAGAAGACAGTGTGACGATTCCTCAAGGATCTAGAACTAGAAATACCATTTGACCCAGGAATTCTATTACTGAGTATATGCCCAGAGGATTATAAATCATTCTACTATAAAGACACATGCACACGTATGTTTATTGCAGTATTATTTACAATAGCAAAGTCATAGAACCAACCCAAATGCCCATCAATGATAGACTGGATAAAGAAAATGTGGCACATATACACCATAGAAAACTACGCAGCCATAAAAAATGATGAGTTCATGTCCTTTGCAGAGACATGGATGATGCTGGAAACCATCATTCTCAGCAAACAAACACAAGAACAGAAAAACAAACACCACATGTTCTCACTCATAAGTGGGAGTTGAACAATGAGAACACATTGACACAGGGAGGAGAATATCACACATGGGGGCCTGTCACGGGGCTGGGGGTCTAGGGGAGGGATAGCATTAGGAGAAATACCTAATGTACATGATGGGTTGATGGGTGCAGCAAACCACCATGGCACGTGTATACCTACGTAGCAAACCTGCATGTTCTGCACATGTACCCCAGAACTTAAAGTGTAATAAAAAAAGTTAAAAAAAAATTATGAGATTTTTTTCGCAATTTTTTTTAGCTCATCAGCTATTGTTACTGTTCATGTATTTTATTGTGGCCCAAGACAATTCTTCTTCCTCCAATGTGGCCTGGGGAAGCCAAAAGATTGGATACCTCTGCTTAATCATTTTAGCAAATATATACACTGTCCTGACTTTCTGAAAGACTGTGGTCTAGCCAGCAGGGCCACCATTTCCATATATTATATAATGTAACACCTGAGTGGAGAGCACAGACTTAGCCAAATAATCCCATTGGTGAATGAATGATTGCAAGCTTGATAAATGCTTGGAAAGAGAAGAACATGGTTCTCTAAGAAGTCAGCCTGCTTAGATGGAAGATGGGAGGTGGGCTGGATAATCTAATGAGAAGATTGAGTGAAAGGAGCATGACATTCCATAGAAACTGAGAGAAGACCATCAGGCCCAAAGCAAAAGGAAAGAAAAATAATCCAAACTAAAGCTGGAGAGACAGCAGGGGGTAAACTTATAATCCAAGCTTTATAAGCCAAGCTAAGAAATTTCAGTTTTATTCCAAGCACAATGAGAAACCACTAATAAGGGTTGATTAGATTATTTACCTTATACAATCACTCTAGCTACGGCATTACTGGAAGGCAGAGGAGGTGGTCAGAATCAATGTGGGGAGAACAGCTAAACTATCACAACCTCCCTCAAGTGTCTCTTAAGTAAAAATATAGCCTAACAAATACATAAACATAAATGTACAGAGCAGAGCTGACCTTACACAGAGGGAAGAATGATGAGAAAAATCAGCATGGCCATAATCAAGAGTTTTATAGCCTTTGTTCTAAAAATTATAAACCGTGGGAATACTGTGATGACTTCTTTTTATAAATATATATCTGAATTTACTTTCAAATGCATACTTAACCTTCTTTACTGTGGTTTCCCTTGTTTTCAAAAGTTTTATTTGAGTCTCCCTTCAAATGTCATTATTCCCCCATTTTCACAAAATCTGCTTTATGAAAGCAAACCACTTTTTGAATGTATAAATATTCTTATGAATACAATGATTTCCCTCATCTGTGAATCCCAAAGCAATTTCTCTGGAAAGGATGGAGGTGGCAGGGAATTTTTAGTTATAACCATGAATTAAAGGTAATCTATATAACTCACAATTTAAGACATCTAGATTTTGCTGTGGATGCTCCCTTTTTTCCTGTATCAGACATATTAATAAATGGTAAAAGTTGTATTTCAGAGGAGGAAGTGAGGAAAGACACGGAAAGGAGCATTGAACAGAAGAAGGAAAAAGAAGAACACTCCTTCCCACGTGACCTTGTTTGGATCCTGATTTGGCCTTGTTTGGATCCTGAATTGTAAACAGACCTTCTTAAGACAAGCAGGGAAATTTGAATATGGACTGGTGGAATTGTATGATCTTGAGACATTTTGTTGGGTGTTATAATGCCAGGGTAGTATGTAAAAATATATTTAAGGCCAAGTATGGTGGCTCACACCTGTAATCCCAGCACTTTGGGAGGTCAAGGAAAGAGGATCACTTGAAGCCAGGAGTTCAAGACCAGCCTGGGAAACACAGCAAAAATAAAATAAAATAGTTAGCTGGGTGTGGTTGTGTGCCTGTAGTTCTAGCTACTTGGGAGGCTGAGGAAGAAGGATCACTTGAGTCCAGGAGGTCAAGACTGCAGAGAACCATGAACATGCCACTGTACTCCAGCCTGCATGATAGAGTGAGACCCTGTCTCTATGAAAAAAGGAGAAAAAAATTATTCAAAAGTTTTAAATAGAGATGCAGATTCAAGCATTATGTGTAAACTAACATGATATCTAGGATTTGCTTTCTAATACTCCAGAAAAGGGATAAGATAAATAAAAGGTGATTGGCAAAATGCTAGTAATTATTGAGGATGAGTAGTAGTACATAGTGATTCATTATACAGTCATATGTCACTTAACAACTGGGATACATTCTAAGAAATTCATTGTTGGGTGATTTTGTGGTCATGTGAATATCATAAAGCGAACATAACACAAATCTAGATGTATAGCCTACGGTACACCTAGGCTATATGGTATAGTCTATTGCTCCTAGGCTACAAACCTGTACAGCATGTTACTGTACAGAATACTGTGGCAATTGTAACATGATGGTATTTGTATATCTAAAAATATCTAAACAGAAAAGTACAGTAAGAATACAGAATTAGGCCAGGTGCGGTGGTTCATGCCTGTAATCCTAGCACTTTGGGAGGCCAAGGCAGTCAGATGGCCTGAGCTCAGGTTCAAGACCAGCCTGGGCAACATGGTGAAACCCCATCTCTACTAAAATACAAAAAAAATTAACTGGGCATGGCGACATGCGCCTGTAGTCCCAGCTACTCAGGAAGCTGAGGTAGGAGAATTACTTGAACCTGGGAGGCAAATGTTGCAGTGAGTCAAGATTACGCCATTGCACTCCATCCTGGGTGACAGAGCGAGACTCCATCTCCATAAAAAAAAAAAAAAAAGAATACAGAATTATACTCTTATAGGACCACCGTTAAATATATAGTTCATCATTGACCAAAATATCATTATGCGATTATGCAATACATGGCTGTGCTTGTTCTTTAGTTTTATATGTGCTTAAAAACTGAGGTAAAAGGAGGCAGAAGCCAAATTGCAGTGGGCTGAAGAGTGACAGGAAAAATACTTTTATGTTTTGCTATCTCAACCTCTTCAATGCATCTTTATGAAATGCTAAGCTTTGTTCTGACTGGGATTTGGGAAATTAAGACAGTGAATTGTGTTCACGGTTGGGAGGGTGATCTGGTTTGGCTGTGTCCCCACCCAAATCTCATCTTGAATATAGCTCTCATAATTCCCAGGTGTTGTAGGAGGAACTTGGTGGGAGATAATTGAATCATGGGGGTGGTTTCCCCCATACTGTTCTTGCAGGAGTGAATAAGTCTCACAAGATCTGATGTTTTTATAAGGAGTTTCCCCTTACACTTGGCTCTTTCTCTCTCTTGCCTGCCGCCATGTAAGACATGCCTTTCACCTTCGGTCATGATTGTGAGGCCTCCCCAGCCATATGGAACTGTGAGTCCATTAAATCTCTTTTTCTTTATAAATTACCTAATCTCAGGTATGTCTTTATCAGCAGTGTGAAAACAGACTAATACAGAGAAGATATTGGTGCAGCCTCATTTTTAGGGAGACAGTGGTCTAGGAACCCCAGGAGGTGGCCAATAGCACAGGACACAGCAGTTGCTGGTAGAACATTGAGCACCAGCCAGGAGTCCTGCCATGCTGAAAGTGGAGACAAAGGTGGTAAGATGGATTTGTGGAACTTGTTACAATTCCTTTAAAGTCCCAGATATGACTAGGGGAAGTGAACGTGGTCAATGAAGCACTTACAGTGTTCTGAAAACTGAGTGCACAGACTCAAGAAGCAGGCTTGAAAGGGGAAGGCATGCCCTGGGGCTGGACAAACCAGGAGCCAAGAAATTAGATACACACACACAGATAAAAGCTAACACGTACAAAGCACTCATCTTGAGTCACGCACTGTTCTAAACTCTTTACATATATTCATTTATTCCTCTGTGAGTAGATATTATTCTATTTGACAAGTACAGAAACTGAGGAACAAAGAGATTCTGTAGCTTGCCTAATTTGGCAAATTCTAACCCAAGTATTCTGACTTCAAACTCCTGCTTTTCACCTGTATTCTATACTATTCTTTACCCCAAACACACACACACCCTTAGGAATAACAACCAGACAGACACTCAGTAATATGTTTGTGGGTGAATATTTTTTTCTTTATGTTTGTCCATTTTTTAGGTTTTGTGAGTTAAACATATTATTTACATCTTTATTTTTAAATCCATAAATATATGTTTTAAATGAGGCCTTTCCTTGTTATAAATTCTCAAAATATTAATGTGAGATTTTGCCTCAATTAAATGAAAGTAAAAGTCCTTTCTGGAAGCATTTTTGATTTATGCTCATGAAAGGATGTTCCCTAAGAATAGGAAAGTACTATGAGATAGAAAATGTGACTATGAACATGGAAGAGCCCCAGGAAAATGCTCCTGTGTGGTCAGAGACCTCTTGACACTACAACAGAGAGATGGGATTAACACAGTGTGGTGAATTGCAAAAATGGCCAAAAATATTTCCGCCCTAGTATCTATGCTCCCTTGCAATGAGACTTTGCAGGAAGGGAAGGACCCCAGAAAGAGAAATAAAAGCCATCCAAAATACTTGCTACATCTCTGTTTTACTTTGAACCAGCACTGATCCAGGTAGATAATCACATGTTAGAAGGGCAGATTTGCTGCGGGAAACAAAAGATTAAGAAACATCATACAGAGAACTGCAAAGCTCCTAGTGTGACCACTAAGGATCATTGTCCACTCATTTCCTCTCTTTCCAATAAGACATTCTTCGGATTCAAATGTCAGGGAAGTCAATTTCATCTTCATACTATTTTCCCACTGTTCATATTGCCAGGGAGAACTGAGCATGGCCACTGGATAAAGGTAACATTTTTATTTCTTCTTTAGTGTCATTCCCTGTGAGGATGTTTCTGAACCATGCAAATTTTAAATGCTATGTGTTTAACAATATGTGGGGAAGCACATAGGGGTTTTTTAAGTTATAAATAAACTATGGAAAGTAAGTGTATGCAGTACTGTTGAAACAGAATAGCCCTTATGAATTACATTATTCAGAGCCCCTCTATCCTCCATCACTCCTATGGTCGCACCATAGTCATCTCCTGAAGCAACAGTCACTGAGTTAGACCATAGCTTCCTAATCTTCTACCTCATCAGAACTTCCAGTCCATTGGCCCATCCACCTTTCCCAGCCGTCGGCCCATCCTGGCTTCCTGCTCACCCTATGCAATTCACATGCCAAGAACTATCCTTTCCATATTTCAGTTTCTCACATTTCCCTGGCTAAACTCTAGTGCTGGATATGTCCAATCACCCACCTGCCTCATACACATACCTGAGCTTCTGGTCATATTTGAGAAAAATCCCCAAAGGCTTCTCTAGTCAGCTTGCTCTGCACTATCACTACTGCAATGGCTAATTTTAGGTGTCAAATACACCTCGAAAGCTGGTAAAGCATTATTTCTGGGTGTGTCTGTGAAGGTGTTTCCAGAGGAGACTGGCATGTGCATCTGTGAACTGAGTGGGGTTAGATCCACCCTCAATGTGAGTAGGCACCATCCAATCGACTGAGGGCCCAGATACAACAAAAAGACAGAGGAAAGGCAGATTCACTTTTTCTCTGGGACATCCTTTTTCTCCTGCCTTTGGACATCAGATCTCCAGGTCCTCTGGCCTTGGGCCTCCAGAACCTGTACCAGTGTTCGTCCTACCACCACTACCACCGCCACCATGTTCTCAGGCCTTCAGCTTCATACCAAGTCATACCACCATCAGCTTACTTGGTTCTGAGGCTTTCAGACTTGGACTGAGCCATGCTACCAACATTCCTGGGTTTCCAGCTTGCAGGCAGCCTACTGTGGGACTTTCCAGCCTCCATAATCATGTGAGCCAATTCCCCTAATAAATTTCCTATCAGATATCTATATATCTATACAGCCAGCCTCTGTATCCACCAGTTATGAATCTGTGGATTCAACCAACTGCAGACCAAAAATATAGTATTCAGATTGAAAATATAGTATTTACAGGATGCAGAACCCATGGATAGAAAGGGTTGACTTTTTGTATCTATAGGTTCAGCCAGGCCAAGTGCGGGACTTGAACATCCATGGATTTCGGTATCCATGGGGCAGGGGGGGCGGGGGAGGAGGGGGTCCTGAAACTAATTCCCTGCAGATACCAAAGGACAACTGTATATTTATATTGATATAGATATGAATATATAGATATATATCCTATTAGTTCTGAGTCTCTGAAGAACCCTGATCATATAACTACTTAAACCTAAAACATTTTTCTACTTTCTTCAAACATCTAATCTCCCCTTTAACCTCCTCACTCCCAGCAGATAATCTCACCTCTTACTTACTACAGAGAAAAAACACTATCAAATGAAAACTCCATCAACTTTCCTTTCCTCCTTCCCTCCTGTATGATTAAGAGTACTCTCCTGTCTAAAAACTATCCCTCTCACCCATGTTCTGAATCCCATTCCCCCATCATCTTAGGGTCTTCTAGCTAGTAAATAACAGCCCACCCTCATTCCAACCTCACTTCCCGTCTCTCTGCTCTACTGACTTCTTCAGGTCAGCATTTGAGCAGATACAAGGCTTTCTTTAAAGTGATAGTTAATTGTATGTGTCAACTTGACTGAGCTAAAGGATGCCGAAATAGCTGGTTAAATATTACTTCTGGATGTGTCTGTGAGGGTGTTTTGGAAAAGACTGGCATTTGAACTGGTAAAGAAGATCACCCTCCCCAATTTTGGTAGGCATTATCCAGTCCATAGAGAGCCTAAAGAGAATAAAAAGGCAGGTGAATTTGCTCTCTCACTGCTTGAACTGAGACATCCATTTTCTCCAGTCCTCAGACATCGGTGCTCCTGATTCTAATGTCCTCAGACATCAGCGCCTGATTCTCAGGCCTTAGAACTCAGACCAAAACTTACACCATTGGCCCCCTGGTTATCAGACCTTCAAACTCTTACTGGGCTTTAATATCATTGGCTCATCTGGTTCTCAGGGCTTTGGGCTTGAAATGGAACTTACATCAGCAGCTTTCCTGGGCCTCCAGCTTGCCAATGACAGATATTGGGATTTCTCAGCCTTCATAATCACAAGAGCCAAAGCCTCATAATAAATCTTTTTCTTTGTATCTATCTATATCTATATATCTAGGAGAACCCTAATACATCTTCCATCATATATATATGTAACACCCAATCAAGTAGAACATATAATATATGTAGCATCCAATCAAACAAGCGTCCAAATCAAGTAGCCCACCCCCATCCTCTGATCCTTAATAAAAGCCAATGGGATATAGATATAGATATAGATATAGATATAGATATAGATATAGATATAGATACAATCTCCACTTATGCCCCATCTACCCTCTTCTCTTTTCCCTCCTTCGCAGTTAAACGTCTCCAGAGAGTTACATACCTTAACAATCTCTATTCATCACCATCCACTCTTTCAAATCTGGAGTCTACTCTTACCAGTCCTGTATAACAGCTGTCACTAAGATCAACAATGATCACCATGTCAAAATCCAGTTGGAATGGAAAACTAGAAAAATTTCCTCAAGGAGCTTAAATTGATCACCTTGTCATGATTGCCCATCTTCCCTTAGCAAAAACTGTAAATACAGAAATTATAGAAACTGTCAGCTTATCACAAAAACTCTAATGAAAAATAGCTTGCAGTCACATTTATGGAGTAACAACAAAAATTTAGCAAAGCTAAGTACTAAAAGTAGAAGAAAATTTCATAATACATACAGCTTGCTAAAGAAAGCCACAGATTTGTACTTGTTTTAATTTTTCTTTAATAACTTTCACATGGTAAAAATGCCTGCTTGTTCAATAACTAAAACAAAAGGTATACAAGGAAAACAATCATCCAAATCAAGTAGCCTGCCCCCATCCTCTGATCCTTAATAAAAACCAGTGGAATACTCTTCCATATCTTCCTCCCAGTCACAAAAACATATACAAGCATGTGAATACATACATAGGGGTTTGGCTTGTTTGCTGGTTAGCTATTTGGTCAGTGTGGTTGGGTGGTTGGTTGGTTGGTTTTCTTCAATATACTTTATTTTCTAGAATAGTTTTAGGTACACAGAGAAATTGAGCAGAAAGTACACAGAGTGCTCATATGCTCTCTTCCTCCCACCCCAACATCGCTTCCCCAACTATCAGCATCCAGCACCAGAGCAGTCCATTTGTTATCATCAATGAACCTACACTGACACATCATTATCACCTAATGTCCATAGTTTATATTAGGGCTCACTCTTGGTATTATACATTCTATGGGTTTTGACATACATAATATCATATCCACAGTTACAGTATGTAACTGTGGTTACATACTGTAACCACAGTTACAGTATGGTACAGAATCATTTCATGACCCTAAAAATCCTCTGTGCTCTGCTTCTTCATCCCCCCCTGCCTCCTAAATGCTGGCAATCACTGATCTTTTTACTGTCTCTATAGTTTTCCTTTCCAAAATGTCATACAGTTGGAATTATACAGTATGTAGCCTTTTCAGATTGGCTTCTTTAATAAGCCTTTAAGATTCTTCCATGTCTTTTCATATGATTAGGAGGACTCTCCTGTCTAAAAATAATGGAATAAACAATGGAATAATATTCCATTGTCTGGATGTATCACAGTTTGTCAGTTCACCTAGGAAGGACATCTTGATTACTTCCAAGCTTTGACAAATACGGATAAGGATGCTATATACAACCATCTGCTGGTTTTGTGTGAACCTAGGTTTTCAACTCATTTGGAAATACCAAGGAATGCAACTGCTGTCATGTATGATAACAGTATCCCAGCTGTCTTCCAAAGTGGCTGTACCATTTTGCATTTCCACCAGCTATGAACGAGAGTTCCTGTTGTCCCATGTAAGTTTGTTTTTATAGAAATAAAATAATTCTACAGACATTACTCTATATATTCCTTTTTTTTCGTAACATAAATCATGGATCTCCCATAAACCACTGATACAGACTACATTCTTTTGTCTTAATAATTTTGTGCATATATATTTTACATATATGTATACTTTTATACATCTGTATAATTTTATATATATGTATGATTTTATATATATATATATAAGATAGCATACATATTTTCAAATTCTGGCTCCTTCATTTTACTGTGAGTAAATTAAAATCTCAATGCCTTCATTTTCTCATCTCTACAATAAAGATAATTTGGTGAAGGTTTATTGAGTTAAGATATATAATGTGTTTATAATTATACCAGATATACTAAACACTAATGTTATTATTGTAGGAAAAAGATTATTAAAGACATTGAAATGAGCCAAAGAAATTACTAAGTGTCTGTCTAGCACACCCTTCCAGGTTATATTAACCTTTCATCATCTTTGAGCTATTTTACAACTCTGTAAGTTGTAGAAAATAGAAGACAATGTAAATTATTTCTGTCCATAAAAATGCAAATTAATTTTCTCTAGAATATCATTGATTTTTCCCTCATAGATAGATCTGTTTTACATCTATTTGTAAATTCATTCCAGTATTCTTTATTTTCCTATATAATGTGTGGTTCTTTTAATTTCCCTTTGAACCAACTGTAACATTTTAACTGCCTCCTTCATTAATTAATGAGTTAAATAAACTCTTTATACATGTTCATTTTATATCTGTATGAAAGTCATGATTTTATATATTTTGTAATTGCCCTTCATATTATAGTGTTTTTTTTTTCAAGGAATGGTTGTGAATCAAAATGTTATACCCACTTTTCTATATGTACAAAAGCAAAGATACTCTCACAAAGGCAAGTGTGCAGAAAATGTGTGAAATATATAACACAAATACCTTCATTGTTAAAAGTGCTTGAAGAAATCAGCATGCTGAAGCATAAATCAACATTAAGAACTCTGCAACAACCAAGAACTGGAGTTAAACACTAAAATCCCATAAATATGTATCATGTAAATAATTATAGGTATAGGTTACAAATAAAAAGAAAAAAGGTTCTGAAATAACATATAATATTTTTAAAATACATTTAACTACAATAATATGTCTCTAAAACCCTTCCATGCCCAATCCTTTGGTAGATAGGAAATCTGATTGCATAATTACTTTGGACTATAAGAAAGAGATTCCCCTACATGCCTGAAAAACTTTCTACAAAAAAGGCATCATTAAGGGGAGGATAGACAGCCTGCCTGCTTTGTTCTCACAAATATTCATGAGCACAGAATTTTCCTTCTGGCAGCTTCTTTCTGTAGACCTTGCCGGGGAACAGACCCTCTTGTTGAGCCATAGCAATCATCTGCCTAAACTAAGGGGACCTAACAGGGTCCAGCTAATCTCTTATCTGTGTATGCTCAAAGATAATTGGCTTGATTTTGATTTGCCTGTTTTTATAAGAACACTAAGAAATGGTAAGGAATATCCACTACCTCCTCAAAATGTTTGGCAGGAAGAGGTTCTGAATAAAGTGGATTTAAAGTGGATTATGTAAAATTTGCAAAATGAATTAAGCTGATTCTGACTCAGCAATGTCTGAGCACTTACAAATTCATAAATAAGCACACCATCCATGACAAGAATATTTTTTGAATGAAAGGTAAACAGCTATAGAAGTACAGGGCCTTTGATCAGTATCTTGACAAATGAAGTACTGTAGTCCCCCCTTATCTGCAGGGGATACATTCCAAGACCCCCTGTGGATGCCTGAAATCGTGAATAGTACTGAACCCTATATACACTATCTTTTTTCCTATACATACAATAAAGTTTAATTCACAAATTATGCACTGTAAGAGATTAAAAACAATAATATAGTAGAACAATTATAACAATATACTGTAACAGGCCAGGCACGGTGGCTCATGCCTGTAATCCAGCATTTTGGGAGGCCAAGGTAGATGGATTACTTGAGGCAAGGAGTTCGAGACCAGCATGGCCAACATGGCAAAACCCCATCCGTACTAAAAATACAAAAATTAGCCAGGTGTGATGGTGCACACCTGTAATTCTAGTAACTCGGAGGCTGAGGCACAAGAAATCGCTTGAACCCAGGAGGTGGAGGTTGCAGTAAGCCGAGATTGTGCCACTACACTCCAGCTTGGGTAACAAAGCAAGATTCTGTCTCAAAATAAATAAATATATATATATATATGTGTGTGTGTGTGTGTGTGTGTGTGTGTGTACATACTGTAATAAAAGTTATGTGAATATGGCCTCTCTCTAAATATCTTATTGTACTATACTCACCCTTCTTGTGTTGATGTGAAATGATAAAATGCCTACATGATGAAATGAAGTAAGGAAGCAGGACAGCGTGAGATTTCATCATGCTACTAGCACAGTGCTCAACTTAAAACTTATGAATTGTTTGTTTCTGGAATTTTCCATTTAATATTTTTGTACTGTGGTTGACCACAGGTAACTGAAACTGCAGAAGGCAAAACTACAGATAAGGTGGGAATACTGTAATTAGTATAACAGTGACTTACTAGTCCCGCTGTGGGAAAGTATGCTAAGAAACTATAAGGAATTCACATCATATAGGCCCATTTTTTCCCACTTAAAAGAGAAAAAGATATAGCACACTTGAATACTTAATTCCTGAAATGAATTTAGAAATATAATTCTCATTTATATTTCCATTTGTAAGAAACCTTAAGAATCTATATCATTCTACCCAGAACATTTGCTTCCCAGAAGGAAATCAAGTCTTTCCCCAAAAGGGTCAAATCACTATTTTTCATGAAAAGTCAGTTAAATGCTAACCAGATATTAAGGCTTCTAAAAAGTTTATATCCATCTAGACCAGAAGTTCCCAAACTTTGTCTTTAAAGGGTCAGATAGTATTTTTGGCTTTGCAGACCATATGGTCTCTGTCATAATGTTAAATGCATTTGAACCAGAGCAACTCCATCTTGAATAGGGGCTGGGTAAAATGAGGCTGGGACTCGCTGGGCTGCATTCCCAGGAAGTTAGGTATTCCTAGCCTCTAGATGCTTATGGTTAAGGGAGCAAATTGGTAACATCTACTAAACAGACCTAGACTCAGGAATGTCCTGATATCCCAGTATCTTGAGAACAGAAGCATTTGTAATTTTGCTTTAAAGATAATAATATCAATTGCTGCAAAATATAGTAATTAAGAAAATTAATCCTTTATCACAAACTGTATTAGTCCATTTTCACATTGCTGATAAAGACATGCCTCAGACTGAGCAATTTATAAAAGAAACAGGTTTAATGGACTTACAGTTCCACATGGCTGGGGAGGCCTCACAATCATGGCGGAAGGCAAGGAGGAGAAGTCACATCTTATGTGGATGGTAGCAAGCAAAAAGAGAGCTTGTGCAGAGAAACTCCCGTTTTCAAAACCATCAGATTTCATAAGACCCATTCACTATCACAAGAACAGCATGGGAAAGATCTGCCCCATGATTCAATTACCTCACCAGGTCCCTCCCACAACATGTGGGAATTCAAGATGAGATTTCGGTGGGGACACAGAGAAACCATATCACAAACCCTTGTAGTAGAATGCCTCTCCCCATAATATAAACAAGAGGTGTACCTAGCTGGGTGCATCCCTCCTCTTGCTTTCGGGAATGCCCTGCTCTGCCTGTGGAGTAGCCATTCTTTATTCCTTTACTTTTTTAATGAACTTGCTTTCACTTTACTCTATGGACTCGCCTGGAATTCTTTCCTGCATGAGATCCAAGATTCCTCTCTTGGGGTCTGGATCAGGACCCCTTTCTGGTAACAATAACTATTCATAGTTGTGCAAAAGACTTAAGATATGCCAACAAATGGGCATGGCTGTGTGCCGATTAAACTTCATTCACAAAAGCAGGTAGAGAGAGAAATTTAGCCCTAGGGCCATTGTTTGCTGACCTCTTTCTCTAGGCCTTTCTTTTAGAACTCACAGTTCATGCAAAACAAAATGTGAGACGAAGAGCAGTGAATATTATATTCCCTATGTGTCCCTATTTTCAGAGCACAGGGTTCTTGTGCTTTCCCTAAAACTGTTCCTTAAATCATGCAGTAGCCTCTCAAGCAAGCAGAAGAGAAACTGTCTTGCTTGATAGTATTCCATACAGTTCCTCTGCATCAGTGAAGAAGATGCAGAGGATGTTTTCAGAGAAGTCTTCTGTATTAAGTGACTCAATCACACTCACTTCAAAGAGATCTCCCCACTCAAAGGCATTTTAACCTGAAGTGCCACTTCTTTCTCAAAGGATATCAAGTACCAGAGTATCTTAGCCTGCCGTCTTGTGGCAAATTGGAATATGGACAGGAAAATCACTGGACCAAGACTGGAACAAGCTGGAATACCTGCTTTGTAACAGGCTCTTTGTAACATGTGCTAGACACAGGGGCTCTACAGGGAGGCAAGAAAGCAATAGTCCCTTGCCCTCAGGGAGTTTACAACTGTAGAAGAAAAGATAGATATTAATCAGAAAAATTACATGAACATATATAAAATTACAGCTGTGAAAAATGGTCTGAAGGAGCTGTCCATCATGCTTGGAAAGTGGATAAAGTGGATTCAGCCTAGGCAGGAAAGGTGGAGAAGACATCCCTGAGGATAAGACAATTCAACTGAGGTCTGAGATGAGTAGGGATTTTCCAGGTGAACAAGTGAGAGAAGATGATTCCAGAGAGAGAAGCAGTAACTATAAAAACCATGTGGTGGAGAAAAGCTAGGGGGGACGCTGGTATGAGATAAGGCCAGGAGGTAAAGAGGGGCCAGATGGTGCAGGGGCTCAGAAGGCATGAAAGGAGGTGTTTTTATTTATCCCATAATCAGAGTGAACCTATAAAACAGTTTATGCAAGTCAGAGTGACAGAATCAGGTTTACATTTCAAAAAAGATCACACCCTGTATCAGTCAGGGTCCAATCAGGAAACAGAAACTATGCAGCAATTTGAACGGGGAAAATTTAACATCAAGGATTATTAGCTTTTTAACAGGAAATTGGAGTCACAAGGGATGGTCTGTGAGAAATAAAGAAAACTGGAGACGAGAGAGAGAAAGAATTACAAGCATAGCCGATATAAGGAACTGCCACTAACCAGGGAGGAGCCTCCTACTGAGATCTGGAGCTTGTTGGAGACGCCATGGCTGTGGCTTACTGGACAACACAGAAGTCTCAGTGGTGGAACTTACTGAAAAATGCGCCCTCTAGGGTACCAGGGAAAGCCATTCAAAAGGAGGTAACTCTCCAGAGGCACTCCATAATGAAACTGCACAAGAGCATGCCACAGGAAGCTTCTGGCCACTGGGTGCTGCTGGCCATGATGCACTACAGGAGCTGGGCTTAGGAGCCTGGCACCTGAGAAGCTGCCCACAGGAGGTGGGCCCTGGGAAATCTATGCACACTGCAGGAGGCTGCAGAGAGCCAGAGAGCCATACAGCCCAACTAGGAGAGAAAACTCCTTCCTCCTCCAGTGTCTCTCCAGTGCCCTCTGCTGACAAAGCTTAGCAACATGCCAGTTGGCAAAGGAAACATATTTAAAGGACCCAGCCAGAGAAGGCAAGGCAGAGTGGATTTGAAACTGAGGGGCCATAAATTGATAACCAGCAAACATTGGCCTCTTATATGGAGAGCTTTCTAGAAGAACAGTAAGAGTGGATGCAAGTAAACCATGTAGGAGGTGCTTAAGTAGCCCAGGAGAGGGAAGAAAAGGAGATAATTAATAACCTATAGGTTCTGGAACAAATACATGAGCAAGTTCCCAATGGATTATGGGAAGGACACCAAATAGCATGGCTTATGTCCCTGTGCTCACTGACCTTGCAGAAAAGCTGCCTCGAAAAGTATGGCTAAGAGACCAAGGAGAGTCAGCTGTCATACATGGGTCGTAAGACAAGAGATTGGCAGCACCAGCTGTGTGGAGTCCATTCTTTGTATACAAAAGGCAAAGGAGTAGTGTTGCTCCCAAGAGACAGACTTGCCAGGCTTAACAAGAACATCAGTTCCAACAGAATCCACACCCAATCCATGCAAACAAACACTGTCAAAGCCAGGCCCACAAGGGCAGGCCTTTGGATCTAAAAAATTACTAGACAACAGCGAGCATGGCTTGTGACAAGGGCTTTTGGCTGACAGCCAGCAATCCTGGCCTTTTGGGGCTTCATACAGGCCTTCGAGCTACCTGCTATCTCAAGAAAATGGGGAGAGGGGAGTCCAGGTGAGGAGATGAAGTGTCACAGCATGTCTCTGAGTCATCTCTCACGTCTCCCAAACATTAAATCTCCAAGTGGCAGAACCTGAGTTCCTACTGAGAAGCCAGGGTTAACGCAAATTTATCAACAACTATAATTTACTAAACACAAAAATAAGCATTTAGAATGGCTTCCTCTAGGCAGTAGAACCGTGGCTGGAGAGAGAAGTAGGGCAAGTGACTATTGCTTTTTAAATAAACCCTTTGGCATGGTTTAATTTTTTTTAAGACTTCACTGAAGGTGGAGAGTTTTCAATTGGATAGAGAAAGTTGTTATATGATTTTGATATTGGACTGGAATTTTAATAACTCAAATAAGATTACTTTGGGTCTAAAAGTAACTAGAAGAATTTTTATTATCTGAGAGTGACCAAAGAAGTTGTAAGAATATGCCTGAGATGGTCAGGGGGAAAAGAACAGTTTTGCTCTCCTGGTACCCCTCTGAATTCAGCTCTTTCAATATAATGGCACACACAGGAAGTGTGCTGAGAAGGAATCGCTTAGAATTGAGTTCTGCTGGTTGGTGGAACCAGGATTTCGACAAATCTGAATGTAGGGGTAGTCGTGGTTTCTGAGAGTTGAGTAAGCTCTTTTGTTCCATGAAAGTGTTGCTTGCTTGTAGGTTGGTTTGCATAATGCTGCAGTACCAAACTAAAATTCTTCTCATTTGGAAGTGTGAATCCATATCTCAAAATCAGTAGTGAAACAGACCATCCTGGTGGATTTGCAAAGCAGGACTTGGCTAAAACCTTGAATTCATTATCTGTCCATAAAGAAGATATGAGGTCATAGAATAGAGATGGCAAGAGAGGTCAGGTGACGATCCTTTGGAGAGATCTGCTGAACCCCCAACCAAAGGAGGTGGTGTGAGGGGCCTGCCTCTAACCGCAAGCTTACCAAAGAGGGCCTCCGAGGGACCACTCAGGGAGCTTGCAGTCCAAGGGATGCAGTGCACTGCTGTTTGATTCCCATCCAAGAAATCTGGAGAACAATGGTGCCTTTCAGGTGTGGCAAATTCTCAAGGCTGATTTTTTTTTCTTGTGGAGCCCTTTCAAAGTTTCCTCAAGCAATGCCTCCCCTCCAGCGGACTCCTGACAACAACCCCCTCAACTTACTCATCTGACAGTGAGGCCCCAATCCCCTTCTGCTGAGCAATCACCTTCGAGAGGAAGTGTCTTAAGGAGAATTTTTTTCCAAGTGGCCAGCCCCCTGCCACTGACCCGCTTGGCCCAGGAAAAACTCACTCATCATTGCCCTCTTGTCATCATATGGACAATTTGTTCCCAAGTCTAATTCAACCAACGAGACAGAAACTGCAAAGCTTAAACAGCTCAGTCGCCAGTCATAAATAAAACAGTGCTAGGAGAGAATAATTTTTCAACTATAAAGAGACCAAGACGAGGGAATAATTTACATTCCTGGTTTGCGTGAGTGGAGCTGCAAAAATAGCCCATCATATGTACATTACTATATTTTAACAAATTTCCTATTGGTAGACGGCTAGATTGCGACAGGAATTAACAGGAATTCCTACAAAATAAACCGGACTCAAGCCAGGCGCTGAACCTGGATGCTGACGGACACGGGAAGAGAACACCCGCCCCGCAGATCTCGGCGCCTGCGCCGGCTCGGCACCGGCTCTCCGCGGCGCGCATGCGTTACGCGATTAGCGCTATTCCTGTGGCGCTTCCACGGCCCCGGCGCGCCTCCTGCGGGAAATGCAAAACTCCCTCCTCCTCGCCTGCGGAGCCGGTTTCAAGAGAGCGAGCGGTGGGTTCTGGAATCACCCTGTCCTGCCGGAAGCGTAAGCTCCCCCGCCTACCTGGGGACTGGGCGGGGCTCCGGGGAGAGAGCCCAGGCCTCCGCAGCCCCACCAGCTCTGGCCAGGTGCGTGGTATTCGAGTGTAGATTTGTTGTGAGGGTTAAAGTACTTAAAGTTCCTTGTCTTAAAGAGCATAATAAATTGTGGCTGTTGTTACCTGCTTCCGTCACTTCTGGCGCCTGAGATTTGGTTCTTCCTCTCCAGGATTAATTTTGTTTGCTCAGTCATCTTCCACCTGCTCAAGAATTTTAACCAGTTGCCACACCTGAGGGCTTTGATTTATCCCTTCTTGGCTGGGCCTTCTCCTTCAGCCCATCTTCCCCATCATTTACAAATACCCTCCTGTCTTCTGTGCTCTGTCCCTACCTACCTCTCCTGTCCCCATCTCATGAGAGTTATCAAAGGTTATCACATTTGTCTCTTCTCCTCCCACCCCATCCACCCAACTCACTGGAATCTGGCTGCTTCTACCCACTCCACTCAAACTGCTCCCAGCAAGGTCCTCAGCGACCTGTCATGCACCCCAATGAGCACTTTTCCATGCTGCTCTCTCTGCAGCTCCTGACACATCTATCTGAAACTGCTGCAAATCCTTCTGTCATCCACAATGCTCACACTCCTGGTTTTCCAAACTCTGATCACTGTATTTGCCACAAGTGTGTCTTCCTTCCCCTGCCCATTTCTGTTGGCTCCTGCACACATGCTTCCTGGCTTTTTTTTTTTTTTCACACTCCACACTTTTATGGGGTGAAGATCTCCTTAATGCCATTGTTCTTGCCTTGCTGACTCCCAAATCTGTACCTCTAGTCTAGATCTTTCCTCTGAACTTCAAACTCTTGGCTATCCCACAGACACCGCAGACTTAGCACCCCCAAAACGTATCTTTTCCAGCAAACCTGCTTCAACTTCTGTACACTTTCTTCTTTGTCCCTCTTCTCACTGGATAACATCATGTGCTGTCTCAAGCCAGAAATCCAGGAGCCACCTTAGACTCCTCCCTCTCCATCATGCCCAGCTGTGGGCTGGGTTCCCTAGGAAACAGACTCAGAGACATTGTAGGTGGCTTATTGAGTGATGCTCTCATGAACAGCACCTGTGAGGGCTAAAGGATGCAGGACGGAGACAGGAGTTGAACAGTTAGTGAGGTTTAAACCGGGGCCTCAGCCAATGCTATGGCAAGCTCTGGACCCAGGAAGGTCCTTCAGAGCTGTTCCACGCTGAAGCCAGGAGCCACACACATATCCCTCAGTCAACCTGTCACTCAATGTGGGCTGCTCTCAGGAGGGGGCATGACCTTGGGTGAGGTGGCTCTCTCTGCTGAGGGCAATTCCTGGAGACAGACTTGGGCGAGAGCCATCAGCCGTCAAAACTCCTAGCATCTGGAGGGATGAGTGCCAAGTCTTAAAGGGAATCTGATTGTCACCATAGAACCCACAACACCCCTCATACTCAGTCACCAAATGTTTTACCTATTTCTACATTTTAATTTTCAAATAAAATCCCTCCCTTTTCAGACCACTCTATCTGAGGCACCTTGGCAGGGACAGAGCAATGGGCTGAGCAGACACAGTGCCAGTGCTCAAGAGGCTTACAATCTAGCTGAGTGAATAACCACCTAAATATATATTTTTAAACTACAATAAGTGTTCTTATTGTGTAACAGGGGAGGCTTTCCCCATCAGGGAGTGGCATAGAGGCATGGAAAGCTTCCCTGAAGAAGTATCATTTTCAATGGAATACAAAAGATGAACAGAAGTTAACTAGGTGTGTGCTTAGTTGGTTGGGAGGGGAGTGGGAAAGGTGTGGACAGGCAAATGGAATTGCCTATGCAAAGGTCCTGAGACAGGTGGGATAAGGCATTGGAGGACCTGAGAGGCCAGTGTCTCTGGAGTGCAGAAACTGAGGAGGAAGAATAAGAGATGAGGATGAAGTTAGGCACGCAAGAGCCAGATCCTACAGAGCTCATATTTGAGCCTTTTTTTCCTAAAAGTTATGAAAGCCACTGGATGATTTTAATCTCTATGTAGTAAAAATGCTGTCTTAGTTAAGCAGAATATTCAACTGCCCACAATCAAAGTCAATAAAATGGATCATATACATCTACAAAATGGTTTCAAACTAAATTCTGTTAATGTTAAATGCTAGGGGCAAAAAAAAATGTAATGCAGATATCATTATTACAATAGCCTCCTTCTCTATCTCTAGAGCCTACTTGTAGTCCCTCTAAACAATAACGCCGGCCAGGCGCGGTGGCTCACGCCTGTAATCCCAGCACTTTGGGAGGCAGAGGCGGGCAGATCACGAGGTCAGGAGATAGATACCATCCTGGCTAACACAGTGAAACCCCGTCTCTACTAAAAATACAAAAAATAAGCCGGGCGTGGTGGCGGGCGCCTGTAGTCCCAGCTACTCGGGAGGCTGAGGCAGAATGGCGTGAACCCAGGAGGCGGAGCTTGCAGTGAGCCGAGATTGCGCAACTGCACTCCAGACTGAGCGACAGAGCAAGACTCCGTCTCAAAAAAAACAAACAAACAAAAAAAAAACGCCTAGCTATTTTTGACTGCTTACTAAATGCTAAGTTTGCTAAGTGCTTTCCATAAAATATCTGGCTTAATATAACACCTTTAGGTGGGTACCATTTAGAAACTGGGTTCAGATAATATAATTCACCCAAGTTCTCACAGTCAGTAAATGGCAGACACAAAGCCAGTTTTCCAGTTATAAAGCTAAAGCTCTTGATTGCTACACTGAAATACCCCACCTAAGCTTTTGGAACCACTCAACTTCATGACTTTCAGTATCTCCATGCTGCCTTGAACTTCATTCCACCATGCCCTATGCAGTAGACTCCCTTTGTAAATCAATGCCAACCTGATACAAGCACAGGTTTGGAATACACACACCCTTAAACACCATACAACAGACCACAGCTACCTTTTGAGGACCACCACTAGAACTAGGACACTTTCTCCTGGCTCATCCCACCTGATACTTTTTCTCCTCCTTACCAACCCATGATTTTGATGCTCTAATCTCTGGCAGCTGAACCCACCAGTTCTAATTAATATATGCTAATATATGCTAGATAAATGTAAATTTACCTGAATAAGAGCCAAAGAAAAACAGAGGCAAATCCACTATAGTATTCTACTAATCATCCAGTTTGTGATTTTCTGTGTTAAACCTCCCCCTCTATTATTAATCAACAGTGGATAGGTTCCACACTGCCTGTGCATAAACAATTATGAAAATACCCACTAGATGTCAGCCTTGAGCTGCAGTGGGGCTTAGGGAGCGGACATGGAATGGAAAACTCTTGGAAGTTTGGGTGATTTCCTTTGCAGTGTAAACTAAGGCAGGAACTGTAGTTAGCTTTTTGTATGAACACAATGGCTTGATTTTCTCAATGAGTATAAATACAATAAATTAGATCATGTCGTTCTTATTAACACGTTCCCGTGGGTCCCCTTCTCATTCAGAGTAAAACCCAAAGTCCTTACAACAGCCTGTGACACCCCACTACTCCCACACTTCCCACCTCACCCATTTCAACCACACTGTCTCCTGAACACAACTGAAACTTTTTCTAGAAACACCGGCATGGTTGACTCTATCAGATTCAAAACATTCTGGTCACCTTACCAGAGGCCTTCCCAGACACCCTTTCTAAAATAATGCCAGCCTGCACCACCCCCACTCATAATGCCCTGCCCCCTTACCTGACTTCTCCTTCACAGCACTTATCACCACCTAACATACTATATTTGCTAGTTATTAGTCTTTCTCTGGAATCTCTGAAAGCAACGACTCTGTTCACTACTTTACTCCCGAGCCTAGAAGAGTGCCAGGCTTACTTGAGGTGCTCAAAAAAATACTAATCAAATAAATGATCTTTATTCAAAGATATTCAGAGAAGAGGCCATAGTTCAAAGAGGCATTCATTTGTTTTCATTCAGTAGATACTTATTAAATACCTATTCTCTTATTAATGAGAAACACAGTAAGTCCTTTGCACTTACAGAATCTCAGAGAGAATGCACACACAATTTTAAAAGGCTTTACAAAGAGATAGATATATGGGCCAGGTGTGGTGGTTCATGACTGTAATCCCAGCACTTTGGGAGGCCAAGGAGGGAGGATTGCTTGAGCTCAGGAGTGTGAGACCAGCCTGGGCAACATAGTGAACCTCATCTCTATTAAAAATAAAGAAAAAAATAGCCAGGCATAGTGGGCATGTGCCTGTGGTCCCAGCGGTCCCAGCTACTTGGGAGGCTGAGGTGGGAGGATCACTTGAGCCTAGGAGATGGAAGCTGTAGTGAGCTATGATTACACCATTGCAATCCAGCCTGGGCAACAGAGCAAGCCCCGCCTCAAAAAAAAAAAAAAAAAAAGGCCGGGCGCGGTAGCTCATGCCTGTAATCCCAGCACTTTGGAAGGCCAAGGAGGGCGGATCACGAGGTCAGGAGATCGAGACCATCCTGGCTAACACGGTGAAACCCCGTCTCTACTAAAAATACAAAAAATTAGCTGGGCGTGGTGGCAGGCACCTGTAGTCCCAGCTACTCGGGAGCCTGAGGCAAGAGAATGGCGTGAACCCGGGAGGCAGAGCTTGCAGTGAGCTGAGATGGTGCCACTGCACTCCAGCCTGGGCGACAGAGTGAGACTCTCAGAAAAATAAAAAATAAACAAATAAATAAATAATAAAAATAAGGGGAGAGAGGTGAATATAACAATATGGCTGCCCACTATGAAAAACTGTTAAACAACAGAAACACAATGCATGCAGCGTTTATCTCTAGGCACTTCATTTACTACTCTGCCTCCAAATACAAGATTGTTCATTCAATTCTTAGAACCTGCAGATGGAAATGTTTCTGAAGTAGAAGCCTTTCTTTGTGATTAACCCGATTCCCTTCTCCTGCATTTAAACCCATTTTCTTTTGCATTTTATATTGCTTTGTCCTCAATGACAACAAAGGCCACAGGTTACTCTTCTCCAGATTGCTCCTCGTGCACAATTTACAGTGTTCTTGCCTTTGACCTTTAATTCACAGTTGAGAATTTTTTTTTGCCAAAACTCATAATTCAGTTTCATGATTTCCATATACATTTTCCCCATTCCTATACCTCAAGCCCCTGGAAAAATGTAATAATCGTCATCCTTTCTACACAAAATTTTGAGACAAAGTCAGGTAAAATAACCCACCATATGCACATGACTTGGTCTCATCAAGCCACAGGAGTAAATCACAGGCTTCCTTGGACCCGGCCCAATGCAGGCTTCTCCAGCTCCTCTACCTTGAGAGGGGCTGGCATTCTGGAGAACAAAGAGGGTGGAAGGATGCTTTAGCAGATTATCGCTGAATAAGATGATTTAAAAAAAAAAATAGGCAACTAGCAAATCTTAAGTGATTTTACCCTCCAATAAAGGTTTGTCTGAAATGCTGATGATTTCCTTTTATGTAAGATGTATGAGTTTCAAGTAGAGAATATGTTGGTGCATTTTCCTAATAAATCTACATCTTATGATTTATTGAGGTATTTTCTCTCCTGTTAAAGAAAACATAGTCCTATTTCTTGGCAGCTGACAGCATATGAATGTTTCCCTCTGAAATCTTCTCTATTGCTTTCAACTAGAAAGGAACACATCCCATGCATAATTCTGTTAATTTATTTCTTCTCCTTATGGAAACTGTCCAAACAAATGTGGCCACTTGAAAGGTGCTAATACAATTAAAGTGATACACTCATTTCAGTGATTTTATTTTACCCTAAAACAACATATTTACATAACCAGAGTTTGTTGAGGATTTAAAATCTGTTCAGATAAAAAGCCTAGTTAGACCCTAGTAAGTTATGAATATTGGCCCATAACATTATTAGGAGACCTTGGCTGCCTTATAATACTAAGCAAACTTCAACCAGGAGTAACACCTCAATGGATTCACAGTAACAAACTGAGCCAAACTCTTCAGACTGGGGTGCTCATTGTAGTTCTAAATTTCAGCTTAGAACAATATGTAATGTTCCTCTTAAAGTGATTCTATCAGGGGCTGGAAACCAGAATGAGGATAGAGACTGTTTGCCCTTTCAAAGGTAATGACAGTCACAGACTGATCGGCAGAATATAATTTTTGAAATAAGAGCCCAAGAACAATTGTTCAGAAGAATATTTTAGAAGTTTGACAAATAAAAGATCTTTATCCACTCCTTTCAAACTGCATGAAAACTCACAATTGCACTTATCTATACTTCAACAAATGTGTTATCCAGCCTTCGTCTCTGGGCTGGGATCTGTAATATCCAACTTGCCTACCTTCCACTTGGTCCTCACTTGGTCCCTGCTGAAGATACACATACCTCAATTCAGTGTGTCCACAACAGGCCTCAGAAGCACTACAGGCTGAGTATCCTGTAACTGAATGCTTCAGAACAAGTATTTGGGAGAAGTGTTTCAGGTATTTTTTTGGATTTTAAAATATTTGCATTATACAGGTTGAGCATTTCCTTAAAGTGTCTTGTCTGCGCTCAAGAAGTTTTGGATTTAGGAGCATTTCAGTTTTCGGATTTTTGGATTAGGGATGCTCAACATGGAGCAGCTAGGTTCGGTGGGCTGTTTAACTGCATAGTAGGCCTGAAAAGTGCAAACGAGGCTGTGGCTTCAAATTGGACCCTATGTTCTGACCCAGAGGCCCTGGCCTCTCAACCTCCCCTCTCCTTGCTACCTGCTCACTTGAGTTGGAGATGACCACAGAGAGAAGGCACTCCATCCCCACTGCTCTCCCTGGCTGAGGATGTGAGCCAGCCTGCAGGCTTCACTGCTAGCTGAGAAAATTGTCTCTGCTCCTGCTCTGCAAACCTTGCTCACCTACCACCACATCAGAGCATGCAGGTCCCAGGGAGGGCCTAAGCCACATTCACCAGCTGAATTTACTAAATGCCCTACTTTGGGGGGATTTATTGAACACATGCCCAGGCTGTAATAAAGGCGTTCTTCATTTTCCTGACAATCCTTGTATGAACCCTCCATAAGCCAGAAACTTGGAGGGGAAGAAGAATGGGTTGCATCAAACCCACCTTGAACCCCTGATACATTTTTGATGCCATGACTCATATCTAATATGACATACACGGAGGGATTAAATTTGAAAACAAGTACCCACAATGAGATCGAGGCTCTTGCCGCCACCATGGCAGCTGACTGGAGAAGCTACATGAACCTGGGCAATTCGCCCTGACCTATGCAGCTGGTCACAGCAACTGTTATTGTGATGTCAGATGGAATAAAGCACAGCTTTGTCTGGAATCCTCAGGTGCCCAACAAAAAATGAGATTAGAAAATGATAATCCATTCTAAGAATCAGAAGTAGCCTTTCTTTGGACCACACAAACAGAAACAAACAGAAATCCGGCCTTGAGCAAAGACATAGATGGGAAAGAAGCTTTCACAATGGCCTTAGATCTGCAAGGCAGTTCTGCTCCCCAAGGACTTTCGCATCTTGGTGGAGATGGCAAGGCACCTGCTACAGCCAGAAAAGGGTCCCTTCAAAGGAGGCTTCTTCACACATAGGTAGGAGCCACAACGGCTGGAATGGGCAGACCTCTAGTAGGGGAGCTTCTGGAGTATGGGCATAGTTCCCCTTTGTTCCTCAGCCACACTGAGGGAAGAGTAATGAAGGCTGTCAGAGGAGAGACAGAAGCATCAGGAGAGGGCTGTCTTAGAACAGTCTTATATTTCCTGTCCCAGTGACTGGCACCACTTGTGAGTTGCCCAACTCAGAAACCTGGCAGTCATTTGTTCCCATCACAACCCACAGTCAAGCGGACCCCTCCATAGCTCAGTTACTGCTTTACGTCTGGTACTCCTCTTACCTGGAAAAATTCAAGGCCCCTACCAACTGGTCCGTCTGCCTCTGGTCTGTTAACAGGACATCCTTTAAAATCTCTCAATGGCTCTCTATGGCCTTTGACATAAATCTCAGAACACCCTCATACAATCTCTCTAGCTGCATCTTGCCTTGAATTCTATTCTTGACTCAAATGGCCTTCAAATGCCAAGTTAAGCAACACTTTCTCTAATTTTCCCTGACAGCATTTCCCCAGATTGTGAGATATTTTTCCTCTATGTTCTCCTATCATCCTTTCTGAAATCTGAGCATGATGTGTCTATCTCCTCCACCAAGGGAAAAGTTCCTTAAGCATAGGGACTACATCTTTCATCTCTGGATTCATAATACAGACAGCTAGCACATGGGAAGCTCTCCAAGTGCTGGTGACCCAGAGATGAGTAAAATGCAGTCCCTGACCTTAAGAAGCACAGTCTAGTCTAGAAGACGGTTACACAAATAAACTGCAATACAGAGCAAGTGCTAGGGCAGATGCATAATCAAAATACTCTATAAACAGCTTCCATCTCCGCAGTTCCATCATCTGATACATAGCATTAGTCACACTGAATTTTTGCTTGTCTCCCAGAACTGTGAGCCTGAGATATGGGACAGGAAAGGGTGGGGAAGAAGAAATTTCCATTCATCTTTGAATCCTCATTGCCTCACACAGAATCTGTGTGTGTGTGTGTATATATATAAATATATATATTTATATATTATATATATTTATATATATTATATAATTTATATATATATACACACACATATATATATATATATATAAATACGGAGTAATTAGTCATGCCCTTCCTAGGGGATGAAGGGACCAGGGAAAGCTAAAATTAGGAAATTGACATTCTCAGTGAACTTGAAGGGCATCTCTCAGAATGAAAGGGAAAAGTGGTGCTCCAAGACATACAGCATGGGCAAAGGCATCAAGTGGCAGAGCATTTGGGGAGGGCCTTTTGACAAAAGTGGTTGATTTTAGGAAGATGCCCAAAGTAAATTCGAACTGTAAGGATATTCTGCCACTCCAGTCTACCCTCTTAGGGATCCTTGGATGTCCTAAGAGATGCACAGTGAAGTGGTTATCCTAGATCTCCTAGCCACTGCTTATGAAATACAATGACGGATTCTGACCTGGGAAGGACAACTATAAATCCTGAGACAACATAATTCGGAGGTGGCCACAAGAACAACACACAAAATTTAGCATGAAGCTTTTTCATTTTTTATTCACTACAGACCAGGGACTACCATGCCCCAAATTCAAACAGAATTGAGGATGAAACCATAATGGTCACTCCGCCTATTTGGGAATCATGATCTATAATTTTCTTAGCAGGGTTCAATAAAAGAAGCTATAGTAAACATGTCTCAGAAGAAAAATGAGCCCAATGATTTCATGTAATGGAACTGCACAGTTAACAATGGTTCTGTGGAATATTTTACATAACATGACCCATGCTTTTTGGCTGATAGAATCACAATGAACTGCAGGTCTTGGTCTAAACCAAACCCTTTAATGTGCATGGAAGGCAAAGAATGAAATCAAAATGTTTTGTATTTTTATCTCGATTTGTATTTTTAATTTATGGAGGCTTTGGGGAATACACACACACACACACACACACACACACACACACACACCACAAGTACACTTTCAGCAAGCTGAATGTACTTTTCTTTTTTTTTTTGAGAAGGAGTCTTGCTCTGTTGCCCAGGCTGGAGTGCAGTGGCGTGACCTCGGCTTGCTGCGACCTCCACCTCTCGGGTTCAAGTGATTCTCCTGCCTCAGCCTCCCAAGTAGCTGGGATTACAGATGCACACCACCAGGCCCAGCTAATTTTTGTATTTTTAGTAGAGACAGGGTTTCACCATGTTGGCCAGGCTGGTTTTGAACTTAAGTGATCCGCCCGACTTGGCCTCCCATAGTGCTGGGATTACAGGCATGCACTACCACACCCGGCCTTGAATTTTCATGTACTTTGTTGTTTGCCCTGCTTCTCTACCCTGTAAGCTAGAATCAGGCTATCACCCACTCAGAGGAAAGACCTGGATCATCACGTGCCGGAGACAGACTTGCACCCCCCTACTCTATCCTATCTACTCTGCAGAAGAGCCTGAGTGGCTCCATGCCCCCTGGTGTCTATAGATGCTACACTGTTCTGTCTCAGAGCAAGGAATCTTGCCAATGGTTTTATTTGAATACACTGTTTAAAATCTGGTATGTATAATTTCTAAACGACAGATGAATAAGTAAAATAATTTGTCCCTGTTATCTGAAACTTTTAAAATAGGAACACTGACTAGAATATTCCTTATATCAAATGGGACGTGTGACTTTGCAGCCCATCATTTTTATACCAAGAAAATTAAGTTAAAGGAATAATAAATTATGAATGTAGAATTTGGAATGTCCCAAATATGGGAAGAAATGTAGAGAAACAGCAGCAACATGGAGGGAAAATCCTACTACCAAGAAAGCAGTACAAGGTTACAATAAACCTCCAGGGACATGAAACTGTTTAGTGTTTTGGGGTTGCACAAAGTCTACCATGATGAAGAGCTAACCAGGTTATAACTCCTTCCTCATCAAAATTCAAATACAGCTATATGTGAAATGTTCCATAAAATGTCAAGTCTGGTTATATATGAATCAGTAAGCAAACTGACTTTACAAAAATTTCATGACAGTAATGTTTGCAGAAAAGTATTTCAGGCCAACTGATATTTATTCTGCATAGGGCTAGAAAAAAGAAAAAGCTTGTAAATTCTTTACATTCACTGTTTGCATTATTAGTAAAAATATTTACAGGACACTAACATCAAATGTTGTAATAACATTTTCTTAAATTCAAATTTATTATGCCTCTTAAGAAAATATGTGATTAGGCACCCAAGATCTTTCCAAAATGTCATAAAAACATTTTAAAATTATTCATTTGAAAGTGTTATCCAATGTTGTATACACTTTAGTTTTCAATATAAAAAGGTAACAACATGAACGATATATGATTTTATGTATTCATGCAGGGTGAAGAGGAAATGATGCTGAATCAGACTCCCAAAGCCAAACATCTGAGTAACTGAGTCAAATATTTTAAAGCTGATTTATGTATGCCTGTGTGTATATGTGTACACTTATTATTTTAACTACCATATGATTATCCAAAAACTGATCTGAAAGTGAGAAAAAAAGTGGGATAGCTGATCGTTGTCCCAACTCTTCAAATTCAACAATTTCATCATTTCTTCTCTATTACAACACCATGCTACATTAAACATCCTTCAAGTACAGAATCAGTACTACCATTTCTTTCTTTCTTTTTTTTTGAGACAGAGTATTGCTCTGTCACCCAGGCTTGAGTGCAATGGCACAATCTCGGCTCACTGCAACCTCCACCTCCTGAATTCAAGCAATTCTCCTGTCTCAGCCTCCTGAGTAGCTGGGACAGGCGCATGCCACCACGCCCAGCTAATTTTTGTATTTTCAGTAGAGTCGGGGTTTCGCAATGTTGGTCAGGCTGGTCGTGAATTTCTGACCTCAGGTGATTCACCCACCTCAGCCTCCCAAAGTGCTGGGATTACTCCCGTGAGCCACCACACCCGGCCCATTTCTTTCTTTCTTTAGCAACAATAGACATTGTTCTACTTCCTGGATTCGAGGATCTAAAGCTAACAGATAAGGGGAATCCGGCTTCCTCCCAAAGCAGCTATGATGAACTCCTATCAACACTGTTTTGGACAGCTGGACCCTGAAGGGTACACTCAGGAAAACAGGAATATTTGTGGTCATTTCCAAACCCAATGCATCAGGGCCGACTTTAGAAACATAGTCACAATTTTATGCCTCATACTGCTCAAACAAATGTAGTGCTATAGTCCACCAAAGATCTTAATCAAAAGGAAATTAGAAAGGGTCTGGCCAGGGAACATTTTGAGACCCAACTAAAACCCAAGATTTAGTTAGTCTGATGAAAAAGTGGTCACCCAAACATTTATTTTTCACTCTTGATTCTGTGAAAAGGCTTCTGAAGACCAGCTTTAGTTTCTCTCCAACCTAGGACCTTATTGATTGGTGCTGAGGGCTTTTTCAGAAGGTGTAACTCTTTCAATTCTGTTTTGGAGGAACTGGTGAGGCTTGTTTTCTCTGGGTGTGCTTCTTGTTCCCCCAGAATGTGTACCATTTCCTTTGATCATCACAACAGTCCTCTGAGGTGGGCAGCAGAGGCCAACCCTCTCCATTTTTACTGATGAGAATAAGCAGATGACTTGCCCAGGGTTTTCTTATAAGTAAAGCTATGATACTATAGCCAAATGCTCAAGTCCAAAACTTCAATTTTTTAATGTGAAAGCATCAAAAAAGGGGTGTGACTGCTAATTTACTAACAAATCTGTTGATCTGAACATCTGGATGATATAACCCACACATGAGTTACTCCCCTTTGAGGCTGGCCACAATATTAATCCTAACCAATATTTAGAATTCTCTTGCAAATGATGGCCGCAAAGTTGCCCTTACCAAACACGTAACTGGCCCAACCTAGGAAACTATTTTTCTGGTGGACAAGAGAAAGGAACTAAAAAATCCACAGCTGCCATGAGAAAGAGTGACAATAATATTTATATTATCTTCAAGATTTTAACTATAAGAAAAAAACATACATTTATGTTTTCCTACATGGCACAGAAATGTAGATGACTACACTATTCAAACTAAAACTGCATGATTAGGAGATTCATATTTAGGATATACTTAATTCCTCTTTACGATGAGTGCTTTAAATCTAACAAAAGAGATTCATCATCCTCTACTTTCACCTGAGATTTAAAAGTAACTTTTAAAGGCTCCTGGGTGGGGATTTCCCTTCCTTCATGGGCAGGATACACCGGCCTGGCTGCCTCGTGTTCTGGTTCACTGAGCTCATCAGAGTAGAGCTCACTGATGGGGCCCAGAGACTCGCTCCTGGCAATGATGTCCACGCCCATCTCCCTGGCACATTCCTCACCTTCAGCCACTGTTCGGTCCTTACCTTTCCTGAGGCTGCGCATCTTAAAAGCTTCCTTTGAGGGAGCTGCATTAGAAATAGATTTCTTAAACCTCTCCCCTGACTGTCTCAGCCTCTCTCCTGACTGCCTTAGCCTCTCTCTCCTCTCCGGGGTCACTATTCTAGTTCTAATTCTGTTCACTTTCTTATCAAGATTCTGCCGTGTCTTCTGCATGTTTTCTTTGGAAAATGCCTTCTTGATATTATCAATGCGCTCCTTGCCTGACTTCCTAAGCCTGGCAGATCTGCTTTCTTCAACATAATATTCTTCATCCGAAGAGAGATCTATTGGGGGATCAAAGACATCATCATCCTCCTCTTCTTGATTCTCAGTTAGGTTTCTGTCTTTAACAACAGACAGGGATGTCGGACACCGAAACTTCTCCTGAAGGAGAGAAAAAACAAAGCATATTAGTGCTTCCTTTGCACTATAGATCAGCTCTTTTACCTTCTGGCCATGCCTTGTAAATATTCTCCATGGGCTGTTTATCCTCTGCCTGCTCCTTAAATGTTACCATTTCTTAGGGTTTCTCTTACCTTGGCCCTTTCCTCTTCTTCATCTCCCAGGCTCACCCTGGGCAACCTTAACCACTCCATTTTTCAGATCCAATTGTAAGTAAACTCACATGTATTTTATCTTCACTTTCCTTCTCTCCTAAGATGAAGACACATGTGTAAATGATGGGCAGACTGCTCCACAGTTTGAGGTTACACAGTCATCTTGAACTTAGCAAGTCTAAAAATCAAGGCCCATTCACCATCCTCTCCATTTTCTACTTCTTTCCCTGTACCTCTCAGCACTAACACCTATCCAGGTGCCACATAAGATAGAAACTCCTGAATCATAATCCCAAATATTTCCTCTCCTTCTCATTCCATATCCAACCAGTCACCAAGCTTTGTTGATAATACTGCCTAACAACTTGTCTGTCCCTCCTCCTTCTTCATTCCCTCTACCAATGTCTTGATTCTGGCCCTTGTCATCTCAGTCCTGAACTTGCGCAGTGCCTCCTCACTGATCCTTCTACCTCCAGAACATCACCTAAGTATTTTCTGAGACTATTACTAAAGCATAGCTTTGATCACATCTTTTCTCTGCTTTAAACTTTGGAGAGCTCATCAATACTCAACGAAGAGTTCAAATTCTTCAGTATGATTAGAAGGCTCCTCAGCTTTAGCTAAACCTACTTTCCCAATCTTCCAGCCCAGAAACATACAATCACTCTCAATTCCTCAAGCACAAGTGTTTTCATCCCTCTACACCTATGTATATGTGATTTCTGGTATCTTCTTTTTTTCATAAAGATGGGGTCTCACTACATTACTAAGGCTGGACTCGAACTCCGAGACTCAAGGAATCCTCCTGCTTCAGTCTCCCAAGTAGCTGGGACTACAGGCACATGCTACCATACCCAGAAGTTTCTGACATCTTAGGTCCCCTTTCACCTCTTTTTGGCTTTGTAAATGAAATCTTTCTTCAATAATCAATTCAGGTGTCCCCAACTTCCTCAAGTGGCTAACTCTATCTCAAATTTACACATACATACCTCTGTTTATAACATTTATCACAGTTTGAATTGAAGCTTTACTCAAAAATATGTGTCTCCCAGATGTCTTCTCCAGATTCCTTGAAAGCAGAGATCATGTGTCTTATATATGTTTTATGCCCAGCATCTATCAGAGTGTCTTGCACATAGTAGGCATACTCAATAAATGACTATTGGATCAAACAGGTATACACCTTCCTTCAACAAAGTTATTAAGCACCACCACAAACCAGTAAATTTTCTGGTTCTAGAAACTGTGAAGCTTCTTTGAAGACAAAAGAGTGAAAGAGCTTATATTCTCGGAGAGGGACAAACAAGTAAAATCTATATAGCATGTTAGATAGCAAGATACACACTAAGGTGAGAACTAAAGCAGGGAAGGGGAATATGCAGTGACAAGGAAGGTGCTGTTTGAACTACAGTGGTCAGAAAGGCCTCACTCATACGGTGACATCTGAGCCTAGACATGAAGGCTGCATATAGATCTGGGAAGAACAGAGAAACAGTGGGGAGGGCTGTGTGGTGACAGCAGAGTGATGAAAGGGCAAGAAGGGGAGGCAAGAGGGTAAGAGAGATAGCAGGTGGCCCAGGTCACGCAATGCTCTGTATCCAATGGTGAGGTCTGAGCGTAAGAGGAAGTCTTCTAAAAGCCTTGCAGGAAGCCGGGTGCAGTGGCTCATGCCTGTAATCGCAGCACTCTGGAAGGCCAAGGCAGGGGGATCACCTGAGGTCAGGAGTTCGAGACCAGCCTGGCCAACACGGCAAAATAGTCTCTACTAAAAATACAAAAATTAGCCAGGTGTAGTTGGACATGCCTGTAATCCCATCTACTCGGGAGGCTGAGGCAGGGGAATCGCTTGAACCCGGGAGGTGGAGGTTGTGGTGAGCTGAGATTGTGCCACTGCCCTCCAGCCTGGGCGACAGAGCAAGACTCTGTCTTAAAAAATAAAATGAATGAATGAATAAATAAATAAATGGCTTGCAGGAGAGTAGTGCCAGGATTTGACCCACATTATAAAAGCATCACTCTGTTGAAAACAGGGTGTAGGGGCAAGAAAAGAAGCAGGGAGAACAGGTGGAGAACACTGAGGCAAGGGAGCACTGAGTAAGGGTGCTGACAGGGTGGGGGTGAGAAGCAGTCTGATTTGGAGCTGCTTTGAAGGTAGGAGCCAACAAGATTTGCCGCTAGATTTGGATGTGGAGTGCCAGAGTGTCAAGAACGATCCTCAAGTACATGGCCTGAGCAGATGAAAGATAGATCTGCCTTTAATTGAGATGGGGGAGACAGCAGGAGGAAGAGACTGGAGGGGAAGGATGGGATCTGAACACGCTGTCTTGGAGACACCCACTAGCCATGCAGGCAGAGGCACTGAGCAGGCAGCTGAGTAGATAAGTCTGGAATTCAGAAGAGAGGGCTGGGCTAGACACCCAAATTTAGGAGTCATTGATGTAAAGATGGAATTAAAGTCATGAGACCAGATGAAAGAGATCACCAAGAAACTGAGTGAATGCGTCTATGCTCTGTTTTACTCAGAACTCCTTGACATCAAGGTGTGTTTCAGAATTCAGAATATTTCAGACTTTGGAAATAATATGATTTATTACATAACATTCCCAGCAAGATCTTGGAAGAAACATTTCTGTGGCAAAAAAAATATGAATATTCACACTAAGTTGGGATAAAAGCTAGAAATAGCCTCCTGCTACTTTAGGTCAGGTTTTTCCACTGAATAATTTCAGGTCAAGTTAGGTCTTGCTGTCAAATATGTTATTAAAAAATATTTTAAAGAATTTTTAAATATAGGTGTTACAGAGCATGGATTTTGGACTGGTAGAAGGAAGAAATGAGAAAAGAAAAAAAAAGGACAGATATCAGCCAGTGAGGCAGGGGGAACTCCCAAACAGAGAGGAGTAACCCCAGAAGTCAAGAGGAAAGAAGTTTCAAGGAGAAAGGGAGGGGCTGGGTGCGGCAGCTCATGCCTATAATCCCAACATTTTGGGAGGCTGAGGTGGGAGGATCACTTGAGGCCAAGACCAGCCCAGGCAACAAAGTGAGACCTCATCTCTATGAAAATTTTAAAGTGTAGCCAGGCAAGGTGATGCGCACCTGTAGTCCCTGCTACTTGGAAGGCTGAAGAAGGAAGATTGCTTGCCCCCAGCAGTTGGAGGCTGCAGTGAGCTATGATTGCACCGTAGAACTCTAGCCTGGGCAACAGACCAAGACCCTGTCTCTTTAAAAGAGAGAGAGAGAGAGGAGGTCCAATCGTGTCAAATGTGTCAAAAGAATAGGGATGAGAATTGGATTTGGGACATGACACACACTGGAAACCTTGAGAGCCAGCCCAACCACAGCAGCTAGAGGAACCCAACTGAATAGGGAGCATTTCTCAAACTAAACAGACAAAAGTTGAAAAATCATGAGATTTTTAACCGAACCACGAGTTAAAATTTCTAAAAGAAACTGTGCCCCCACGTGAGATCCAGATTAAATCTATTCAATCAAAAAATATATAAATATATACAAAACACATTTATGCATATTCCAAAACCTATCAGCCTGATAGTCAAGAAGATATCCCTGGAACCTTATTTCTTTGGATACTTATTTAAAATTAAATTCTTTGGCTATAGGATTAGAGAGTCTAGAAGCTAAAAAAGGCAAGGGTGGGCGTCTCATAGCTCTCTGATGAATCAGTTTGAAGCAGCAAAATTATTCCTCTCCTTTCCTGACACCTGCTGCAGGGAGTAGCTTCAGCAACACAATGTGGGTTGGCACGGCCTGAGAAGGTATAATTAGAAAATGAAAGAGCCAAAAGTTAATTACTGTTAGGTAGGGGAAAAAACACAATCTTGCTGTGAAGAAATCAGATATAGCTTAGCCCAGGAATCACATACCCTCCTTTAAGTACACAACAAATAATATAAAATCAGGCTTTAAAGTAAAACAAAACAGGGAAAGAGTCGAAAAAAGTACTTGTTATGTAGATCTATTAGTTGCAACTCCAATGAGACAGCGATATCATGAGCTAATGGTGAATAGACTGTTATAATAATTGAAGATTGTAAATGTTGAATTATAGTTGACTTCCAAATATAATTGTATCTTTTAATATAAAACTCCAGGTAAAAAGACCATTTTTGTAACAGAATGAATACTGTGCATCAGAGTACCGTGGGCTGGATTGAACATCAAACTAATATAGCTATGGGATGTGAGGGCGATTGGCTCCAACATCTGTTAACCCACTGATTGCCAGGGTTGATTCAGCTGATCTGGCTGGCTAAGTGGGTGTCCGCTTCCTTCCTCACTGCTCCATGTGCGTCCCTCTCGAAGCCGCACGCTTGGTCGAAGAGGACGACCATCCACGATAGAGGAGGACCAGTCTTTGGTCAAGGGTATACGAGTAGCTGCATTCCCCTGCTAGAACCTCTAAACAAGCTCTCAAAGTAATATAGCTAGGGAAATTTTGAATATACAAAAGTCTGAGGCTTATTAGTGAAGATATAGTATGTTCGAAGAGAAATAATAAATGTATAAGAAATAGCAGGTAATTTTTACTATGGCTGAATTGCTTGGTTTCAAGTTAATTTCAGTAGAAGGGGCAATCTCAATATAACCATTTATATACCTTAACTATGATGATTAATTATAACTAATTTTAACTGCTAAGAATAACCATGTGACCATGTATACAGTGTTCTAACATTTAATGCATCTTTGAATCAGAGTTCGATGTCCATTATTCTTTTCTCTACAAGCTGTCCCATTATAAATGATAGCAATTACTTTTTGATGAACTGCTGCTACTCTGAACAACTTAATTATACAGAATCTTCATGGCATTATTTCTTACAAGAGAAGAGATATGCCCTAAACTAGCACCCCTCAGTTGCTTTAAATAACTACAAGGGATCAAAGAAAGGAAGACTTAGCAGTAAGTTACAGGGACTAAACAGGTGAATACAGAAACATCTTAAAGTTTAAAGAAGAATTATGTCAATGAACAGAGTCAATGGAAACTTTTCAGAAACTTCTTTGCTCTTGCTTTTGTAAATCTTAATTGGCACTTAGTCTACTGCTTTGCACAAAAGTTCTCAGCAGTCGTGAATGCCAAATATGTTTCCTGGCCATGCGCCCATGCCAGTGGAGGGTAAGATATACCCACAATTCTGAACATCTTCAGAAGGCAAATCAAAGAATGGATACTACATTTCCCACTACATATACTAACACTGGAACTGGCCTCTGAAAATCAGGTGACTGATTTTTTTTCAATTTTTCAATTTTTTTTCTTAAGACAGGGTCTCACTATCACCCAGGCTGGAGTGCAGTGGCACAATCATGGCTCACTGTAGCCTCAACCTCCCCACAGGTGACCCTCCCACCTCAGCCTCCTGAGTAGCAGGGAACACAGGCACGCGACAACACACCTGGTTAACTTTTCTATTTTTGTAGAGACAGGGTTTTGCCACATTGCCCAGGCTTTTTTTTTTTTTCAAATTTTTAAGCCTATAGAAGGACTTCCAGGGACATGAAAGGAAAGGGAAATGATAAAGAACTTCAAATAGCATAGTCTGCCCTATCTACCTTTGAAATAAGCAATTCTTCACTCTCCTCCCTATTACTTTTCCTAAATAACCTACAGGCTCTTAAAAACAGACCTAAAATACCACTCTACCATCCCAGTGTAACCTTATCAGTCAACAGAGGTCTATGGAGAATTGCCTAATGTGTAAAGAATGCCACGGGGAGTTATGGGCCACATCCCTAGTGTTTTACAAATTATCTTCTACATAATCCAACTGTGTTCCTATTTCATTTAGTTTATAATCTTCTAGTTTTTTTCCTATGTACATAAGTACTCATTTTTAAAATACAGGTGTCATTTTAAAAAATAACACTTTATATGCATCAGTGAACATTCCTACACACATTCCTGATTTTATGCATAGAACAAATTCTTTGACATAAAATTTTGGGGCTGTAAAGTTTGTGAATTTTTAAATTTCTTAATACATACTACCAAATCTGCCTTTCAAAAATGTTTTATCAATTAATATTTCTACTAACAGAATATGAAAGTGTTTTTTCCCAATCCTTAAATTAACCTCTGGGTATAGGTTTTAATAACTGCCAAGATTTAAATAGGTAAAAGTAGAATTTTATTCTTATTTGTGTTTTGCAAACTGCCTGATAATGACAGTTTCCCACTTTTCTACTGTGAAGGAATGTTCAATCTTTTTCCTTTTAACTGTAAGAGTTTTAAAAATATACCACAGATATTATGCATTTGCCATGAATATGTTCCTATTTCCAAAAATATGAGTGCCAAGCACAGAATAATATGGGAACTTAGCTCAATACACAATGCCACACACAAAATATTATATTAAATCACTTAAGTAAAAATACTTTGTAATCAAACATAGGAAATTACTTATGTGACTCACATATTTGTATTACTATAACAATAAGAAAAATAATTGCCTCATTGTTCATTGGAAAATCGCTATCACTGTGATCTATATGTAAAAATTCCAATACACAAATCACATTCTGAAAAGTTTATATCTACTGTTTAGGCCTTTCCAGGCTCTCCATATAAACGGAAAAAACCACATTATGGAGCTACTGGTTGTCAGTTTCTTCTTTTAGAGAACAAAGAAGTGTTTTAAACTAGAGGCTTCTGAGTCTTCTTCTAGTTCTAACATTTTCAAAGTCTATGAGAGGGCACCATGCTAATAAGGCTAATATGCTGAAAGGGCCTTAACAATATTAAGTTTCAAAGGCAAGAAATAGCCTAAGCTATGAGCCACAGTTCATATTACATGAAATGGTTGAGAAGCTCAAAATACCAAAATGATAGATAGTACTTTGGTTAACAGAGAAATGGTTTTATCCTGAGATCGCTGCCAATACAGAACTCCATTGTATTAATATATACAATTGTTAAGATGTGACACTGGAAACCTCTGATATGACTTTTGGCAATTAAAAGATGCAAGAGATTAGAACAAGCAAGCCGAACACAAGTGCAAGCTTACCTGGAATATTACCACGCGGAATTTGTTTTTCTTCATTATTTCCTCTTGTTTGACTTCAACTTTTTTAACATGAATTTGTTGCTTCTCCACCCGGGCTTTCACATCTTTAATGTGAGCACTAACTTTTCGGGTTTTCTCAAACAACTTGTTAATGATATGCCCTGTATTGCTATGTGACTGTGAAAGCTTCAACAGGTCAATCTGGACGGATTTTATGGCATTTTCCATTTCCCTGTGTCTCTCTTCTATTCTCTTCTGGCTTGCCTGCACATTGTCCACGATGGAGGCTACTTTGTCCAGCACAGTCACAATGGTAAGAGCAGCGTCTTGGTCTTCATCTTCTGTAACACTCGACAGGCGATTCTGGTGGATTTTATCAGCATTTGAAGCAGACCCATTATGTTCCATTTTATTTATTTCTCAGCGTAAGATGTCCTAACCACAATCAATTCTGGCACTTGGAGCAAAAAGTCAGCTTGATAACAGGCAACAGGGTTGTTTAAAGAGTTGGAAACCCCACCCCTGGAGAATGGTCAAGTATTTATAACTACAAATACCCATATGTGACTGTTCTGCAATCTGAACCCTTGCAAAGCACCGGGGACTGTTCCAAACATGCTTGCTGACTGACTAAGGGACTCAAATAAGACTGTGTGGGTAGAAGAGGAAAGCTTTTTAAAAAAGTTCACTAAAGCCACCATGTAACTAATATTAAACCTAGAAGCCAAATGATCAAAAAAGGAAACTCCAAATGTTGGGTAAAGCTTTTGCCTTTAGATAATTTCAATCAGTATTTGTAACAGTAAAGGGGAATTCTGAACCAAAATCTGCTTTTTCTACTAATTTCACATATTAAATATACTGAAACACCAATATCAAAAAATTTAGTAAATAAACACACCAAAACAGAGGCCATATAGTGAAAACATTATATTATAACATGCTTTTCCAAACAAAATATTAAAATTAATAATTTTTAACATATTCTTTAAATTCTACATGCATACTTTTGAATATCTAAACTACATGTTAAACAGCTGAATACATTCTACTCACACTTCAGATCTTTAAACACCAACAATCTATGAATATTAATCTATTACTACAGGACAAATTTGGATAGAGGTCTTGGATAAATTTTAAGCTCACTTTAAGAGCACCAATCATTAACAATCATTTTTGTATTTTATTCACAAACACTGATACAATTTGTTTATTTATGTTAAAACAAGTATTTTCTTTAAAAATGAATGTGTATTAAAGTAGTTTAACTGGTAGAGTAGGCTTTATTCCAATCTGTTAAACAGCCTATATTCACAATATCTAAATCTACTTTTCATTGATCTGTTCCATCATTACTAACATACTTGTCCAAATTATTAGAATTATTTTTTCAAAGCGAGGAATAATCAAATTCCCCAGTCCATATATCTTATAAATATTTTACACCTAACACACACAGCTTTACAGTTCATGCAATAGGCAGTGTCTAAAAAATCAGTTACTAAATCTCGAAAACATTTAAATATCTATTTAAACACAGTGTCTTCTAGATTTTTTTTGTAAGAAAAGTAATCTGTAAACATCTTTACCTTTAGTTCATGCTTGGTCATTTGCTGTGGTCATTGTGGAAGAAGTGGATATGACTTTATAACCATTTGTGAAGTAGTCCATCTTTGCAAAAATATTACATTCCGTGGGTAAAGAACAAGTCTTAGAATTACCATGTGGTACAAATTTGTGAAAGCAATTTCTGTATTTAAAAACATAAAACAAAGACTACTAAACAGTCCAAAACTGTCGTAGCTGAATATTCTACATACGAGCCAACAGTACTACACTAAAAATGTCCAAAAATAAGGCCTCTGAAATAAATATTTCCATTCTTTAAAAAAAGACATAATAAATGTACATCACATGGTCAGTGTACATATAAAAGTCATCAGTTTAAACCATTCTGGATGATGTATCTGAAGTAAAATGACCTAGGTTTTGCTTCTGTCGACGTCCTCTATTGTTTTTGGGGCATTTTCTGTTGCATTAAAAAAAGAGAGAAAAATATTGTTTTGATGATTTTGTTCAGGATATTTCAAATGTTTCCAAAGTAATACACATTTTGCACATAAAGCCACATTGCAAGCAATTACACGAAAGGGAAATGAGATGGTATCTGTTGCAAGACAAGATGAAGATGAACACAATTCGAACTGCTACCTCCTCTGCAAACCTGGGAGTTGAGAGGATTAGATATGTAATATAGGTACCGGCACAAGCAAAACTCATTCCCAGTGTCTATGCTACTATGTATGCATCCCTGACAGATATCCCACCCTTCCTCCAGCCTAGAAACTCCCTAGTCACTGTGACTGATAACATGAAACCCCTGACAGGAGAAAGGACTCTGGCCTATGTACTTTCCCTGTGATTATGAGAAGACAGCTCTAAAATGACAAGAAGAGCTTAGATGAAGGGAGAAATCAGGAAGAAGTGTGCTTATTAACCTCAGCTATGAATACACAGGAATGTCTATTGATTTTAGACAATGACTCAAAAGAAGCTGTCCACACCCTCCTGGGCCAAACCACAGAAGCCCATAAGGAACTGCCCCACTGAGGATGAGGGACATTCTTTAACTCTGCTCTCATTTTACCACGTTTCTCAACAGCAGTACAAATCTCACTGTGTTGGAACTGCTCTTGTGCCTGCACACTAAATTGCAAACACAAGGTGCTGTGCTATGCAATGTGGAATAAGGGGGCCGAGATGAATTCTGGGCTCTGCTAATAACTAACTGTGCAACCTCAATTCTCCTATATGTAAAAAATAAATTAGGAGTTAGACTAGCTTCCAAAATCTGTGCCAGCAAGAAATTTACAACCTAATGGAAAGAAAGTCTTATAACAATGAATACTCCTCATTTTGTTCGATTTCAAAGAGCACAGCTTTACCTTGACTTAAAAGTGTTGACAATACTTCCATTTTGTATATGGTTTTACCTCACTAATCCTCATTTTAAAAGTATGAGGTAGACAGAGTTGGAATCATCTCCATTTCATATATGAGAAAACTAGCTGACAGATCAAGCAACCCTCTTTTACTGTCACTAACTCACCATGACCTTGGAAAAGTTCCAATTTCCTAGTGTCATGGTTTTTAAATCTATAAAATCAGGGCGTTTAGTCAAGGTGATGCTCAAGGTTCCTGACAATCTGTCATTCTACGGGTCTGAAAATATGAAAGGAGATTCCAAGAAGAAAAGGAGAAAAATTGACTCATGCAGTCTTGATAAACAGGTCAGTGGGAACATCCTTTTAAAGAAGATTCCTCCCATGTGACAGCCGCCACAGTATATGTCAACAGCTGTCTCATAATGGACCGTGTGGGAGAGATAACTTAAAAATTCATGGCACATGTATACATATGTAACTTACCTGCACATTGCGCACATGTACCATAAAACCTAAAGTATGATAATAATAATAATAATAATAATAATAAAAGAAAAAAAAATTCAATGGAAGTAAATCCAAGTACATAAACATTCTAAATCCAAGATAGCAAGACATTCTAGGGAGGAAATACCATAGTAAAAAGACAGGCCTCCAGGAGAAATCTGTGATAAATTCAATGAGATGACTCTTCAATCATAGAGACAGTGGGCAGTAAAGACACTGTGACATAGTTAGAAATACACTGTGATGTCTAAGTGGCTGTGAGGGCAACAAGGAGGTATCTGGAATATAAACTAGAGGGTACCTACTTCAAAACTGCCTGCCAGGTAATTTTAATTGAGTAGTTGAGCATTATAGCACTGAAAGAGTTGGGTAAAAGACTGTTGTAAGGGGGCTTTCCTAGCTCTAGAGCCTTAGACCGAGGTACTTCTTATCTCAGGGCTTCAGTTTCCCAACTTCTCTAAATGAAGGGGTTGAACTCAGAGTTGTTTCTCATTGACTCTGACATCCTTTGATCCTCTTAAAAATGGCACTATCTGGCTGGGCACAATCCCAGCACTTTGCGAGACCGAGGCAGGTGGATCACTTGAGCCTAGGAGTTGAAGACCAGCCTCGGCAACATGGCCAAACCCAGTCTCTACAAAAAAAATACAAAAATTAGCCAGGCATGGTGGCGCATGCCTGTAGTCTCAGCTATTCGGGAGGTTGAGGTAAGCCCAGGAGGTGGAGGTTGCAGTGATCCAAGATCGTGCCACTGCACTCCAGCCTGAATGACAGAGTGAGACCCTGTCTCAAATAAAGGCACTATCTCCAGGCCTCAAAACATCTTCCCTTACTTTACCTTAATTTTCCTTCTGCCTTCCAAATCATTTATTACCTCACTCTTATTTAACTCTAATAATGATTTAAATGGTCTTCCCCCTACCTCACATGTTCACTACTCCAATGAATTTTTCAGATGACTCATTAATACTCTGAAAAATATGGTTTACATCAAGTCCTGCTCCTGCTCAAAAACCCTAAACTGCTACAAAATCAAGTTTGAACCCTGCTTCCATGCAATGGTCATACTGGGCAAACATGTTTCCCAAGATGACTCAACATGGAACCTTTCAGTGTAAAGAAGAATGAATGGGAATCAAACTGAATCCAAATCCAGACAATTCCACTTACTAGTCGGATGACCGCAGGCAAATTACTTAACCTCTGAGTCTATATTAAATGGCTATAGCCAGTCCTGCTGTTAAATGTTTTTTCTCTATCTTCTCTTTCTGTTATCGTTATTTGTTACATGATTATGTCCCTACTTTGATCTACCATCCAATTTTATATTCAGTAGTCTTGCCTAAGGGCAGATCATCTGTTCTGTGAAATAAAGCGCACTGACTTTAGTGCCTAGGTGTTATGAAAAATATCTGTTACTTGGAGAACTTTTTTTTATCATTTCTAGATTTATCATTTCAGCTCCAGATGGCTGAGACTGCTGAAGGTCTGGCTTCTATCCAGATCTTGGATAGAAGGGCCACAAATCCATTATGGCCTGCCAATATCTGTATTTGATAGGCTTCAACCCTCTGCCCAGAATAATGCAGGGAAGTGCAGAAATGATGCTTATGAGACTTCTGAACTGAAGCTTAAAGAAAGAGGTAAGCAGGAAGAAAAGACATTAGACTGGGAAGCACAAAGACAACACAAACTTGCTGGATTTACTCTGACTTTTCTCAGGTACAGTTCAGTCTGACTTATGCATTTCTAGTCAGTTTAGAAAAGACCCATTTTATGCCATTGCACTCCAAATAAGTCATTTAATTTATGACGAATGATTTTATTTATAATAGAGAATTTTAAAGCTTATTACTTATTGCTGCAATCCAGAAAATGAAGTAATGCTAACACAATGATATCACAATAAAACTATCTTCAGCCTCTGATTTCTTCCTTTCTTACTATACTAACTGTGAGTAAAGTACATTCTTAGGGCATAGAACACCTTGCAGTTGTGCAGGGCTTAAAAATTTTCTGCATGGATCTTCTATGCATGTGCAGATCATTCTAGAAATTCTGAGCCAGTCAGGGTGGTTCACGCCTATAGTCTCAGCTACTCTGGAGGACCACTTGAGCCCAGGAATTCGAGGCTGCAGTGAGCTCTAGTTGCTACTGCACTCCAGCCTGGGCAACAGAGTGAGGCCCAGTCTCTTAAAAAAAAAAAAAAAAGATTGATACTAACATTATTTTCCCAGAATGCAGTGCTCAAAGACTGTATACAATTCTCAGATCCCTAAATGCCTTCATCTCATTGACTATTCTCACTCCCTCTCTGCTTGTTGCCCAGATATACCTGTAAGACTGGGAATTAGTCCCTGCCTGTATTCTAAAGAAGAAGGATAGGGAGAGACCACTGAAAACTTCAGGGAACTAATCATAAGATTTTTCCTAATAGACTGGTAGCCTCAAAGCATCTATAAATAAACAGCTGCCTGCCTCTAATTTAAAGTTGATATTTCTTACATCATTACCTACCTTGTTATGCACATTACAATTGCTACTATGATGGCGATCTGTACAGCTCCAATAATTGCTGCAATAAGAACATGAGTGAGCTTTTGCCTACTTGGCACTACATAGAGAATACTAAAGTCTGTCTTTTCACAGTGCTGTCCAGTGTAGCCAGATTCACATCTGAAAAGGAAAAATATATATATTCCTATGATACAAATTTTGATACTCCCAAGCTTTTACATTAAAAAATACAAAATAGTAATAAAATTTAAACAGGAATAAGAAATCAAGCACTTTCCTACCATCTGGGGGAAAAATGTCATTTGTCTATTTCCCTACTGTCTTTTTGATATGCCTACATGGTGCTTCTTTCACCTAAGTTATATCACATTAATTTTAAAGTTGCTGAATATTGTTAATATATATCTTTTTTGTTATTGTTGTTTTTGCTTTTGGTGTCATATCTACGAAATTATTGCCTAATCTAAAGCCACGAAGATTTACTCCTTTTTTTCACTTTTTAAATTAAATTTGCTTAAAAATTGACAAATAAAATTACGTATATTTATCATGTACAACAGGGATCCCCCCCAACTCCCGGGCCATGGACAGATACTGGTCCATGGCCTGTTAGGAACCAGGCCACACAGCAGGAGGTGAGTGGTGGGCAAGTAAGCAAAGCTTCTCTGTATTTACAGCTACTCCCCATCACTCACATTACCACTCAAGCTCCGCCTCCTGTCAGATCAGCACTGGCATTAGATTCTCATAGGAGCGCAAACCCTATTGTGAACTGCGCACACAAGGGATCTAGGCTGAGTGCTCCTTATGAGAATCTAATGCCTGAGGATCTGTCACCATCTCCCATCACCCCCAGATGGGACTGTCTAATTGCAGGAAAAACAAGCTCAGAGCTCCCACCGATTCTACATTATGGTGAGTTGTATAATTATTTCATTAAGTATTACCATGTAATATAATAGAAATAAAGTGCACAATAAATGTAATGCACTTGAATCATCCCCAAACCATCACCCCCACCCCCAATCCCCAGTCCATGGAAAAACTGTCTTCTACGAAACTAGTCCCTGGCAACAAAAAGGCTGGGGACCGCTGACGTACAATATGATATTTGGAAATGTATAGACATTGTGGAATGGCTAAATCAAGCTAATTAACATATGCATTACCTCATATAGTTATCATGTCTGTGGTGAGAACACTTAAAATCTACTCTCTTAGCATTTTTTTCAAAATAGATACATATAATTTCAAAACAGAAATATAATACTCCATCCAGTGACTGTAATATAGCTAGCATATCTATTCCCAGTTCTAAGACATGTCAGTTATTTTCAATTTTTCACAATTATAAATTAGATGTGGTAAACATCTTGGTGAATATGCACTTTTCTATATTTAGTGTTATCCCTTAGGGCTAAGTACCTGAAAATTAGACTACTGAAAAAATAGGTATAAACATTTACAGTTCTCTGAACATAGCACCAAATTATATTCAAGACACTTTTCAGTGTATAAAATATAAACATGTAAGATGCAAGGGGAAGATGAAAATAAGTTATTAATGACAGAAACAATGTCAAGCAGTCAAAGAGGTAAGCTGTAGGTACTAATCTTAGAAATTATCTGAATTCCAATTAAAAGTAGATAAAAAGACAACTGCATCAGCTGATGATAATTTGACAGGGAGAAATATTTAAGACACTTAACAGACAATTTAAATTTTTAAGCTGACAGCAGTGAAATGTATAAATTAGCCAGCCTTCAGTTAGAACTGATTAATAAAACATTTGAAGTATAAAAATAGTATTTATTAATGCCCCACAACTCATTAAGAAAAGAATTTGAGGCTGCTTATCACAAAGCACACACTAAAACAACAAAAAAGAAATGTGGGAGGAGGGAAACAGGGAAATCCAGGGGTGCTGCAAGTCTACCAATCCAGTCCCTGAGGTTCCTAGACACTTCCCAGTACATTTCACATTGGGCTGTACGCTTCCCAGCAAACAAAAAAAAAACCAAGCAGTGGGCAGGTATATGGATCATGGAAGAGAACTGAGAGCCTAGAAATAAACCCATATATCTATGGTCAATTGGTTTTGACAAGGGTGCTAAGATAACTCAATGGGGAAAGAACTGTCTCTTCAACAAATGGTGCTAACTGGATATCCACATGTGAAAGGATGAAGCTAGACCTCTTCCTCGTGTCATACACAAAAATTGCCTCAAAATGGATCACAGATCTAAATGTAAGAACTAAAACTATAAAACTCTGAAGAAAAAAATATAAGATACAGTTATTATGGAAAACCATACAGAATTTCCTCAAAAAATTAAAAATAAAACTACCACATGATCCAGCAATCTCATTACTGGGTATATAACTAAAGGAAATAAAATCAGTATATTGAAGAAATATCTGCACTACTATGTTTACTGCAGCATTATTCACAATAGCTAAGATATGGATTTCATCTAAGTGTCCATTAACAAATAAATGGATAAAATAATGAGGTATATATACAAAATGGAATACTATTCAGCCATAAAAAAGAAGGAAATCCTATCATTTGCATGGATGAACCTCCAGAACATTATATTAAGTGAAATAAGCCAAGCATAGAAAGACAAATACTGAGTGATCCCACTCATATGTGGAACCTAAAAAAGTTGATCTCATAGAAGTAGAGAGTAGAGTAGTGGTTACCAGGGACTGGTGTGGTAGGAGGTGGTTGAGGACATGTTGGTCAGGGGATACTAAATTTCAGTTAGATGGGAGGAGTAAGTTCAAGAAATGTAATGTACAACATGGTGACTACAGTTAACAATGCAGTGTATTCTTGGAAAATGCTGAGGATTTTAAGTGTTCTCACCACAAAAGTGGTAACAATGTGAGGTAATGCATATGTTAATCAGCTTGATTGGACATTTCACAATGTATATATATTTCCAAACATGATGTACATAATATGTATACATAATTTTGTCAATTTTTAAATAAATTTAATTTTTAAAAGAGAATAAAACATAGGAGTAAATCTTTGTGACCTCAGATTAGGCAACAATTTCTTAGATATGACACCAAAAAGCAAAAGCAACAAAAACAACAAAAAAGATAAATAGCACTAAATCAAAATTAAAATCTTTTGTACTTAAGGACATTATCAAGAAAGTGAAAAGACAACCCACAAAATGGAAAAAAAAATGTAAGTTCCATATATCTGATAAGGGACATATATCTAGAATATATAAATAACTAATACAACTCAATAATAGCCAAAAAATAAAATAAAATAGCAAAGGATGTGTACTGACATTTCTCCAGAGAAGATATACAAATAGCCAATAAGCAAATGAAAAGATGCTCAACATCATTAGCCATCATGGAAATAAAAATCAAAGCCACCATATATGCCAGTTTTTACAGTTACTAAGATGGCCTAAATCAAAAAGTCAGATAATTGCAAGTGTTGTCAAAGGTACTGCAGGGCATGTAAAATGATGCAGCCACTTTGGAAAACGGTCTGGCAGTTCCTCAAGATGTTAAACACTGGGTTACCATTTGGCCCAGCAATTCTACCACTAAGCTTTACACCCAAGTGAAATTAAAACATGTTCACACAAAAACTTGCAAATGATCATTCAGAGCAGCATTTTTCATAATAACCATAAAGTAGAAAGAACCTAAATTTTCATCGACTAATGATGAGTAGATTAAAAACATGTGGTGTTATCCATACAATGGAATAGTATTCAGCCACAAAAAAGGAATGAAGTACTGATATGTGTTATGACATGGATGAACCTGGAAAATATTACGCTAAGTGAAAAAAGCTAGACACAGGAGACCCCATACTATATAGTTCAATTAACTATCCCAAATAGGTAAGTCTATAGAGATAGAAAATAAATTAGCAGATGCCTAGAGCTAGGGAGCATGAGGAGATTTGGGAGTAAAAGCTAAAGGGTATGAGGTGTCCTCCTGAGGAGATGAAAATGTACTAAAATTGATTGTGGTGATGGTTGCACAACTCTGTGCATATATTAAACACCAATGGAGAAGGAAGGAAGGAAGGAAGGAAGGAGGGAGGAAGGGAGGGAGGGGAGGGAGGGAGAGAGGGGAGGGAGGGAGGGAGGGAGGGAGGGAGGGAGAGAAGGAGGGAGGGAGGACAGTTGACACAAAATACAATCTCCATAAAATCAAATCAAACAAGTCATTCAAAAGAAGCACAGTTATTACTGTTATGAAACTTAAGGGAACTTAATCTCATTGGTCCTCATTCAAAGAGGGCACCTTCCAACATAAAGAACATTATCCTCAACAACACAGCTGCAGTAAATTCAATGATATAATGAAGTCTCATGGGATTTTTAAAATAATGTCCTTCATGGTAGGCTAATGGCCAATAGTCAAAGCTCAGTAAAATAAAAACAGTTCCATAAGGAGCTGTAAGAATGTCCTAGATATGCAGCTCTCTAATGGTTTGGCTTAAGCCAAAGATTAAAATCAGTGTATCAAAAAGAACCAATAGGCCATATATCATCCCTGCAGTTCTCCCTGGGTATTATTTTCTCCAACTGACTTTTGGTTATACTATCTGATATGGTTTGGCTGTGCCCTACCCCAATCCCATCTTGAATAGTAACTCCCACAACTCTCAAGTGTCGTGGGAGGAACTCAGTGGGAGGTGATTGAATTATGGGGGCAGGTCTTTCCTGCACTGTTCTTGTGATAGTAAATGAGTCTCACGAGATCTGATGGTTTTAAAAACTGGAGTTTCACTGCACAGGCCCTCTCTTTGCCGGCTGCCATCCAGGTAAGATGTGACTTGCTCCTCCTTGCCTTCCCCCATGATTGTGAGGCCTCCCCAGCCATGTGGAACTGTAAGTCCAATTAAACCCTTTATTTTGTAAATTGCCCAGTCTTGAGTATGTCTTTATTAGCAGTGAAAACAGACTAATACACTCTCCTAATACCTAGAGTACTAAATTCTAGGTTATTACTTCTTCTTCTGTTACTGATTAAAGGCAGATCCAGGGATTCAGTCCTCCACTTTCTATTTTCATCCCAAACACCTTCCAAAGGCAATCCCATTCACTCCCACTGTCTCACGTGTGAATTCATTCACACATCCATTTACCACAATTATTGAGCACCTGCTATGTGCCACCTACTGTGGTGAGCATTTGGGATGTATCAGTGAACAGAACAGATAAAGATCCCTGGCCTGCTTACCAGCTACGGGGAGAAGAGTGTCAATAAACAAAGTAAGTGAATTAAATGGTTATGTTAGAAGGTGATATGTACTACAGGGGATGTGGGGTGTGGGGTGTTAAGGGAAACTGCGAACACCAGGTATGAGCCAGGAAAGTTGCAGGAAGGGAGGGTTGCAATTTTAAATAAGGCAATCCGGGTAGGTTAAGAAAGTGACACATGAGTAAAGACTTGAAGGAGGTGAGGAGTCTGCCATGCAAACAATTGGAGGACAGCATACCAGGCAAAGGAAGAGCCAGTGCAAGTCCCCTAAGTGGGAGCATCCACGCATGCATGGCATGCCCAAGAACAGCAAGTGTGGCTGGAGAGGAGGGGGTGAGGGAGAAGAGAGCCAGACAGAGAGGTGAAGAGACAAAACTGTGTAGGGCCTTCTGCACTTAGTGAGATGAAGGAACCACTGGAAGGATTTTAGCAGAGGAATGATATGAACTGACTTTTATTTTTAAAGGTTCACTCTGCACTTTGGGAGGCCAAGGCAGGTGGATCACCTGACGTCAGGAGTTCGAGACCAGCCTGTGCAACATGATGAAACTGTCTCTATAAAAAAATGCAAAAATCTGCCTGGCCAATATGGTGAAACCCCATCTCTACTAAAAATACAAAAAATATCCGGGTGTGGTGGCACACGCCTGTAATCCCAGCTATTCAGGAGGCTGAGGCATGAGAATCATTTGAACCCAGGAGGTGGAGGCTGCAGTGACCTGAAATCACACCACTGCACTCCAGCCTGGGCAACAGAGTGAGACCCTGTCTCAAAAAAAAAAAAAGAAAAGAAAAAAGGCGGGGGCACTCACTCTGTCTGCTGTTTTGATTATGGACTGTAGAATACAATCACGGAGACTACTGCAAAAATCCCAGGGAAACATTGGCCTGCCCTAGGAATAGCACTGGCAATGGTGAGAAGTAATCAAATTCTGGAGATATTCTGAAACAGAATTCCCAGCTGATTGGATAAGAAAGAGAAGTCAGAGATACATCAGAGGGTGTTTTGTCTGAGCAACTGAAAAGATAGAGTTGGAATCAATTGAGATGAAGAAGGTGGCAGGTAAAGCAGGTTTAGGGAGGGAGAGCAGATCAGGAGATCGGCTTTAGTCCTGTTGAGATTGAGGTGTCAGACATCCATGTGGAAATGTAAAGGAGGCATATGGATCTACGAGTTTCAAATTCAGTAAAGAAGTCTGGGATTTATGTAAATCAGGAGTTATTAGCATATGTCATGGAAAGCCCTGAGACTGGACAGAATCTCTAAGGGAAGAGGACTGGGACTGAACCCGGGTACACTACTACATTGAGAGGTCAGGGAGCAAAGGGGGAAGCAGCCAAGAAAACTAGAACGTCCAGCAAAGTAGGAAAAAAAACAAGAGACAGTATAATTCTTGACACCAAGTGAAGAATGCGTATCACACAGGAGGGGGTGATCAACTGTGTCAAATGCACTGATCATTCAAAAGTAATTTGAGACTAAGTACTGACCACTGAATTTAGAAATGAGAACAGTCTCAGTGGAGTGTTAGGGACAAAAGTTTGTTGGGGTGAGTTCAAGAGAAATGGGAAGTAAGGAACTGGAAATAGACTTTAGACAACTCTTTCGAGTTCTATGAAGGAAAGGAAACAAACAGGACAGTAACTGGTGGGAATGAGAATGAGGAGTTTTTTTCCAAGATGGAATAAATAAAAGTTTATCAATATATATGAGATATACTGATATCAAGTTCTATGATACAGAGAAACAGGGTGAGGATTGCTGGTAGGTGATAGTGAAAGTGTGTGCAGGTTCTCATATTGCTTCCATTTTCTCAGTGAACTTGGAAAGAAGATCAACAGGCAAGAGTGAGGATGAGAGAGGAGGTACTGCTAATCTGAGGAGAGAGGAGAAGGTACAAAGAAATCCTACAGGAGAGGAGGAGAATGAATAAACTGCAGGTATAGAATGACTGCCGGGGCAGCATAAAGGGCCCACCTTGAGACCGATAGGTATGTCAGTGAGACAAGTTAACCAGTGGTGTGCTTTTCACTGACAGCCATGATCAGCTGCATGTATAGGTATGCAGTGGGTGGACAGCTGGGAGGAACCAGGACTACAGTTTTGGCAAGTGAGTATGATGAAGCAATAGAGGAATGTAGGATTCAAATGCAAAAGGAACTACAATGACTGGCCATGGAATTTTCACTAACGAGGGGAAGAGAATATCCAGGGAGAGACACTGAAAAGGTGATAAGATCAATAAATGGGAGGGCTAGTGGGATAGAAGAATTGCTAGGTAGAAAGTAAAATGGATATGCTAGAGAGGGAATGATTCTCAAATGTATGTCTTCAATCACATCTCCCTCATCAGTTCCAAAACTAAAATATATCCAGCAGCCCACTAGACATCTGTAAGCGGATATCCCACAGGCATCTTAGACCAAGCACATCAAACTGAATATATCATTTTCCCTCAAACCTTCTCCCTCTTCCCAACGCATTTCCCACTCAATCTTGTGTTAGCCAGAAACCCAGGAGACTCTCCTGACTCTTCATCCCACTAACCTTCACCAAACCCCCAGGTTCTCGTGCTCATATCCAACCTAACAGGTCAGTCACCGACATCTGTGAGTTCAACCACCTAATGATCTCTCTGCAATCCATTTATTTTCTCAGCCTCACAACTGCTTTACACTTAATTCAGGCCCTTACTTCTTACTAAGTCTCCTAAATTTTCTAATCTACTTTCCACAATGTCACCAGAGTGGCTTTCAGATTTGATTGCATCATTGCTACTTAAAATCCTCTAATGGTGTCTCACTGCCTTTAAAATAAAAGCCAAGTTCCTGGGATGGCCCAAATGTTCCTATAAGACCTGACCCTTCCTCCAACAATGTCCCCCACCCATCTTCAGGCTGACGTGCCTTTTCTGAAGTCCCAAATCGTCTCATGTATACCTGTGTATGATAGCATTTTCCATATTATAATTACTTATTTGTCAGTCTCTTCCACCAGGTTGTATGCTTTTTAAAGGCAAGATCCCTGGATCTCTGTCATAGTTGAATTTGACACCCCAATATCAGGGAGAATTTGGCATTAATAAGTCAATCAACCAATCAATCAATCAAAAAACAAATCAGGCCAGGTGCAGTGGCTCACGCCTGTAATCCCAGCACTTTGGGAGGCTGAGGCAGGTGGATCACTTGAGGTCAGGAGTTTGAGACTAGCCTGGCCAACATGGCAAAACCCTGTCTCTACTAAAAATAGAAAAATTAGCCAGGCATGGTGGCACACACCTGTAATCCCAGCTACTTGGGAGGCTGAGGCAGGAGAATCGCTTGAACCTGGGAGGTGGAGGTTGCAGTGAGCCAAGATTGCGCCACTGCACTCCAGCCTGGGTGACAGATCAAGACTCCATCTCAAAACAAAAACAAAACGAAAAATCAATGGTACCATAATGCTAGAAGACTTTAACCTAACAATAGGACTGTGGCTAAAAGCTGTTTATCCTTGCCTGTTTACTGCTATGCAAACACACCTACCTACTAGCAGAAGTGCACAAGATATCATGGCCTGATTCCTATAGACACTGCACAGACTCAGACAAAAGAAAAAGATCAACTGCTTTTAAGGAGTTATAATTGTGCAGAAAAGGGATTCTTTAGCATTTAAGATACTCCTCTTAAAAATTTATCATCATCACACGTCGTTCAAAAAATATTTACTGAGTACCTACTGGGCTAGGTCCTATACTAGCCACAGGGAAAACAGTGGTTAACAAAACAAAGAGCCCCTGACTAACGGGCTTAGAGTCTAATAATATCAACTGCTATTCACTAAGTACATAGTACATTGACCAGGTATCAGGCTAAGCACTTTACATATATTATCTTACTTAATTTTAACAACATGAGATAGGTACTATTACTATTCTACTTTAAGAAAGATGAAAATGAGGCTTAGATATTTTACGTAACTTCCAAAGAACACACAGCCAATAATTGGTCAAGTCAGTGTATCCAATTTCAAAGCCTTTAACCTGTACACCATTCAATCCTCTTACTTTCAGTAAGTAAAATACTAGAAAATGACCTTGTATCACATCATTACCAGAACATGATCCTCTCTCTCATCCTTCATTTAAGTATCTTGAAAGACGCACCATCCTAAGAGGACAAGATCCAAACTTCTATCAAGCTATCCATGCCACTGTAGGACAAACATGAAGAGCCCACTGTAAGATTTAGTTTAAAAAATGGCCTGGGCCAGGAGCAGTGGCTCACACCTGTAATCCTAGCACTTTGGGAGTCTGAGGCGCACAGATTTAATGAGCTAAGGAGTTCAAGACCAGCCTGGGCAACACAGCAAAACCCTGTCTCTACTAAAAATGCAAAAAATTAGGCTGGGCACGGTGGCTCACACCTGTAATCCCAGCACGTTGGGAGGCCAAGGTGGGCAGATCATGAGGTCAAGAGATCAAGACCATCCTGGCCAACATAGTGAAACTCCGTCTCTACTAAAAACACAAAAATTAGCTGGGCATGGTGGCGTATGCCTGTAGTGCCAGCTACTCAGGAGGCCACGGCAGAAGAATCACTTGAACCCAGGAGGCGGAGGTTGCAGTGAGCCGAGATCACACCACTGCACTCCAGCCTGGTGACAGAGCGAGACTCCATCTCAAAAAAACAAAAAAACAAAAAATTAGCCAAGCATGGTGGCACGTGCCTGCAGTCCCAGCTACTCAGGAGGCTGAGGCAGGAGAATCGCTTAAACCTGGGAAGCCAAGGTTGCAGTGAGCCAAGATCGCACCACTGCACTCCAGTCTGGGCGACAGAGCAAGACTATCTCAAAAAAAAAACAAAAAACAAAAAACAAAAACCTGGCCTGTTACCATTCGTACAGCTGGATTTTTTAAATGTTGACAAAAAAAGAAGAGAAGGCTAGCTCCTTCAAAGACAAGGAGAACTTTCGATCAGGAAAAAGCAGATGTCTTAACGAAGAACTATTCAACCATTAACAGTTTACAGTGTTTTGTTTTGTTTCTTCTTTTTTAAGCAGGAGAAAAGCAGGGGAAAAAAATCAGGAGCAGGGAGCTAAAGAAGTAGAAGGACCCAAGAGACTGGATTTCCAATTGCTTCCTCTTATTTTTTTGGAAAGAAAGATACACTGGCTTCTAGGTGGACCGAACAAAAGAAAAGTATAGTATTTCTCCATGTTTTGATGTTTTGACTAAGAAAGGAAAAAAAGGATCTGGTCAAACTCCAGGAGGCAAGGGTGAGCAAAATGACAGCAATGTCCCCTTGTCTATAGAAACATCACCTGGCTAACTAGACCAACATCAAGCAGATGATGAGCTCCTAGCAGCAGCCGCAAAAAGGTGTATCCGCAGACAGGCAAGAGCAGCAAAAAACACTAAGATCATTAGGTAGGGTATCGGAAAGTCTGAGACTTAGTTTTTTCCCGGCTCTATTTCTAACTTGCTGTTGACCTTGAACAACATAACCTCTCTGGAATCAGGGATTTAAGGATTTACGCCCTTTCCATTTTCATTTCTCAATTCACACCAGGTTCTTCGTCCCCATCCCCTTATTTTTAGAAATCTATTTTAGCACATATTTTATTTGAGTTACATGTTCTCTGTTCTTAATACAGTCTTTAGTCCCTCAACCACCTTGTGACAGATTGCCTAAAAACCAAAATAGTGTTGGAATGTGGCACATTTATTTTTTATATTAAAAATGTGTAGTATTATATTTAAAATGTTAAGCCCATAATCTCAAAGCCCTAAAAAAAAAAAAAATTGACTTTTGTTTTCTGCATATTACTTGCCAGTTTTTTTTTCCAAATGATGCTGCTGATTTGTTTTTTACTTGTCTACTGCAAATAAACACTACTTTTTGGTAATATTTAGTCTACATTTCATTCCCTTCTATAGAGCAACAACCATTGATGAAAAAAAAAATGCTCACCACTGATCTGGAAGCACTCACTTACCTACAAGAAGCCTTCTGAGTAGAATAGATGAATTCACATTTTCCATGGATGCAGTAACCATTGAGGTTTTCAGGGCAAGGCATGTGGTTTCCAATATAAACATCTTCTCTTTGATCACTAGCATCTTAAAAGAACATAAACCAGATCGTTCAATAATGAAACGCAAGCTGAAAAATAAGGACTTTTCAAATGTTCTGAAACAGCAAATGAATTCACCCGCTGTCAACCACCTACTGGCAATTTGAAAAGAAAATTTATCAGATAAGGGGTTAGATAAGATCCAGGGTCTCTTCTAATTCCTATTATGCCATAAACACAGCAGGCAAACTGTTTAGATTCAAAACATTTAAAAATATTTGCAGAATGTGACCGCTAGGAGTTACTGTTGTTTAAAAACAATCTGGCAAAGAAAACTAAACACCTTTGCTAAAGAAATAAATGCTCTAGAAGAAAGTTCACCTCTGTGACAGACAGATGGTGTACACAGAATTGGCTTTTGGGGAATGAACTTAATCATTTATTTGAGGGCTATGAAATTGAGGCCAAAGAACCTGAATGACAGAGAGCAAATTAAGGGATTCTGAAATTTTAGGGTTAAAGGTTTATTTTTGGAATGAAAATTATCAAGCATGATTTTTTTCCCAAGTGAAAATAGCTTTGCTGCTCTTTTCATATAGTTTTTCTTAGTATATGGTCATTATTTTAAAAATTCAAGTAATATAGAGGTTAAAAAAGAAATTCAAAATAACCTGAGATCTCGCTCTCCAAAAATAAAACACTGTCAACATGTTGATGAACATCTGCTCAGACTTAAGTATAATGATTTGAACTGAACTGAAGTGAAGAAAATGAAGAGTCAGGAAGGAGAGATGGAACGGGTCAGGAAAGATGAAAACATAGGAACTTGGTCTTCAAAATCAATCAGATTCATTCACTCATTCATTCTCTATATATACATCACACACTCATATATGCACACACACATACATAAATAAATTTGGGAATGGATTTTTGTACTTTCTTTGGTATATGCACCAATACATTAATCCTAAGCTCAAAGGACCCAGAATTCCGCAATATTTACAGGCCTGTCCATGTGCAGGAAAAATCCCCAGGCTTCCTGCCATTTCTATCTTACACAGTTCTAGCTAACAGATTCTGTGCACTATAGCCGTACCTGCAGCATACTACCCTCTTAAACCTGAGACTTCATAACTATAAATTCAGAATAATAGGGCCTATACTTCATGCAGTTTTGAGAGGACTAAAGGAGATAACAAATGCATGTACAATACCACCAAAACAACCAGCTATTTATATAGCACATCATGTAACATCACAGGGCCTATCTCCCCAAAACACAAATAAAAGATATTAATACAATTTTTTAATGTTAATGGAAAAAAAAGGAATGAAATAGTGAGTTCTATGTATGTGTATGGGGAAGATGAAGAGGAAGATCAAGGGAGAAGTGAGAATAGAGGTGCCAAGTGTAAAAAAACCCTGAGAATCAAAAATGCGGATTTTCTGAGGATCAAAATTTACATATAGACAGAAAAAAACCTTAATGATTATTAAGGTCAGTGATAGTAGAACTAAAGCAGAGAGAAATCAGACCAAAATGATATTATTTTTCCTCAAAGTGTATATATTTAAATTGTGCTAATTTAATTTGTGCCTAGAAAGAGAACACATCTAAAAGTCAGGGAACCTAACATATAAATTCTCAATTTAAAAAATGTCTTTACTGCTTTGTGACCTCATTCAAATCACTTCTTCTCTCTGAGGGAAATGAATGAGACCAGCACTACCCAACATAGGTATAGTACAAGACACATATGTAATTTTATATTTTCTAGTAGCCCAGATTTTAAAAAGTAAATAGAAACAAGTAAATTAATTTTAATCATATATTTTAATCCAATATAGCCAATAAATACCATTTTCACATACTACGAATATTAAAAATTGAGATATTTTTACTTTTTAAAGTAAGTCTCCAAATTCTGATATTTTACACCCACAAAAGATCTAAATTCTGACTAGCCACATTTCAAGTGCTCATAGCCACACCAGCCTAGTAGCTATCATAATGGAAAGTGTAAAACAGATCACTAATTTATCATCTACTGATCACTTTGTACATGCTGGGTACTCTGCTAGGTGCTGGGAATACAAAAATGAAAACATATCCTGTCGTCAAAGGGCTTAAGGTCTCCTCCAGCTCCCAGACTATAATTCTGCCATGGCAAAAGAAATCAAGCCCTCTTTTGGGCTGCTATGATCCTGAGCACTTACTCCTCTATTATAACACTCACAATACTGCCTGTTTTATTGCTATTTGGGTTTTTTAAGTCAGCCTCTACCATAAGACTGTGAGCTCCTTAATAATCTAGCTGCTTGTGTTATTCGTTTCTGTATAACTCCTAACATTTAGAATGTAGTACATATAATGGCTAAGAACACAGCTCTAGAGTCAGACTGCCTAGGTTTGAATTCTGGTTACAACACTCTCTAGCTGTGTGACCCAAAGGCAGTTACTTAACTATTTCTGGCCCTCAGTTTCTTAATCTGAGAAATGAAGATGATAGTGATGTCTACTTCTTGTAGGGTTGTTTTGAGGCCTAAATGAGATAGTATATTTAGTGTATTAAGTATGTAAGTGTGTATAGAACTTAGAAAAATGCCTGGTAAACAATAAGTACTTAATAAATAAGTATTACCAAGTATTGTTCCGTGCTCAACAAATGTTTGTTAAATGAATAAATTCTAATTTTCTCCTGGTAAAGGGAGAAAAAAACAGTTATAAATTGCATCTTTGTTGTTTTCCATTGACAAAATTATTATCCAATAAAGGTTTCCATCTTGAATTCCTTAGTGAACTGGACTGTCTGCAGTAGTCCTATCCTGTGTTTCCTAACAGAGGTCAAAACTTAATTATCACATCTTTTATTTATTAATACTTGTGATCCAAGCAGAAGACTTTCCTAAAGTAATTTAGCTTTGATGAGAAATAGTTTATCAGAAGCCAAATAACTGAAATCAAATATACTTTTCTTGCTACAGTTTCAAACTAAAAATGCCACTCTACATTCCCAATCAGGCCATAAGTGAACTGAGGAAAGTGGTCATCTCCCATAGCATTTCTCAGAACCTGGTCATGAAAGGGTATAACAATGGGACAATAGAGAATAACGTTATGCACCAACCTATGATAATAAGTCCTATAAGGATAAAGTCCTAGTAATAGGACTGTGCAGGTCTGTAGAGGCTGTGGTAATGTACTAATCTACCATAAGAAAGTTCTTTAAACAGCAAAGAATTTCAAGAATAATGCAGAGCTGAAAGCTATCAGAGAACTCAGCTAGGTGAAAGCAGTCAGAGAAAGTTAACCAAATTAAAAACAAGGTTTTGAGAAATTAATAGAAAAAGTATGGCACCAATAAACATATACTGAATGAATTAATGAAAGAATGTGGTATCAAGCTGTAGGCAAAATGAAGCTATATAAAACATGAACATGTCTAATAAGGCTTTGAAACCTGTGCCAACATCCAAATTCACAGAGTCTAATATTCCGCGCAATGCCAACTTTATTCATCCCATTAAACGTACATACTATTTCTGGGCATAGCTACATGCTCAGCTAAGCTACAGAGAATATTTTTTTAAAAAAAGCATGCATGGTCCTTGCCCTCAAGAAGCTTATAGTCTATTTAGAAAATCAGCGTATATACACAAAAAGCTGAATAACACAAGGGGAAGGGGTCCCATGTGGCAGTTTACAATTAAATGACAAAAGATGGTTTTATAACACTGGGTGCTATGGAAGTTCAAACTGAAAGGAGAACTCACTGTAGGCTAAAGGATTTATTGATAGGGTAGGACTCAAGTTAAGACTCAAAGCATAAATAGATTTAGACAGAGGAATGGTGGAAGCCAAAGGGAAGGTATAATACACACGGCATTCTGAAGAATAAACAGTAGCAACCTAGGTAGAGTGATACATTCAGACTGGGGAAGGGTATATGTCAAAGTTGGAAAAGCAGGCTGAAACTAGATTATGGAAAAATTTGAATTCTAGGTGAGACATGTTTTCTTCATCATATGGACAACGAATTCACTCACTAAAGGCCTTTTGAAGAGCAGTACAAAGAAAGCCGGGTTTTACGTGAAAATTAGTTGAGAGTAGTTGCCTAGAGCTGGTGGTTAAGCAAATGGGGAGTGACTGACAATAATGGGTATGGAGGTTCTTTTAAGGGTGCAGAAAATGTTCTAAAATTAGATTATGATAACACTTTTACAACTCTGTAAATATACTAAAAACCACTGAATTGCACACTTTAAACAGGTGAACTTAATGGCATGTAAATGGCATCTCAATAAAGATATTAAAATAATTAATTGTATGCCAGCATATAAGATAATGGGGCAGGGGAACTAGGAAGACCATATATATATATATATATATATATATATATATATATATCAGGTGACCAATTAAAAGATTAGTACATAATCCATTAACTGGGAATGGTGGTGCACACCTGTAAGCCGAGCTACTCGGGAGGCCGAGCTACTCGGGAGGCTGAGGCACAAGAATCACTTGAACCCAGGAGGTGGAAGGTTGCAGTGAGGTGAGATCGCACCACTGCACTCCAGCCTAGGTAACAAAGCAAGACTGTGTCTCAAAAAAATAAAGAAGGTTAGCACATAATCCAAACTCGTAGCAACAAAAAGCTAAGCTAAATCTCAGCAGTAGGAGTAGACACTAGACACACAGAAAAAATAAAAATGGTTTGAAGATGTTTTGGAAAGTGAATGAGCTCAGAAACTCAGATCTGGAAGGGTCCTTGGAGGCCATCTGGTTTGATAAAGGAATCTCTTTAGTTTTATAACCCTCAAAGCCTATGTCTACTTGAACACTTCCAGAACTCATAATACAGTTCATTCTAATACCATCAGATTTTCTTTATGTTGAATGAAACCTCGCTTCAACTTGGTGTAGACTTTCCCACATCTGTTTATCCTCTCCCCTCTATTAACCAATCTTTTATTTTTAAGCTCAGATTTCCCCAGTCCCACCCCTATTCAAACAACTTACAACTATCTTGAAGAGTGGTACCCAGCACTAACCCCGTACATTTAAGAGTTTAGTAGAACAAAACTGTCCTCTTTATTGAAGATGCTTGTAATACAGAATTATGTAAAAATGACTCCAAACGTGAGCCTAATGATGGGGGTTCCATAGACAGAATGTAGTAAGCTGAGGTCAAGTTTAGATCTCCAGTCATTCAAAAAGTATTTTTTAAGCATCTATTATGTTCCAGGCACTATGGTAGTTCCAGAAGTTTGAAGCAATGGCAAAACAAACAAGTAAACACAAGGACCCGCCAGGCAACTGAATATGTGAAACCAGTGCTTGAAAAAAGATCCAGGCTCGAGAACAAGTGTTAAGGTTCACCAAAGTAATAGCTCAGAGGGGATTAAATATCTGAAGGTAATTAAGAAAGCAAGGAGGCAGAAAAGAATTCTAGAATCATGGTACAAAGGGAAGGAGCAGCACTTAGGGTCAGAAAGTCTGAATTCCAGTTGCTGTTCTGCCATTCTATATGGGCAAAACTCCTGCAGTTTCAGCTTCTTCATCTGCAAAATGAGGATAAACTTGGTTGTTATGAGGACTAAATAACATTAATATATGAAAGCACCTGGCACATAGTAAGGCACTCAATTAATAACTATTAAATGAAAGAATATCCTACTGATGTCACTTATGAACTATAATATTAAATAGCAAGACAGATAACTAACTCACCAATGGTGAGACTGTTGAGCACAGCCAGGTTATTGAACATGAAACTAGGAAACAAAAGTATTAAAAATAACCATAATAACACTGATAATGAACTCAGTAACATAGTGTTTAATATTCATAGTGATCTTAGGTAGTAGATATTACTGTCCCTAATTACAGATGTGATCAATGAGGCTCAGAGAAATCAAGACACACAGCTATTAGGCATAGACCAAGTCTGACTCCAGAGGGCAAGCTCTTAGCCATTACAGTATTATTTCTCCAAGCGATCCTAGGAGATGTGTAGGAAACAGATAAAAAGCAGAATGGCCAAGCACCTGCTCTCCAGGCCAAGTAAATTAGCCAACTTCAAAAAGGAAAGATAAAAAGCCTCAAAAGATGTAACATAACATGGTTTCAGAAACAACAGCAGAGATGTTACCTGCACACAGTAAGAACTGAGCACAGAATGATCCTGCCTAAACAAGCCCTTAGCCAAGTGGTGACAGGCTCCAAGAACAACAACTGCAACTGCTAGTCTCTGAACAATGTGTGTGTGTGTGTGTGTACAATATAAAAAGTATATTTGGTCACCAAATGGCTCCTTTCACCCACAGAGGCATTCAGAAACAAATCCACCACCAGCTGCAGTGTTTTCAAATACAAAGGATAGTTGTGGTTCTAAGGGATGATGTTATGAAAAAACCCAGTACCAGATGGCTTATCTGCAAAGGCTTGTTCCACTGGCTATCTGTCGTGGTCCAACAGTGTACAACCAAAATAAAGCATGAGGAGTTGCTAGTAGCAATGGAGACATGTACCTGGAAGGTAAACCGCTGAGGCCACAACTATATCAACACTGCATCAGTAACCCTGGGGCTCATTATTTCTATAAATCTCTACAGTTAAAAAATTCAAAATATTCTGTCTTGCTTCCCCTATACTACCCTGCACCCCCCCAGCCTTCATCACTAACATATCCCTCCCCTAACCACAGTCTGCTTGGACTCCATTAAGGAATTATCTTCTGCTATATAAACTCCTACCTACACTCCAATGCCTCCCACTCTCCCAATTCTAAACTCCACTGTCCTCCACACCAGGCCTGATTCCTCCTTTCCTAGCCTGCCCACTGTGCCCAGAGAAACACCTTTTCTAACATGAATAGGTACATCTACCTCAACTACTCCCTTAGAAAATACTCCTTTCATCTTCCTGATGTACCAAGACCACATTATTTCCTAGATTCCCTTCCTTCCCTTTTCCCCTCATGTGCTCGCCACTGTTACTTCCAGCCCAGCATTCCACTCTCAGCTCCCCAGTACCTTCCTCTCTTAGGAGCCTACTAATCATCCTCTGCATGACTCTCCACCAAGCTCCATGACATTCTCTGATTTCCTTCATTGATCTTAGCGCTTGGCTCACAGTCTTTCCTTTTGATGAGGTATATTTGTCAAAATCGTTTTTAAAAGGACATATCAAAAGAGCTGGAGTGAAATATCTAAACAGTCACCAGTAATGGAAATGATATCAATATCTCGCTATCTCAGGTATCCCTGGCCAGCAGCAGGAGGAGAGACTAATAAGGCTCAAGGATGAGACCAAAGATGGGGTGGGGGTTGGGACAAGGTGGAGCTCAGGAACAAAGTGAGAATGTCTTCATAATAATAAAAAGGGTGGTATAGTTAGATTATAGGCTGTATGAGCATATCTTTGAATCAAAATGGTCACATTAAAATGTCATATACCACAAAGAAACTTCCTGTGCAGGTGGAAATGGTATCAATTATAAGATGTGGTATATGTGAAGTATATTCATTGGTCAAGATTTGTGCATTTCAGTGCTATAAATTACACCTTTAAAAACCATAAAATGAGAATAATGATAATCACACGGGTGGAAGTATACACAAAGAATGACAATGCTGACAACTGTTGAAGGTGGGTACTGGGTAAATGAGGTTTATTATACTATTCTCTTTATATATCATAGATACATGTTTTCTAAATGTCACATACCCATCTCCCATACAACTCATGCTCAATCATATCCTTTATGACTTCAACATCTACAACAGAGCTTCTAACACTCCAATTTCAATATTTACCACAGGTTTTCCAACAGCCCAAGAAAAGCTCTAATTCAGCAGCTATTCTAGACATACAAATGCTCCATTTCACAAGCACTCTTCTCTAAGAGCTAAGTTTTAAAAGACATTTCTTACTGAGCACTATCTTCCAATCTTTCCAGCTTCTTGCTGGTGCTGTGTTCCTGCTTTTCATTTTGTAGCCTCCATCCCCAGATCACTGCCTTACCTACCCAATCTTGGCTGTGTGTTGCAGATGTGGATATTTACTAAGGGCCTCCTATAAATGCCGTGAGAACAAAAAAAAAAAAATAAAAGCAAATGAGGTAAAAATAAACACAATAAAAATAGAGTTACCTTTTAACCTCTATTTCCTATGAGAACACTTTTACAATTTGGGTTTCATCTTTCATCCTTCATGGAAGAAACTTGGTCCAAGATTGTCAATGATCCCCTTGTCTTCAAATTCAAGCATAGTTTAGTCCTTGTCTTCTCATACCTTTCTGTAGTTTTTTAAGCTACTGGCCATCCTTTCCCTTGTAGCTTCTGTGTACTCTTCTTGATTTTCTTCCTCTCAGTCCTCTTTCTGCTTCATCCCAAGTTGGGCCTTCTCTCCTTTCTAAATAATAGTGCATCCAACAGAACTTTCTTCAACTCTGAAAATGTTCTATATCTGTGCTGTCCCATATGGTAGTCACTGGTAATATCTGGCTATTGAACATCTGAAATAGGGCTAGTATGCTTTTTTTTTTTTTTTTTCCCAAAACAGCGTCTCGCTTTGTCGCCCAGGCTTAAGTGTAGTGGTGCAATCTCAGTTCACTGCAGCCTCAACCTCCTGGGCTCTAGCCATTCTCCCACGTCAGCCTCCCGAGCAGCTGCGACCACATCGCGTACCACCACCACGGGTTAATTTTGTTTAGAGACAAGGTCTCACCATGTTATCCAAGCTGATTTCATTTTAATTTAAATTTAAATAGCTACATGTGGCCAGTAGCTATTATAACAGACAATACTCTCTCTCATTCATTCTTGTGGCTTCAGTTATCACCTCTATATCCAAAGACTGACTCACAAATTTATACTAAACAAAGTGACCTGGATGAGTTCCACAAGCACCTCAAACTCTAAAATATAATCAATCATCTCCACCATCAACTCCTCCCTTACTTTATTCCAAACACCTTTACCTATCTAATATCCTTAGTTCTGTGAACAGAATTCATCATCTAAGTCATCTGAGCTTGAAGACTTAAGTCATTTTTAACTCTCTGTCTCTCATATCTAAGATGTCTATTCCTTTTGACTTTACCTAACTGACATCCCTGCCTCCATTCCAATGTATACAATATGCACAATATTCCTGCCAGGTATCATTCTTTCAAATGGTTAACTTTGTAGCCTTGCTTTTTTCAAATATATTAATGATTCCCCACTGCCCACAAATAAAGTCTAAATTCCCTAGAGTAGCATAGCATTCAACACTCTACACAATCTGGCCCCAAGCTATCTTTCTAGCCTTGCCTTCTACTTCTACCTCTTAAGCCTCCTATTCTCCAGCCCAAAGGATTCCTTACCTTTCTCTGACACATCCTGTCATAACATTGTGTGCGTGTCTATGCTCATGCTCTCCTATCCTCCTTAGATATCCTTCTGACTCCTGTTCATCCTTCACGGTTCACTCAAGTTCCACTTCTTCCATGACATTTCACAGATTCCCACTGTTCCCCACCAAAGATTAATCTCAACTTTTCTGAATTCCCATTGCACTTTTAAACTGTACTACACTTATAGCAATAATCAATTTCTACATTGTTAGAAGTTGGTTATCTGCCTTTACTATATCACAAGAACTTTAAAGATGCATATATTTTAGATATCTTTCTAACTACAAACAGTAAAATGACCAGTATAAATTAGGTACATAATAAATTATATCTACTAACTATGATAATTTCATTTAAATTAGAGATCAATTCTTATGTGTAAAAGATTTTCAGTATCTCAAAAGTGGCCTAGGCTCTAAATTATCCATTATCAATGGCACACAAGTGCTTCGGAACACACAATTCCCCAAACTGCCCTGAGTATAAGCTTCCAAATACTGAAAAACGGCCTTCCTATTCTAGTCAAGTACTATCAATATAGTGAATAAAACTGAAGCTGACCTATTTTGTCTCCTACGAGAAGACAGGAAATTTTCTATTTTAAATACGGCATTTTGTTTCAACATAGGAGACATATTTCAGCAGCTCATGGGTTATAACTAACTCAGGTTTGATACGATTCAAGTAAGAGAAGTAACAAATTACTCAATGATAACAGCTACCATTTGCTGAACACTTACAAGTATATCCGACACTGTTCAAAGCACTTAACATGTATTATCTCATTTAGTTTTTATGAAACTCTATGAAACAGGTACTATTATCACTCCCATTTTACATATTGTTTAGAAATTAGGTATAAAAGGTAGATCACATATCTTTTAATGGTATAACCAAACAAATGGATAGATGATGCACTTGTAATTCAGCAATTATATAGAGGTCCTGGCCTAGAAGGCCAAAGATATAGACCTGTTTCACTTAACCAGATACAACCTCATTGATCCTCAATCTTCCCATTGGTCCTTACCTATCAGAGCAGTTATAAGAATCAAACAAAATAATGGATGTGAAAACAAGCAAGAAGAGCAGTGGCCTTGAAGTCAAGGGACCTGGAATCCAGCTTCTGCTCTGACCTTTACTACATGAGACCTTGTGTAAATAAAACCTACTGCTTCTTTGAGCCACATCCACTTTTTAGACAAGCACAGAGTACCTACTTATGTGCCAGATATTCGGCTAGGGTTAGGGATACAGAGTGAACATGACAGACAGGTTCTCCTCTCCTCACAGAACTCATAGCCTAGAGGAGGTTACAGATGAATAAAAAGGCAGTTATAACAGAGTGGGCTAAGTGTTCAGAGAGGGGAGTACACAGGAAAGGCATCTAATATAGACTTAAGAGTCAAGGGATATTTCTCAAAATAAAATGACTTCCAAGCTAAGATTAAAAGGATAAGAAGGAATTAATCAGAAAGGAAATAAAGAGTTTCAGGCAAAGGAACAAAGGTTCAAAGACCTGGGCATCGGGCAAGTGTTAACAGGAGATTCTAGAGGAGTAAAGAGGATTTTTATAAAACATATTGAGAGATCTTTCTGTATAACTTCTTACAAGTGCATGTATATCTAAAATTATCTCAATACAGACTTTAATCAAAGAAAGCACATATGAGAGTACCTTATAAAATGAGATGAACTTCGGCTGTTTCTGTTACTATTAATACTAATAATTAACTGTGTTATGTATATTACTATAGAGAGCAAAGTTAGAGGTGTTGTTATAATGGAAACAGAACTAACAAGGACAGCTAGTGACTGTATTTCCATAGCTGGCCAAAATTTGGAGATGCATGATTCAGTACCTTTCACATCTGGTCGATATTGTAGTCCATCATCTTTCTTTCCCAACAAACTAGTGTCATCTGTATCTGTAAGAGAAGACGGTTTTCAAATTAAAATATATACAATGGTTAAGTCATATCATGATACTCCCAATAATTCCAAATTATTCCAAGTTCTTCTTAACCTCTGCCCCCTTACCCTGCTCATGTTGTCTACCATTCTCTAAATGAATTATGTCATTTCTGTCTTAGGCCTCTAGGCATCCTAGGTATAAGTGCTCTTTGCATGATGAATAGCCAATTTCATCTATACTTCAGCTCCAATATCGCCTCCTTTAAAAACTCTTTCCTATGCAAACTAAAACAACACCTACTCTGAGAAGAAAGGGTTAACCCTTTCTTTCTCTAAAAGACAACTGCCTCAAGATTTACCTTCTCCTACCACTGTTACCCTGGAAACATCAGATTAAAAGGGGAATCTCAGCTGTGTTATGAAACACTTACTATAAAAAATGACCCCTGATTTGAGAACTGCACCTGGACTGGGAAGACTATAAATGAGCCATAACCACGTGTTTGGAAGCACAAGCTTCCCAGTACTAGTGGAGGAGGCAAAGGAAAGACATAGTTAGGTTTGTGAATGAAAAATTACAGAGGGGACTAAGACAAAACTTAAGGCCCAATCACTCTAAAGGATGCATTTCAATTAAACTCTCAAGCTTGACTGATATGGTTTGGTTCTGTGTCCCCGCCCAAATCTCATGTCTAATTGCAATCCCCAACGTTGGAAAAGGGGCCTTGTGGAAGGTGACTGGATCAGCGGGGCAGATTTCCCCCTCGCTGTTCTCATAATAGCGAGTGAGTTCTCACAAGATCTAGTTGGTCTACAAAAGTGCATGGCACCTCCCTTTGCTCTCTCTTCCTCCTTTTCGGGCCATGTAAGATGTGCCTACTTCCTCTTTGCCATCCACCATGATTGTGTTTCCTGAGGCCCTCAGCCATGCTTCCTGTATAGCCTGTGGAACTGTAAGCCAATTATACCTCTTTTCTTTATAAATTACTCAGTCTCAGGTAATTCTTTATAGCAACATGAGAATGAACTAATACATTGACCAGGTGCTCTGAACTTGAAATTCTGAAGAGTATCACTCAAATATGCATCTTTTCCTCAGAGAACATAGTCCTTCTCTAAGCTAGTCTTCCCACTCAAGCTCTAAATGCCACCCCACTGGGGTGGGGGGACCATACTTCTTCAAGATCAAGGCTAAGTGGGACATCTACCCAGAAGGGATCCCGGTCAGTAAATGGTGTCCTCTATCATGCCCACACTCAACTCCTACCTAAAAATTGTCTGATGAGCTTTCTGGGTATTCTTTGGTAGTTTAGACCAGAAGTACTACAATCAATTGTGTAGTGTGTCACAAATAATTTGTTACCAATATAATGTACCAAATTTTGGCTTACAACTTTTCCCTTTAGCTCAGATAAAAACATAATATCCCTTTAATAAGTCTAAAAAGGGAAGAAGAAGGGAACCAGTAAGCAAGAAAGATGTACAATCCTAGTCCATGAGAGTGTGCCTGGCCCACATATGTGACTGAGGAAATAATCCATCTTCCCAACTCATCTGAATTTTACTGGGGAAAGAAAATTGGGAACTCTGGCTTTAGAGACTGAATATTTCTAGTAGGGGTGGAAAACAAAAACTCTTTCTTATAGGTATCATGGTTTCTAAGCTATAACAAAAAGCAAGAAGGGCAAAAAGAATTTTAAGCTAAAGGCAATAATTTTTCCTTACATTCTCTAACTTCACACCAAAATCTGTATCATACATAATATGTACAGGGAAAATGATACAGATAATGGGAAAACAAAGTAAACTATTATGCTCTATAAAAAGAGGTTTAACAAATATATGGCAATAACATAGTTTTACTGAAATTAAAGTAAGTTATCTAACTCTTAAATAGCTATAATCATCCCAAATTTGAGATGATATTAGAACTATAAATAATAATTATAATTCCATGTTAGGATCAGCTAGCAACCAAGAACTAACTAAATAAAAAACCAAGAAGCATGGTTTATGTCTTGAGAAGATAAAATAAATGAAAAAAACTAAATTAGTAATAAAAAATCTGAAATATAAAGTAATAAAATAAAATAAAGCTTCGAGGATTTCTCATTTTACAAATTTGAAACACTACCAAATGTACAAATAAGATTACATTTATACAATACTAAAGATGGGTCTCTGAATAAATAAAATGGATTTTACCTGTGCAATGACCAAGATGCCTTATATCAATTTGTTCTTGCTTTATACAAGATGCTTCTCTAACAAAACAGGGATTGTTATAGGAACTCCCATCAGAAGCACACACAGGATTAAAACTGTATCCACTGCAATCTATATTACATACACACCTGTTGGAAAAGATAAAAATTACCTATATTTTACAACAAAAATATTTCACAATGCTGCAACAGCAAAAAAGACCAATTCTTTCTTCTGCTTTCTGTAACAGAAGTCAATATATTGTTTTAAGTCACTGATGAAAGCTTAAGCAAAGTAAATACCTAAAAAAAATTTTAGGTGAGGGTTTAGAGATAATTTCATCAAGATATTATGAATCCAGTGGTTTCTCTGGAATTTTCATATATAGATAAAGTAATCAGGAGATGTCAAATATCAATGACATTAATTTAAAAGCAAAATGGCACAGTGTAAAGGACACAGAATTATGAGTCAATAGTCACGAATCTAAATTCTACCCCTACTTATTACCAGATTTGTGTCCAAATTCTTCCTCTAAGTCTTAGTTTACTGATCAGTAAAATGGAGGTAATAATAATGGCCAGGCATGATGGCTCATGACTGTAATCCCAACACTTCAGGAGGCCAAGGCAGGAGAATCACTTGAGCCCAGGAGTTTGAGACCAGCCTAGGAAACAAAGCAAGACCCCATCTCTACAAAAAACAAAAAACTTAGCCAGGCACAGTGGTGTGTACCTGTGGTCTCCACTACTTGGGAGGCTGAGGCAGGAGGATCACTTAAGCCCAGAAGGTTGAGGCCGCAGTGAGCCATAATTGCACCACTGTACTCCAGCCTGGGGGACAGAGTGAGACCCTGTCTTAAATAAATAAATAACCTACCTTGCCAAATAACTAGGAAGGTTAAAAAATATAATAGATATGAAATATGTAAAATGGAAACCCTCAAAAGTGTTTTCTAGCTACATGTCTACCTGTGTAACTGAATATCCACTGAACACAGAGTGTTGTACTACAGAGAAGGCAAAAGAAGTCCAAAGCAAGATTACTCCCCTCAAGAATAGTAAAATCTAGTTAGGAATAGAGAAACAAAAATAAAAATACAGAGACTCTCCTGTTTATAGCAACACAGAGGACTAGGAACCTTTACTAACCTTCCTGATAAAAACAACAAAAAATACTGGACAAACATTTTAAAACATTATCTTAAATACATTCACAAGTTGATAAGAAAGTCAGGAATACTTAGGACAGAACTTATAAGTACACAGGCACAGAGAAAGGTCAATTGAGCTCTCTAAAGCTGATTTTCACTTTGAAGGCATTTGCCAAACTGGGTAAATTCAATTACCAATTTTTCGGCTTTGCAGGCCTGATGTGGTTTGGCTGTGTCCTTACCCAAATTTCATCTTGAATAGTAACTCCCAAAATTCCCGTGTGTCGTGGGAGGAACCTGGTGGTGGGGGGGTGATTGAATTATGGGGGCAGGTCTTTCCTGTGCTGTTCTCGTGATAGTGAATGAGTGTCATGAGATCTGATGGTTTTTAAAATGGGAGTTTCTCTGCACAAGCACTCTTTTTGCCTGCTGCCATCCACGTAAGATGTGACTTGCTCCTCCTTGCCTTCCACCATGATTGTGAGGCCTCCCCAGCCACGTGGAACTGTGAGTCCAGTTAAACCTCTTTCTTTTGCCCAGTCTCGGGTATATCTTTATCAGCAGCGTGAAAACAGATTAATACAATAAACTGGTACCAGTAGAGTGGGGTGCTGCCGAAAAGATACCCGAAAATGTGGAAGTGACTTTGGAACTGGGTAACAGGCAGGAGTTGGAACAGTTTGGAGGGCTCAGAAGAAGACAGGAAAATGTGGGAAAGTCTGGAACTTCCTAGAGACTGGTTGAATGGCTTTGACCAAAACGCTGATAGTGGCACAAACAATAAAGTCCAGGCTGAGGTGATCACAGATGGAAATGAGGAACCTGTTGGGAACTGGAGCAAAGTGACTCTTGTTATGTTTTAGCAAAGAGATTGGTGGCATTTTGCCCCTGCCCTAGAGATCTGTAGAACTTTGAACTTGAGAGTGATGATTTAGGGTATCCAGCGGAAGAAATATCTAAGCAGCAAAGCATTCAAGAGGTGACTTGGGTGCTATTAAAGGCATTCAGTTTTATAAGGGAAGCAAAGCACAAAAGTTTGGAAAATTTGTAGCCTGACAATGTGATAGAAAAGAAAATCCCATTTTTCGAGAAGAAATTCAAGCTAGCTGTAGAAATTTGCATAAGTTACAAGCAATCGAATGTTAATCCCCAAAACAATGGGGAAAATGTCTCCAGGGCATGTCAGAGGTCTTCATGGCAGCCCCTCCCATTGTAGGAGGAAAACATGGTTTCCTGGGTAGGGCCCAGGATCCCCGTGCTCTGTGCAGCCTAGGGACTTGGTGCCCTGCATCTCAGCTGCTCCAGCCGTGGCTGAAAGGGACCAATGTAGAGCTTGGGCTGTGGCTTCAGAGGGTGCAAGCCCCAAGCCTTGGCAGCTTCCACATGGTGTTAAGCCTGCAGGTACAGAGAAGTCAAGAACTGGGGTTTGGGAACCTCCACCTAGATTTCAGAGGATGTATGGAAATGCCTGGATGCCCAGGCAGAAGTTTGCTGCAGGGGTGGGGCCCTCATGGAAAACCTCTGCTAGGGCAGCACGGAAGGGAAATGTGGGGTCAGAGCCCCCTCACAGAGTCTCTACTGAGGTGTCACCTAGTGGAGCTGTGAAGAGATGGCCACCGTCATCCAGACCCCAGAATGACAGATCTACTGACAGCTTGCACTGTGCATCTGGAAAAGCCACAGACACCTCAATGCCAGCCCATGAAAGCAGCCAAGACAGAGGCTGTACCCTGCAGAGCCACCTGTACCCTGCAGAGCCACAAAGGCGGAGCTGCCCAAGACCACGGGAATCCACCTTTTGCATCGGCATGACCCAGATACAAGATGTGGAGTCAAAGGAGATCATTTTAGAGCTTTAAGATTTGACTGCCCTGCATGGGGCCTATAGCCCCTCTGTTTTGGCCAATTTCTGCCATTTGGAATGGCTGTACTTACCCAATGCCTGTACTCCCTTTGTATCTAGGAAGTAACTAACTTGCTTTTGATTTTACAGGCTTACAGGCAGAAAGGACTTGCCTTGTCTCAGATGAGATGTTGGACTGTGGACTTTGAGTTAATGCTGAAATGAGTTAAGACTTCGGGTGACTGGTGAGAAGGCATGATTGGTTTTGAAATGTGAGGACATGAGATTTGGGAGGGGCAAGCAGGGGAATGATATGGGTTGGCTGTGTCCCCACCCAAATCTCATCTTAAACTGTAACTCCCACAATTCCCACGTCATGCGAGGAACCCAGTAGGAAGTGACTGAATTATGGGGGTGGGTCTTTCCTGTGCTACTCTCATGATAGTGAATGAGTCTCACAAGATCTGATGGTTTTAAAAATAGGAGTTCCTCTGCAAAAGCTCTCTCTTTGCCTGCCGCCATCCATGTAAGATGTGACTGGGTCCTCTTTGCCTTCTGCCATGATTGTGAGGCCTCCCCAGCCACATGGAACTGTGAATCCAATTAAACCTTCCTTTTGCAAATTGCCCAGTGTCTAGTATGTCTTTATCAGCACCATGAAAACAGACTAACACAAGGCCTCTGGGAACAGGAGACAAAGAACACTGACCCACCTAAGGTAGGGAGTCTGGAGACCCTAAAAAAGTTAGATCTTTATATATATATAACCTTTATATATATATATACATATATAAACCTTTATATATATATACACATATATACCTTTATATATATATACCTTTATATATATATACACATACATATACCTTTATATATATACACATACATATACCTTTATATATATACACATATATATACCTTTATATATATACACTTATATATACCTTTATATATACATATATACATATATGTATATGTATATGTATGCATATATGTATATGTGTATATATATATATCTCTCAGCATGAAGGTAAACTGGAAATGAGCTGTCATATTCCAAAGGGACTATTTAAAAAATTAAAGGGACTGTCATATTCCAAAGGGACTATTTAAAAAATTAAAAAGTTTGCACTGACCCATAACTTTGAAAAACAAAAAGAAAACCAGCTCCCCTGAGAATTCAAAGCCACAAGCCAGCCCTCACACAGATAATTATAACTTAAAATACTACTTGGTTGTTTTGAAAAATCTCAAACCCAGAATTAATTTTAAGGGGTCAAGGACTAGAAGAGGCTCTAGGCCAAGCTTGTCCAACCCACAGCCCAGGATGGCTTTGAATGCAGCCCAACACAAATTAATAAACTTTCTTAGAACATTATGAGATTTGTGTGTGTGTGTGTGTGTGTGTGTGTGTGTGTGTTTAGCTCATCAGCTACTGTTAGTGTTAGTTTATTTTATGTGCAGCCCAAGACAATTATTCTTCTTCCAATGTGGCCCAGGGAAGTCAAATGATTGGACACCCCTGCTGTAGGCAAATGACAGAAGCAGATGCAATCTTCTCTGGAGAAATTCAATTTCATCCTAGACCTAAATGATTTTCCACAGATACAATTCTGAGAAAAATATGCAGCTCAGCCCACAGAGACACATTCAGTCATATACCCACAACAAAGAGATAAAACACCAAGAGAACAAATCGATTTTTAAAAGAACCAAACAGAACTTCCAGAAATAAACAATGTATTACTAGATATAAGAAATGCAATGGGCAGATTTAACAGCAGATTAGAGAAGCTAAAGGCGAATTAGTGAATTAGAAGACAGGTCAGAGGAAATTAACCAGACCACAGCAGAGAGTCAAAGACATGGTGCATATTTAAAAAAGAGACATGGGCTGGGCGCGGTGCCTCACCCTTATAATCCCAGCACTTTGGGATGCCAAGGTGGGTGAATCACCTGAGGTCTGGAGTTCGTGACCAGCCTGACCAACATGGAGACACCCTGTCTCTACTAAAAATACAAAATTAGCCAGGCATGGTGGCACATGCCTGTAATCCCAGCTACTCGGGAGGCTGAGGCAGGAGAATCGCTTGAAGCCAGGAGGCGGAGGTTGCGCTGAGACAAGATCACGCCACTGCACTCCAGCCTCGGCAACAAGAGTGAAATGCCGTCTCAAAAAAAAAAGAGAGAGAGAGAGATGGAAGAGTCAGAAGATCTAACAAAAATTTCATTAGCATTCCAGGAGTTAAGAAAATGAGGCAGGAAAATATTCTCAGCAACTTCTCTTCAAACTTTCTAAAACTAAAAAAGATACTCATCTAAATATCCAAGAAGCCCAATGAATCCCAAACAGGATTACTAAAAATGGATCCACATACTGAAATATCATAGTGGAATTTTATAACGAGAAAAAGAATATTTTAAAAGCAGCCAGAAAGAAGAGAAAGATTACCTTCAGCGAAGTAAGAATAAGAGGGAAAACTGACTTTTCAAAAGCAATACTGAAGCCAAATTGTTTATAGCTAAAAGTGAAATAGTAACTGCTATGTGCTAAGGTAGAATAGAATTCTATTTAAGACAAATCTTTTGAGAATAAGGGTAAAATAAAAGTAACTTGGAAGGAGTAAAAACTTACAAAATTTGTCACCTGCTGACTGTCAGTAAAGGAAATTCTAAAGGCAATAGAAAAACGATCCTTTAAGGAAAGTCTGAGATGCAAATACGAATGAAGAACAAAGGTCTAAATACATGGGTAACGTAAGAACAACAGTGCTCTGTGTGGTTAAATTTTTTTAAGCTGGAAATTAAAATACATGATGATAACAATAGCACACAAGTTTGGAGGAATTGAAATTCAAGTGTTTAAGAAGAACAGTGACATTAAGGAAATTTAGATTGTGATAAGCTGAATATGCACGTTAAAATTGCTGAGGTTACCATTACAAGAAGGAAAATCCATAACTTCAAAACTACTAGAGAAAAAAAAATCCAAAAAAGGCAAGAAAGGAAAAAGAAAAAGGAAAAGCAAGACAAAAGTATAAAATAAGAAAAAAATCCTCTCCCTCTCCCTCTTCCTCTCCCTCTCCCCCTCTTTCTCCCTCTCCCCTCTTTCTTCGGTCTCCCTCTGTTGCCGAAGCTGGACTGTACTGCCGTGATCTCAGCTCGCTGCAACCTCCCTGCCTCGGGCTCCTGTGATTCTCCTGCCTCCGCCTGCCAAGTGCCTGGGATTGCAGGCGCGAGCCGCCACGCCTGACTGGTTTTGGTATTTTTGGTGGAGACGGGGTTTCGCCATGTTGACCGGGCTGGTCTCCAGCTCCTGGCCCCAAGTGATCTGCCCGCCTCGGCCTCCGGAGGTGCTGGGATTGTAGACGGAGTCTCGCTCACTCAATGCTCAATGTTGCTCATGCTGGAGTGCAGTGGGGTGATCTCGGCTGGCTACAACCTCCACCTCCCAGCCGCCTGCCTTGGCCTCCCAAAGTGCTAAGATTACAGCCTCTGTCCTGCCGCCACCCTGTCTAGGAAGTGAGGAGCGTCTCTGCCTGGCCGCCCGTCGTCTGGGATGTGAGGAGCCCTTCTGCCCGACCGCCCCATCTGGGAAGTGAGGAGCGCCTCTGCCCGGCCGCCATCCCCTATAGGAAGTGAGGAGCGTCTCTTCCCGGCCGCCCATCGTCTGGGATGTGAGGAGCACCTCTGTCCGGCCGCCCCGTCTGGGAAGTGAGGAGCGCCTCTGCCCGGTCGCCCCATCTGGGAGGTGAGGAGCCCCTCTGCCCGGCTGCCACCCCGTCTGGGAGGAAGTGAGGAGCGCCTCTGCCCGGCTGCCCCGTCTGGGAAGTGAGGAGCACCTCTACCTGGCCGCCCCGTCTGGGAAGAGAGGAGCGCCTCTGCCCAGCCGCCCCATCTGGGAGGTGAGGAGCGCCTCTGCCTGGCCGCCCAACGTCTGGGAAGTGAGGAGCGCCTCTGCCCAGCTGCCCCGTCTGGGAGGTGAGGAGCGCCTCTGCCCGGCCGCCACCCCATCTGGGAGGAAGTGAGGAGCGCCTCTGCTCGGCCACCCCGTCTGGGAGATGAGGAGCACCTCTGCCTGACCGCCCCATCTGGGAGGTGAGGAGCGCCTCTGCCCGGCCGCCACCCCGTCTGGGAGGAAGCGAGGAGCGCCTCTGCCCAGTGCCCTGTCTGGGAAGTGAGGAGCGCCTCTGCCCGGCTGCCCCTTCTGGGGAGTGAGGAGTGCCTCTGCCCGGCGCCCCTTCTGGGGAGTGAGGAGCGCCTCTGCCCAGCCGCCCTGTCTGGGAGGTGAGGAGCGCCTCTGCCTGGCCGCCACCCCGTCTGGGAGGAAGTGAGGAGTGCCTCTGCCCAGCCGCCCCGTCTGGGAGGTGAGGAGCGCCTCTGCCTGGCCGCCACCCCATCTGGGAGGAAGTGAGGAGCGTCTCTGCCCGGCCGCCCCGTCTGGGAGGTGAGGAGCGCCTCTGCGTGGCCGCCACCCCATCTGGGAGGAAGTGAGGAGCGCCTCTGTCCGGCCACCCCGTCTGGGAGGTGAGGAGCACCTCTGTCCGGCCGCCCCGTCTGGGAAATGAGGAGCGCCTCTGCCCGGCCACCCTGTCTGGGAGGTGAGGAGCGCCTCTGCCCGGCCGCCCTGTCTGGGAGGTGTACCCAACAGCTCTGAAGAGACAGCGACCATCTAGAACGGGCCATGAGGACGATGGTGGTTTTGTTGAAAAGAAAAGGGGGAAATGTGGGGAAAAGAAAGAGAGATTAGATTATTACTGTGTCTGTGTAGAAAGAAGTAGGCATAGGAGACTCCGTTTTGTTCTGTCCTAGGAGAAATTCTTCTGCCTTGGGATGCTGTTGATCTATGGCCTCTCCCCCAGCCCCGTGCTCTCTGAAACATGTGCTGTGTCAACTCAGGGTTAAATGGATTAAGGGCGGTGCAAGATGTGCTTTGTTAAACAGATGCTTGAAGGCAGCATGCTCTTTAAGTCATCACCACTCCCTAATCTCAAGTACCCAGGGACACAAACACTGCAGAAGGCTGCAGGGACCTCTGCCTAGGAAAACCAGAGACCTTTGTTCATGTGTTTATCTGCTGACCTTCTCTCCACTATTATCCTATGACCCTGCCATATCCCCCTCTCCGAGGAACACCCAAGAATGATCAATAAATACTTAATAAAAAATTAAAAAAAGAAAAAAATATCAGTATTCACAATATATTTAAGTTGACCACATTTTCCAATTAAATAACAAAGGTAGTTGGCTGGATAAAAATACAAAAGCCAGCTGTATGTTGCTTGTAAGATACATGTTAAAATGATGATACCAAAAGTTCAAAATAATAGGAGAGTGAAAGAGATACATCACCCTGGGTATAGAAGAAACCTTATATGGTTATATTTAATATCAGATATAAAAGATATTAGGTCAAAAAGGATTATAGGAATTAAAGAAAATTCCTTCATAATAATAAAAATATTTTATTCAGCAGGATAATATAATTCTAAATATTTTAAGATAGTCTCAAAATCTATAAAGTGAAAACTGATATAACCACAATAAGAAATTGCCAAATCCAGCCAGCCGTGGTGGCTCACACCTGTAATCAATCCCAGCACTCTGGGAGGCTGAGGCGGGCAGATCATGAGGTGAGGAGTTTGAGACCCGCCTGGCCAACATAGTGAAACCCCATCTCTACTAAAAATACAAAAAATTAGTTGGGTGTAGTGGCAGGCACCTGTAATCCCAGCTACTTGGGAGGCTGAGGCAGGAGAATCACTTGAACTTGGGAGGTGGAGGTTGCAGTGAGCCAAAATAGCGCCACTGCACTCCAGCCTGGGCAACAGTGCAAGACTCCATCTCAAAAAAAAAAAAGAAAGAAAGAAAAAAAAATACGAAATTGCCAAATCCACCATGATAGGTTTTAACACACTTCTCTCAGCAACTCATATACCAAGCAGAAAAAATATCAGCAAAACTGAAATCTTAACAGGTAAGGTGACTTGATGCTGGGATTTGCTTTAAATACTTCCCAAAAAAAGGTAAGGATGGAAGAAAAGATGTGACAGAATTAGACTTTTGAAGATGAATAAATGGGGAGGGGTCCGTCATTTTTCTCCTTTTCTGTCTGATGATTTCCTTAATTCATAATGAATTGAAGACCTAAATGTGAAAGTCAAAAACTATAAAGATTTAGGAGATCAAACATGAGACTGAGGAATTTGAAATAAACAATGCCCCATAAAGAGAATAAGAAGACAAGTTACAAACAAAAAGATAAACATAGCCCACATAATCAACAAATAAGTAGTATCCAGAATACATAAATACAAATCAATTTTTTAAATAATATATGTGATCAATGGGAAAGGGGAGCAAAGAAATAAATAGAAATAAAAGAGGAAACATATAAGAACAACATATGTGAAAAGATATTCAACCTCATTACGAATCAGAAAAATTAAAATTAAAATCACAATGAGATACCATCCACACTCATGAAATTGGCAAAAGTCTAAAACAAGGACAAAACCCAACTACTGGCAAGGATGAGGAGCTAAGGGAATTCTCATCCTCTGCTGGTAGTGAGAGGTGACAACGTGCTAGCAGCCCTCGCTCGCTCTCAGCACCTCCTCGGCCTCGGCTTCTGCTCTGGCCATGCTTGAGGAGCCCTTCAGCCTGCCACTGCACTGTGGGGGCCCCTCTCTGGAGCTGGCCAAGGCCAGAGCCGGCTCCCTCTGCTAGCGGGGAGGTGTGGAGGGGAGGCACGGGTGGGCACTCAGCAAGGCCGGCTGGTGCCTGCTGGGCTTGATCGGGGACAAGCTCCCTCTGGGCTGCCGGAGTGCCCAGGCTAAGTGCCGCAAGGTCCCGCGGCAAGTGCCATTGAGAGGTGAAGCCAGCTGGGCTTCTGGGACAGGTGGGGACCTGGAGAACTTTTCTGTCTAGCTAAAGGATTGTAAACACACCAATCAGCACTCTGTGTCTAGCTAGAGGTTTGTAAATGCACTAATCAGTGCTCTGTGTCTAGCTAATCTGGTGGGGACTTGGAGAACTTTTGTGTCTAGCTAAAGGTCGGGTGGGGACTTGGAGAACTTTTGTGTCCAGCTAAAGGATTGTAAATGTGCCAATCAGCACTCTGTGTCTAGCTAATCGGGTAGGGGACTTGGAGAACTTTTCTGTCTAGCTAAAGGTTTGTAAACGCACCAATCAGCACTCTGTGTCTAGCTAGAGGTTTGTAAATGCACCAATCAGCACTCTATGTCTAGCTAAAGTTTTGTAAACACACCAATCAGCGCTCTGTGTCTAGCTAATCTAGCGGGGACTTGGAGAACTTTTCTGTCTAGCTAAAGGATCGTAAACGCACCAATCAGCACTCTGTGTCTAGCTAAAGGTTTGTAAATGCACCCATCAGCGCTCTGTGTGTAGCTAATTGGGTAGAGGACTTGGAGAGCTTTTGTGTCTAGCTAAAGGATTGTAAATGCACCAATCAGCACTCTGTGTCTAGCTAAAGGTTTGTAAATGCACCCATCAGCGCTCTGTCAAAACGGACCAATCAGTGCTATGTAAAATGGACCAATCAGCCCCCTGTAAAATGGACCAATCAGCAGGATGTGGGTGGGGTCAGATAAGGGAATAAAAGCAGGCTGCCCAAGCCAGCAGCGGCAACCTGCTCGGGTACCCTTCCACGCTGTGGAAGCTTTGTTCTTTTGCTCTTCGCAATAAATTTTGCTGCTGCTCACTCTTTGGGTCCGCGCCACCTTTATGAGCTGTAACACTCACCGCGAAGGTCTGCAGCTTCACTCCTGAAGTCAGCAAGACTACGAACCCACCAGAAGGAAGAAACTCCAGACACAGCTGAACATCTGAAGGAACAAACTCCAGACACACCATCTTTAAGAACTGTAACACTCATCACGAGGGTCCGCGGCTTCATTCTTGAAGTTGGCGAGACCAAGAACCCACCAATTCTGGACACAGTAGGAAAGCTTACTGGGACAGCAACTTTGGAAAACAGGCATTCTGACGAAAAACTAGACTTGCACATGCCCAACAACTTCACAACAAGGCAAGGCCCTTGAAAATCTCCTACACACAGGCCAGGCTCAAAGGTTCATGCCTGTAATCCCAGCACTTTGGGAGGATGAGGCAGGAGGATCACTTGAAATCAGAAGTTCAAGACCAGCCTGGCCAACATGGCGAAACCCTGTCTCTACTAAAATACAAAAATTAGCCGGGCATGGTGGTAGGCGCCTGTAATCCCAGTTACTCAGGAGGCTGTGAGGCATGAAAATCACCTAAACCTGGGAGGTGGAGGTTGCGATGAGCCAAGATTGAGCCACTGCACTCCAGCCTGGGCGACAGAGCAAAACTCTGGTTAAAAAAAAAAAAAAAAAAGAATATCTCCTACTCGTGTATACCAGAAAATGTGAAAGAATATTCACAGCAGTATTATTCATGAAAACAAAAGACTGGAATAATCCAAACGTCCAAAGTAAAATGGACTGTAAAAGAATGTGGTACAGGCAAATAATCAAATTCAATAAGCAGTAAAACTGAATTAACTACAGCTATGTGCATCAACATAAATGAATCTCAAAAACATAATGCTGTGCACGAGAAAAGAAGAATGCATATAGCATGATTCCATTTATACCAAATACAAAAGCAGTCAAAAGCCAGATTATAGATCATTAAGGGACCTATCATATGTGATAAACTATAAAGAAAGGAAGGGAATAATTTCTGCAAAATGCAGTATACCATATGGGTGAGAGAAAGATGCAATTAGAGAGAGACATGGGAGGCCCTGAAGTACAGTCTGCCTTCCATATCCTCAGGGCCGACTGCAGGGCTTTGAGCATCCTGAGATTTTGGTATTTGAGGGGAGTATCAGAACCAATTCCCCCCAAATACTGACAGATGACTGTACTGCTAAAATTCTGTTTCTGGCCGGGTGCAGAGGCTCACGCCTGTAATCCCAACACTTTGGGAGGCCGAGGCGGGTGGATCACGAGGTCAAGAGATGGAAACCATTCTGGCCAACATGGTGAAACCCCCATCTCTACTAAAAATACAAAAACAAAATTAGCCGGGCATGGTGGCAGGCACCTGTAGTCCCAGCTACTCGGAAGGCTAAGGCAGGAGAATCACTTGAACCCGGGAGGCGGAGGTTGCAGTGAGCCGATACTGCACCACTGCACTCCAGCCTGGCAACATGAGAGTCTGCCTCAAAAAAAAAAGAAATTCTGTTTCTTGCCTTGGGAGGTAGATTCACAAAAGCTCATTTCATTTTTGCACATTCAATCAAATGTGTATATTTTAGTTTTCATACACTTTTGAATATATTTTATAATTTAAAAATTAAGGCAATAGAAAAAATTTTTAATTCATAAGAATATTCACTAAAGTCAAAAAATATATATCGTACCAAAAATTTAATTTCTGGAAAACAAGAGGTGAAAGAACCAAAGAAAATAAAGTTAGCCAATCACAAAAGGTGAGTTCAGGCAAAAGTTTTGGATAAGGGAGGGGCACAGACAAATGCAGAGAACAACAATCTACTATGCATGAGTGAAAACATGTGCACAAACATTTAGTCATAATCTCTGTATCTAAACAAATATTGAAATGCCATGCTGAAAAGGACTTTAGAAAGCCATCTATTCCGATCTTCCACTCAGTGCAGGGCTCCTCTCAGCAGTTATTTGTGACCTTATTGTTACATTGCCCCTGCCAGAGCATTTGTAGCAACAGACAGCTTATTATCTCACCAAGGCAGTACATCTCATGAGTGAGTAGTTATTACCTGGGCTGAGCCCCAAACATGCATCCTAATTAATTTCCACCCATTGACTCTAACTCTGGCCTCTGAATCTACATGTAATAAGCCCAAAATATCATTTAAAGATTCAAAGATAATCATTATATTGAATATAAGTTTTCATCTGAAGTTAATTCAATGATTCCTCATTTGTTATATCATCCTGATCACCCTCCAAATTCAGTATCTCATAATATGAGGCCAAGAACAAAACAAGGACTACCGTACGGAGAAGCTATTACCTTAACTGTTCTGGACACTATGCTTACATAATGCAGGCAGGATTGCATTAACTTTTCTGATAACCACATCAAACTTTAGACACATATTCAACTTCTTAAATATACTCAACTCTGTAGGTATGGCGTGCAAAACATGTCACCACTACTGTCTGAAACCCAGGGTTAGGACTTCACATTTATCTCTATCAAATTTTAGATTATCTATCTCAGCATGCTGAAATCTTTTGGACTCTAATTCTGTCATCTAACATCTCTTCTAGACTGGCATATTCATAATGTTGACAAGTCATCAATAAACGCACTGACTAGAACAGGATAAACAGAGCCATGTGTCATATTCTAAGAAACCTACCTTCAATGTTTCTAGAAAAATTAATCCATTACTGAACACCTTTTAAGGAAAGTTGTTAACCAGCTAGAATTGCAACTATAATCTGACCTGACTTCCTATGTCATGTATACCAAGCCAGATTGATGATTATCTTGCTTAGATTCATATACATTACAATTAAGGCTCAGCCCTGGTACCGCAATCTTATCACAGTACCAAAAAGAAAAAGAGGTTAGATTTAGCATGCTCTTACTAACAATCTCAGCATGCACTCAGAAATAAAGTTAATAATCAACAGAAGACTTAAAAGAAATGTAATCCTAAAAGGTCAGAGGCTCAAAGATCATTGTTTGCCCATTACCAAAATTAGTGACAATGCTTTTTATATTAAACAAATGTATAAAAACTTTTCCCATTACTTAAACAAAACTTGAGGTATTAAATTAATTGTGAACCTCCCTGCTCAATTTTCCAAGGAAAGGCCACATTTCTCCTCTTTTTTTTTTTTTGTTCCCAGTTCCTCTTCCTCAAGGCTCAGCATAAAGGGGAAAAAATCATACAATAACCACTTTCATTTAAAAAAATTTTTGAGCCCTACAATATGATGCAAGGTCTGCATAAAAACTTCCAAGATATTATCCCTAGAAATGGGCTTTCAAAGATTTAACCTATTTTTTTCTACTGAAGAACAGTATTTCAGATTCTCTCAATAGGGTCTTGATATACACATACCATTAGTTTTACTTTTGAAATAAATGACACGCTTCTAGCACTAATAAACATAGCGTGATCTATATATACACTGCTACATTTGAGAGAGCCCATGCTCATTTCCACAGAAGATATTGTTTTTTAATATATCAAAATAAAAGAAAGTTGTTAAAATACCCTCCAAATTCCAAATCACTACATTAAATATCAAATCTGAATACATATTTGTCTTTAAAGGAGTAATATAATAAAAACAATATTTGAGAATGATTATTCTCATGGCTACAGGTAAGCTGCAGTGAAATAACGTGAAAAAGAGTAGCAGAATAGAGGGGGTCAAATCAGGCAAAGGAGAAAATTAATTTCAAAGAGCAATCTGGTAAAGTTAACAGATTTTCTTTTTTGTCGTTGTTAGTTTAGTTTAGTTTTGTTTTTTGAGATACAGTCTCACTCTGTAGTTCAGGCTGGAGTGCAGTGGCACGATCTCAGCTCACTGCAACCTCCGCCTCCCAGGTCCAAGCCTGCCTCAGCCTCCCAAGTAGCTAAGATTACAGGCGCGTGCCATCATGCCTGGCTAATTTTTGTATTTTTGGTAGAGGCAGGGTTTGGCCATGTTGGCCAGGCTGGTCTCCAACTCCTGACCTCAAGTGATTCCCCCACCTCGGCCTCCCAAAGTGCTGGGATTACAGGAGTGAGCCACCACACTCAGCCCCGTTAGATTTTCTGGTAAATTCCTATTAGTAAAGGAAAATGAGAGAAAGGTAATAAAAGGGATGATCCAAAAAAGGGAAGTGCTTCTTTCCTTTCAATATGCCCCCAAGGAATGGGAAACATTTTTAAATGATATGAATTAAGTAATTAAGGAAAGGGATAAAGACAAAGCCTTCACTAAGCAAAACAGATTTCTTGATTCATGGAGAACAGAGGTGGAAAACACAAAGGTGAAGAAAATGAAGAAGTAACGAAAAATAAAAGGAACTAAGAAACAACAAGGGGGAAAAAAGTACAGCTCAACCTGGAATAAAGGCACTATTTGCTGTCATTTTTACCATAAATTAAATATATATATATATATATATATATATATATATATATATAGACAGAGAGAGAGAGATAGATATATAGATATAGATATAGATGGATGGTTTAAAGCAGGGATCAATCCTGGCAATTACAGAAGTGGGTCAATCTAGACCAATGCCTGTTTTTGCACATCCAGAAGCTAAAAATGGTTTTCACATTTCTAAAAGGTTAGGTATGGTGAAGACCACATGTGGCCTGCTAAGCCTGATATATTTACCACCTAGCCCTTTACAAAAAAATTTTGCCCACCCTGACCTAAAGGATAAAAGTAGGCAAAACTGGGATGGCAATAAAATAGAAATGGTGGTTAATGGAAGAGAATGTCAGCAACATAGCAAAATACCATACCAGTCCAATAAGAAACAAGTAATCACTTGTTTAACAAGTGGCATTGTTTATAGTGGGTATTGCAGCCCAACCAGGAAATGCCTTGATCAAATATATGAAAAAGACAGTGCTCCTTAGCGGGATGGTACCACTGCATCTAAGACTAACAACTGTGAAAAAAATCGCTACTGTTTTCAATGGCATACAAAGAAAGAAGATTAAATTACCATTTCAAGTAAAGTCCAGCTCAGTGAAACAATGAGCGAAGGAGGAAAATATTAGACTCCAGAGGCCACAGATACTACTGATTATAGTGATTACAGCTGTTTGCAGACTGGCAAGCGTAGCAGAGGTCAGGATGCCCAAAGCACAGAAGCGTGCACTCAAATGAATAGAAATCACTCTTTAATAAATATGCTAAATTCGAAACATTTAACTACATTTACTCTGCACCAACTCTGTGGGTATAGTCACATTTGCCTCATCTAACCCTGACAATTGTAAATTATCAGTACAGAAACTGAATATGAAGGAAATCTAAAAGCCCCAGATCAAAAAACTAGTGAGGGGCTGAGACCAGTGTTTTCTCTATTCATTACAGCTGTTACACCAAATAAATATCTGAGCATGGAAAGTACCACATGAAAAGGCATTTTTCACGTTTATCATAAAATTTTTCATGAAACTCTACCACATCCACTTCTAACACTTCCACTTTTCTTTCTAACACACCAGGGACACTCTTGCCTCAGGCTTTCCCTCTTCCTGAAACACTTCCCCAGACAGCTTCCTGGTTCCATCCCTCACCTCAAAGTTTTTTCTCAAATCTTAAAAGAATAGATAAAGGCCGGGAGTGGTGGCTCACGCCTGTAATCCCAGCACTTTAGGAGGTCGAGGTGGGTGGATCATGAGGTCAGGAGATCCAGACCATCCTGGCCAACATGGTGAAACCCCATCTCTACTAAAAATACAAACATTAGCTGGGCATGGTGGTGCACACCTGTAATCCCAGCTACTCGGGAGGCTAAGGCAGGAGAATCGCTTGAACCCAGGAGGTGGAGGTTGCAGCGAAACAAGATCGCACCACCGCACTCCAGCCTGGTGACTGAGTGAGACTCTGTCTCAAAAAATAAACAAATAAAATAAAAAGATAAAAAATAAAACCAAGCATGCATTTAAAAAGTTAGAAAATGAACAACAGAAAAAAAAAAGCCAATAAAAGCAAAAGGAAGGAAAATATATAACAACAGAAATTTAAAAGTTACAACAGAGGTTAGTAAAACCAAAAGTTGGTTCTTTGAAAAGATTTTCAAATTGATAACACAAGCTTTTCTGCAGGCTTTTTCCTGAGAGAGAAAAAGATAAAAAGCAATGTCAGTAATGAAACAGACTAAAACTTCAACAGGGATTATGATTTAAAAGATAATAAAAGGTTATTGTAAACAACATTATGCCAGCAAGTTTGAAAATCTAGGTGAAATGAATAACTTTTTAAAAATTCTATCCAGTTCTAACAAAAAAGGAAATAGAACCTTAAGGGTACACTAATCATTAAAGAAACTAAATCAGTTGTTCTTAAAAAGTCCCTTAAAGATAGCATCGGATCCAGGCATTTTTTAAAAAGACAATTTATGAACACATCCATTCCAATCTTTCAAAGTAGGTAATTTTTTTTTTTTTTTTTAAGACAGAGTTTCACTCTGTCACCCAGGCTGGAGTTCAGTGGTGCGATTTTGGCTCACTGCAACCTCCGCCTCTCGGGTTTGAGCGATTCTTGTGTCTCAGCCTCCAGAGTAGCTGGAATTACAGTTATGTGCCACCACGCCCGGCTAATTTTTTTTTCCTTTTTTTTTTTTTTTTTTTTTTTGTATTTTTAATAGAGACAGGTTTCACCATGTTGCCCAGGCTGGTCTTGAACTCCTGATCTCAGGCGATCTGCCCGCCTCGGTCTCCCAAAGCACTGACAGGTATGTGCACCATGCCCGGCCAAAAGTAGATAATTTCATTCTTACACAAAGTCATCCAGAGACTAGAAAAAAACACTCCCTAAGTCATTTTAAAAGGCCACATAACATTAAAAACTAAAGAACAATTATAACTCATTGACTACAAACGAATACAAGAAAAATCCATGAGTCCTGACTGATTGATAGAAAAGAAAATCTCACTCTTTCAGTAGATAGAATACCAACTAATAACGTATAGGTACCAAAAGAGATTGAAATCATAAAATAAAAGTAAAATGCTCTAAAAATGAGTACTCTGAAAACAAAAATGAACTCCTGGAAATTAAAAATTGCAGCAGAAATGAAAAACTCATAAACTTGAAGAAATTTCTCAAAAAGTACAGCAAAAAAAATTTAAAACAGAAAACAAGGGAAAAAAGATAAAATGAGACTAGTCCAGGATGTCAACATCCAAGTAACAGGAGTACCGAAAATAGAAAAAAGAGGAAAGGAAATCATCAAATAACTAAAGAAAATTTTTCAAAACGGAAGTCAGTAAGTATCTAGGAAAGGGCATAACATTGTGAGGTATCACTACACTGGAGACCAAAAGAAGACTCTACATGCTTCAAGAGAGAAAAAAATCATATACAAAGGATCAAGAATTAGAATGGCTTTAGACTTCAACAGCAACACTGGAAGCTAGAAGACAACAAAGCAACACTTTCTTAATTCTCAGGGAAATTTGTCTCACACCTCGAATTATGCACTTGCAAAGTTCTAAATAAAATATTAGGTGTGGAATAAAAATACTTAAACACTTCAAACAAGGTCTCAAAAGTTTTTAAAATATTATACCTTTTCATAAGAGGCTGCTAAAAGAAGTAATAAAATGAGAGAGTAAAACCAAGAAGTTAGAAGCAAAAACAGAAGAAACACAGTACCCTATATAGGAGGGAGAGACAAAGGAATTTCTAGGAGGATCCTAGTGGTATAATAAAAAATATTCTTGGTCTTTGTTCCCAGTTCCTGGTATAGAGTTCCCTTGACATTTCTTGAGTGATAAGAGAGTTCTTATATTCTAGTGAGATGACTCATGGGGTGAGGGGACAGGGAGTTAATGTCACCACAAAAACCAACCACAGTGATTAGAGGGTTAGAACTTCTGCCTCCCAGCCCCACCCCAATTCTCCTACCTCTGGGAAGGGGAGAAGGGTTGGATGTTAAGTTCAATCACCAATGACCAATGAGTTAACCAGTCATGATTACATAATAAAACTTCAGTTTAAAAACTCAGAATAAGGGGGGGTTCGGGAGCTTCCAGTGGGTGAGCACATCTCGGTGGTGCACTTGACTCCATGGGGACAGAAGCTCCTGCACTCAGGACCTTTCTGGACCTGCTTTATGTACTTCTTCATCTGGCTGATCATTTGTATCCTTTACAAATAAATAATAAGTATAGTGCTTTCCTGAGTTCTGTGAGTTGTTTTAGCAAATCAGCTAGGGCACGGGAACTCCAAAATTTACAGTCATCTGGGCAGAAGTGGGGGTAGCCTGGGGACCTCATTTGCAGCTGGCTATAAAGTGGGGGCAGTCTTATGGGACTGAGTCCTTAACCATGGGTCTGTGGTAACTCCAAGTAGTTACTGTCAGAATTTAATTGAATGGTTGGACATCTAGGTAGTGTCAGAGAGTTGGAAAATTGATTGTTGTTGGAAAAGATACCATACTGAAGGGAGATCCTGGGATGACAGCTATATACAAGGTGTAGAGGGCAATCAGTCCACAATGAAATAGTTTAACTCTATAGACAGCTGTGTGGATGGCCATCATTACCAAGATGCCTAGTGCTACCGTACCCAACTTTCAGTCAGAAGATAGACTGCCCAGGTAAGCCTGGCCCAGATTCTTATCTGTAGTTGGCCTGTCTTGACCATAAGATAATGAAGTTCCTCATCACACACTGGGGCCTGCCGGGTTGGCGGGGGGCGGGGGGGGGGTCTGGGGGAGGGATAGCATTAGGAGAAATACCTAATGTAAATGATGAGTTGATGGGTGCAGCAAACCATCATGGCACATGCACTATGTAACAAATCTGCACGTTGTGCACATGTGCCCCAGAACTTAAAAGTATAATAAAAAAAAAAATGAAGATAATGAAGTTCCTGCTCTCCCCTCCATGTCCTGCTGCAAGAACAACTCAGCCCACTCAGTTAATTGACATAGTCCTGACAGCTGAAGGTGAGATATGGGGAGATTATAAGTAAACAACACAGAGCAGAGCAGTCCATTCTGATCACATTTCTACCAGTGATCCATACATTAGAATCCTATCAGATGCCTCAACTATAGTGAGCCTACGTTCTCCATGACCCTGTGACTCCAATACTGACTTCCCTAAAAGGGAATCTTGTAAACTCTCTGAGGAGCTGAAAACCAGACCCTGCCACAGAGGCTGTTCAAAGTGTCTTCTGTAAGCCTTCCTCTCTAAGTGGGCACTATTGCCCTTTCCTTCCATGGCTAGGTTAACACAAGGTACTGGAAATAACAGCAGTATTCTATTTTGTACCCTAGGTGTTAGGTACATAGGTAGCTTTTAATAGGTATTCCTTAAATTGCACATGTATGTTTAAACACTTTTGTATACAGTATACATTTTACAATAAAGACTTTAAATAAGGTACAGAACTATGGGTATAGTGTGATGTCATTAGTTTTTTAAAAATAAAATAAAAGAACATATGTACATATTTGCTTGCACATACATAAAATACCCCAGGAGATTAAACAAGAAACAGATCACAGTGACTGTGTCTAGTGAAGACAACTGAGTGACTGGGAACAGGGGTGGAAATGAGACCTTTCACTCTAGAGCCTTTTTAAGCTTTTGAATTGGCAGCACTAAATTTCAAAGGCATGAATGCATATATACATACATAAATGAATGCATAAATTCAATATCTTCTATGATTTAGCACTATAATTTTGGCAAATCACAACTCCAAGTCTTTAAAACAGGGATAATACCTCAAAACACTGATGACAGGATCAAATAAGATTTTGTAAAAAGCCCTTTGAAATCTATCAAATACTGTGCACATCTGAATGGTATTATTATTACTGAAAAACATCCACCCTTTCGCTTCCTTTTTTCTTAACCCTATATAGAAAGTACTATTTCTTCTCAATATAGTAAGTTTATTTAGCAGTTAAGAAAACATTGGCTTAAACTAATTCATGTCAAGTTACTGAGATTTAACAAACACCTAATAAAGCCTGCAACAAATTCAATGCTAGTCTTTTTCACACATATTAAATCCTTACAACCACCCTGTAAGCAGCTCTAAGTGAATAATAAAGGCCTAGTGTTGATTGCCACTAATTCAACAAAGGCCTATAAAAGGACCCATCGTAAGATACCCAATCTTACAGGCAGTTTACCCAAGACAAAAATCAGCAAGACAAAGTCCCTGCCCTCAGGAAGCTCACAATCTACTTAGTGCTATGCAGAGATTGCTTTTTCAAGACCAAGGAGGAACACAGGATATGGTCACATAACTCATAGGAACTGTGGGAGAACGCAAGGTAGACTTATAAGAAGAGGTGGTGAATCTGACCTAAGTCACACGGCATCTAAGGCTAGAAGGAGGAATAGGAGTTAAAACAAGCTGATAAACAGGAATGGGACTCCAGGCAGAGGGAATAACAGGGGCAAAGTGGGTAAGAAAGTGTTCAATAATAACAGTGCATTCAGAAAACTGCAAGAGATTGCAGGGAGACGGAGTTTTGCATTTTAAAGGCAAAACTCTCTTACTGGCAACTGTCAAAGGACTTTAAGAAGATATTTCTGGGCTGGGCGCAGTGGCCCACGCCTGTAATCCCAGCACTTTGGGAGGCTGAGGCGGGCGAATCACGAGGTCAGGAGATCGAGACCATCCTGGTTAACACGGTGAAACCCGTCTCTACTAAAAAAAAAATACAAAAAATTAGCCGGGCGTGGTGGCAGGCACCTGTGGTCCCAGCTATTCGGGAGGCTGAGGCAGGAGAATGGCGTGAACCCCAGAGGCGGAGCTTGCAGTGAGCCGAGATCATGCCACTGCACTCCAGCCTGGGCAACAGAGCAAGACTTGGTCTCAAAAAGATATTTCTGGAAGGCCGGGTGCAGTGGCTCAGGCCTGTAATCCCAGCACTTTGGGAGGCCGAGGCAGGTGGATCACGAGATCAGGAGTTCAAGACCAGCCTGGCCAAGATGGTGAAACCCCGTCTCTACTAAAAATACAAAAATTAGCCGGGCGTGGTGGCGGGTACCTGTAATCCCAGCTCCTTGGGAGGCTGAGGCAGAGAACTGCTTGAACCCGGGAGGTGGAAGTTGCAGTGAGCCGAGATGGTGCCCACTCCACTCCGGCCTGGGCGACAGAGCAAGACTCCGTCTCAGAAAAAAAAAAAAAAAAGAAGAAGATATTTCTGGATAAAGGAGCCTGTCATTACTAACATCCAGATTATACTCTGGATAAAATAATGCTTAATAATGTTTATGTTTAAAAAAACAACACAAAATTATTTTTCCATTATAATCTAAGGGGCTACAGTAAGGACTTACTAAACCTAAAAATAGTTTTAAAATATCCAGAATAAGGCAGTGCTAAATGACAAAAATTACTGCCACCTCTGATTAGGAGGAAATAAGAGCAGAAGAATAGAAAATGTACTTCTTCAGTTCTTGTTTTAAAAAGTACATGAAGCTTCCAGAAAGGAGGATATACTGCAGGACACAAATGTGTAACATTACTCTGTTTACACAAGAGAAAAGATATCACTGCACCTTCTGAGGAAGAGACTTGCCAGATTGTAGTACTGACCAGAAATCTGCATCAAAACAGAAAATGGTACCACAAATGACTAAGATGTCCAGCAGGTGGATTAAACTGGTTATCCATGTTGTCTGCCACACTCTGCACCTGTATGATTCTCTGAGCAACTCTGAGATATTTATATCACTCAGGGGGATAAATGGAAACAGCATCTCCAAAAAGGAGACTGATATAAAAGAGGCAGAAGAGCAGGGGCTAGTTCCATAAAGTGCATTGCAGACAAAATTCAAAAGGAATAACTGGAGGATTTTTAACTCACCTGTATTGGCATTAGGCCTGATGATTCTACAGACTCCTCACACCATTCCTGGGCAGGGATTTAGGTCGGGTATATAAAAGGTACTGAAGTGAAGGAGTCCTATGATTACGTGTCCCCACTATCCAGAGAAGCAGCTGATGGCTATCTTACAGCAATAACTTCGGCCTTGGACAGATTAGAAATACTGTTTAGAAAGAGAGGGGGTGTGGTACTAAGAATATGTGGTGTAAAAAATATAAGTTGCTGTAAAGGAAGTGCTGTTTTCAAGTTTTAAGACCAAGTAGGAAGTGTATGCACTGTTTCACAGTGGTCACAGTGAAATACTGAAACCCACTTATGTGGGGAGTCATATTTCTTGGAGCCTCAACCACCTACACCTCTAGGTATAAATTTGAAAGGTAAGCATTAATGAACGTAACTGTCACAAACCCAAGCAAAGCCCACAATGCCATCAAAGAAATGCAGTGAGTTTCAGGAAGGAAGGGTGAGGGGGAAGCCTCTTAGAAGCAAAAATAATTTAAATTATAAATGAATTAAAATAACCATTGAGCAGACAAGACAGATAAAATACATACAATGAATAAAGTTCATGCACTTCACTCAGAAGAACCTATATACTCTTATTTTACATTTAGAACTTATTCCTACTTTAGATACAGTTTCTGCGAGTGTTTGTTTCCTATTCCAGGGAAGCAGAGAAGCAAATTAAAAATTGAGGGCATCTACAAACTCATTGCCGAGGCACACTGACAGCATCTAGAAGCAGCAGCTAACAGCCTTACAAGACAGAAGAAAACATTTTTAAAAAACAGATATAGAACCCAAAACACAAAGCTAAATGAAGCCTTAAGTGCAGCAGTGAAACAACCACACATCATGGGCCTCTACATGCCCATGTACAACACAATAGACTGATTCCTTGTCATAAGACCTATGTTCTGGTTCTCCATTCAGCCTTTCTGAACTCACCTTCACCTATAAAAATCAGGACAATACTTCCTTGCCTTACTACCAAACAGAACTGCTCAGAATAGCTTAAAAATATATTATGTGTCAAAAATGCTCTGAAAACTGTAACATACTACATGATATGTATTGTAAGAGTATGTTAAACGTATTCTGTATATTCTGTTTAAGAAGGCAAAGAAGTATGTAATGTATTTAAATCAATTTCTATTTAAATGGCTAAATTAAAAAAAAAGCACTTCTCTTAATAGCAGAAAATTAACTTACATGGTATCACTTATCCCCTCACCAAAATGCCAGATTTTTTTTTTTTAACAACCATTAGCAAGAGAAAGAATTTTTAAAAGCAAGAGAAAGATTTTAGCTGCTCTTTGCAAATCAGATAGGTTGGATAACATTTCTTCTGACAGGAAAGACATTTTAAATTGAGAAAAGACAAAGTACGTTTGATTTTCTGGGTTGTTTGTTCGTTTGTTTTTGGAGACAGGGTCTTGCTCTGTCACCCAGGCTGGAGCACAGTGGCGCAATCATGGCTCACTGCAGCCTAGATCTCTCAGGCTCAAGCAATCCTCCTGCCTTGGCCTTCTAAAGATTCTGAGATTACAAGTGTGAGCCACCACAGCTGGCCTACAATAAAATTTTAAATGAATACTTACACCTAAAAAAATACATGCAGTACACATCTATTATAGTTTACTATAGAGCAATACTTTTCAAACTGTAGGTCATAATCACTAGTGGATTATGAAGTCAATTTAGTGGTTCACTGCCAGTATTTTATAAGAAAGTAGGATAGAAAATATTAGAGTACATTGCCTTTAATAAAGGTAAGTACTATTCCACAGAATTTTGTTTGACTTAATATTTATTAGTACCATGTGTATATAAACAGGAGTGCTGGATAACAATGCAAATGTATTTTTTACATGAAATGTAGTCAAAAAAGACTGAAAGTCACTGGTAAGAAATTCAATAAATAGGCAGTTGATTTCTAGATGCCAGCTAAGAACTAACAGAATTTAAAAGCAGCTAGCACTCAGAGTGACCAAGGCTTAATACAGAAGTAAAGAAATCACAGCTGGGACCAGGCTGATGAAGAGGGCAGTGTTTTTGTTTAAAAAAAAAAAAAAAAAGTAACTGGGCAGCAGTCCTCAAAGTAGGAAAAAGAAGATAACATCCCTTCCGGGAATTTTTTCTTTAAAGGAAAATTAGAAAGAGGCAGATAGTAAGAAAAGCACTGTACTATTAATTAGAAGAATATACCCGCATCAAACCCTCTGACATTAGTCCTCAATGGTTTCATCTTTAAAATGAGAGGATCAGACTAGAAGATAAATTTTTTATTTATTTTATTTATTTATTTATTTATTTATTTATTTATTCTTTTGAGATGGAGTCTCGCTCCATCGCCAGGCTGGAGTGCAGTGGCGCAATCCTGGCTCACCGAAACCTCTGCCTACCAGGTTCAAGCAATTCTCCTGCCTCAGCCTCCCGAGTAGCTGGGACTACAAGTGCATGCCACCACGCCCAGCTAATTTTTTTATTTTTATTAGAGACGGGTTTTCATCATGTTGGTCAGGATGGTCTTGATCTCTTGACCTCATGATCTGCCCACCAAAGTGCTGAGATTGAGATTACAGGCATGAGCCACTGTGCCCTGCCTGAAGATAAATATTAAGATCCTACCTTAATACTCTGATTTCAATGCAGTTTATAATAATTAAGTCATAACAGAACTACTTGAATTAAACTGAGCTTTTGTTCTTAATAACTAAAAGTTTATCTTTTAATAAGAAAATTATGTAACATCTTAATAAATAATAGGTTTTTATATTAAAATCAAGACTTAATGGCTAATGTCATATTTCTGCAGCTTTCCATTTTCCAGACCTAAACAGCCCAGCTGGATAGGTAAAAATTACCTTTAGATACATTACTATTCACCTGGTTAGCAACCATGAAAAACACATGGAAGGTGCCTTGAGGGAGTTACATAACCACCATATAACTTTCTTGGTACCATGGCCCATTTAAAAGTTAAAAAAAAAAATTAAATAACCACTGAGATACATTTACACTGTTAAAACAACTGCAATCAGTAACAAGTGCTTTACAGACTAAAAGATTAGATATTACCAACATTTCCTTTTGTCTCTTTCCATAGAAGGATCAAACACTTTAGCTTAATCACTTTTTTCTAGATAAAGATACCAACTGCTTCCTTCGTATTTTCCTCTTGTTGCATCAATTTCCTTGCCTGATGTTGGCTGCTCATCACTGTCTATGTGCTCCTTAGCCTGCTAGTAAGAGCCTGCATGCTCCTTACTATTGGTAAGCCCTTCCATGGTCTATGTCCACTTCCTTATGCTTAGAGCTGGTATCTACAACAATAGTGGTGGCAAGCTCTCAGATAAATAGACACACAAAAAATTAATTTAGTAAACACGACAGAGTTGCTCTGATTGGGAATAGGCTACATATTACATTATGAGGGGGTGTTTACATAAAGATATGTATTTTATCATGTAGATGTCTAGAACTCCCGGCCTCAAGCAATCCTCCCACCTAAGCCTCCCAAAGCACTGGGATTACGGACGTGAGCCATTGCACCCAGCCTATCATGCAGATGTCACATCTGGAGCCACTTCTGAGACTAGATGGAATATGTTTCAATTCTAAGCAAAAGACCTCATCTTTTTAAATTTAGGCATGAAAAATGATAATAGAAAAATGTATAAAATAGGGATGAATAGAAGCACCATGAAAGGAATAAAAACAGACCAATAGATCAAGCCAGTCAATCACTGACAGCTATTTTGACTCTGAACACTATTACAGAAGAGTACTAAGGAAAAATATAGACACATATACATATATTAAGGTGTTTCATCATGCCATATCATTAGTACAAAATAAAAGGAAGAAACAGCATAATATCTATTATCAGTTCTCTCTGTAAGTCCATATTGCTCATCATTTCTCTATTGTTCTATAGGCCAGTATCTGCTTTGGAAAACATGTTCTTCCAAATCAAACCACTCCGAATGAAATGAATGGACACGGGTCAATCTATGTGACCAATGTGCAGAAACAGTAAATGCAGGTTTTGTTGAGTCCACTTTTTATTGAACTTACTTGTCTTTTGCCAGTTGTCACCTACTTTGAAATATGCACCAAATAAATTAACACAATTTTACCAAGTGCCATCCAAATAGCTGATTTTATACATAATACTGAAAATTGAGTGTTCTTAATTTGCAAAACTAACTTTGGACATTAATGCTAATTAGATCATATTATTACTGTTCAGTGAAAGGCTCGAATACGCAGTTAAGGGCTGAATAAATACGGAACTGGAAAATACACACCAAAAATATGTACAAGTAAGGAAGAAAGCACAAATATCTTATAGAAATAAATGTTTTAAAATAGATACTAAGTGGAAACTGAGGAAGTGAAGAAGATCCATTTATGCTCCCAGGTCCTAAAGTCAACATTAAAGCTTTTAGAATCAAATATGCAAAAAGCCAGCACCACAGGAAAATGAAAGAAGAATGATATTGGAAATAAATAAGAATACTGATGAAAGGAAAAATCAAACATGACTGTTGATAAATGTCTGCAGCCTTACTGTTCTAAAAAAGAACACCATTTCTTACAGGGAATGAATGGGAAATTGGACAGACAGTGCTGTCAGCTATAAAACCTACCTTAATGAAGGCTGAACATGAGTGAGAAAAGCACTTGGTATAAAATATATAAAACTATCGGGAGGAAAAAAGTCATAGATAAAACCAGAAAACTATAAATGGATTATCATTCTAAAATATAACACTTAAACTTATTTAAATAGCCATAGTATTATATCAATTTAAAAGTCAATAGACTAGCATTAAACAAAAAAAAAAATTTGAAAACACAAAAGATACAGAACCAGGTAAATGATACCTTTCCACAATATAATCATAATGATGATTAATCTCTAAATAACTTTGTCCCTTCCCCTCAACCAACTCACCCAACATTTTCTGCATCTTCATCACATTCAGCTTTATATTTGCAGGGTCCACACTTGGAGTGTTTTCTGTGAACTTCTGCCCCTGACCCTTCCTCTTCTGTTTAAAAAGAAAAATCAAATTTTCAACCAAAAGTTGGGATCCTTTCCAGATATGCTTCATGTTTTCAGTAGTCATTATCCTGTTTCTGAGGAAAATGTACCTGAGCTCTTGAAAACAGTCACTTCCAAAATCTACCAATGCTTGAAGTTCAAAAATGTTGCTAGTACTCAGTACAACATATTTTGTGAGGAAAAGAAGTTTTGGTGCTGAAAAATGATCCCTTAAACTATGTAGGCAGAACAACACAGTAGGTTTGATAATGAATTGCTTTTTTAAAAAAATTACCATATAACACTGAATAAGGGAGAAAGAAAAGAGACAGGAGCAATACATTTAAGTCCTGTGATTACCCTCCTGTTGGAATCAGCCTGTGCAAAGCAGGTCAGCAGATAAGCGCCTGACCACAAAAGAATGTAACTCTCACCTTTTCCTCACATCAGTTTCATACCTGTCTTTCTAACTACATAAAAACTAATTTCAGAGTTAAAAAAAAAATACTTATCTCCAAATTTTAAAATGGAAAAGGGTCTCTTTATAAAGGACTTTTCTTCTTTTTCTACTTGGTCACTTAGCACAGCCAAAAATATGCAGATACAAAAGTATGCAGGTCTCCTATGACCCAACGCAAAAGAAAAAAAAAAAAAAAAAACAGTAAATACTGCCAGCCCCAAACTCAGCTCACATCCCACACTGAAAGGGCCTTACACTTTGTGGGTCTCAACTAGAGTGGATCATATCCTGATAATCTCAAACTGGCCAGGGAGATCAGTTCTGAAATCAACTTAAGGATTTCAGTTCATTCAAGGGATTTCCCTCGAATTTGGTTTGAAAAAGAGTACTATTCAGGGAGTGTCTTTTTTTTTTTTTTTCCAGACGGAGTCTCACTTTGTCATCCAGGCTGGAATGCAGTGGCGCAATCTCAGCTCACCACAACCTCTGCCTCCCGGGTTCAAGTGATTCTCCTGCCTCAGCCTCCTGAGTAGCCGGGATTACAGGTGCACACCACCATGCCCGGCTAATTTTTGTATTTTTAGTAGAGACGGGGTTTCACTATGCTGGCCAGGCTGGTCTTGAACTCCTGACCTTGTGATCCACCCACCTCAGTCTCCCAAAACGCTGGGATCACAGGCATGAGCCACCACACCCGGCCTCAGGGGGTGTCTTATAATAAAGATCGTGTTAAAAAGGTACACAAATCTGCCATGCCTGTTTGGTAATGCTTCCAAACTTCTAATTTTTGGTGTCTGCCTGTCCTTAAATAGAAAATATTCCCCTAAACTCTCATGAATACTCCCAAACAGATACCAGGGATTATCATCCTAAGTAATTCTGAGGCCCCAAAACATCATAATATTCAGAAATACTACAGTTACCATGAGCTCACTAAGGTCTGTATATTAACTGGAGCAAACCACTTAGCCCTTCTAACTCATGCTCTCAAAAATAAAAAATAAAAAATAAATGGTCAACCTACATCCTCAGGGCAAGATATCCAGCATTTTTTGTTTTGTTTTGTTTTGTTTGAGACAGGGTGCAATGGTGTGATCACCATTCACTGCAGCCTCAACCTCCTGGGCTCAAGCAATCTTCCCGCTTTAGCCTCCGAAGTAGCTGAGACTACACGCCACCACACCTGGCTTTTTTTTTATTTTTTTATTTTTTGAGAAGGAGTCTCGCTCTGTCGCCCAGGCTGGAGTGCAGTGGCACAATCTCAGCTCACTGCAACCTCTGTCTCCTGGATTCAAGCAATTCTCCTACCTCAGTCTCCTGAGTAGCTGGGATTACAGGCGCCCACCACCACGCCTGGCTAATTTTTGCATTTTTAGTAGAGACGGGGTTTCACCACATTGGTCGGGCTGGTCTCAAGCTCCTGACCTCAGGTGATCTGCCCGCCTGGGCCTCCCAAAGTGCTGGGATTACAGACATGAGCCACTGTGCCCGGCATTTTTTTGTTTTTTTTTTTTTGGTAGAGACAGGGTCTCACTATGTTGCCCAGGCTGGTTTCAAACTCCTGGGCTCAAGTGATCCTCCCATCTCAGCTTCCCAAAGTTCTGGGATTTTAGGCATGAGCCACTGCTCCCCACCCAATATTGTATTATATAAGCAAGTCTTGAGATCAACTCTCACTTCTTTAATATAGGAACAATGACAATGACAGTTTCCTAACTGAATACCTGACCACAGGGGCTAGACTACATGATCGCCTAAAATCTGTTCCAGCTCTAAGATCTGGAATTTATCATCTGATCCTTCACACCTGATTATAAAGCTTCTGCTTGAACATGTCCATCTACTTCAAATTCTATTGTTTGACAGCTTTAATCATTTTTTTTTTTTTTTTTTAGCTGAAACTGTCATCCTCGAATTTCTCCTCAGGACAGTTCTCCTATTCTCCAGGAGACCTTCAAAGTCCCTTCCAACTCTGAAATTTTAAGATTCTATGAAATGTAGAAGTATGAAGTGAGGTTTCAGGCAGTTTTGAAAGGATCATAACTGTAGGTTCCATTTGCATTAAGTGTGAATTGGACTGAAGTGGGTGTTCTTTGGTGTACCCCATAATATCTCAAACATTATTTTGTATACAGTACATACTCATTAAGAATTATAGCCTCATTAGACTATGATATAGATTAGTCAATCTCAATTCTGATCATTTAAACTCCATTATATGCTATTACCAAATATTAATCTTTTAAACAACAGAAATAATTCATATATTTGTAAAATAAAATCAAAAACATAGATAGGAAATTGTTAAAGGTTTAAATTAAACTCTAAATTCCATGAGAGTTGTTGGGCAAGTCTTCCTTTTTCTATGCACAACTCCCTCTAGAGTTTTTAACCCTATACCATGAAAATTCCTTATGAACAAAAACTTGAAAGCAAGGTATGGGAAAGAGTTACAAATACTCTGGTCCAAGCTAAAATCACTTGTGCGGATAATCCCAAGAAGAAGTCACTTTAATGCAACCTCAATTTAACAGGAACTACAACATCTTCCCCTTAGTCTGACAACAAACTTCCAGAGAAAAATGCAAGAAACAAGAATGCCTAGAGCTGAGAGGGAGAGTTGGGTTAGGAGTGATGGCTAAGGAGTGCATGGTTTCTTTTTGAGGTAATTAAAATGCTCTAAGAGTGACTGTGGTGATGAATATATAACTCTGAATATACTAATGAGTATATAACTGTGAATTTACTAAAAGTCACTGAATTGTACACTTCAAGTGGCAAATTATATGGTATGTGAATTATATCTCAAAGCTGATTTAAAAAAAAAAAGAAAAAGAAAGAAAGAAAGAAAAAAAAAAAGCAAATATCCTTTAAGAGGTACTTGAAACTTACCTCCTTCTCCAGATCCAGATCCATTATCTGAGAAGAAAAACAAAGAATGAATATGAACATTTTTCCTGGAAATTTCATCTTATCAAATAATAAAACTTCCTATCAAAAATAAAACTGTGATATCCATTCTCAGAGAGTCCTTTTCTCATATTTTGATATCTTATTTATTCTTACATACTTATTTTATGCTGCTCTTAAAATATAAATTGCTTATATACATAATCATCTATATTTCATACATCTTTGTATCCCATTAAGGACACACCCAGATGCTTTGCACAGAGTAAAGACAATAAATACTGTAAAGTAAAAGCCTAAATATAAATAATTAATTTTAATCCACTCATTTAAAAGATAAGAGAAAATTTTAGTTTTTGTTAAAGCTTGAGAGAAATAATGAATAAGCTGCTTTTATTAGAAAGGCAGGAAAAGAGCTTTGGGTCTTACTCCAAAAAAAAAAATCTTCTTAAGGAAATCTGCGGATAAAGACCAAAAGCCAAAAGGTAAGAAAAGCCCCAAGGTTTAGGAAGCAAGGAACCAAAGGCTTGAGGTTTTCATGTTACTAATAAAATTAACTTCCTCTAGGAAATCCAATCTGAAGGAAACTTACCTGACTTGTCGTTAGTGAAATTAAAAAGAGCCTTCATCAAAGTTACCAGAAAGAAGCCAGTCTCAAGTATAATTAATGTAAAATATTTATTCTATAATCCTAAAGGAACCAACATATTAGCACAGAACATGTTGAAAAGAGGGTAATGATGTAAAATCATCAGCACAGAGTCATTTAAAAAAGCAGAGAGAGCAAGTGAGGAATTTGATGCTTTATCTAGCACTTGCCAGGGGAGAGGATACCCTGGATCCTAAAGAACCCATGCTAGCTGTCCAAATGGTCCTCTAGAGCAGAAGACAACACTCAGAACAATAGTGTTCCCTTCCCTTCAAGCTCCTTCAGACAATAATCAAATTCCCAGATACTGCAGAAACAGAAGGAATTAGAAAAATGTATATTGTATGCAGTACCCATTGTAAAATCTTCATGGGATTTTATGGAAAGTCTTAAATTATGTTCAATTTTGATTAATCAACCACAAAATGACATTTTCTCTGAGTAAATAAGGAGGAAATGAAAGAGTGATGGAACAGAAAACAAGAGAAGGAGGGAGGAAACTCAAAATTGTTTTTATGACCAAACTCTTCTTAGGAAAACACCCCTTTATTACTTCGATTCCACATACAATGATTGGTTACATATTATGTGACAGGCACCATGGTAAATGTGAGGAATAAAATGATAAATAAGACATATTCCCAGTACACGAGATACTACCCCCAATCTTTTTTTCAAACCATGTCTAATTTTAATAAATATAAAAATCTCATACCTTCGTCATTTAGAATCCTTAAATAAATTAAATACTGTGGCTACTCTGATAACAAGGTAGAATTCTCCCTGTATGTTATATTTTGTAAATGGTACGCATTTTCCCAACCTACACGATTCCATCCCACCCTGAGATTATGATACACATCCCTAGGTAAGACAGTACCTCCCCACCGAGAAAGCACTGATTTGGCTGGAGGTACTTATGTCAGATGAATGAAATACAATATGGTATATGTATAGAAATACACGCAAGGTATAAACAAACTCTGCCGAGAGATGTCACAGAAGGAAGATTTCACAGAGGAGAAAAGGCTTAAGACCAACCTTAAGCATAAGAAAAAGAGTTTTCAAGTAAGGAAAAGAGAATAGTATTTCTAGTTCAAGGAACAGGATCCACAAAAGACCAAATAACATAAAACACTGCCCACTCAGAAAATAAAATCAATATAGCAGCTTATAACTTCGCTCATTCAATCCTTATTTAACAACCCCAGGAGATAATATCCACTTAACAAGTTAAGGAATTGGGGCTCAGAGAGGCTTAGTGATTTGTCCAAGGTCACACAGTAAATAAGGGTTGGAGTTAGGTTAAGGCAAGGTCTTGTAACCCTAGTGCAGTGCTGTTTCCAATCTACCGCTCTGCTGCCTAATGTTTAACATTAGGTGTTAACACTTGGTGTCTTAAACATATGCTCCTCATAAGTGAAGCATAATTTGAGACTGGAAAGAACCTCCATATTCCTCTTTAATTTCTAGATCATTTTGTGAAACACAATGTACTGAAAGAAGTATATAAGAACCTCACCAAATCATAGTCTACTAGCCTAAAAACATAATAATTTCTCCAAGCACGTGATTATTTTAGTGTGTATAGAAAGAATTTGGCCTTACTACAAGAGAGGTCTGGGCTTTTCCCTCTGCTTCCGGAAGGTAACCTACATCATACCTGATAGGAGGACATTTGTTAAGGGAGGGTGCTGACCACACTGGAACTTAGTGTTGGGGGTTGGGCCACATCTAAGTCTTAGGGGGCTGGTTACACCAGAAAGACCAATCATGAAGAGTAGAGTGGGGGCTACGGGTCACAGTATTAGTGGACCCAGAGTCTTCAATTAACCACATAACCAACTCATCAACTATACTTACATAACGAGCCCCAATAAAAACTATGAATAGCAGGGTACAATGGCTCACACCTGTAGTAATCCCAGCACTTTGGGAGGCCAAGGCAGGCAAATTGCTTGAGCTCACAAGTTCAAGACTAGCCTGAGCAACATGGCAAAACCCTGTCCCTACAAAAAATACAAAAAAAAATGAGTCTGGCATGTTGGCATGTGTCTGTAGTCCCAGCTGCTCAGGAGACGGAGGTGGGAGGATCCCTTGAGCCTGGGAAGTCAAGGCTGCAGTGAGTCATGATCGTGCCACTGCACTTCAGCCTGAGGAACAGAGTGAGACGCAGTCTCATAAAGAAAAAACTATGAACACTGATGCTCAGGCAAGCTTTCCTGGCGGGCAATACTCCATGTGCACTGCCACATACTGTTACTGGAAGGAGTTAACCCTGTCCATGCCTCTACTGGGAGAGAAAAATCAGCAACTCCATGTTTGGAACCTTCCCAGAATCTGTCCTGGGAATCTCTTTATTTGGCTGATTTTAACACGTATCCTCTCTCTCCATAACCATGCATATAATAGCTGTCAGTGAGTCTGTTAGCCCTTCTAGCAAATTATTGAGCCTAGGGTTAGCTGGGGAACCTCTTGATCTCAGCTGGTGTCAGAAGTGAGAACAGCCTTGGAGACTGTCCCCTTTGACTTTGTAGTTGACCCTAAAATTGTCACATTTAGTAAAAGGGAGAATTTCTGAACACTGTAATATATAGGGAAAGAAAGGAAGTGGAAATCCCATAAGAATGGCCTTCACCTTTACCACTAACCTCGATACAATAATTCAAGTTATCTCACCTGCATCTCTATCCCCAAACATCAATACAAACACAAGAAAATAATATTAATAGTTCCCCAAATCGACCACTACCAATTCTGGAAGGAAAAAAAAATGAAATAAATACAAACAGCATGGGATGAAGAGGTGGCAGAGAAAAAACTTGGAAAGCAACAATCTATGCTACTGCTGATGACTTTCTACAGAAATTCCTTACCTTTTTTTTTTTTTTTTTTTTTGAGACGGAGTCTCGCTCTGTCGCCCAGGCTGGAGTGCGGTGGCGCAATCTTGGCTCACTGCAAGCTCTGCCTCCCGGGGGTTCACGCCATTCTCCTGCCTCAGCCTCCCGAGTAGCTGGGACTACGGGCACCCGCCACCACACGCGGCTAATTTTTTGTATTTTTTAGTAGAGACGGGGTTTCACCGTGTTAGCCAGGATGGTCTCGATCTACTGACCTCATGATCCGCCCGCCCTGGCCTCCCAAAGTTCTGGGATTACAGGCGTGAGCCACCATGCCCGGCCTTCCTCACCTCTTTTTAAAAAATCATCAAGACAGATCCCGTATCATTCCCCACCTCAAAGCTCATTCTGTCTCATGTTCAAATCATACGGCAAAGGACATGAAAAGAAAGTAAGTCCCTATAAAAAGGGTGTTAAGCCTTAACAATGTAGTAAGGAGTAACATAAGTCTAAACAAGACCACCTGAGGTTAAAAAGCAACAACATGAAATGAGGGCAAAAAAGATTTCCCCCACTCCCCGCAACAACCACCACCAATCCACACAGCAGTTGTGGAAATATGCCTCTGACTCAAAACCCCCTTTTAGAAATGATTCCACCATATTTTCCAAAATTTATTCAGAAGAATATCATACATACCAGAGTAGCATGGTCCTCTTGCTACTACTGTTATCTCTTTCTGGTGCTTACAAGCAGCCCTTCTGAGAAAGCATTCATTTTGATAAGTGTCCCCATTTGATCCACAGACAGGAATGTAATTTGTATGGCACTGCAAAAGCAACAAAAATAAATTCTCAGAACTAGGCATGAATATTAATAGTTTATTTCACATTCATGAATGCAATACCATAGCATTATGACATACTTTGCTACTGAATAGTCTGGGTTTTTTTTTTTTTTTGGTTTAAAAAGAATTATGCTACTTCTTCATACCTTTTTTCACATTCATAAGGAAAATAACTACCAACTATCCATAAAAATGATAATGAAAATCTCTATCTACTTCATTTGCTTGCTATGAAAAACCAGGTAATAAGAGGAAATTATTGACAATGTAAAGAGTGCTACTTATGTAATAGCATTTTATTATTATCAAAATTCATTTATTCATTCAAACCTAATCATAAAAATAGAAAAAAATCATTATTCAAAACATCTAGTAGGCAAAGTCCCAAGGTAAATGGTATAGAAGACACAAAGAAATATAGGATGATCTCTGTTCTCGGAAACCTTACAATCTTGTAAGAGAGTCATACAAGTAGGAAAAAAAACCAATACTGCAAAGCTAGATCATGTACCAAATCAGTAAGCATGTAATGCCTAATACCTATTATTGTAAGCTGAAGTATTCAAGAAAAGCATCCTCAGAGAAAGTGGAATATGAACTGAGCCATGAAAGATGAGTAGAAATAAGACAGGTGAAGAAAAAAAAGGTGATACAGGTTTGAGAAATGACACTGGACCTGCATGTAAGAAAACTTGAAAACATCTACATGTTAGAAATATCATAAATGACTAAAGTTTTAAAATCTGGGGAAAATGCTATAACAATATGATACGTTATTATTATTACTTAAAAAATAGATCATACAAATTAATAAAAACGGGACCAAAGACAGACATGAAGTGTTCACAGAAAAATTACAAATGGCCAGTTAATGCATAAAATATTATTGATCTTCACTGGCAATCAGAGTTGTCCACTAAGATGAGATGCTATTTTCAACTTATAAAATTGGCTATTAAAAAATTCATTTAGGTGGACATCCCACTACACCAGTTTTGGTCATCTAAATTGGTTCTACTTTGGGGTAACATAATTAAAGAATATGTTTCAAGAATCCTAAAAAAAGGAATACAGTTTTTGATCCAGAATTACACATTTAGAAATCAATGTGACAGAAACCTGTAGACAAACATTTATTACAGCCATTTCCAACAGAAATTTATAATATCAATAACCTAAAAATCTTAATATCTAACAAGACAATGTTTAATTGAAGTATAACTGTTCAAGAAATGAATACTGCAGTCATTAAGAATTACCTTTTGAACTTAAACAATCCAACAAGCAAAAGGCAAATAATTCCATTAAAAACAGGTCAAAGGACATGAACAGACACTTCTCAAAAGAAGACATACAAGTGACCAATAAACATGAAAAAGTGCTCAACATCACTAATCACCAGAGAAATGCGAATCAAAACCACAAGAAAATACCATCTCACAAGAGTCAAAATGGCTATTATTAAAAAGTCAAAATAACAGATGCTGGTGGGACTGCAAAGAATAGGGAATGCTACACAGGTGGGAATGTAAATTAGCTCAGCCACTGTGGAAAGCAGTTTGGAGATTTCTCAAAGAACTTAAAACAGAACTACCATTCAACCCAGCAATCTCATTACTGGGTATATATCCAAAGGAAAATCAATCATTCTACCAAAACGACACACGCATCCGTATGTTCATCGCAGCACTATTCACAATAGCAAAGACATGGAATCAATCTAGGTGCCCAACAATGGTGAATTAGATAAAGAACATGTGGTATATATACACCAAGGAATACTACACAACCATAAAAAAAGAATGAAATAATGTCCTCTGCAGCAACATGGATGCAGCTGGAGGCCAATATCCTAACTGAGGAACAGAAAACCAAATACCTCATGCTCTCATTAGTGTTAGGTAAACACTGGATACACACGGACACAAAGATGGGAACAATAGACACTGGGCACTACTAGAGTGGGGAGACAGGGAGAAAGGCAAGTGCTGAAAAACTACCTGTTAGGTACTATGCTCACTACCTGGGTGACAGGATCAACAATAAAACCATCTACCTATACATGTACCCCCTGAAACTAAAATAAAAGCTGAAGTTTAAAAATAGTAATTGTAAAAAAGAATTACCTTTAAAAAAATATATTGTGTGACAAGGAAAGCTAACAAAGTTAGGCAAAAAGCATATACATAATTTCTGGGAATTCTGTACTTTTTTTTTTTTTTTTTTTTTTTTTTGAGACGGAGTCTTGCTCTGTCGCCCAGGCTGGAGTGCAGTGGCGCGGTCTCGGCTCACTGCAAGCTCCACCTCCTGGGTTCATGCCATTCTCCTGCCTCAGCCTCCCGTGTAGCTGGGACTACAGGTGCCCACCACCACGCCCGGCTAATTTTTTTTGTATTTTTAGTAGAGACGGGGTTTCACCGTGTTAGCCAGGATGGTCTCGATCTCCTGACCCTGTGATCCGCCCGCCTCGGCCTCCCGAAGTGCTGGGATTACAGGCGTGAGCCACTGCGCCTGGCCTGAATTCTGTACTATTTTTAAATGTATTATGTATTCCACAAAGCTAACTGTAAATGTTTTAAATAATATGATAATATAAAATAAAATATAGCAAGAAAATAAAGTATATTTATAGCCCATTTAGAAAAAAATGAATACACGTAAAATAAATCCTGGAATAAAATGTCAACAAATTTTTCACATTACCTGTCTTCATGGTCTCCTAGTTCCCTATTTAAGATTTTCCATATTTCTCTATTTTTCTTCAATGAGCAACACTTACTTTTATCATTTATCTACTTTTAAATAGTGATCAGATTTACTTTATGAAGCATACATATGGCATGCTACCACAGGTCAAGCACTGGTAAAAACAACTTCTAGTAAAATATTTTATAACCTAGTCGACTTTGCTATACATTCAATATCAGCAGAATCTTGCAACAACTTTTATTAAAATTATATTTTTATTTTAGGAAGCCTCCCTATTACATATATTCCTCCAGTTTTTCATGGATCACATTCCTTTCTTCTCTTTCCCTAAAATTTACACAATACCTAGTATGGTGTCTACATGAGTCAATATGTTACTTTGTAATTATACAATACTCAATTAGCCAAGGAAACTACTATGAGCTCCAAGATATCAAGTGCTAAATCTATGAACTTTCCAATCCCACTTTCATTCCTCAGCAAATGCTTACTTTCTAACATAGTGTTGTGTTCACAAAGGTGCCAATATCGCTCCCTAGGGGTGGCTGTCCCTGTGGAGGCATTTTTGGTTGTCACATTGACAGAGGGATATTACTGACATTTACCAGATAGATTCCAAGGATGCCTGAAGTACTGCAAAGGAAAGGAGAGTTCCATACAACAAAAACAAGTACCACACAACTTCTGAATGTCTCTCTGGCTATTCATGTAGCAATTTCGACAAGACTTTCCATAATACTACAAATCAGTCTGATCTGTTATACCTTATCCTAATATTGGTTTTTATTCTAGCATCTACTATACATCTACATTTTTGTTTCATGTACTCCTGGTATGAAATTGCTTTTAATTTTTTTGTTTTTTTGAGACGGAGTCTAGCTCTGTCGCCAGGTTGGAGTGCAGTGGCGCAATCTAGGCTCACTGCAATCTCCACCTCCCGGGTTCATGCAATTCTCCTGCCTCAGCCTCCAGAGTGGCTGGGACTACAGGCACACACCACCACGCCCAGCCAATTTTTGTATTTTTAGTAGAGACGGGGTTTCACCATGTTGGCCAGGATGGTCTTGAACTCCTGACCTTGTGATCCGCCCACCTCGGCCTTCCAAAGTGCTGGGATTACAGGCATGAGCCACCGCGCCCAACTTGCTTTTAATTTTTTTAATCCAAACATTTATCATAAGCAGACATAAACATCTGATGACTATATTTTCTTCTATGGTAATCATACCTAAGCATTTACATTCTGAAATATTTATTTTATTATAAATTACTTTTATTTCTCCTTTACACTGCAATCATGCATTAAATTCATTTCTTTAATCATGTGTTTACATAGGTTAATTTATCCATGAATTTCTTCTAAGGATAGGAAAGAAACTGAATATTAAAATGAAGCATTAATTCTGATAGGACTGAGAATCTTAACATTTATTCAACAGTTTTTATCCAGTAAGCATTGGTCTACAACTTTAAGTGTCCTAACTTAAATATCATAACCATGTGAAGCACATGGTTTAATGCTTAGAGCTAAGGCTATGAAGCCAAAAATGTTTGAATTCAAATCCTGAGCCCACCAACCATGTGACTATGTGCTAGCACCATCACCATGTTCAATGGTGTACAATGGTGATTATAATACTACCTACCTAACAAAGTTGTTAGGAAGATTAAATAAGATAATCTACCTTTGGCATTTCTATCTGACCATGGTACATTCTCAATAAACATTAGCTATTTTGCTACTGCTAGTATCATTTCTCAGTCATAAGTATTTGCCAACAGTCACTATTAAGTGGAAGAGCCACAATTCCTCCCAAATGATGTATTTTAACCACTACACGCTCAAGTTAAGTCAGTGGTGTATTGCCATCTGTCACTTGGTGAGCAGAGGACTTAATGTCTCTGAAATTCACCCTCACGAGCACATACCTAGGAGTGAGTGTGAGATGGGAGAAGTAGACCTGCTGTTGGTCATTCTCAGTTTCCATGGGTCTCTCCTGGAAGCCTCTTATTATGCTAATGGACAAATTATGGGATTTGGACAATTTTAACAACATGTGATTTCTGACTTATGCACTAATGTTGGATTCTAAGTCTAACCTAAAGTCTGCTCCTCTATATTGCCACCCTTGTTGGGAGGAAGAACTCTCCCCTAAACCTTTTCTTTAGCTAGAAGAATGTGATGATGTTGCCAGCTACTTTAAGTAGTTTAGAAAGATGGAGCAGTGGACGACTCTAGAACTGCATCCATTTAAGCATTTATTGTGTACCTACTGTGTGTCAGGAACTATGCTGAATACAGCAAGTAGAAAATAATAACAAGGTTGTGATGATTAATTTTCTGTGTCAACTTGACTGGGCCCCATGGTGCCCAGACTAAACATCATTTCTGGGTTTATCTGTGAAGGAATTTCTAGATGAGATTAATATTTGCATCAGTAGATCAAGTAAAGCAGACTGCCCTCCTCAGTGTGAGTGGACACTATTCAATCCATTGAGGAACTGAATAGAATTCTTCTCTCCTTCTGCTTGACCGTTTAAGCTGGGACATCAATCTTCTCCTGGTGCCCAGGCCTTCAGTCTCAGATAAGGACTTATACCATTGGCTTTCCTGGGCTAGTATACAGATGACAGACTGTAGGACTTCTCAGCCTCCATAATCAAATGAGCTAATTCCTTATTGCTTGCTCGCTCTCACATTCATGTGTATGTGTGTGTGTTTGTGTGTGTGTATGTGTTTCTGTTTCTCTGGAGAACTGTGACTAATAAAGGGTCTAATAAGAGGGCATGTCACCTAGCAAGAGCAGACATTGATAAATACAGGAAGAAAGGCACATAGTTCAGAGAACGCCAGAACAAAGACGAAGAAAGAAAACAGGAAAAAAAGTCATAGACTGTACTCTATACAAAGCTTTCAGGGAAAGATGCAGTATTCATCATTTTTCTATATACCAAATTAACAAAAGTGGCTTTGTTTATATATGTGGCAAGATAATAGCTCTTATTAGCAGACTGAAAAAAAACAATTTGAATTTTTATTTAAAATCCTGTTATCTGTTAAAACGTATTTAAATAATGTCCCAGAAAGCTTCTATTTAGCACTAAAAGCATGCTGAATCATAAGCAAGTTTTTAAAATGAATTGAAAGATACTGCTAAAGCATCCAGCAGAGGAGGGTTTAATGGGCATGTCAGGTCATTATTTTTAAGCTGGCAATAACCTAAGTCTACCTTCAACAGATTTATAATCTTATAAAGGAAGGCAGAATGGTCAAAGGAAGGTTCACTCAGTAGCAAGATCAAACTATACTGTAAGCCCTGAGGCAGTTTGCTCCTACAAGGCAAGGAGCCAGTCTTTAAACATCTTTACATCCTCAGCATCTAGTCTCATACCCAGCACAAGTAAGCACTGGATAAATGTCTAATGGTGTCAACTCCCAACATATTTTCCTTCCCTGCTTTGCCACAAGGTAAAAATGCAAGGAATTCAGACAGATCATGGAAGGATTTTCTAGCTGTTCAAGTATATTTTTTAAAACGTCAAAAAGGCTATTTCTTTATAATCTTAGAGTTTCAGGGAAATACTTTTCTCAAAAAATGAAGAAAAGCAGGGCTGGGCGTAGTAGCTCATACCCATAATCCCAGCACTTTGGGACACCGAGGTGGGAAGACTGCTTGAGCCCAGGAGTTCAAGACCAGTCTGGGCAACCTAGAGGTCTTGGCTCTACAAAAAAAAAATTTTTTAATCAGCCAGGTGTGGTGATGCACACCTGCTGTCCCAGCTACTCAGGAGGCTGGGGTGGGAAGATCATTTGAGCCCAGGAGGTCAAGGCTACAGTGAGCTATGATTGTGTCACTGCACTCCCACCTAGGCAACAGAGTGAGATCCCGTCTCAAACAAAAAAAAAGACAGATAAATATAAGGTGAAAATCTGAAATTTCTTTGTGTCTAAAATATAAACAAAATGAAAATGAAACTAAGATACACAATTATTTTTGTCAATTAAGAATACATAGTGTTAAAAAGAAAAACAAAAAATGAAATTAGGATAACTTCTTTAAAATATAAAGTTCTTTGGAATCTATTGTTCCTGGAAAGGAACAATCTCCAAGATAAATACTATTAAATGACTTAATATTTAAAAGGGGAATTAAACAAATTTATATACACACAAAATATTTCTAGAAGGAAATGCAAGAAGTAACAGATGTTGCCTCTGAGAAGAGTTGACAGTCTGGAGTGGAAGCTTTTTTTGCTACATATCTTCTTATATTGTTCAAGTTGTTTACTATGGGCATACATTACTCTTTTTAAAAATAAATCAAAGTAGTCAGGCGCGGTGGCTCATGCCTGTAATCCCAGCACTTTGGGAGGTCAAGGCAGGCAGATCACAAGGTCAAGAGTTCGAGACCATCCTGGCCAATATGGTGAAACCCTGTCTCTACTAAAAACACAAAAATTAGCTGGGTGTGGTGGCATGCACCTGTAGTCTCAGCTACTAGGGAGGCTGAGGCAGGAGAATCGTTTGAACCCGGGAGGCAGAGGTTGCAGTGAGCCACGATCGCACCACTGCACTCCAGCCTGGCAACAGAGTGAGGCTCCATCTCAAAAAATAATAATAAATACATAAAAATAAATAAATAAATCAAAGCAGCAGGTTCTCTTGAGAGTTTATGAGTTAATATCAAATGCTCAGCATAGTAAGCAATATATATATATTCCAATATTGTATTGTACAGAGTATATATATATGCATACACATATGTCTTTACAAATCAACATGAGGGAAAAAGAAAATACCCCAAAAACTAGACACAGAATATGAAATATTAATTCACAAAAAAAATGGTAACAAATATACGGCACATTTTCAATTTCTCTAGTAATCAAATGCAAATAAAAATTGTTTTTGTCTTTCAGATTTGTAAATTTAAAAGGACCAACAAAATCCACTACCAAAAGGTTGAGGGGAAACAGGACATCTGATATGAGGCTACTGGTGATAACGTTAATCTGCACATGAGCATCCACTGGCCCAACAATTCCACCTCAAGGAATTTAACCTAAGGAAACACAGCAGCTGAAGAGGAGAACAGCCCTGGTCTTCCCCACACAGGGTGACTCAATCTTCAACAACAAAACCCACCATCTTTCTTTTAACGAACCAGATAACAGACTTGAGGACAACCACAGCCACTAAAAAGTGAGAGGGAAATCTTGGAAAGGAGAGAGTTTGAGGGGAGTCCCAGTTTCCGCGTATAAACTCAGAGCACGTTTCTGGCAGACCCCTAAACCACACATGGGGCAGACTCCAAGTAGTTCCAGTGAGGCTAAAAGAAATGAATTGATATTTGTGTTGCTGCCCACCACAAGTAAGGCAGAATCTGCAGTTTGAGTTCAGCCAACAGTTTCAAAAATAACAATAATCTTCAAAGGAACATAACAAAACTCACACACTCTAAAACATATGATTCACAATGTATAGGATAAATTCAAAGTTACTCTAATGTGAAGAAACAGGAAAATATGGTCCATTCTCACATGAGAAAACAATCAACAGAGGCAACACCTGAGGATGTCCTAGATATGGACATTAGCAGACATATTTTAAAGCGGCAATAACATCTACGCTCAAGGAAAATATGCTCACAGTGAATGAAAAGAGGAAATCCCAGCAGGTAAATAGAAACTAAATTCTAAATGTAAAAAATCTAGATATGGACATTAGCAGACATATTTTAAAGCGGCAATAACATCTACGCTCAAGGAAAATATGTTTACAGTGAATGAAAAGAGGAAATCCCAGCAGGTAAATAGAAACTAAATTCTAAACATAAAAAATCTACAATTAAAAACTCACTGGGTGGGAAGAGTGGAGATGACAAAAGAAAGGATTAGTGAATCTGAAGACAGATCAATAAAAATTATCTAATGTAAATAGGAAAAAATTGGGGAAAAAATGAACAGAGTATCAGGGACCTTGAGACAGTATCAAAAGGTCTAACACATCATGGAAGTCCCAGATTACAAGAAATAATAAGCAGAAAAAAAACTTTAAGAAATAATGACAAAATATTTCTCAAACTGAGTAACAAATAGATTTCAGAAGCTCTGCCAACCCCAAGCATGATAAGTTCAAGGAAAACCATACCACAGTACTTAATAGTCAAAAACAGTAAGGAGAAAATCTTGAAAGCAGTCAGAGAAAAATAACACATTAGGTTCAGGGGGAAAACAGTTCAAATTATCACCAACTTCTCATTTCATTCTGGCTAAAGTCACCTTCCATGCTATGCAGAGATCTATGGAAAGGCGCTCTTGGCAAAGAAATGATGTCTCCAGCCAACAGGCAGCAGGGATCTGAAGCCAGCCAAAAGCTACCTAAGAAAGCTTGGCAGAAAGTGGCTGATATGAAAATGCCCAAGAGAAACCCTCCTATCATTCTATGTAATTGAATGTAAAGCCCCTTTCGACCATGAAGAAACTGGCTGGACAACAGTATACCTACATATCCTTCCTCCTTTACCTAAACTCTCCACTTCTTTTAATTAAAATAAACCACCTGATGGTTTACAGTTTTCAAAGACGTTTCATATGCAAGCTTTCTTTCCAATTTTGATTCTCATTACAGTATCATAAGTTCAAGGGTAGGAAACGTGCCTTCACTTTTCAGATAGAATACTGATGCCAAGAAAATCACCTGAGATCATACAGAAATTTGCCTGAGGTCACAGGGTTACCAGAAATACTAACTCTCCTATGCTTTCATTCCTGATTTCTGTACCCTTTCTTCCCCTCAAAACCCAAATGGTGGGTACGTTTAGAATAAAATTGTGAGTGGAAAAAAAATTCTAGTTCCTTTTTCACCTCATATCAAATCAGCCATCAGAGACCATCTTGTAAGAAACATTCTGAAGTCTGATTACCATTTAACCACAGAAAATAAAAAGAAAGAATTAAATGTAACATATTTCCCTTGTTTTACTTTTTTAGACAACAGAATCACAACTAAAAGAGCATCTGAAAAGCAAAAATATTTACACTCTTAGTTTGAGGTTCCACTTGCTATTCGAGCTCTAACCTTGACTTACCCCGAGTCTCCAAGTCAGTCAAGTTCTGTGGCCTGAAGAGATGAGACAGCAACAAATAAGAATGGAAGAGAAAGAGACAGACTAGAAGGAGAAGAAAAGGAAAAAGATGCCAACATTTAAAATAAGAGACTCTAGTTCAACCTGTACTTTCTTTCCTTTCAGTGACAATTATACCTTACATTTAAATAGAAATTTGACATTTTTTCAAAGAATTGTCACATCTATTATTGTCAATCCGTCCTCTCAATTCCATGCAAGCAGCATGGAAGATACAAATAACAGGGCATCATCTGACAAAAAAGAACTAAGGGGCTGTGACCCCAGTTTCTTTATGGGGTTCAAGGTGTTTTAGGTTTTTTAATTTGAAGAATTTAGAATTATAAAATACAAAGAATATAAAACTTTGCAAAATAGGTTGGGTTTCCTCACCTGAAATTGGCATGCACATTTCAAACCATCTCCATCTTCTTTACAGACTCCTCCGTATTTACATGATGACTCATCACAAACTCTTACGTCAGACTCCCTCACATTTAATTCTGCAAAAGAAAAAAATTGTTTGACATATATATTTGGCTTTCTATTACGTGTGTGTGTGTGTGTGTGTGTGTGTGTGTATGAAAAAGTCCTTAAAATGTATTGAGTCCCCCCATTCAGTAGTGTAATAAGACATAAATATACAAAAAGAAATTCTGTAAGACACAAAATGCTCAGTATTCCCCAAACAGAATCCTGCATAATAATGAGCCTAAAAGTAACTCAAAATAGAACTCAAAATTTCAGGACTTAACATAATTTCCAAAGGTAAATCTGTGGAATTTTTCTATTTTGCCTTCTAAGGCCTTAAGATAACAATCTTACTATTTCTTATTTAACATTTTAGGTTATTTTTCTAGTAAGTTACTTTTAAGGCTAATGAGAATTAACAGTAATATTAATTAAATGAGATAAAAATTATCTTAATTCTTTTGGTATGCAGAATAAATTTTGGGTGATCATTATTCATTCTAGACAAACTATTTTAACTACAAAAGAACAGTGAATCTGAATTTCATACAATAAATATATATGGAGCATTTGTGTACACAGAATTAAAGAGATTCAAAATCTTACTAGACTTAAAACTTTTAATGGACTGAATTAAGTTGACTCTACCAAAGCAAGCAGAGCCAATCAACAATACCAGAACTCTGTGGTCATATTGCTCCTGCTCCAACATTAAGCATCAAATTAAGCTTCAAGGTTAGTGCTTGAAGCTGCCAACCAGTGAAAGGGGGTGAAAATCACTACAATGCAATTTTCATATACTTTGTACGGGGAATGAGAGCCTACAAAAACAAATGCACTTAGGCAAACAATAAACAAATGACTGTTTTAAAAAAAAAAAAAAAACCATCCCAGTGTAGTGGTGAATACGTGAATCTGGGAGCAGACAGAGTCCTAGATTAACTCCTGATTCTGCTACTCAAAAGCTGAGACTCTCTGGGAAAGATCATGACGCAGTCCCGGCAAAGAGATCTAAGGGAGCATTTCTCCAGTTATCCCCATTCCTGGTTGTTTTCTATTTCTAGATTTCAAAGCAGGACTCAGTAAACTAAGTCAAGGGAATTCTATGTCCGGTGACAACTGTCCTAGTGACATTTCATTACCTCTCTCTACCCCATTTGTTCCCACTGCTCTGCAGTGGTGTCTTGGGTCTCCTACTTCCAGCTGACCCTCCGAAAAGCTGGCAATCAAGTATCTGAATCCCTAAGGAGTTGACAGTCAACAGTACTTACTTGAGTAGTCACTGTCAACTAAGTACTGCACAAGGGCAAGATCACATCTCGGTGGGTTACAAAAAAATTATCTTTCTTAAATGATTTCTGGGTTACAAAAAGTTATTTTCCTTAAATGATCTCAGGTGCACAGAATTGGATTAAAGCTCAAGCATTCACCAAAAAAAAAAAAAAAAAAAAAAAAGACATGAGTGGAAACTTAAAGCAAGAGAAAGCTAACACAAGCATTTTGTTATTCTTACTGTTTCACAAACTATTCCAGGTAGAGAAGGCCATCTTTTCATTCCTCATCACCCTGGCTGTGGAAGCTTTATGTCCTTGGTTCTCCTTACCTCCCCATTTTTGCTGTCTCTTCCCTTTCCCCCTTGACCATTTGCTTTAGCTCTTGAGGCTCAATCCTAGGTATAGGGATTTTCTCCCTATCTACCCACACTTCTGCTAGAAACTTGGACAACGTCTGTTTCCAATTACTATCAAATACACATCTTCAGACAAAAGTAAGATAACAAAATATTAATAAAGAACTGCCCTGTAAAAGAGGGTAAGAATGTACAATATCTGCTCAACTAAGAGCTTAATCAAGTTTACAGGCTACAGAAATAAGAACTGCACAATTTGACTAATGAAATACAGTGCATTTGTCTTTTCTCCTTTCTTTGTAGGCTTAAAGTTCACACTGGGTTCTATTACAATCAGACATAAAAAACAAGAATAAGTAAAGTGTTTTTTTGTCTGCGAGGCAAGATAATGCTCTGAGTTATGATTTGCTACTTTGAGACTCTTGAATTGTAATGTTTTACCTGTTGTACTTTACAGGTACAGTGGATTGCAAGCTAGAACTTAAACCATCCCTGCCACCAGGAGTCACGTTTGGTAACCCCAAGGAATGTTTGTATGAGGGACTACAGAATACTTTAGGGGAATAATCATCCCTGCTAATGTGAGGCAGAAAAGCTTGGTCCCACTGGCTGGGCCTGATGGCTCACGCCTGTAATCCCAGCACTGTGGGAGGCTGAGCTAGATGGATCACCTGAGGTCAGGAGTTCGAGACCAGCTTGGCCAACATAATGAAACCTTGTTTCTACTAAAAACACAAAAATTAGCTGGGCATGGTGGTACATGCCTGCAGTCCCAGCTACTTGGGAGGCTGAGGTGGGAGGATCACTTGAACCCAGGAGGAGGAGGCTGCAGTGAGGAGATCGTGCCACTGCACTCCAGCCTGAGTGAAAGAGCAAGACTCTGTCTCAAAAAAAAGAACTTGGCATAAACACAGCCTTGAACAAGAGAAGTGATCCTGAGCATAGCCCCTTCTTAAGACTTGGTTTGCTCCTCCAGCCCAGCCCCAAGAACTCATAACAGAGACAGAGGAGCTACAACAAAGAAACTAAAGAATGATTTTCACTAAAAACGAAGTGACAAGCTCTGCTTTGATGCTCACACAAGACATAATACATGGGGAGAAAGGAGCTGGGACACATCAACAGTCCCTGAATATCAGCAATGTATCTAGCAGGACAGCCTAAGACCAAGGAGATGGTAGTGTCGGGCAAAGAGGTAGACCTCTGATATCTGACAGGAGGTACCAGCATGCAACTGCAGAGGCAGCAAACAGCACAGGAAGAAAAAGACAGGTGTCATGTAGCAGTGGAATGCATTAGTGAGCACACATCAAACACAGTTTGGTGACTCCCAGAATAAAGCTTGGAGGGAGGCATTTATGAGGGTGCTAGAGGTCCTATATCATTAATAGGTAAGGGTAAAAGTCATGAAATTCTGATTACTCTGGTCATTAGCCATATTTTATTTTATGCATATCTTGCTATCAAATCCATGCTAGTTTCATGTGTGTTCATGCATAAATGTGATTAGTTTATCATCAGAAAGCAATTACTAAGCATCTACTAGGTACTTAAAACTATGCTAAGAATTTTGGACACACAGGAAAAAAATGTAACAGGGAATGATCTTGCTAATATATGCAACAATTAGTGATGAATTCAATACAGTCTATAATTAAGGGGCTAAATGTGTCATACAGTCTTTGACTGCTGTAGGAGTTCAAGAGACAGGGGACAAAACTGGATTTGAGGCATAGGGTGCAGTGTCAGAAAAAACAAGACTTGTATTAACCTTGAAAAATTAATAAGGCTTTTTTATCATAATAAAGCTAATATAGGATCATTATAAAGAATTTGGGATATTTTAAATATAGAATGTTCTAATTGCCCACAATATATGAGTAATACTAAAAGACAGAAAAGAAAAGAGAATGTTTTTATCTAGGAAAACAATGTAAGTGAAAGTAAAGAGAAAGTAATTTCATAGTACACACAAACAATATTAATATCAGTGGTTCCAAAACCATGTTCCTCAGGAACACTGGTGTCCTGGACTAGGGTGTACCTTCATTAAAATCAAATATGAAATTTTCTCATTTGCAAAGGAAAAAAAAAATCAACAAAAAAAACTGTTCTCCTTTTTAAGGGGTTTTTTTCATTTATGTTTCTTAAACCTTCAATATCTGAGATTATTTCAGATTTGTTGCTGGCTATCAACTAACATCAGATGATTTCAGATATTTTGCTGGCTAGCAGCAAAAGTATGTTCAACAAATAGGTAAGGAATACCAATACAAATATTCCAACAATGTTTCATGAGAACACAGGTCAGGTCATGAATGTCACAAGCTCATGAATGGACATTTGAAATTGTTTTGTAGTTGCGGCAGTCACTGCTAATTGCCTACCTTGGATCTATTCTCCCCTTCTTACTTAGTAAGAGAACTCCAATTTTGTTCAGGGAAACAAGGTACCCAACTAAATAACCTACATTTCTCGGCCTTCCTCGCTCTGTGTTCATATGTAGGCACTGTCCCTTCCTCCTTCATTCTTCCTCTTTTTTTTCCTTGACTGGAGAGCAAACCTGTTGCCTAAAGTTGCAGCAGCCAAAAGATGATAGAGCAGAAAGACCAGGAGGAGCAAGACAGTAAGATAGAAGAATCATGAAATCACCATACCGCCTGTGGATTTCCTCTTTCCAGACTTACCATTATAGAAAATAATGTATATAAATGAATACATTTTTTAAAAAGCCCTGATCATATAAGCCACCACTGGTCACACCACTGATACATGCAAACATAATTCCAATAGAATGATTGTATTTAATAAGATAAATATTTCTAAGCAACGGTCTTAAAAAATTTTGTGCTACATCAGAGACCACATGACAAAATTAATTTATCAAGAGAATCATGACTTGCTAGTGCTCTGACACCTTATGTTTTTTTGTTTTGTTTTGTTGTTTTTTTTTTTTTTTTTTTTTTGAGACAAGGTCTCGCTCTGTTTCCCAGGCTGGAGTGCAGTGGTGTGAACATGGCTCACTGCAACCTCTGCCTCCTGGGCTCAAGCGATTATCCCACCTCAGCTTCCCAAATAGCTGGGCCTCAGCCTTCTGAGTAGCTGGGGGACACAGGTGTGGACCACCACGCCCAGCTAATTTTTGTATTTTTCGTAGAGACGGGGTTCACCATGTTGCCCAGGCTGATCTTGAATTCTTGGGCTCAAGCCATCTGCCCACTTCAGCCTCCCAAAGTGCTAGGATTACAGGTGTGAGCCACCACACCCAGCTGATTTCTAACGAATTTGAGAACAGAATCACTGCCTTAGCTTAAATCCAATACAGAAGGAATCTATTTTGGGATCATCTTCTGAATGTTCTTTGTTTTCAAGTATTCTGTACAGTACCAGGCATCAAGAGGACATTCTACTACCTGTCAATGATTATGATGATTACGCACCTGCCTTCCTGAAACCAAAATGGAAATTCAGTAAAATGGATAAGCCATTACTAAGGCCCTCAAAAATCAATTCTCCAAATAAAAATGTTTTACACAAAGAAGTACTCACAAGAATTGCTCAGAACAAAATATTTTGCTCTTGTTGCAAATCTGTCCCACAATTCTCAAAATGTAAAACTTGTCTCAAGAATTTCATTAACATTTCAAAGCTAAGAAACAATACACACTAGTGGGAGAAACTCTGCTTTCTATGAACCTGAGCTGCCCAAATTCCCAACTTCTGGCAGCAACAACTAGTTTCAGGCTCTGATTCAAAATGAGATCCAGCAGCCTTCCAGAATGATACTTTTCTACCACTCTTCCATTAAAAAGAAGGTAGTTCTGGGGATCTTATGAGTTAGCTAACACTCATGGAGAGCCAAAAGGAAATAAACTTCATTAGATGTTACATGAGAATTCAGGATTTCTCAATCTGGGCACTACTGACATTCAGAACCAGATAATTCTTTGTTGTGGGGAATATCCTGTACACTGGAGGTTGTTTAGCAACAGTCCTGGCCTCTGCCCACTAGATGCCAGCAGGACCACACCAGCTCTGACAACCAAAACTGTCTCCAGACATAAGCAACCACATCCTGGGGGTGGGGGGTGTGGGGAAGGGGGCAAAACTGTCCCCAGTTGAAAACTACAGTAAAGGGAAAACAAAGACTTTACATCTAATTCTCTGACACAATCACTACAAGGAAAATTAGTCAAATAATCGGCAATCTCAAAAGATCTCAAAATACTGCCACAGCTATTCTCCATTTCAATAGAGGGACCTAAATATATTGATTCCAAGTTTATGTTAAATCCCCCCTCCTTTAATAGTACCTTAACCTCCAGCAGGCCTCACTTCCTCCTTCTTCCTATAGCAACTCTTCTTCTTCAAGGTCAAAGCAACCTCAGATCCAGTGGCTTTTTTCTTAAGTCCTCCAATCCTTTTCTTGACCCTTCTAGAGCAGTTGACACTTCTGGCCTCCCCTTGTAACCAAATAGTCTTCATTATCCCCCCAATTTTCTGACCTCTTTTCATTTACCCACTCCTTTTTCCTTCTCCTATTGCCCAGTCCATGTCAATAACACTCTTAGAACTTATCTCCAACTTAATCAACTCTCCAGATTAACCAAAGTGTGGCATTCTCTATAAAACCTACAGAACAATGCCTATGGCACAACGAATTCTCAAGGCTACTAGGCCCTCTCTAGAACATCCATGAGCACTTTAGCTCCAACCAAGGTAGCTGTTCTTGTGCTTCAAGAGTCAGTTACCCAGCCTATGTAGTTGTTACTACAATTATGTGATTTCAACACTTCATATGAGTGAAAATAAATTACTTCTATGAAAACTAAATTCAAAGACTTGAATAAGGTGAGCTACTTTTTAAAAAAAACCTACAGTGGCATTTAGAATTCTGCATCCACAAGTCTTTAGCTTCCTTTTTAAAGGGATTAAAACTGGAATTTGTAATCAATGCATTATACAAGTGGTTTGTTCAAGAAAGAGGAGGCCAGGCGTGGTGGCTCACGCCTGTAATCCCAGCACTTTGGGAGGCCCAGGCGGGTAGATAACGCGGTGAAGAGTTCAAGACCAGCCTGGCCAACGTGATGAAACCCCGTCTCTACTAAAAATACAAAAATTAGCTGGGCGTGGTGGCACGAGCCTGTAATCCCAGCTACCCAGGAGGTTGAGGCAGGAGAACTGCTTGAACTGCGACCCGGGAGGCAGAGGTAGCAGTGAGTAAGATCGTGCCACTGCACTCCAGCCTGGGCTACAGAGCAAGACTCTGTCTCAAAAAAAAAAAAAAAGAAACTATTCTCAAAGAAAAGTTATGGGCCCTCTTTCAAAACATTTAATAAATACGTATATGTTAAAATAAAATGTTACATGCACTTATGAATCATTTTTGTTACTCTCTACTTTAAATAACTTTCTCAATTAACCAAATAACTACCAGATTCTTATGGGACCAAGAAAAAAGGATCCCTACTGTATAGTAAATGTTCTGCCTTCAACCATCCCATGTGTCATCTCATTTTGTTCATTCTCTGGCAGTATTCACATTCACACCCACCACTTCGAGTCTTCAAACCTGGTTTTCCCAACCATATTAAAGCCATGTCATCTGTTTTTGCTAGTGCTATTTCCAGTCTTCAGAGCATTGCTGGGGAAAGTCCTATAAATTAATGTTCCCTAAGGCCTTATCAACATGTGGAAAACTTTAGTTCATCTCTACTGGATTCTGTATTGACTCCCCACAGAATATGTTCAAACTTTTCACCTTGTCCTTTAAAAAAATTTTTCGTGAGTTTATACTGACTGTCTAGATGTTAGTAGTATTTGGAGAAATCTGCCCTTTTTCAGAAAAGCAAACCAATCCAATCTGACAGGACCCTGCTGGATGGTTTCACTCCCAGAACAAGCCCAGTTTGTTCTTGAACCTGTACCCAACTGCCTACAAAACAATTCCATGATCTCTATACTGAAAATAGCAGAAACATTTAAAATATTTAAACATTTGAAATATTGCACACCAGGAAATGGTGTGGTACAACTATGGAATATTATAAAGCTATTTAAAGATGTATATTATATAATATGGAAATAAGCTTATAAATGTTAAAGTGAAAATGCAGACCACAAAACTATATACACAGACTATGATTTTATATGGAAAACCTGCTAGGCACTGTGATGCAGGCCTGTAGTCCCAGCTACTTTGGAGGCTGAAGCAGAAAGACCAGGAGTTGAAGACCAGCCGGGACAATATAGTGAAACTCATTTCAAACACACACACATACACACATACACACATACACACACACACCCCCCCCCATACATATGAGATAATCCAGCCAGGAATAAACAAAACCGGTAACAGTAACCTGTTACAGCAGTTGAACAATGAGTAATTTCTCCCCTTTTCAAGTTTCTATATTGGTTATTATTTAATGGGGAAAAAAAAAAAACCTCAATGTGATTTCAAAGACAACCCCAGAGACAGTTTGCTACACCACAGACGAAGCATAAGTTTAGACATCAGGAAGGGCCAAGTTTACGTGGTAGTTGTCCTTTTAGAATAATACTTTCCCTTGATATTGTAATGATTAGATAATGTATTCAAAACCAATCGTGCCTAGAACAAGTAGTTATACAACCAATATTCACTTTTTTTCTTTTCCTAGATATGACTTCAACTCCCAACCAATCTGAGGGGCACCTCTAATGACACAAATCACTGAAAATACATTTCAGGGTATAAAATCAAGCAACAGATTTAGCAAATGTTGACTTCAAGTCCCAGGAAATCAGAAGAATTAGAAATTAAATCCTCTTCAACTTGTTTACTAATCATATTAGTTATCTTCTAGTATAAAGATATGAGGAGGAAAAAGAAACTTTACCTAATATTATATGACACAAAACCAAAAGCAGTTTACATTAATATTAAAAAGCATCAACTGCAGAGATGGCTAAAACTTCTCTAAGCTATACTTAACGAAAGAAATTTCACATATGCCACACAATCATCTGACTCCAATATTTTTCATTTCATTTTGCATACTACTGCCAACTACCCTTTGTTAAACCACATTGCTCCTGTCAATCCTCCACCCCCACTCCTGCAATCTTTCCCCACTGCCTACTTTAATTCTAAATGCCTGTATCAGGACTCTCCAGGCAAGGTGACAGGAAGGCAACTACTGCAAGATCAGATGGAAGAAAAGGCCTGGGTACAGAGTTGAGTGTTTAAGGCTCCCAGGGTCTTTCCAGGCCTCGCCAATCCTAGCCAAAGATCTCAGAGCTGTGACACTCTCTTCCTCACGGATGTTTCTGATCTCTGGGGTTCTGACACTAGCTTGGCAAACCATAAACTGAATCTGTTATGGTGCAGTTATTAAAATTAATGATGAAAAATCTCTACATTTCCTGACATGACACATTTAAAGTCAGGCTTTTTAAAATGTATGTAACACAAACTTTTTTTAATGCCTATTTTAAAAATCTGGAAGGTATACCCACCAAAATAGGAACCACAGTTATCTCTCAGTAGAATTTAAGCCTTCTTCATTATTCTGTATTTTTCTGAATTGAGTTTTACAACAAACTTGTATTACTTTTAAAATCAGATAAAGCAATTACATGCTACAGTATATAAGAACCTTGAAAATTATGTAGGCAGGGTACAGTGCCTCACGCCTGTAATCACAACACTTTGGGAGGCCAAGGCAGGAGGATTGCTTGAGCCCAGGAGTTTGAGATCAGTCTGGGCAACATGGTGAAACCCCCATGCAAAAATCTGCCAGGCGTGGTGGCACATGCCTGTAGTCTCAGCTACTGGGGGACTGAGATAGGAGAATCACGAGCCGGAGGTCAAGGCTGCAGTGAGCCGTGATTGCACCACCACGCTCCAGCCTGGAAAAAGAGATCTTGTCTCCAAAAAAAAAGAAAAAGGAAAAGAAAATATTATGTTAAAAGAAATAAGTCAGGCACAAAAGGCTACACATCGTATTATTCCATTTATATGAAACATCCAAAATAAATCCACAGAGAAAGTCTCTATGTGGTTACCAGGGGATGGGGGTGAGGAGTAGTGGGACTGACTGTTAACAGGTAGAAACTTTCTGGGGTGATAGAAATGTTCTATAATTAGATGGTAGATAGTGATGATCACTGCACAATATAGTAAATGTACGAAAACCACTGAATTGTATACTTTAACATGCTGAATTTTACATTATGAAAATTATCTCAATAAAAAATAGAAATAATTTTTAAATCATATAAATCATGCTACTTAAATTTTGGAAAAATTGAAATAAAAAAATTAAAAACAGGCATTATAATATGTTTTTTAAGAGGCACACCCTGGCATCAGACCACCTTGTCCAGCATCCTGGCTCTGCCACTTATCACAGCTGTGTAAGCTTAGCAATTTACCACCCTGTGCCTCCACTTCTTCACCTACAAAATGGGGACAATAACAGTACCTATGTCAAAATTCTGATGGAGGATTAAAGATATGGAAAGCACTTAGAGCAAAATAATAATACACATAATAAGTACTCTATTAAGTGTAAGCTACTATTGTTTTTTATTAGCACCAGTTCTGGAGAAGGTATAGAAAAATGAGCACTCAAACCAACTGTGGAAGTACATAGTGGCACAACCTCTCACGTGTTCATATGCATTGCCATTTTAATTGTCTTTATCCTTTTACCCAACATTTCCAGGAAACTATAACAGATATAAAAGAAAAACATACAAAAACCTATGACCAAGATTGTTAACATCAGCATTTTCTGTAAAACCAAAGTAGAAAACAATCTAAGTGTCTATCTTTTGGGAATTAAATTATTGACATAATACTACACAGACTTTGGTAGAAACACATGTAGTGATATGAAAAGACTACTAAGACCTATTGTGAAAAAAAAAAAAAACACATTGTAAAACTATACATACAGTTATAATCCCATTATTTTGAAACATATACCTGTTTACATATATAAGATTTTGCAGGTATATTCAATACATTTCCTTCATTAAACTATTTTTTAAATCAATAATTAATCTAAACATAAGAACAATGTCCTCTGGTTCTATTTCTAACCACTATCCCTTAGTGTCTGCAACACTAAGTAGAATAGGAGGTAGCCAGAACCCAGGGAAATCACCCACAAAGACGAAAATCTACACAGCAACTTGCATACTGGCACTGAAAAACCTGGTATTAGTGATTTTAAAAGATAATTTTTTAAAGATTTCACAAAATTCTGGTGCATTAGAAAGAGTTCCAGACTTGGGGTTCCAATTATTTGATTAAGTAAAAGTAACTATATGATCTTGGCCAAGTGCTAAATCTGAGAATCCCAGTTTCCTAGAATTAAAAAAAAAAAAAATGAGTATAATAATCCCTTATAGGATTCCAATGGTTATAAGAGATCCTTATAAAAGAACACTGCAAACTATGAAGAAAACTGACTGTTACTCTGGCTGAAACCACCAAAAACAAACTTAAAAAGACACTACCATAACCAGAAACCCTGACAAATTTTGTTGTAAAACACTGAATAATTTTTTTAAAACTAGGTCTAAATAAATGGGAATTAGGATGTGCTTATGGTATAACCTTGAAGTAAACAATGGTAAACACAAGTGTACCACCTAGAAAACACTTCAAACCACTTTAGAGAGAGAAGGAGGCTGGGCGCAGTGGCTTAAGCCTGCAATCCCAGCACTTTGGGAAACCAAGGCAGGCGGATCACCTGAGGCCAGGGATTCGAGATCAGCCTAGCAAACATGGTGAAACTCCACCTCTACTAAAAATACAAAAGAAAATTAGCCAGGTGTGGTGGTGGGCACCTGTAATTCCAGCTACTCAGGTGCCTGAGGCACAAGAATTGCTTGAACCCAGGAGGCAGAGGTTGCAGTGAGCCAAGACAGTGACACTGTACTCCAACCTGGGTGACAGAGTGAGACCCTGTCTCAAAAAATACTAATAAATAAAAATTAAAAATTTTTTAAAAAATAAAGAGAATGAAGAAAAAAGCTATCAAAAATGAATACAGGACACTAAAAGATTGAGCTGACTTGTGAACAATAAAGAATCTAAATATATCAACTGGGCTATAAACAACAGAACTGATAAAGCAACATTAGCAGTTTAGTTTCACGTGCAAAACAATATTAAATGAAAGCTGACAAGGCAAAAATAAACTGAACTTAAAAATCCCTAGCCAGGCACAATGGTTCATGCCTGTACTTTGAGAGGCTGAGGCGGGAGTATCACTTGAGCCCAGGAGTTCGAGACCAGCCTGGGCAACATAGGGAGACTCCATAACTACAAAAGATAATTTTTAAAAATTAGCTGGATATGGTGGCACACGCCTGTGGTCTCAGCTACTCAGGAGGCTGAGGTAGGAGGATCAGTTGAGCCTGGAAGGTCAAGGCTGCAGTGAGCCATCATGCCACTGCACGCCAACTCCGACAACAGAGAGAGACGTTGTCTCAAAAAATAAAAATAAAATATCCCAAAAGGAGATCTGACCTCTGAACAACAGTGGCTCCAGCATACACAGAAAATGCAAAGCAAAACAACATGAATATTTTTTTAAAAGTTCAGGCCGGGTACTGTGGCTCACGCCTGTAATCCCAGCACTTTGGGAGCCCGAGGCGGGCCAATTACCTGAGGTCAGGGGTTCAAGACCAGCCTAGCCAATATGGTGAAACCCCATCTCTACTAAAAATACAAAATTAGCTGGGCATGGTGGCGCGCGCCGGTAATCCCAGCTACTCAGGAGGCTGAGGCAGGAGAATCACTTGAACCTGGGATGCAGAGGTTGCAGTAAGCCGAGATCACGTCATTGCACTCCAGCCTGGGCAAAAAGAGCAAAACTCAAGTTCAAAAATTTTCTGATGAAAAATGAAATAATTTAGCATAAACATTGACATTAAAGAAGAGAATGGCAATTATCCCAGATTTCCTCTTCATATTTTTCCATATTCCTCAAATTTTCTACACAGATTATATACTGCTTTTATAACAAAGAAAAAAAGGTGTGGGTTTTTTCCCTTTTTTAATCCATGGAAAAGACAGACTCAGAATATTTGCAAAAAAAAAAAAGAGAGAAATTGAGCTGTGGTTGAAAATATAATAACCTGCCAAAGTTTTTAAAGGTACAAGAATATGTTAAGAACTTTAGAACCTTAAATGACTTCTGAAAAAATGACAAGGCTGCTGAGCCATGGAAAATACATGATACTTTTTAAAAAATAAATGAATTTGAATAGTAGCAAAGGAATTACAATAAATTAAGTTACCTAATAAACTAAAAGCATATACGGAGAGAATTTTCAGATTTAAGTATAGAATTTCCAAGTACATAAGAAGTATGCCAAGCCCCTAAATGCTCAAGAAGCTAATAACAGAATAATATGAATAAAGAAAATAGTTAAGTTAAAACAATGTTTCTAACAATGTAAAAAATGAAGGGGGATAAATGGGTTGAAGTTATCTCCCAATCCAGCTTAAAAGAAATTGAGAATTTAAATTCCATTAAAGAAACCACATATAGAAGGAAAATGAAGGATAACAAATAGGAACTTAAATGAAGATGGTTGGTTATAACAAAGAAGACAATAACAAAGGTTGGTGAGGATGTGGAAAATGGAACGTTCATACATAGCTGATGAAAATGTAAAATGCTGCAACCATTCTATAGCAGTTTGGCAAATCTTCAAATGTTAAACATAGAGTTTTACAGGGACAGCAGTTTGGCAAATCTTCAAAATCTTAAACATGGAGTTACCAGGTGACCCAGGAATTCCACTTCTAGGTGGAATACATACACCCAAGAGATATGAAACCATGTATTTACACAAAAACTTGTACATGAATATCCATGGTGGCATTATTCATAATAGTCAAAAAGTGAAAACAAAAAAATGTCTATCAACAGATGAATGGATACTGAATGGATAAACAAAATGTGGTATTATCGAGACAATGAAATATTCAGTCAAAAAAAAAAGGAATAAAATTCTGATACATCCTACAACATGGATTAACCTTAAAAACATTATGCTAAGTGAAAGAAGCCAATTATAAAAGGTCATATTGTATGATTCCATTTATATGAAATGTCCAGAATAGACAAATCTACAGCAAAAGATAGTAAATCATGGCCAGGGTTGGTGGCTCACGCCTGTAATCCCAACATTTTAGAAGGCCGAGGCAGGCAGATCACTTGAGGTCAGGAGTTTGAGACCAGCCTGGCCAACACAGTGAAACTCCGTCTCTACTAAAAATACAAAATTAGCCAGGCGCAGTGACAGGCACCTGAATCTCATGCTGAGGTATGAGAATCTCTTGAACCAGGGAGGCGGAGGTTGCAGTGAGCCAAGATCACACCACTGTACTCTAGCCTGGAGGATAGAGACTCTGTTTCAAAAAAACAAAAAGATAGTAGGTCAGTGGTTGCCTAGGGCTGGATGAGGAGAGATGAGGATTGGGGAGTGACTGCTAAAGAGTGTAAAGCTCCTTGGCCAGGCGCGGCGGCTCACACCTGTAATCCCAACACTTTGGGAGGCCGAGGCGGGCGGATCACCTGAGGTCAGGAGTTCAAGATCAGCCTGGACAACATAGTGAAACCCCGCCTCTACTAAAAATAAAAAAATTAGCCGGGCATGGTGGCGGGCACTTGTAATCCCAGCTATTCGAGAGCCTGAGGCAGGAAGAATCGCTTGAACCCAGGAGGCAGAGGTTGTGGTGAGCCAAGATCGCGCCATTGCACTCCAGCCTGGGCAACAGAGACTCCATCTCAAAAAAAGAAAATGTAAAGTTCCTTTTGGAGGAGATGAAAATGTTCCACAACCTTGTGACTATAGTCAAAAACACTGAATTGTGCAATTTAGAAAAAAGATGATGATGGAGGGTAGCACAGATATGAATTACTTAATTTAATGTAAATGAGTTGAATGTCACTGAAAGCAGAATGATCTATAACTCTATTGGGAAACAAATCCCAACACCTAAAAACTAAAATATAAACACAAATCCAGAAAAGGTCGGGTCCTATGATAACTTCAAGAGATACCTGAAATCTACTCTATACAAAGGTAAAAAGTACAATAAATTATGATACAAAATAATGTTCAATGTATATGTCCTACATAGAATAACAAAAATATAAGAAAAACTGAAAAACTGTGAAAAATAAACCTATCATTATAAGCGGAAGTTTTACTATTTAATTAACAGGAGATGACAAAACAAAAAATTTAAAGTATGGAACTAATATAAAACATAAATTAACCCTCTCCCCTTGGTAGGGGCCAACTTGACAGAGCCAAGTTCAGAGAAAAAAAAAAAAAACAAAGACAGAGAGACGATAGAGAGAGAAAGAGTAGATACAGAAAGAGAGACTTAAAGCAAATGTGGTAAAATCTTAATTGGGGAATCTGGGTATACTATTACATTTTTCTAAGTTTGAAATTATATGAAAATAAAGTAAACTTAAGTAAAACTAGTAATATAACATGGAGACTGAGAAGTCAAGGAAATAACTCTTCTGGATAGAAGAATCTTTCACAAAATTTGTTTTCATACTAGAATACAAAGATACACCTTGTTTGTTTGTTTGTTTGTTTGTTTTTTGAGACGTTGTTTCTCTCTTGCTGCCCAGGCTGGAGTGCAACGGTGCAATCTCAGCTCACTGCAACCTCCACCTCCCAGGTTCAAGCGGTTCTCCTGCCTCAGCCTCCTGAGTAGCTGGGATTACAGGCATGCGCCACCATGCCCGGCTAATTTTTGTATTGTCAGTAGGGACGGGTTTTCGTCATGTTGGCCAGGCTGGTCTCCAACTCCTGACCTCAGGTGATCCACCCGCCTTGGGCTCCCAAAGTGTTGGGATAACAGGCATGAGCCACTGCACCTGGACACACCTAGTTTTAATATGAAAACCCAGAGATTCCATATGACACATTCTTAGACCATAACGCAAAATCATGAAAAAACCCACCTGTAACATATATAAACTCATGTGTTTCACAATGAGAGAAATTTTATCATAAATGACAATGGAGTTAAAGAAACATAATGATCTATATCCACCTAAAGAATTTAGAAAGAGACAAAAGGGAAAGTTTAAGGGATAAAATTAAGAAAAAAAATAGACATAAAAACGTCAGAGAGTATTTCAAGGACAAAGAGTTAAAAAGAAGAACAATACAGTAGAACTTACAAGGAGTACAGGCAGGAAAGGAGTTCAGACCAAAACACCTAGGCACTGGAGAAATAAGGTCTCCCATCCAAACATGTAATTATGAATAACAGGAATGAGGGAATGTATACCAATTTGACTCTCCTCCAAACAGGCTCTCCATCTCAAATTAAGAGCATCACAATTCACCCCACCATCTATAGCAGGAGATCCAGAAGTTTAGGCAGAAAAAGATCAATACAAGAGCCCAGCTGGTTGAGGACTGGGCAAAGTAAAGAGCTCATGCCTCACTAGACAAAACTGACTGATTTTTGCAATGTGGAAATAAAAGCCCAATGTTGACAGTACCTCCAAGTTTAGAAGAGAATGCAGTCCAGAAGTGGTGCTTCACGCCTGTAATCTCAGCACTTTGGGAGGCCAAGGAGGGCAGATCACTTGAGGTCAGGAGTTCGAGACCAGCCTGGCCAACATGGCGAAAACCCGTCTCTACTAAAAATTCAAAAATCAGCCAGGCGTGGTGGTGTGCACCTGTAATCCCAGCTACCCTGGAGGTTGAGGCAGGAGAATCGCTTGAACCCGGAAGGCAGAGGTTGCAGTGAGCCAAGATTGAGCCACTGCACTCCAGCCTGGGCAACAGAGCAAGATTCTGTCTCAAAAAAGAAAGAAGAAGAAGACGACAAAGAGTAGGCAGAAAAATAGATTGCCAAGTGAAACCTCCAGATTTTTAATGGCTAACAACCAATGTAACTTTTTTAAAAAACTGTGCAGGCTAGGCTGGGCGCTGTGGCTCACGCCTGTAATTCCAGCACTTTGGGAGGCTGAGGCAGGCAGATCACAAGGTCAAGAGATTGAGACCATCCTGACCAACATGGTGAAATACAAAATACAAAAATTAGCCGGGCATGGTGGCATGTACCTGTAGTACCAGCGACTCGGGAGGCTAAGGCAGGAGAATCGCTTGAACCTGGGAGGCAGAGGTTGCAGTGAGCTGAGATCGTGCCACTGCACTCCAGCCTGGCGACAAAGCTAGACTCCGTCTCAAAAAACAACAACAATTAAAAAAAAAAAAAAAAAAAAACCTGTGCAGGCTAAACAAGTCCTCTCAATTCTTCCCATTTCTACTGTTATCTTTCATCGTACCGCCAGGCTCTTCCCTTCTCCATTCCATCTTCACCAATTTCAGACTTTGCTTTCTAAAAGCACAATGTCACTGAAATCCTTTAAAAGCTTCTTGATGTCTTTGAACCAAATGCCAAACCTTCAGATGGGCCTTGAAGACCTTAACGTGGTAGCATAATCTCCTGCCTTAATCCCCGCAACTTAGTATTTTGAAAAGACTCCCTTCTCTTTTCCACCTTTGTGCCTTTACTAAAGCTATTCCTTCAGCCTAGAATACCCTTCCTAAGACGTATTCTATGTTCATTCATCTATGTTCAGCTTCTATGTTCATTCAGCCATTAATCTATTCCACAAATAAATATGTAATGGGCACCTAACTTTGTACCAGACACCAATCTGGGCACTGTCAATACAGCGGTAAACAAAACAGATAAAAATCTCTGCCTTCATAGATACATACAGAGACAGAAAACAAGTAAAACATATAGTATGTCACAAAGGAAAAGGTGTTCTAGAGCAAGAAAAAGCACGAAGGTTAGGATGTGAGAGAGACATTGTGGATGGAAGGTGGAGAAGGTTGTAATTTAAGGCACCACTGAAGGTGACACTAGAGCAAACACTTGTAGCAACTGGGACAAGATGATTTCAAGCCAAAGGAACATCAACAGCAAAGAGCAAACACTTGTAGGAACTGGGACAAGATGATTTCAAGCCAAAGGAACATCAACAGCAAAGGCCTCAGGCAAAAGTGTGTCTGTTGTTTCCAGGTGATGTTCCACTCTCCCCATACAGCCCAGTTCGAGTGCCACTTACTCCAGGAAACCAGTTTTGATTCCTACAAATCAGAATTATACATTCCCATGACACCATATCTGTATCTTCCTCAGGGCACCTTGTACAGTGGAAACCCTCTTTTCAAACATATACAAGAGCGATCATTGATCTTTTTTTTTTTTTTTTTTTTTTTGAGACAAAGGCTCGCTCTGTTGCCCAGGCTGGAGCGCAGTGGCACAATCTAGGCTCACTGCAAGCTCCGCCTCCTGGGTTCACGCCATTCTCCTGCCTCGGCCTCCCGAGTAGCTGGGACTACAGGCGCCCGCCACTACACCCGGCTAATGATTTTTGTATTTTTAGTAGAGACGGGGTTTCACCGTGTTAGCCAGGATGGTCTCTATCTCCTGACGTCGTGATCCGCCCGCCTCGGCCTCCCAAAATGCTGGGATTACAGGCGCGAACCACCACCCCCGGCCAATCATTGATCTATTAATCAAAAAAGTCAGTTAAGGCAGAAACCATTTAAAATGATATCTATTTTAGCCATTTTAATCTTAAATACACAATTATACATTCATTTCCCAATGTAGCACCAAGACCTTTTTTTGAGTGTAAGTTTGCCAAACACAGTTCCCCACTTCCTTGGATAAATCACACCCACAATCCATTAGATCTAGAATGTCCATTTTCCTTTCCTTTAGGTAGAACAGGGACTTAAAAATACTTGCAATGTTTTCTGGGAAATCCTTCCAAAAGTTTACAGGGTTTCTCCACTTTGTTTCAGTTGTCTTGACCATAATTTAATTCATTCAGAGGTAATTCTTTCAGCTTCTTGTCTTTATCAAGTCTTTTCAAAGCATTTCGTAAAAACAACTTTTTGTATTCATATTTCATTGATTTGAGTAATATTTATTAAATTATATTTATAATTACCACTGGTATAAATAAGTTTGAAAACAAATACAACTGACTCTTGCTTAGTAAGTAGAAAAATCAAATGACACACGAACAATGAGAGCTAACTTGGCATTTGAGCATCTTTGTGCTTGCTGTGGGAATTGATTAGTATGATTTACTAAGGGAATGATTACTCCAAGATGTCAAAATCAAGCCCAGCAAAGGATCTGAATAGACATTTCTCCAAAGAAGATATACAGATAGCTAATACATTCATTAAAAGATGCTTAATATCACTAGTCATTAGGAAAATACAAATAAAAAAGACACTGATACATAACTTCACACCCACTAGGATGGCCAAAATCAAACAGACAGACAATAACAAGTGTTGGAGAAGATGTTAGAGAAATTAGAATCTTCAAACATTGCTGGTAGAAATGTAAAATGGTGCAGCCACTTTGGAAGACTGTTTGGTAATTCCTCAAAATGTGAAACACAGAGTTACCATATGACCAAGCAGTTCCACTCCTAGATACATACACAACAGAACTGAAAACATGTGTCCACACAAAAACTTGTCCATGAATGTTACAGCAGCATTATCCATAACAGCCAAAAAGTAAAAACAACTCAAATATCCATCAGTAGATAAATGGATATGCAAAATGTGGTTTATCCATACAATGGAATATTATTTGGCCATAAAAAGGAATGAAGTTCTGATACACACTACAACATGGATAAACATTGAAAACATTGTGCTGAAGGAAAGAAGCCAGACACAAAAGAACACACCTCATATGATCCCATTTGCATGCATATCTAGAATAGGCAAATCCATAGAGACAGAGAGTAGATTAGTAGTAACCAGGGACTGGGGAGGCGAGGAATGTGGAATGACTGTTAATAGGTATGAGGTTTCTTCTTGGGATGATGAAAATTTTCTGGAATTAGAGAGTGGTGACAGTTGTACAATTTTGTGAATATACACAAATCCACTTAACTGTACCCCTCTTAAAAAATCCTATCTTGTTCGTGTTCAATAAATGCTTACTGATGGGGAATGCTGTGGTGAAGCAAGCCCAGATGTGGTAAACAGAAACTCCCACTGTATATATCTGTAAGAGGCTAACCACCTCTGTAAGACTATAAGGCCCTTGAAAGCAGAGAAGCCTTCTCATATATTTCCCTTAACATCCAGTATATTAGATTACACTATACAGTATTCAGTCAAGGTTTGCTAAATTAATTATTATCCATCCACATTTTACACACCAGGGATCTAGAAGAAAAAAAGCCCTGCCCGAGATTCCCCATTAATTCGAAAAACTCACTTTTTATTCCCGAGAATCCTGAATTGCCACAAATAAGGCACTTCTCATAATCTGACATTTATATCATCCATTAATACCATTCCTACTACCATATAACAATCCAGAGGACCCACTTCTAGTTAAAACCCATTTCAAATTCTCCACCTTATATCTATCACCAAATGCCACTTACTGGTCTCTCAGTATGTTCTTCTGCCTCTTTAACCATATTCCCTAAGCTAGAAATGCCCCCATGTGGTTAGCCTCATTTGTTCTTCTCAAATATCCTAGAGCCAAAAAGGACCATCATCATCTTCATGTTACAAATGAAAAACTAAAAAAAGTCAGTCTAAGGTTACCTGGTCTCCTAAATTCAGGTTTATCTTTCTTCACATATGTCATGTATTTCCAAGCTTTTTTTCTCTTTGGATAACTGGGAACTTTCTGGTAAGTTAGCTTTAAAAAAAAATAAGGATAAATAAAAAAGATATAAAATCAAAGTTTTTCTTTTAATCGCAATAAGTCTGAAGTCCAGAATGAGTGGAGAACTGGGGCAAGAGAACAACAAAAAAAGTTTTGTTCCAGCCTGGGCATCATGGCGAAGCCCTGTCTCTACTAAAAACACAAAAAATTAGCCGAGTGTAATGGCACGCACCTGTAGTCCCAACTACTCAGGAGGCTGAGAATCACCTGAACCCAAGAAGTTGAGGCTGCAGCAAGCTAAGATTGCATCACTACACACCAGCCTGGGCGACAGGAATGAGACCCTGTCTCAAACAAACAAACAAACAAAAAAGTCTTGTTGAGAACAAGAAGAGATGAACCAAAGGCCCACTGCTTAGGGAAGCTGCAATATCAAGAGACAACAGGGCTAATTCCCTATGCTTCATCTTCATCAAGAAGCATGATCTTCAAGCTAGGGAGGTCAGAAATCTGATAAAAGGAAACCAACTTCTAAGGTAAGTGGCATGGATAGAGGACAGTAACAGAATACAGAGCTAGTTCAAAAGAATAAGCTTTCTGATCCAAACAACTCACACTCCATGATGCTGAAAAAACTTTTACGTCTGCCTTAAAAACTACCACAAATTATCTAAGCTACCTTGACAAGGTGCCAGAAGACCAGAAATAAAATAAATAAAAATAAACACATGCTCAAATTTCAAAAAAGGGGAAATGCAGGCCGGGTGCAGTGGCTCACGCCACAATCCTAGCACTTTGGAAGGCCGAGGTAGGCGGATTGCCTGAGCTCAGGAGTTCGAGACCAGAATGGGCAACACAATGAAACCCCATATCTACTAAAATACAATTAGCCAGGCATGGTGATGTGCGCCTGTAGTCCCAGCTACTCGGGAGGCTTGAGGCAGGAGAACTGCTTGAACCTGGGAGGCAGAGGTTACAGTGAGCCGAGATCATGCCACTGCACTCCAGCCTGGGCGACACAGCAAGACTCCATCTCAAAAAAAAAAAAAAAAAAAACAAGGCGGAATGCAGATCCAGAAAAACGTCTATGGGTAAACCTGCCATGTAACTGCTGAAAAATTCTAAAATGGATAAATAAGTTTTTGAATACAGTAAAATGAGAAAGCCACCATCAGCTCTTTATTAAAGCATGCTATACAACATGTGCTTTTTGTTTAACAGGATTACTAAAATGGAAAAAGGGAGGATGACAGGATGATATATACACATAACAATCTAACAAGACAATCTGAAAGAATCTTTTAAATAATAGGCTGGTGAACAAAATGGGAAAATGTTGAACAGCAGAAGTTTGAAAATCTGTTAAATTCAACTAACAGGATGCATAGCTAGTTGAACATCTGGTTGACTAACGTAACATCAACCAAGTTGGTAGAAAGTCTCCAGTAATATGTCGCAGGGTTCCATCCTTTTTCACAATCTAGACAACTTCTATTAATTTAATGAAGCCATAGAACTGCTCTTCACATTTGCAAGTGAAAAAAACCTGTGAGTGACCCAACACACACAGCCTGACCGAATCAGCTCCAGAAAGCTCACAGTAGGCTGAAATGATGGTCCAAAACCAAAAATGAATATCTACAGGGAATCGAGGGCTGTGTTTAGTTTTAAAACTGAAATAGGCCGGGCGCGGTGGCTCACGCCTGTAATCCCAGCACTTTGGGAGGCCGAGGCGGGCGGATCACGAGGTCAGGAGATCGAGATCATCCTGGCTAACACAATGAAACCCCGTCTCTACTAAAAATACAAAAAATTAGCCGGGCATGGTGGCGGGTGCCTGTAGTCCCAGCTACTCGGGAGGCTGAGGCAGGAGAACGGCGCGAACCCAGGAGGCAGAGCTTGCTGTGAGCAGAGATCGTGCCACTGCACTCCAGCCTGGGTGACAGAGTGAGACTCCGTCTCAAAAAAAAAAAAAAAAAAAACTGAAATAGGCCAGGCACATTGGCTCACACCTGTAATCCCAACACTTTGGGAGGCCAAGGTGGGCAGATCACTTGAGGTCAGGAGTTCAAGATCAGCCTGGCCAACATGGTGAAACCCCATCCCTACTAAAAATACAAATTAGCCCGGCATGGTGGTGGACGCCTGTAGTCCCAGCTACTCCAGAGGCTGAGGCAGGAGAATTACTTGAACCCAGGAGTCAGAGGTTGCAGTCAGCCAGGATTGTGCCACTGTACTCTAGCCTGGGTGACAAAGTGAGATTCCATCTCAAAAAAAAAACATGACAGAGTAAACTTCAGTTTGTGGGGGGATACCTAGATAATAAAAGCTACTAAACAAACTGTGCACAATTTCGAGCTGCATTAATAGATGTGTGTGTCCAGACTGTATTCCTATGGTTCTCAAACTTACCAACTAAAAAAAAATTTTTTCCATATGAATCGTTCCCAAATCTTCATCCTAAACAGTTACAACAAGAATCTACAAGTATCATTTAGTTAAAACTCTAGCTTTAGACCCAGTTATTCAAGTATATCTTACTGCTAGAAAACATTTTATTTGATCAGCTTAATTTATTGACATTTATATCAGTGATAAATACGCTTGAAAGAAGACTCAGATATTACTACATCCAAGTCTCTTTTTTAAAAGGAAAGGAAACTAAGAGAAATTAAGTAACTTGCCCCAAATTACACAGCTGCTTAACAAGGACCATGACCCCTAGATCAGTCCCCTTTTTCCCACACCGCGTGTCACCCACCCCTCCTCTTCAACGCATAGTACCCCAGGGTGACTAACTGAGACCCAAGCTTCACACACACACACACCACACAAAAACACAGGTTCACTTCTCGGGCCCTGGGACTTTCCCTGCCCATACCCGAGGTCACTCCAAGCCCCTACATTCCATCTTAGAACCCAAAGAACACACACACACACACACACACAGTCGCTCTGCATCACCAACCCGCATCCTCAAGGGTATCCATCCCTCTATTTCTTTTATTTCCTTTCTTAAAACTTGAGCTATGCAAGTTAGAAAGTATACACAAAAACATCCCATCAAGACACACTATATTTTGGTAAGAACAAATTAGCTTAGCAAGAACAAATACCCGCGACACATTAGCTGGAAAAATATTGACATGGTGCGATCACTTACAAGTTTGATAATTAATATTTGTTACATAAAAAGGCACTCTAATATACAACTGGTTTTTATTCTTAAAGTATGATTATGTAATAAAGTATTACCCCATATCCCGTTCAAAATCAGAAAAATAACGGAAAAGTTTTTTCACAGATGGAAATGCTTTTAATGGACATGCCATTGTTTACTGTGCTCAAAACTGCCATTCCCCTCATAAAACATTACCATATGAAAATTATTAAAAGATTTAAGGCCTTCAAACCTAAATAGCGGGCCAAAGGCTTGCTTCATTTAGGGTAGCATAAGCATCTGCGCTGAGACTCTCTTGCTCCTTCCTCACTCTTCCAGAAATAATGCCCCTTCAAGAGCCCAAAGGTATAAAGGTTGTCCGGCAGATTCCCAGTGGCCTTATGTTCCTCCTTCCTCCCCCTACTCCGCCTTGTTTTAAAGAAGACAAGAGAAGGCTCCAGAATTGATAAAAGGGCAAGTTAGCAAGGATGTGTCTTATGATCACTACCATCTGCTATGCCAGCTCCAAGAGGACCCTCCACTCAAAAAATGAGACCTGAATGCCTGTCTTTGCCCCAGGGCGATAATCCTTGTGCGCCTCTGGGACCCCTTTAGAAATGAAGAGGAACTTTACTGCTGGGACCCTCCTCCCCAGTGTTATCCATTAAAGCCCCAGCAAGCTCTTTGTTTCCAACAGCTGTGGGGGGTAAGCGGCCTTGGAGAGAGGGGAGAGGTCACTCCCTTGCTCCCACTGCTGCCAGTATCCAGGCCCTCCCGCAAAACACACACACACAGGCACAGCATCTTCCCTGGGACCCAGTTCTCTCTTTCCACACTTTAATAACCCAGGGTTACACCTTGCTACACAAGGGCATTCCCTGAGACCTAATTTCCTCTTTCTACATCCAAACCCTACACAGGATGATGACTCCCAAGCCCCCTCCCCTTTGAAAAGACATAAATGGGGTTCGCTATAGGGCACCCATCCCTCCTCTTCAATGCATACCCCAGGGTGACTAACTGAGCCCCAGGCTTCACACACAACACACAAAAACACAGGGTCACTTCCTGGGCCCTGGGACTTTCCCTGTTCATATCCACAGACCCGAGGTCACTCTAAGCCCCCAGATCCCATCTCAGAACCCAAAGAACACACACACGCGCGCGCGCACACACACACACACACAGTCACTCTGCATCGCCAAACCGCGTCCTCAAGGCAATCCGTTCCTTTTATCTACACGACCCCCACCCCCGAGACCCCAGTGCCTTAAGGAAGAACCTCCCCAACACATCAGCACATGGTCACTCCCCTGCCCTCACCCCGCCCAGCCCCTCGCCGTCTCCCACCCACCGCACTCCGCACACACACACAGATCCCTGCCTGGGGCCGCCCTCCCTGCCCTGAGCCTTCACAACACAAACACGCGCTCCCGCGAGCACACCCACGACCACACCGGGAGCCCCTGCCGGCCGCTCAGCCTCGCCAGCCCCGGCCCCACCGCCTCCCCACACGCCGAGCCGCCCTCGCCCAGCCAGTCGACACACTCGGACGCACCCACGGCCACTCCCATCCCCAGCGCCGGTCCCCAAGCCACACCGCACGCTCGCGTCCTGCCCTCCGCCCTCGCTCACCCTTGGGCCCAGCTCCCTGGGACCCCCACGACGGGGTCTTTCCCAGCCCGGCCGACCGCAGGGACCAGGAGGGAGGCGGCAACGGAGGGGTGGGGAGACCTAGGGCCGGCTCTGACCGGTCCTACCTGAGCAGTTGATGCTCTTGCCTTTGCCGCCGGGACAGTCCCCGCCGCCGCCGCCGCCGCCGCCACCACCCGGGGGCTGGTTGGACGCGCGGCTCCCGGGCAAAGAGAAGGCGAAGAGCAGAAGCACCGACGTGTAGCAGCAGAAGGCGAGCGGAGGCGCGGCAGGCAGCCGGAGCGGCGCCTCAGCGGCCGCGGCGCCCATGACTGGTGCCCCTGGACGGCGGGAAGCGCAGGGAGCCGCAGGCCGGGGGCATCCAGCCGCGCGCCCAGAGCCCCGCCGCTGCCTCGGTGCCTCCTAGCAGCCGCGCCGCTGAGCCGGGGAGCAGCCCGTCAGCATCCCCGCCCCACCCGCAGCGCCCGCCAGGCCCGGGCCCGCGGCGCTCGGGACGGAGTCGGTGGGTCCGGGCGCGTGCGAGGGTCGCGGGCGCGCAAGGGTGCGCGCGAGGGTGCGAGCCGGCGTGGGGGAGACCGCGGCGAGGGGAGCGGGCGGGCGCGCGCGCGCGGCGGGCGGGGGTCGCGGGCCGGAGGCAGGCCCAGCCTCTTGTTCGCCTCCTCGCCTTCCCTTTGTGTCCGTGGCCGTTGCCACCGCGTCACAAAGACCCCAGCCCGCCCGGTGAGGGGCGCGTGACGGAGCCGCCGGCGGGAGGGGTGGCTGCGACCCCGCCCCGCGCACACCCCCAGCTCCCGCGCCGACAGCTCCGCCCCCGGCCGCGGCCGGCGCCGCCTCCAGGGGAGCTATTGTTCCTGCGGCAGGGCAGGGGCGCGGGGGCCGGGGTTGGGGCCACCCCTCGGCGGTAGGCAGCACCGTAACAGACTTGTTTGCCGCCCTTTGTGAGCGGTTTTTGAAGCGTTTCCTTCGCCCAGCAGCAGGGCTGGGAATGAGGGCAGGTGGTCTGTCATATATCTATAATAGTTTTTAGGTGGAAGAAACTGAGTCACGGAAGAGGTAAAGGTGACTTGTCCAAGGTTGCATACCAAGAAATGGGCAGGACCAGGATGGGGGCCCAAGTTCTGACTCTAGCCATGCAGTTCTCAGAGATGTTGGGTGAATGGTTACATTTCTAGATTCCTCATCCCCACCTCATTCCCATAGACTCACATACAACTGAGTGAAAATAGTTTTACTAAAGTCTGTGTTGCCCTCTCCCCCTAACAAAAGCTGAGATTCAGAGAGGATTTTCTAACATACAAGGCCTGGTGAAAGCTCTTTATGTGCATTCTCTTCAATTATTTTTTTACAGGCCTCAGAGGGAGTTTTCATTCTTATCTCCATTCTACAGATGAGGAAGTAGGGACCCAGAGAGGCATGGTGATCTGACTCCCAGTCCAGTGCTCTTCCTACCACATCCTGCTAGGTGATACCTAGACATAGGTACTAAGATCATGGACTGAATTGTGTGAAAGTCCTCTGCCTTTTTCATTCTATTATATTGCATCCCACCCCAGAAGGAATTCTAAGTCTCATTGAAAAACTGATCAATTTGATTCATAAAATTAAGAAATGTGTGAAAAGCCGCCACAAGCAAAGCCACATTAGGAAAAATGTGTTCAGTGCAAATATGAGACAATATACTTAATATAAAGGTATATGTCAAGAAGAAAAAGTTGACATAGTAGAAAAATAGGAAGCTTGACTCTTATTCACAAAAAGTTCAGACAATAAATACATGAAAACAGGTTTGAACCCACTAGTAATAAAAGATTAAAACCACAAAACTCTGGCCAGGGGCATTGGCTTACACCTGTAATCCTAGCACTTTTAGAGGCCGAGGTGGGCAGATCACCTGAGGTCAGTAGTGCGAAACCAGCCTGGCTAACATGGTGAAACCCCGTTTCTACTAAAAATAGAAAATATTAGCCGGGTGTGGTGGTGCGCACCTGTAACGCCTGTAATCCCAGCTACTCAGGAGGCTGAGGCAGGAGAATCGCTTGAACCCGGGAGGTGGAGGTTGCAGTGAGCAGAGATCACACTATTTCACTCCAGCTTGGGCAACAAGAGTGAAACTCCATCTCTCACACACACACACACACACACACACACACACACACACACACACACACAATTATTTTCCCTTTGGATGATTAACAAGAGTTAAAAGAATTGGCAGACTGAGCACTACTAATTTATACATTTTAGGAGGGCAATTTAACTATGTATCGAAAAACCTTTAAAATATGTTTAATCTAGCAATTCCATTTATTGGAATTTATCTAAAGGATAACTGGATAAGCACACAAAAATGTATACATTAGGATGTTCATCACAGCCTTTATAACTTAAATGTCCATCAGTGGGGACTAAAGTACGGTACCTCTTAGTACAACGGAGTATTATGCAGCTTTAACAATGATGATAATTAGGTTAGCGTTTACTTACGTGGAAAAAGCAGGATACTAATGAGTAATAGGAAAACTCTATTTTTCTAGAATATATATAATGTGTACACATCCATAGGAGAAAAAAGTGAAGAACACTATACAGCAATATATTAACAGTGGTTATGTCTGAAAGACCAGCTTATGAGTAATAATTGCCTATAATTACCTGTTCTTTATATTTTTCTGTGTGATCTGAATTTTTTTCAATGCAAAATTTTTATCTTTTTCTTTTTTTTTTTTTTTTTTTTTAACAGGGTCTCTCTTTGTCACCCAGGATGGGATGCAATGGCATGATCACAAGACTCTGTCTCAAAAAAAAAAAAAAAAACCTACTTTATTTTCAATTGTACTTTCATCATACTTTTTATACAAATAAATTCACATTTTTTAATATTTCATTAAGACTCACCTCACACCTCTAAACTGTTTAGTGGCATGCCAAATGTTACAACTAAAATTGAACTTCTCGCTTTCCTAACTGCTAAGCCACAGCTAAGGCTTCTTCTCAGACCTTCAGCAGCTTCTCTGCTAAGCTTGACCTCTTCCATGCTTTGTTCCTGACCTGTGTCTTGGCTCTCCAAGCCCCAGTATTCTGCCTTGAATTTTCATTTCACTGCTCACCATAGCCCGGGCAGAAATACTAAGAGAAGTCAACCATTAAATAAAAAGCAAAAAATCGGCAGGGGTGGGTGGCTCACATTTGTAATCTCAGCACATTCTGAGGCCAAGGCAGGAGGATTGCTTGAAGCCAGGAGTTCGAGACCAGACTGAAAAACATAGTGAGACCTTGTCTCTAAAAAAAAAAAAAAAAAAAAAAAAAAAAAAAAATTTAATTAGCCAGCGTGGTGGTGTGCACCTGTAGTCTTAGTTATTCAGGAGGCTGAGGTGAGAGGATCACTTGCGCCCAGGAGTTCAAGGTTACAAGTGAGCTATGATCATGCCACTGTACCGCCTGGGCACTGGGCAACAGAGCAAGTAAAAAAGAAATCCTGGGGCCATAAGTCACAAATTAATTTACATCTGCATCTTTCCCCAAATCAGCTAACACAAATTCAACACAGATTTCTTGAAAAGAACTCTGCTTCAGAAACAGAATTTGTCTGACTTTGATCATATAATCTCAGAGAGGGAAGAGGTTGTTAGAGGTGAATTAATGTAACACCCATGACATGCCTTAATACTGGTGACCCCAAAATATCAGATAGCAAAAGGCTGTGGGACTCACTACCTAAATACCACCCAGTGAATTTTAACAGAATGTAGATTTCTGAACAGTACTCCAAACAGTCTAGGTGATGCCCAAGTATCTCTTATTTATTTTAAAGTTGTCTAGGTAATTCAGATGCACTGTCAAGTATGGAAAACCCTGAACCTGATCGGTCAGCTATTGCTCCCTAATAAACCACCATAAAATCTCAGCAGCATGCCACAAGGATCATTCATTTCTCATAGGTCTAGAGGTTGGCTGGGAGTTGGCTGGTTGATCTAGGCTAGGCTTGGGTGGATGGCTTTGCTTCAAGATACAGGTTCAGCTGGGTTTGGCTCCTATGTGCTGGTTGAGCTCTGGTTCACTATTCTAGTATTCATTCTGGGGATGGGACCCAGGAAGAACTCTTGTCACAGAGATGGCAGTGGTACAAGGGGGCATACCCAACTGTGCTAGCACTTTTTACACACTGCTTGTATATGTCTGCTAAAATCTCACTGGCTAAGATCAGTCCTATAGCTGAGCTCAAAGACAAGGGATAGGGAAGTTTATTCTCCTTATGAAGGTAAGTGAGTGAGAGGGAGTAAATAGGAAGTGAATATTTTTAAACAAAAATCTATCAGAGATCTTATATTGAACATCATTAGTTATGTTCTACCAGAATGTTTTCAGTTCCAAGTAACAGAAAACCCCAAACCAAGTTAAGGTAAACAAAAAGGGATTTATTGGCTCAGGTTTTAAAAAAAAAAAAGTGCCAGAGGTAGTGCCCTCTCTTATGAGTTGATTTCTGTTCTCAATTAAGCTTCACTCATGGAAAACACTGCATTCCTTCAAGAAACCCTTATGAGCATTCGCTGCACACCAGAGTAGCCTCTGTGGGCAAGAGATCCTGCCCTCACTGTGTGAGAGAGAAGGAGACACTTGAAAATTAACAACTACAACTCAGTGTGATAAATACTAAATATAAATGGACTGAGGGTGGGGTAGATGTAAATGGCAAATCCCATCCCATACTCCCAGCCCTGCCAATATCCTGGCTTTCCTAGACCTCCTGCTGGAGGGTCCAGCTGCCTAATGAAGTCCTGATAAACAGTAATGAGACACTTTGGGACTGACAAATTGGCCCCAGTAGGAGAGAGTCACAGTGCTTGACCCAGAAACAGGGGAAAGCAATGATTTATGGTGCAGCACTGGCAAAGCCTGGGGTTGATCTCTGATCCAATTTGTGAAACTGGACCCCAATTTCTAGATAGGGGGGTCTTTGTAAAATTGATACGTTATTTATTCATTCAACAAATTTGTACTGAAGGTCTACTCCTAGTGCCTGGGACTATACAATGCTAAGTACAGCAGACCTGGTCCCTGTCCTTAGGAAGTTTGCAGTCAAATATTAATCAAACAGTTATACAAATAAAATTAAAATTGCAATATTGTTAACAAATGCTATGAAAGAGAAGGTCAGAGAGGTTTCCCCAAAGGAGTGATGCTTGTGCTAAGATCAGAAGGAGGAGTAGAAGTTAACCAGGTGAAGAGGGAGTGCTCCAGGCAGAGGGAACACTTCCCTGCGAGTACGAGCATCTGAATGCCAGCCAGTTTAGTAAGAACCCAGAAAAGCAAGGTCGGCTGGGCACGGTGGCTCACGCCTGTAATCCCAGCACTTTGGGAGGCCGAGGTGGGCGGATCACTTGAGGTCAGGAGTTCGAGACCAGCCTGGCCAATGTGGTGAAACCCCATCTCTACTAAAATTACAAAAAATTAGCAAGGCATGGTGGCAGGTGCCTGTAATCCCAGCTACTCGGGAGGCTGAGGCAGGAAAATCGCTTGTACCCAAGAGGCGGAGGTTGCAGTGAGCCAAGACCACGCCACCGCACTCCAGCCTGGGCAACAAGAGCGAAACTCCTTCTCCAAAAAAAAAAAAAAAAAAAAAACAAGGTCAACTTATTTAGGACTTCATTTATTGATTCAACAAATATTTACTGAGCACCCACTATGATCTAGGCACTGTCCTAGATAAAGAGAAACAGCAGTGAACAAAACAAGGTCTCTGATTCTCACAGAGCTTATGGTCTAACAGGGGAGACCTGATAATAATAATAATGTCAGTGGGAGAGAATAATTGTTGGGTTGAGCCATGATAATAATACACCGAGGACCTGCTATGGCCCAGGTATGCCTATGTCCCAGGCACTTCGCATTTGTTGTCATTAATCTTCCCACCCACCTTTTTGGTAAGTATTATTTCCATTTTATACATGAAAAAACAAAGTATCAGGTCAAGTACCCAAGGCCACAAGGTGAAGAAGTTGGAGTCACCAGGTTCATTGTGACTGTAAAGCCTCACCACATCACTAGCAGGAGAAGATGGAGAAGCATCATCATCTGACACATGATGAAGCAAAAAATTGGCATTATCAAGACTACAGGCACCAAAGAGTCTTCAGAAGCCATCCTGACCATCTTGCAAGAGTGTCAGGAGATTTCATTGGGTTTCTTGTGATTATATTCAGAGATTCTTGTGATGACATTGGTGGGGACTTCAGTTGGAATCACTGTTATTCTTATCCACTTCCTCTGAATGGTCCTCAATTACATAGACAAAGTAGAAGCCAAGAAGGCAAGGGTTACAGAACAAAAGTGCTATGGGAATGCAGAAAGATATCCTAACTCTGCCTGAAGGAGAACAGGCTTCATCACTATAATTGTCACTTCTCACCCAAACAGTCCCTGTGAGTGGGTAGAGAAACTGAGGAGGCTTCTCTGGGTTTTTCCTGCAGGTCTTCTTGTCATTCAGTTGTTCAGCATTGCTCTGAATACAGAAGTAAGATTTTTCTTGATCTTTCAGCAAATGGAAATTTTCAGCCACAATCCAAAAATTTCTCCAAGGGTTTTAGTTCCTAAAGGAGTGTACCAAAGAAATAGCTTCTCTGAGAAAGACAATCACATGTAAATGGAAGTAGGAGGTATAGCATAGTAATTAAGAGTGTAGGCTCTGGAACCAAACCATCTGGGTTTGCATCTTAGCTCTGCTGTTTGTTAGCAATATGACCTTGGCCAAATTATTTAACTTCTTGGTGCCTCAGTTTGATAATCTGTAACATGCAGAGATAAAATTTTTATCTGCTTCATAAGGTTGTTGTAAGAATAAAATGGGTTCATAGATGTGAAGTGCTTAGAACCATGCTTATTACAACATAAGTACTCAGTAAATCATTAGCTAAAAGTAGGAGTCGCATAGTAACCACGTGATAAATGTTAGATATTGTTAGTGGCAGTTGTCATTAACTGTACTTATATACCAGACTAAGAGCTCCACATGTATTATCTAATGTAATACAACCAAAAACCTAGTCTTTTTGTGGTTTTTTTGTTTTGTTTTGTTTTTTGTTTTTTTTTTAGAGAGACAGGGTCACACTCTGTCACTTGGGCTAGAGTGCACTGATATGATCATAGCTCACTGTAACCTTGAATCCTGGGCTCAAGCAATCCTCCAGCCTCAGCCTCTTGAATACTTATGACTATAGGTGTGCACCATCATGCCTGGCTGATTTTTTTATTTTTTTTAAGAGATGAGGGTCTCACTATGTTGCCCAGGCTGGTTTTGAACACTTCGCCTCAAGTGATCCTCCCATCTCAGCCTTCTAGAGTGCTAGAATTACAGGTGTAAGCCACTATGCCTGGCCTGAGAAGGTACTACTATTATCTTAATTGTATAGATGAGAAAGCTGAGGTTTGGTGAGGTTAGGTAATTTGCCCAAGGTTACATAGTTAATGGGCAACAAGGCTGGGGCCAGGTCTGCCTAGCTCCAAAGCCTATACTTTGAATCCAAAACCTATACTTTGAATCAAAACCCAAAAGGTTAAAGTCAACAGTGAAAAGAGCTCATCTGGGCTGGCTGGGTACTAGAGAGGCCTGCAGGATGGCAGCCTGGTAACTGGCAGAGGTAGCCAAGCTGCTGGGAGGAAAAGTTCTGACAAAAAGCTAGGTGGGTCAAAAGGAAGGACAAGATGTTTCAGCCAAGAGCCTGGGAACGTGAGAATGGCATCCACTGAGCCAAGAATCATGAAAGAGAGATAAAGCAAGGAGCTAGGTACCTGGAGGAATTACAGTGAGTCAAATGGAACTAAATAATTACATTTTACCACTGTGTGTGTTTAAGTATGTCAGCTTGCCTCTGTATGTATACATATGTATTGACCATATGTCATTTGCCTGTGTGTACATATGTAATGAGTGTATCAGCTTGCCTCTGTACATATGCATAAGTGCCAAGCATATGTCATTTTACTCTGTGTACATATGTAAGGAGTGAGTATATATCAGGTTGCCTCTGTGAGAGTATGTATGCATGCATATTGGAGTATGACAGCTGGGCCCTGTGTTTATACATGCACATTTACATGTGTGTATCCATGCATCCATTACTGTATTTATCAACTCATCTATATATGTACATGTGAACTTGAATCAACAGACTTTTAATTATTCTCCCTTCCTCCCAGTTAAAAAATATTCCCTAAAGTCTAATGGCCTGGGGGTTCAGCATAAGGGTCAATATTGTTGGATTCAGTCCTTAGTCTAGTTTCCTAATTGAGGGAGATGTAAAAGTAAAACAGCAAGACTGCATTCTGAAGCTATTTCTCTCAGCACAGAACAATAGTAATAGTACATAAGGCAGCTTTGGTAGTGGTGACTTCAACAACGATGAGAACAGGGGTCAGGGCAGGGCATGGATCTTGGTAACAATACCCCCATTCACCCAGCATTCATCCAACAATATTTAGAGATTGCCCATTATCTCCTAAGCAACCATGTTAGGCAGTGAGGATGCAAAGGTGAACAAGATAAACACCATCCCTGTCCTATAGTCTAACAGAGAAGTCAAACTTTAAATGTAAAGCCTTTTGCAAATGATTGTGAATGTATCACTCCTACCATAGCAGGCAGTGGGGGTATCAAGGAAAGCTTCCCAGAAGTAGTGATATTTAAGCTGAGGCGGGAAGACTGATGAGTTAGAAAGGGGAAGAGAGGGAACAGTATTCTATGAAAAAAAATCAACGTGTAAAAATGGAATAAAGTGTATGGCAAGTTCAAGAAATAGAGAAAAGGCAACCGTGGATAAAGTCTGGAGAGTGAATGACAGAGAACAAAGTTGGGGACTTTAGGAAGCAAAGGGCAAATCATGTGGACTTTTTAAGCTAGAATAAGGGGTCAGGCGCGGTGGCTCATGCCTGTAATCCCAGCACTTAGGGAGGCCAAGGCGGGCGGATCACAGGAGATTGAGACCATCCTGGCTAACACAGTGAAACCCTGTCTCTACTAAAAATACAAAAAAATTAGCTGGGTGTGGTGGCATGCACCTGTAATCCCAGCTACTCGGAAGGCTGAGGCAGGAGAATCACTTGAACCCGGGAGGTGGAGGTTGCAGTGAGCCAAGATCGCATCACTGCACTCCAGCCTGGGCAACAGAGCAAGACTGTCTCAAAAAAATAAATTAATTAATTTAATAAAATAGGTAGAATAAGGATTCAGACTTGATTTCAAAATTATAAGCAGGGAATAACCTGCTCAGATTTGTGTTTGTAAAAGGTCACTTAGTTAAATGGGTGAACTGTAAGTTATGTTAATTACATCTTATCAAAGCTGTTACAAATCATTTGGGCTGCAGTGTGCAGAATGGATTGGAAAGGCAAAATATATGCAGGGAAACCATGAGGGGGCTATCACCATGGTCCATGTGAGTGAGGATGGTGGCTCGGACTAGGGAAGATGGAGACAAGCAAATTAATTGAATTTAGGAGGTAAAATCAGCAGAACTTGATAACTGACTAGACGTGGGAGATGAGGAAGAAAAAATGTCAAGCAAGGGTTAATTCCAGATTCAGTGGTGTTTACTAAAATAGAAACTCTGGACAAAAAGCAGGTTTGGAGAGAAAATGATGAGTTTAGTTAGTTCTAGGCACACTGAATTTGAAGGGCCAGTGAGGCATCTGGATGGAGGTGTCCAGTAGCAGTTGAATTTATAAGCCTGGTACTCAGAAGAGAGATTTATACTTGGCATATAAAGGTGGAAGGCATCAGAGGGTAAATTAATTGAAGTCATGAAAGTGAGTGTGATGATTTAATTAGATTTTATAAAATGAAAGAAGAGGACTAGGCTGAAGCTGGGGAACACTGATAGAAGTAACTAACTGTGACAGAACTGTCAGGAAATTCAGAAGGAACCCAGGAAAGAGCACTGTCATAGTGACCAAGGAGCAAAAATGTTTCAAAAAGCAGGACATGGTCAACTGATCAAATGCTGCTGATAGGTAAAGCAAAATGAGTCCAATGGATACAGTCACTTATAAGTCATCAGTGATCTTAGTAAAGCCATTTGGTAAAGTGGTAGGAGCAGAACCCAGAAAAGAGTTTATTGAAACTTAGTAATAAGTAGGAAGTAGAGGCCAGGCGCAGTGGCTCACACCTGTAATCCCAGCACTTTGGGAAGCCAAGGCAGATGAATCACTTGAGGTCAGGAGTTCGAGACCAGCCTGGCCAACATGGTGAAACCTAATCTCTTCTAAAAATACAAAAATTCGCTGGACATGGTGGCGGGCACCTGTAATCCCAGCTATTTGGGAGGCTGAGGCAGGAGAATCACTTGAACCCAGGAGGTAGAGGTTGCAGTGAGCCAGGATCATACCACTGCACTCCAGGCTGGGCAACAAGAGGGAAACTCCGTCTCAAAAAAAAAAAAAAAAAAGAAGAAGAAGAAGTAGGAAGTAGAGACAGAATGTTTAGACAGCTCAGCTGTTAAGGGAAGAAGAGAAAGCTAAAGGTTACTGTGGGCAAAGAAAGTACTTTTTAAGATAAGACTATAAAATATTTAAATGATTATGATAAAAATCCATTGAGGGGGCAAGAGGAGACTTGAACATAACAACACAGGAAAAAAGGATAATCAGTTGCATAAGACTTTTTCTTTGAGACAGAGTCTCGCCCTGTCACCCAGGCTGGAGTGCAATGGCACGATCTTGGCTCACTGCAATCTCTGCCTCCCAGGTTCAAATGATTATTCTGCCTCAGCCTCCAGAGTAGCTGGGATTACAGGCGCCTGCCACCACGCCCAGCTAAATTTTTGTATCTTTAGTAGAGATGGGGTTTCACCATGTTGGCCAGGCTGGTTTCGAATTGCTGACTTCATGATCCACCCGCCTCAGCCTCCCAAAGTGCTGGGATTACAGGCGTGAGCCACCACGCCCGCCCTGCCTGAGTTTCTTGAGAAAATAGGAAGGAGTGGCATTCAGAGCACAGATAGAAGAAATGGCTATTAAAAGAAGACACTTTCTTCTTTGTAACAAGAAGGAAGGTAGAAAGAATGGGGGCTGTTGCAGGTGGTTTGTAGTTAGGATTTTGAGTTATTGAGGAAATTCCTCGATCACAGCTTCTATGTTCTCCCAGCAGAGCTTAGGAGAGATGGATAGCACCAGAGGCAGACACCAGAGAGGCAACCTAAAGCCATGATGCTTAGGAGGAGGAAGGAAGTTTTCTCTCTGGTGGGTGTTTCTTGGCACAGGGAAAAACTATCCCCTCTCCCCCCCATGCCAGCAAAGGAGTTCTAAGGGAGATAATCTCTTAAGAAACATGTGGTGAAGTGGAGCCTTTGCTTTCTGAGTAGCCAGCATGACTTGAGGTAACCTAAATTCAGATTTTCTCAAACCCAACATACCTTCTTTCCATATGAATGCTGACAAATGGTCAAGACTGAGTTTATCACCACTTTGCAATCTTCAACAAGATAGTGGAATCAGATAAGGATCATCAATGTATGCCAAAACCGTTGGGTGAAAGGTTACAAGGAGACAATATTCATGGTCTTAAAGCATCACCCCACAGACAACTTATTAGCTATGAGTGAAAGTAACTTTGGCCGGGAGCAGTGGCTCACGCCTGTAATCCCAGCACTTTGGGAGGCCGAGGCAGGCAGATTATTTGAGGTCAGGAGTTTGAGATCAGCCTGGCTGACATGGTGAAACCCTCTCTACTAAAAATACAAAAATTAGCCGGGTGTGGTGGCGCAGGCCTGTAATCCCAACTACTCGGGAGGCTGAGGCAGGAGAATCGCTTGAACCCAGGAGGCAGAGGTTGCAGTGAGCCGAAATCGCGCCACTGCACTCCAGCCTGGGCGACAAAGTGGGACTCAGTCTCAAAACAACAACAAAGAACAGGGGTGTTTCAAATCCATAACCTTGTGTTTGAAATGAATGAAATATAATTAAAACAGGTTATTTTTTAAAAAAAAGAAAGAACGTAACTTTATAATGGAGACATCTGACTGCTACCGCCTCCACCAGGTGATCAAATTTAGGGACAATTTGCAATTATGTGCCTCCTAAAATGATGCAGTCAGAGGTTCGTGACATTTATCTGCATGATAGCTTTGCTGACAAAGTTGAACCTGAATCTAATCACGAGGAAGTACCCAAATAAATTCAGAATGTGAGGGTACTTTACAAGGCCTGGATTTGAAAATAAATTTAATGTCACAAAAAACAAAAGATAAGGAGAGAGGTTCGTTCTAGATTATTTAGACTAAAGAGACAAAACAACCAAATGCAATAAACCTTAATTGGATCCGAAAAAATGAACACCAATAAAAGATACTAAGATAACTGCAGAAATTTGAGTGTAGACTATCTATTAGATGATACTGAATTAATGTTAATTGTCTTAGGTGTGACGATGGGATTATAGTAATCTAAGAGAATTTTCTTATTTTTGTTAGATACATGCTGAAATATTTAGGGGTGAAGTGTCATGATGTCTGTAACTTCCTTTCAAATGGTTAAAAGAGAGGAAAACGAACTATTAGCAATTGATAAATGTAGGTAAAGGGTTAAAAAACATTAAAAAAGAAAAAAACCTCAGAGCAAACTATTTCTTAATTACTTCACCAAACTTTTCTTTGCCATGACCTTGGATAACTTTATGCTTATAAGCATAAACTGTGCTGCTTAATGTGCTAAATTAGATTGAAATCTTTAAAAGCATCATAGCAAGAAAATTGCTCTGCAAAGCTTTTTAGACATAAAAGAACTTCTAATTTGTGTAGCAGTACAAGTAAAGATATGGTAAAGTGGTAGAGCAAGCCACAAAATAATAAGAATGCTTTCCTGGGAGTCAGAAACCCTTTGAGTCTAGCACTTAAGAGTAGAGATGTCATTCTCCTCATTTGCAGAGCAGGGCTAATGGTATCAGCTTCATCAGCCTGCTGTACAGGTACAGGAAAAACAGGATGTGAAAAGGATTTATAAACTGGAAATGGGTATGCAAGTGAAGGGGTTTATAATTATGATGACATGTTGATGTCCTATTAGCAGTGGTTCTCAAACATCATATACATAACAAGCAAATGGGCAGCTTGTTACAAGTGTACATTCCAATCCCACCTCAGAGATCCCAATTCAGTAGGTCCAGGATGGGGCCCGGAATTTGCTCTGTGAAAGCACCCCAGATTCTCTGGTGCAAGTGATCTGAAAGCTACATTTCGACAACTGCCTTGGAGGAGGTTAGAGTGATCTAAATCCTTGCTATGCATCAGTTAGTCCATGGCCAGCAATATCACCATCACCTGGGAGCTTGTTAGGAATGCAAAATTCACCCCATCACAGATTTACTAAATCAAAATCTGCATTTTAATGAGATATCCAGGTGATTTGTATGCATACTAACATTGCAGAAACACTAATCTAAATGGCAAACCTGATTGATGATCTCTTTTTTGCCTTGGTCACTGGTTCTCAGCTTGCTATCAGACAGAATTGGGGTTGCCATCTTAGCTGGTTGCTGACACTTAAAACCTCACTTAGCTCTTCTCTCTGCTTTTTTTGCTTCAGGCTCCTCAGTCTCCTGGCAGATCTTTGATGAACATAACCACCCAATCAGCGTGCTGAATTTCTCCCATGTCATAAACAGACCAATCAAAGCCTACTGACTTGGAATCTAAATCTAGTTAAGCTATTTACTAGCTATGCGATTTCCTTTTCTTTCTTGTGGTGAAACATAACACAAAATTTACCATTTTAACCACTTTTAAGTGTACAATTCAGTGGCATTAAGTACATTCACATTATTGTGCAACCATCACCACTATCCATTTCCAGAACTTTTGGTATATAATTTTGAACAAGTCACTTTAACCTCCCCAGGCTTCACTTCCTCCTCTATAAAATATGAATATTATTACTTACATCTGCAGACTATTTTAAGAATTAAATGAAATAATACATAAATATGCCTAACACCCACCAGAAGGTGTTCAATAAATGCTGACTTCCTTCCATTTGAAGTAGTTTTTCACATAGCCCTTGTTTTACAATAGAAATCATCTACCATAATCAATTGATTAGAATTTTTAAAGGACATACAAAAATCTACACATTCTGAGCACATGATTGCCTTAGAATGGGGAAATTTATAAAATAGAAGTGGTCTATAATCTATAGAACTGGGCAGTTTGAAATAAATAGCAGTCAATTACATTTTGTTGGGAAAATTAAATTTGGAGCAGCAACAAACTTTTTGTTCCCATTGTATAGAAATTCTTGTATTACCTATATTTAGATTGCATTTATAAACAGCTTAAGTATAATACAATAATCAATAACATTCATGAATGGTGCTTTCAACCTTGGGGGCTGATCCACTTGCATGTAGTATTTGAATTCCATTTATGTACACATTATCTTTTAAGGAGAAGGTAAAATTGATAACTTGGGTTACATGCAGTAAATTGAAAAAGTTAGTTTAATTTCAGAATTAGACTAATTAGAACATGAATTTAGAGATCCTCTTCTCCAACACCCTTATCTCACAAACAAAGAAATTAGTATCCAGAGAGACCTAGTAACTTGCCCACAACACTGGAACCAGAGCCCAGATTCCAGGACTATGTCCTGTTGTTCACTTGACCTTGAAGAATGGGTAACATTTCAGCAGCATAGGTGATGGGAAGGGATTGCAGAGAAGCTAAGAGAACTCCAGGTAGAGGAATCAACAGAAGAAATTTCACAGAGCCTGGCTCTGAAACTGAGAGACTAATGATTGTGTTGAAGGAGTGTCAGAGTAAGGAGGCTGGAAGGCAACTGAAGATGAGGCTTTGTGATGGGAGAAGAGATAGTCTTAAGACTCTTGTAACACAAAAGATCAGAATAGAGGGTTAGAGGTTTTGGGGGGCTTGTTTTTGTGGAATTTTGTGGGGTTTGATTTTACAATTTTCAAGGCTCTTCCATATTTGTATTCTCATGAGATCATAGCAATCATGAGAAAGTAGGTATTTTGCTGATGATGGTCTTTACTCAGGAGGTCACATCTTTGCAAAGCTAAGATTTGAAGTCAGATGCTGAATACAAAGGCTGTGTATTATAATTCTTTTTTATTAATATTTTTAAATTTTTTTTTGAAGACAGAATCTCACTATGTTACCCAGACTGGCCTCGAACTATTGGGCTCAGGTGATCCTCCCACCTTCGCCTCCCAAAGTACTGGGATTACAGGGATGAGCCACCGCACCCAGCTGTATTGTCATTCTTTTTTTTTTGAGATGGAGTCTTGCTCTGTCGCGCAAGCTGGAGTGCAGTGGCACAATCTAGGCTCACTGAAACCTCTGCCTCCCAGGTTCAAGACATTCTCCTACCTCAGCCTCCTGAGGTAGGAGTACGCCACCATACCCGGCTAATTTTTGTATTTTTAGTAGAGACAGGGTTTTGCCACGTTGGCCAGGCTCATCTCAAGCTCCTGACTTCAGGTGATCAACCTGCCTTGGCCTCCCAAAGTGCTGGGATTACAGTCGTGAGCCACCATCCCTGGTCTGTATTGTCATTCTTAAAAGCATGAACTCTGGAGCCAGACCACTTAGGTTCAAATCTCTCCATCCCCATGTAGAAGCCATATGACCTTGAAAAAATAATAATGGCTAAAATATATAATGTTTATTATATACCAGGCAGTATTCTAAATACATATGTCACTCATTTAATCCAACAACCCTATGAAGGGTATTCTATTATTATCACCATTTTAAAGCCTCCCCCACTAAATGAAAAACAAATTTAGAGGAAGGAAAGAAGTAATGAAGAAATGTTTCAGTAGAAAATGAGGAATGAGCATGCATTTGTTCCCTGGGTTCCCCATTCCTTGATTTATAATATAATCTCAACTCCTTGGTATCCCCCTAGTTTTCTTCCCACTTGTGATTCTGTGGTAAACTAGATTATTGTTCCTCCTCTCCTCACCTTCTTAGGAGGAGTCTACCTCCCTCCTCCTGACTTACAGCTTCATGCTTTGGCCAAGGAGATGTTAGCAGATATAACACTGAATCATAAAATGTTCTTCTACAGTTGGGCTTGCCCTTTTGTACTTCTGCCCTGAGAAGAGCTTCCCCGGATAGCTCCTGCCCCTTCAGCCTGGAAATAAAGGTGACCACATGAGACATTTTCCCCAGCCATACCCCAGATTTCTCAATGGCTGAGTGACTGGGGCAACTTCCTCCAGTCCCACAGAATGCTGAAGACCAACCAGTCCATTCCAAGAAACTATTTGGAGACTCATAGATCAGAATCTAAATCTATATGCACAGCACCAGCCTCTGAATTTCCTTTTTGGTTATGCTGGAAGCTGAACCAGATGATGGGACAGAAAAAGAACTAGAGCCTTACCTTCCACTGCTACTTAGAGTATTTCCCCCATAGCAGGTAGTCTTTAGATTTAAAAAAACCAATTTTTTTTTTTTTTTTGAGACAGTGTCTCGCTCTTGTTACCCAGGCTGGAGTGCAATGGTGCGATCTCTGCTCACTGCAACCTCCGCCTCCCGGGTTCAAGCGATTCTCCTTCCTCAGGCTCCTGAGTAGCTGGGATTACAGGCATGCACCACCACTTGGCTAATTTTTGTATTTTTAGTAGAAACAGGGTTTCACTATGTTGGCCAGGCTGGTCTTGAAATCCTGACCTCGTGATCCACCTGCCTCAGCCTCCCAAAGTGCTGGGATTACAGGCGTGAGCCACCGCACCCAGCCAAAAAAAAACCAGTCTCTTAAATAACAGAATTTTGAATTTTCCCCCAAAAAAAACCCATAGAAAAGAAAACAGACCAGAGCCAACTTAAATCTCTTAGCAGTCACCAGGAGTTAAGAAAGAGAACCCGTATTCCATTTCCCTATCTCATGGACTGACTCTCAGCCCTTTAGTGAGCATGCATGGTTAGTCTTTTCTCCCAAAACTGGCTGTACTGTAAGGGCATTTTAGAAGTGGAACTGCAGATCCTCTCATTCGGAAGTAACAAGATCACATTCTGTCCATTCCAATCAGTACCTACAGTGAGAGAACTTTCATATACAATCTGGACATCTGGATAATGCAGAAACCAAGTTTTCCACCTAATGATGATAAACTTCACTGTTAGATTAATAATCGGCTTGCAAACCCAACAGTTTATTGGGTAATAGAGGTTCAATAGATGTGTTCTTTTAAATCTCGCATTAATCACTTCTATAAATTGAATCTCATACTAAATGCACCAAAAGCCTATTTAAAGAAATGCCATGTTGAAATTTTTCATAAAGAAAATAATCTGAAAGTAGAGCCTGAGATGAAGTTAAAAAAGAAAGAAAGGAAAAAATCACACTCTTGTATTTGTTATGGAAGTTTTGTACACTGGGTGTTCCTAAACCATGGTACACCTGGGATACTTCCCCTACAGGGCAGCCTCTCTACAGGAGGGCACCCACATCCCAAAGACAACAATTCAGTGCTTTATATCATTCTTTATTTTAAAAGTGCTTTACCAACATATACTAATCTTCACAACATTCAAGGGAGGTAGATAAGTATTACACCACTTTCACAGATGGAGAAACTGAGGCAGAGATTAGTAAGTTGTATTGAGGGGCATAATATACGGCACAATTAGGAAAAGAATTTGTTGCAGTCATGGATCACTGAAGACCTTTCCCATGATTTCTGAGTCCCATCAACACAAAAAGCAGCAGATGCAGCATGGAAGCAGGTCATCACTAGTTTGGCTAGTCTAAGGCTAAACATTACCTTGTTGATACCAGATGTTGAATATGCTGTCCTTTGGCAAGCATCCCCCTCACACGCATTCTTACATGCGTCCACCTCTAAACAGGGGAGAGGGGAAGCTGTTGTGAGTGCAGAAGGAGGGGGTGGAGAAACAGGGCTGGGAAGGAAGATGACAGAATAGAAAACATGAACTGATATAAAAGCAAGGGCAAGGACAAACAAGAGGACCCTCTGGGAACCAGTCCAACAGAAAGGAAAGCCACAGCAGAAAAGAAGTGTCATTTGAAAAGCTCAGACATCCAGAAATGCTACTCAAAGGGTAATTCTTAGGAATGACATTCAAAGCCACTCCTCATGGCTTTGCCAAATATAATCATCAGGTCCTTCTGACATTCCCAGGAGGCAGAATCATTCCTTTCCCCTGGTCCAGTCCAAGTGCTGATGTAATTGACCTGACACTGCAGAGACTGTTGACAACTCAAATGTACCCTCCCACCATGCCACCTCTCTTCCCCTGCACATCTAGTCTCTTCAAAACAAAACAAAACAATGCATTTAATATTCTCCCTGCAAAAATCCTAAGACATTTCTGGACATTTTGATGCACAATAATGTAGGATTCCATGCATGAATTTTTATAAAAGGGGCATGATGTGTATTAACAGCCCCTCTCAGTCAATGCTTGTTTATACAACATGGAACATTTTTTAAAATTGTGGATACCAACTGTCTAGAGAAAAATTGGAGTGCAAGGGAAAGAAATAACTTCTCCTGATCTTTCTAGTGGGAAGCAAATATAAGAGATGGTGATTGACATCCTACCAGCTGCAATGGAGGTACTGATGGCAGAGGAAGCACCAAATGAGTAGGTGAACAAGGACCCAGCAGGGAGGGTCTAAGTCAGATGAACAGGTGGAAGCAGCAGCCCAGAGAGCTGAAGAGGCAGAAGTCAGGGAAAAGACATACCAGCCAAAGAGGAAATGCATGGAGGTGTTGGTGTTTGAGGTCTAGGCCTTCCTAGAACAGGTTGGAGCCAGAAATACATCCTTTCTTCCTTTATTTCAATCAGCAGCATCATTCTTTCAGACATGTAGCTTTAAAGTCTTATCCCTTCTCTCCAACAAACAAGGTCAACTGCCAAGCCTTACTGATTCCACTTTGGCAATGCCCTTCACACTGGTCCCCCTCGTGGGTTTTTTTGTTTGTTTGTTTTGAGACAGAGTTTCACTCTTGTTACCCAGGCTGGAGTGCAATGGTGCGATCTTGGCTCACTGCAACCTCCACCTCCTGGGTTCAAGCAATTCTCTTGCCTCAGCCTCCCAAGTAGCTAGGATTACAGGCGCCTGCCACCACGTCCGGCTATCTTTTTGTATTTTTAGTAGAGACGGGGTTTCACCATGTTGGCCAGGCTGGTTGCGAACTCCTGACCTCAGGTGATCCACCCGCCTCGGCCTCCCAATGTGCTGGGATTACAGGCATGAGCCACCGCACCAGCTGTCTCTCTTGTTTTTACTGCAACCTCTTCTGGGTCCTGCTATCATCTCATCCTAACCAGGGACAAACCCTCCTACGTGGTATCCCCTACTCCAGTCTTCTCTCCACTCAGTTCCTTCTACTCTTCTTCCTGGAGTACAGTTCTGATCACGTTACTGCCCAAACTTGGAAATTCCCCATGCTGTCACTCCCTCTCAATTGTGTGTCTCATTATCTTGAATCTTCAACAGGACCTTGCATCTAGTGAAGTTCCTCTGGTTTCCCAATCTCCACCTGCCAAAATGCCAACTCTGAAGACTTAGCTCCAGTGCCATCTCCTCCATGAAGACTTCCTTCATGCTTCTTAGCTCTCTGCTGAGGTATAAGCACACTTTGAAGACATGCACTGATCAAGCGCATGATAGCTGTGTACAACCCTTATACTCCCTACTGGGCTGTGTCCGTAATTTGCCAAGGTCAGGGATGATGAACTGTGTCTGAATATTTACCTGTCTATCCCCTACACCACCTACAAAGAAATGGTTATTGCATTTCTACCTCAGGTAAGAAACTGCTCAAAAGTGAAATGAATTGTGATATACTTGCTCACAAATGGAGACACTGAAACAAGTACCCTGTAATGTGATCTGACTCTCAGGATAAAACCAATCCATGATAGAGCTCAAGGAATGGGAAAAGGGCAGGCAGTTTGGACTACATATTTTGGAGTCAAGAAATCTGGGATTGAGGTTCTGCTTTGCCATTTGCTAGCTATCTGCTTGACACCAGGTGGTTCTTCTTTGAGCGTCATTTCCTTCCTTCTGCATGGCCTCATGGGATTAAGAATAAAATGAGACACATTTGTGAATGCTACATCAGCGATTCTCAATCCCAATTATGCATCATAATCCCCTGTAAAGCTTCTGAAAAATACAGAGGACAAGGCCCCAGCCCAGGTAAATTGAATCAGAATCCTCTGGAAGTGGGATGCAGTGGGACTGATTATTTATAAAATGCCGTTTCTAATGCATAGCCAAGGTTGGAAGCTACTGTTATAAACTCATAAGTACCATTAACAGCAGAGCAAGGTGCTTTAGGCTGCTGGTTTAATTATACTTTATATGTAAAGTTAGGAATCAGTTCAATGCTTTTATAGTTCCATTAAAATACACTACTGTGTGCAAGCATTTTTTGTGTTCTTCTGCATTGTTGTGTGGTTAAGTTATAAGTTCTGAGAGAGAGAATAATATCTAGCACCACTGTATGTAAAGATGTACCTAAGCCAAATTTTTGAGACATAAAAACTTCATAGAGTCCTCTGAAACCTTGCTATTCAGAAATGTGGTGACCAGACAAACAGAACTGGCATAAACCAGGAACTTGTAAGAAATGTAGAATCTCAGACCCCACTCTGTACTCTCTATATTAACGAGGTTCTTAGATGTGTCAATAGGTGAAGCAAAGGCCATCTTTGCTTAGTTCACATGTATGTTTAGGGTCTGTCATTCCCTGTCCTAATCCTAAAAGTGTAGGAGGGCATGAACCATCAGATTCTGTCTTCCACAAACCACTGAAGATTGGGACTTTATCCTGATGCTTCTTTCTCTAAAAGGGTCCATTTGGTAAAAACTAAATTAAGAACATAAATCCTTACAAAAGGATCTTTTCTTTCAAAGAAGACTAGTCTTCACAGGCTTTCTTCAAATAACCAGTTCCTCTAGACAATGAAAATATAATTTAGTGTTTAAAATAAATTCATATCCGCTTTAAGTTGTGTGCTGTGCATAAATAGCAAGTATATGTGTACCTTACCAAACTTATGGTCCCCAGCCCCCAAATTCCAAAATTATGCAGGAGGGAAAGTTAGCCATTGCAGTAAACAATTTCTCCCTATTGACCCATGCTCTCCAGCTGATTATGATGTGGGCAGTACCCATCCAAGACTATACAGACCAGCTGGGCATGGTGGCTCACGCCTGTAATCCAGCACTTTGGGAGGCCGAGGCAGGTGGATCACGAGGTCAGGAGATCGTGACCATCCTGGCTAACACGGTGAAACCCTGTCCCTCCTAAAAAATAGAAAAAATTAGCCAGGCGTGGTGGTGGGCGCCTGTAGTCCCAGCTACTCAGGAGGCTGAGGCAGGAGAATGGCGTGAACCTGGGAGGTGGAGCTTGCAGTGAGCCAAGATGGTACCACTGCACTCCAGCCTGGGCGACAGGGTGAGACTCTGTCTCAAAAAAAAAAAAAAAAGACTATACAGACCACACCATAGCCAAGAAGTTGTAACAGACTTGGAACATTATCTAGCCCAATTCCCTTGTTCTGTGGACAGGAAACACCACACCAAGGGTTAAAAGGAGTTACCCACATTCATACAGCAACTTGAGGGAGAGTTGAGCTTAGAATTCAGGCCCTGACTCCAAGGCCTATACCACTTACGTGGACTCTGCCACATACACTCCTCCTTCCCCACCACATGGCCTTGAACTCTCACTGTCAGAAACTGCTGATCTGCCTTGGCATGTAAGTGTCACTTTGCTGCTTCCAGCTACTGCTGTCCCCAACTCCCGGGGCTGTTTTTAACAAGAGGCTACAGGAGAAGCTATACTGCAGCTCAGTCAAAATATCCATTTATCAATCCATATTTCCGAATATGTTGGTAATGGATCCTCAAAAGGCCCAATGCTAACTATGTAATGCCAGCTCCAAAGCATTACTACTGGCTAGCACCACGAGCATGGCAAGGGAAGGGCCTTTCCTTTGGTAGCTAAAGACCAAAAGCAAGGGCAACCATCAACTCACTAGTACAAAGCTGGGAGGAAACTAGAGAGACAAGAGAAAAACCGGAGCACAGCTGGGAAAGCAGCACCTTTAAAAAACATACACAGTGTGACTATAAAATTGTAAGTCTTTTTTTTTTTTAAATAAAACCAACAAAACAGAATGTAGAAATCTAAATGAACATTTCTCCCTCAAAGTAGTTACATCCTTAGTTCCAATAAAACTACCATTGTTGGAGACTTATTTAGAACTCCTGTTTGGGGAAAGGCCTTAAAAGGTGGTTTATGAGCCACATTAGAAAATACCCTTCTAAACTTTGGGCTGTTTAAAAACAGAAAATCCATACGCAGAGGATGACATTGAGAAAATTAAAAAGGTGCTGCAGCTCTCACGGAGGTTCCCTAAAGACCTCTAGCAAGTTCTGAGCAACAGCATCATCATTGGAGAAAAGTGTAGCCTCCCAGGACAGCCACTTTCGATGGGAGGGCATTCATTTGGATAGAAAAGTTCTGCTGTCTGTTTAAAAAGAAAAAAGAAAAAAAAAAATCAGCCACACTCCTTTATAGTCACACTTGCATTTGATTAAAAAAAAAAAAAAATACAACAACACTCACACGTGGTTCTTGTATGAATTCTAATTAAGAGACATTATATTCAGAATTATAGCACTCATAGTGATAATTTTCAGAAGACTATAACAGCTTCTTTGCCACTTAAGGGGTACAGAGGGTGCAGCTGTTTACCTGAATGAATTCTTAAATAAGTGACTACTACCACTCTAATTTTCCTAGTTGTCGCTCTGTTACAGGTTACTGACCGCAAGTCCATGTTCCAGACATTCTTTGCCAACACAGATTAATTACAAGAGAGCCACCCCCAAAGTCTTAGGGCGAATTGGGAAAGGGCCGGTTAAATGAGGAAACAGGCCATTCCTTGGTAAAAGTTTGTAGTTTTCTTTCCCAATACATCTTCTTTTTATTGAGAACTTCCATTTTTATCCTGTGTTCCTCCTCTGCCATCTCACACTCTCGCTCTATCTGCTGGATTTTGGCCACATGCACCTCATTCATTTGTATCAGTTGCAGTTGTAAGATGGACATTTGTTGATGGTGTTCTTCCTCATGCATCTTTTTTAAAGCACCTTCCTGAGAGGTTTTGCTCCTGTAGTTTTTATTGGCTGTTATTCTGACAGCTGAACACGAGGGTTCAGGTTGAGAGGTCCCCTCACATACTGGAAAATGTATGAACTCTTTCTCATCATCGCACAGTTCTCTATTTGAAACAGCAAATGATTCTGAAAAACAGTAGCAGAAAACATATGTTCAAAGATTTTACAGGCAGAGAAAAAAAAAGCCAATCCTATTTCAAATGACAGGGTCCTTCATTACAGGATGTATCTAAAATCATGTCTGCTTTGGCCTTCATGTCTACAGGAACCCTAGCCACACCTGACTTTTTAAAAATCCACAAATCAAAAGCAATTTTTTCTTAAGAAATAATGACAAGGGGTTTTGTTAGGTTATTTCTAGAACTTCAAAGTATGGGATCCGTGGTCAGAAACCATGCTTATCAAGAATCAGAGACCTTGTTATGTTGATATTCTAAACTGAAATGTGCCCAACTCTGATGAGCGTAGGACCACAATGCAAGGTTAGTGTGGATCTTCAAATTAAGTTCTCTATCAGTCTGATCACCCTTTGCCAACTTCTCATTCAGCTATGAACACGTATGTGTAATCTTTGCAAGAGTGCTATTGCTGTTTCCTGGTCACAGGTGTTAGCCCTTACCCTGGAGAGCCATCTTGTAAATGCTGTTCCTTGAAAGATGAGTCTACATTCCCTGGCTTAACTCCCTCACATACATTTTCTTTTTACTCTCCAGCACTGCCATTTGGGGAGTTTTCAATGTCCCTCTTATTTATTTATTTATTTATTTATTTGTCCCTCTTATTTAACCTGTCCCTGGTACTTGACTATCCTTGAAATTTCTTTCCTCCATTAGCTTCTGAACCATGACTCTCCTAATTTCTAAGCTGCCTTCCCCTCTGATTGCTCCTTCTCAAGTCTTCTTGATGTACAGAGACCATTGCTCTACTCACCTGTTACCTTTTCATATTCTCCTGGGGGTTCCCATCTGTGGTTCTGTTCTTAATCTGCCCTAAGCAAACTCATAACCTGATTCCGACCTTCCTTTCTTTCTTGTCTGACTCTTCCAAATGCCCTGTGCAACCTTCAGTCCTACCACAAGCTACTTACATCCTTTATAAGGTCATGCTTTTTTTCATAATTCTGTTTCACTGTTCCCTCTCCTTAAAGTTAGGCTATCTGTCCCTCCACTTACTGTAGTCTTGCTTTTTTAACCTCCCCCCCAACTCCTACTCATTCAAAACCAATGCCGCTTGCTCTGTGAAACCTTAGGTCTCTCCTTTATATGTACTCTTCTGTTACAGCACTTAACACACACTAGTATTGTTTTGGCAGCATGACATTCTCTTTTTTTAATCCTTGGGTACTAATTACTTTGTTTGGTACACAATGGATGCCTAGTAAATGTTTACTGGCTGAACCCTTGAATATAAAGGGAAGAGTATATGGATGCGAAAGGATACCACGTTTGGTAGGTGTTATGTTTGCCCTGATTTTTTAATAGAGCAGTAACATCAGTGTCAATTAAGGGAGTTGCAATAAGGAAACCACTAACTCCACTAACCCATGGAGTCTTCTAGCTGTGACTCTAAAGCTTTCTTGAGAAGCTTTACATTTCCAATAAAGAGAATCTTCTCCTTGGAGAAAAACAATGCCAATTTATTAACATAGTTGATTACATTATTACGTCCACTCCATTATTCTGGAAGATGAGATGCTGGGAATGTTAATGGCTACTGGGGGAAACCTAACTCATAATACCCTGTTAATAAAAGGAAAATGGCTACCGTTTAATTATTCCACTCCAAGAGGTAAAGTAACAACCATAACTAGTCCCTAATTATGATTAAAGAAAAGGTAAGGTAAAAATCTTACTTCTGGAAGAGAAGGTTAAAAAAAAAAAAGTACTTCTGTGCCATCCAGAAATAACGAAAATGTCTCTTGGAAATCTTTCCTAGAGACAGCTCTGGCCTCAAAGATAGCTCTTCCTTCATGCTCCCACTGACTCCTGGGCCTACCTCTGGCAGAACACTTGTTAAAACTGGCAGTTTACCTCCCTTTTAAGTCTCTGAGTACTTTGAAGACAGAGATTGCTTCTGTTCATCTTCATGGAGAACCCAGCACAGGGCCTGGTATAGTGCTGGGCATGTAAGAAATGTGTATGGGGTGAATTACCTGCAGTGGGTCACATCCCTCCCAACATGCCCAACCATGGAGAAGGAACAGTGCTCTGTGTGGGTAACCAAGGCACAGGACAAAGGAATGGGAGAGGGTTAACACTGAGAACAGGGCCCTCAGGTGTGAGTTTCAACTGCAAAGAGCATTACTTCACCTGTTTCCTTTCTAGTTTTGGATCTGAAAATGTCTTCTTTGAAGACTGGACACATTAGACATTTTGTGGTACTTCTAGTCTCTTTTCTATTTCATTCCAGGGGATAGTTCTGGATACTCCTCTGAGTCCTTAAAGTTCATCCCCTCACAATGCTGCTGTCTCGCCCAATTTCTTTAATTTCTTCTTTTTTTTTTGAGATGGGGTCTCATTCTGTCACCCAGGCTGGAGTGCAGTGGCGCGATCTCAGCTCACTGCAATCTCCGGCTCCCAGGCTCAAGGGACCCTCCCACTTCAGCCTCCAACTAGCTGGGACTACAGGCATGCACCACCAAGCCTGGTTAATTTTTTGTATTTTTGGTAGAGACGGGGTTTCACCATGTTGCCCAGGCTGGTCTCAAACTCCTGAGTTCAAGCGATCGGCCCGCCTCGGCCTCCCAGAATGCTGGGATTACAGGCGTGAGCCACTGCGCCGGCCTCTTCCAATTTCTAAATGCTCACTTTCATCTCAACAATTCCAGGCTTTAGAGACCTGATGATGATAATGGTGATGACGATGATGATGATAGCACCTACTGTTTTTTGAGCAGCTAACCAGGTCCTAGGCTAGTGCTTTATAGCATTACCTCATCTAATCCTTACCCTATGAGGGAGGTATTATTATAGAAAACCAAATACAATATCCAAGGTCACATGACTAGTTGAAAGAACCAGGATTCTAATCTAAGTCTGTGTGACTCCAAAATCCAAACTCAACCACTACAAAAATCAGCCTCCCACTCTTCCACTTGCTCAGCTGATCACTTGCATATCTTAAAATGCAGCCTCCAAATTGTATCCACTACAAAACCATCTCTTATTAAGAATATGGGTGTGTATCCTGCATTTTGATCTCTAAATTTCTAGAGCTGTGAACATAAAAAGACAGTATGTTTGTGTCTGGGAGCAGAAAAACGACTCTTCTTTAAAACTACTCTTTTTAGTTTAAATGTGTGCTAACATCCAAATTTTAAAGGAAAAAAAAGCCAGGCCTCTTAAGAAGACTCTGGCAGAAAATGGGGCTTTAAACTAGAGAGGCTCAATGGCATAGTTAATTAACTTTCACACACATATTAGCTCCAATGACTAGAAACTACTGTTCAGATGGGAAGAATCTTCTCTTAATTGGAAAAAGACTGGCCTAGGAATGGCACTGTGCTGCAAATACACACCATGTAATCTCTCTCAGAGGTAAAAACAAAGCCACCTGCAGGAGAAAACAACTCAATCTTATGCAAAAAGGGTAGGAAATCCCAACAGCTTTCCTGGGACCAGGAAAGCCAAGGGGCTGTTCTTTCACTTGGACAACTGGAGTAAGTTTAATATCAGAAGGAAAAGCCTTCTATGACAGCAAAAGGATGGGAAGGAAACTGTAAACAGGCTAAACCCCAGATATAGGAAATAGGGCTGACTGGGAAAGGGGATAAATAAGTTGTGTGGATGCATGCTATGGAGTATATATAACACATTAAAAGAAAGAAACTAGACTTACATACTGCAATGGGAATTGATCTTTTTTTTTTTTTTTTTTTTTTAGAAGAAGTCTGGCTCTGTCACCCAGTCTGGAGTACAGTGGTGCAATATTGGCTCACTGCAATCTCCGCCTCCAGGGTTCAAGCAATTCTCCCGTCTCAGCCTCCCAAGTAGCTGGGATTACAGGTGTGCGCCACCAGGCCCAGCTAATTTTTGTAGTTTTAGTTGGCCAGGATGGTCTTGAACTCCTGACCTCAGGTATCTGTCTGCTTTGGCCTCCCAAAGTGCTGGGTTTACAGGTGTGAACCACTGTGCCCGGCCTAGGAATTGATCTTAAAAACAGTATTCTAAGTGAAAAAAGAGAGAAAATGGTATCCCTAGCACAAATTTAAATCTACATAAATTTAGAATAGATGCACACAAAACACATGTAAAAGGATATGCAAGCATGTCAGAGTGATTCAGATGCAGGAGAAGAGAATGAAAGAATGGAATAAAAATGGAACAAACACGTAACTAACAAAAGAAAGGCTTTTCACAGACCAGTGAGGCTGGGGTGCCATGACTGGAAGTGTAACTCAGCCCTCTGGTACCAGAGATCTCACCCCCAAAGATTAGGATTGAACAGTAATAATAATGGCATTTATTAAGAAATGTTCACAGTTATCAAGTATCACTTTAGAGCATCGAATGTGAAATTAAATATAAATTATCCTAAGACATCTAGGTGCTACTCCAAAGCTTAGTTTTCTTAAATGTATTTGACCTTTGGTCATCCTAGCCTCCCAGCCACTCCTAGCGAATTTTATTGGCTCCCTTAGTTGGTTCTGTACACAGTTTCCCTCAAAATAATGGAAGATAAGTGTCAAAGCCAAATTATCACACATCATAAAATCTGCAGGGTGTAAATTGTTTTAATACATTTAAGGAGGAAATATTGGGGTTTTTTGGCAAATATTAATATATTCCTAAGTGTTATACTTAAATTTTAAGACTAGTGTGTTCGAATACAGATGGACATTTTCAGAAAGTCATTGACAAAGCTAAGTATATCCAAGGGACAGTGATCAAGATGACACAGTTGAAACTATCTCATACCAAAAAGTAGTTGCAGAGAGGCCTCTAGTGGAATACTATTAGAGTCCATCCTGTTTAACAGTTTTATCATAAATTCCAATAAATTACTGAGTACCTAATTCTGTAACAGGTACCCTGTAAGGTGTTGGAAGAGTATTGTCCAACAGAAATACAATATAAGTTATTTATATAATTTTAAATATCCTCAGAGCAACATTAGAAAAATAAAAAAAGGTGAAATTTATTTTGGTAATATATTTTTTAATCTGATATATCTAAAATATTATTGTTTCAACATGTAACAATATAAAAATTATTTAATGAGTTTTTTTACATTTTTTGGTACTAAGTCTTCAAAATGTGGTGTGCACAATTATAGCACATCCTAATGTGGTCTACCCACATTTCAAGTGCTTATGAGCCTCATGTGGCTTGTGACAACTGTATCAGACAGTGCAGTGTTAGAAATAGAAAGATCACACACACACATTCCTTATGTCAAATACACAAGATGTAATGAGGTCCATAACTCTATAGCAGATTTTCCACCTTTTTCCCACCAAGTCCCAGAAAGGATGATTGACAATTCCAGGCTTCTTTTTCTTTCTTGAAAGAGAATTGAAATGCGAAATGAGTGAAATGAATTCAAAGTTGTTTTACTGTATAGAAAGAGTACCAGTACCCTACTACTTGTATTAACAGATCACCTTTGGACACACTTCCCAAATGACAAAGCACCAAGGTTCTCCACCACCCTCCAGATGGGACCTGGACACAGGAGCAAGGAGCATTTGGCTATGCTTTAATAATCACCAGCAAAAAGGGAAGTCCCCAGTGTCATCTATGTACAAACATCCAATTTAAAATAAATCCCTTTATACTTGAGTCACTATTAAATGTCACTATAAGGAAAACACTGAGAATGTACCTTTATTCCCTTCTTGCTGAAAATTTATAGATTACGTTTATGAGTAAATGAATTACATCATTTCTTCCAAAAAGAAAGAGAAAAAAATTTGTGGAATGAACTTTCCTAGATCCCACCACAGAATTTGAAAATGGGGAAACAAGACTGTCCAGGCCCCCTAAGAATAACCCTATGTATTCAATACACAATAATCTAGATCACAGGTTTGCAAAATGAACAGAAGGCAGCTCACACCAGCATGGTCCTCAGCAATATCTGCCAGGGAACATAAGCAATGTAAAGAGCAGCCCTGCTGATCCATTCCCTCCCTCCCCCAGCACACTCCTCCACAGCCTCACAGAAGCTGAATGGCTCTGAAGCCAGCAAGGTGGAGAGGAACAGAGTAACTGGCTAAAGCTATAAACATCTCCAAAACAAGGACACCATTAATTAGCAGTGGGGGCCCATGCACTACAGAAGCAGCAGTGAGGAGTGATAAGAGAGAGAGCTGACAGTGCCCCCATAAACTGTCTGCTAGGAGGTACCCTGGCTTGGGAACTCAGGGATCAAAACTCAGACACAAGGTTCCCACACTGGAAATCGATGCATGAGGTTCATAACATAAACCACTATGGTTACCCAACTGGCTTCCTGGACTTAACCTTGGTCAAATGATCAGTAAGCAAACTTTTGATCATAATTTGCTTCTCCAGGATCGTCTGCCTACAGGACAGAAAAAAAGGTGCTAATCAAAAACATGTATTTGATTCACTTGGCAATTATCTTTTCCACTCTACACAGACAACATTACTGGCTTTAGACTGCTTCTTGTTACTTTTAATTAACAGGAGCCAGTCCCTCAGAGCTCAGTCTACTCTGGAGGCACTGACAATTGAATTTCCCATTCTGCAAGCTGAGAACCAGATTCTCCTGGGGAAGTGCTTGCCGGGTCCTTGAAGCACCTTATGAACAACCCTCTGTCCCCTAACAGGAAACATCCTCTGCTTCAATGTCTGTCTTCTGCAAACTGCAATGAATTTTTATATAAACTGGCCACTTCCTGTCTGAAAAGAAGCAGGAATTGCTGGCAATTTATCTATGTGCATTTCCACCCTCCCCTTGCCTAGAGACATTTCAATAGCCCCTAAATTCCAACCTTTTGAAGCTATGACACACTATCATTGCATCCTTCATTATATGACAGTTTTTTTCCCTAAGAATTATGTATGACATATTTTTCTCTTTTTAATGGAAGTATATTAAACTTAATTTTTTTTTGGAGTTTTTCAAGATCCCTGGGGTACCACAAACCAAAACGGTGGATCACAATAGTATAATGGCTAAAAATGCCGGTTTTTAATCTGGGTGAATGCTAAAACAGGTGTTTATCATATTATTCTCTGCACTTTTTTTCAAGTTTGAAATAGTTCTTTGTTTCTTTTTTTTTTTTTTTTTTTTGAGACGGAGTTTTGCTCTTGTTGCCTAGGCTGGCGTGCAATGGCGCTATCTTGGCTCACCACAACCTCTGCCTCCTGGGTTCAAGCGATTCTCCTGCCTCAGCCTCCCAAGTAGCTGGGATTATAGGCATGCACCACCATGCCCAGCTAATTTTGTATTTTTAGTAGAGATGGGGTTTCTCCATGTTGGTCAGGCTGGTCTCAAACTCCCAACCTCAGGTGATCCGCCCACCTCGGCCTCCCAAAGTGCTGGGATTACAGGCAAGAGCCACAGCACCCAGCCGGTTGACTCTTTTAATATGGCCTTTTGAGTGGCCTACTGCAATGCTTTGCAAATAATAAGGACCTCCAAAAATATTTTTTGAAAAAAGTGAAATTGAGTGGATGAATATAAATCTTCATACAATTCTCTTTAACATATTTGAGACAGGTTGATAGGCAACAGCAGCACCTCACTAATAAGAACTCCATTAATGCAGTCCCTTATTTTTCTTTATGTTTAAGTAATAATAAAGTCTCCAAGAGAGCTAGCACAATGATGAAAACAAGTACTTTTGTTTTTATATATTACTTTTTCTTTTTTTTTTTGAGACAGGGTGTCACTCCGTCACACAGGCTGGAGTGCAGTGGCGCAATAACAGCTCACTGCAGCTTCCACCTCCTGGGCTCAAGTTATCCTCCAGCCTCAGCCTCCCGAGTAGCTGGAACTACAGGTGCATGCTACCATGCCCAGCTAATTTTTTCTATTTTTTGTAGAAACGGGGGTCTCACTTTGTTGCCCAGGGTGGTCTCAAATTCCTGGACTCAAGCCATCCTCCCACCTCAGCCTCCCAAAGTGCTGGGATTACGGGCGTGAGCCACCACGCCCACTTCTGTGAGACTTCGAATGTCCTATATAATCCTGAGATCCTGAATTAGGAAAATTGGGTTTGATACAAAAGTTTCATTTTTAGAAGTTCCCTCAAAGTGGAGGATTTTAAAATTAAAATGTCAAACAGGTACCCAGTGAGAGCGTGCACACTGGCATCAGGAACGGATACCTTGGGCTGAGGCGTCGGGGTGGTATTCGGGCTCCTCCTCCGGGGGGCTCTGCAGGAAGTAGAGCTGCTCCGGCAGCATGCTGGCGATCTTCTCCTTCCCTAGGACGTGGGTACTCAGGAGAGGGCTGACGCTTCGTTTCACTTTCTCTCTCCTTTCATGGGCCATAATTTTTTTGGTCCGAGCCTTGATGTTCTCCCAGCACTTCTTCAGCTGTTTGAAATCCCGCAGGGACACGCTGGGCTGAGAGTTGTATTCGTGGGCCAGCGCCTGCCAGGTACGCTGCTTAAGGGCAATAGTTCGCGCATCACTTTTCTTACATTCCAGCACATATTTATACTTTTCTACTAAAGCCAGCAGGATGCTCTTTTCCAATTCTGAGAAGTATTTGGCAGGCTTTATAATTTCGTTGTTTTGCATTTTCCACTATATTTCTCCTGGCCGCTAGCTATCCTGTAAAAGGAAGTTTGAAGCAATGATTACCAACTCCAGCAAAAACAATGCCTATAAATCACTGAAGCTTAATTCCTGACTTGATTCCCTTGTCTGAAATACAGTACTTTCTTTTCCATTAATGTTGAATTATGATACTCAGGACTCTGGAGAATATTTAGAAATGTACTAGGAATGGGGTTTTACTTCAAAGTGGATTGTTGTGGCTATACTGTGACTATCTGGTATATAACAGCAAAAAATGAAAAGTTGAACATTTTTTTTTTTAAACGGAGTCTTGCTCTTGTTGCCCAGGCTGGAGTGCAGTGGCACGATCTGAGCTCACTGCAACCTCTACCTCCCGGGTTCAGGCAATTCTCCTGCCTCAGCCTCCTGAGTAGCTGGGATTACAGGCGCCTGTCACCACGCCCGGCTAATTTTTTTTCGTAGTTTTGGTAGAGACAGGGTTTCACCATGTTGGCCAGGCTGGTCTCGAACTCCTGACCTCAAGTGATCTGCCCGCCTCGGCCTCCCAAAGTGCTGGGATTACAGGCGTGAGCCACCGCGCCCGGCCTAGACTCTGATTTCTTAATTGATTTTTCTTTAATGTTAGGGAACTGATTATTCCCCCAAATCATGTTAGCCAGTTTTAGAACTAAACAGCTTTCCAAAAGTTTTGTCACAGCTGAGGACAAAAGAAGCCACCGTGTAATCAAATATAAAATATGATGTGGGAGGCTGAGGCAGGTGGACCACGAGGTCAGGAGTTCGAGACCAGCCTGACCAGCATGGTGAAACCCCATCTCTACTAAAAATACAAAAATTAGCTGGGTGTGGTGGCGTGCGCCTGTAATCCCAGCTACTCAGGAGGCTGAGGTAGGAGAACCACTTGAACCCGGGAGGTGGAGGCTGCAGTGAGCCAAGATCGTGCCACTGCAATCCAGCCTGGGCAACAGAGCGAGACTCCATCTCAAAAAAAAAAAAAAATGATGTACAGCTGGGCACAGTGGCTCACACCTGTAATCCCAGCACTTTGGGAGGCTGAGGTAGGTAGACTGCTTGAGCCCAGGAGTTCAAGACTAGCATGGGCAACATGGCAAAACCCTGTCTCTAAAAAAAAAAAAAAAAAAAAGGGAAGAAAAAGAAAAAGAAGAAAAAAAGATTAGCCAGGTGTGGTGGCATGCACCTGTAATCCCAGCTACTTGGGAGGCTGAGGTAAGAGGACTGCTTGAGCCCAGGAGGTCGAGGCTACAGTGAGCCATGTTTGCACCACTGCACTCCAGCCTGGATGACAAAGGAGACACTGTCTCAAAAAAAAAAAAAAAAAGATTTGATGTTTTCATCACTCTGTGGCATTACCTGGAGCAATGGCAACCTGAGTTTTTTCATCTTTAAAATGAGGGGTTGTAGTCTGTGATCCTTCAGGTATGCGGGCTGCTTTTTAAAATCCTAAGTAAACAATGTATGTAATTTCAGATGTGAAAGGGCCTAGGCACTTAAGAGACTGAGTCCAGTGTCCCTCTTTACATTCCTCAAGTCTCTTTCCGGCTGAGAGAAGAAAGGGTCAGAAAGGTGAAGTGGATTGCACAAGATCACAAAGATGGTGACATGGAAAGTCCAGAGCTTGGACTGCCCTAGGAGTCTGGTATTCTTAGAATCATTCTACAACTGTTTCTCTGCCTCTTGCCTTGGGTCACTCCAAATGATTCAACCATGATTCCCATAAGTCACTTTGTCATCCTCCACAGTGCCGGGTCAGCATGTTTCACACAACAGGTGCTTAGTGAATGTCTTCTTCCAGTGAAGTGTATGAAACCTATGTGTGTTTCAGGACCGCACGCTATTCCCACATTTTTTAATCACAGAAAGCTTCCTATAAAATTAACCTCTCAAATATGTTACAGCAAAAATGCAGCTAAGCAACACTGACTGCGGCAATAAAGTAAGCATTATCGGTCCCCTTGTTGGGAAGGGCCTACGTATTCCCAGTCCTTCTTACATTCTCCAAGCCTCTGATTTCTCAGAGTAACAGGCATGCATCAAGATACTGATGAGGCAGTCCATTTAAAACTGACCAATCATGTCAAAAAATTAGGAACTGGGTGGGCGTGGTAGCTCACGCCTATAATCCCAGCACTTTGGGAGGCTGAGGCGGGCGGATCATGAGGTCAGGAGATGGAGACCATCCTGGCTAACACAGTGAAATCCCGTCTCTACTAAAATTACAAAAAAAAAAAAAAAAAAATTAGCTGGGAGTAGTGGCAGACGCCTGTAATCCCAGCTATTCGGGAGGCTGAGGCAGGAGAATTGCTTGACCCCCTGGGGGGGCGGAGCTTGCAGTGAGCCGAGATCGTGCCACTGCACTCCAGCCTGGGTGACACAGCGAGACTCCGTCTCAAAAAAAAAATTTAAAAAAAAAAATTAGGAACCAACTTGAAAAGAGTCCCACTAGCCGAAAATGGAATAATTTGAAATCAAAGGTCATATGTACACAAGGATTCATTATTTTCTCAACCTTTGTTATGTTTTAAAATTCCATAATAAAAAATTAGGCGGGGGAGGCTGTGACTTTTAAGTTTACAGTACACCAATTTTGAATCACACTATTTCAAGCCGGCTACTCACGCACTATGCCTGGGAAGGGGTTTCTGTAGTTGTGAATGGCTGAAATCTGACTGAGACTGGAGAGGAGTGGGCCAGATCAGAGACCCTTCAAATTGAGGCCAAGGAGTGTGGTCTTTACATGAGGGTGACAGAACCTGATCACAGTCTCTCACTACGCACTGCCTCATCCTAAAAGTTGTTATTAATAGAATGAAGTACGAGGGTAATCCATGTCTCCAAATACCAGGTACCCCGCTCTACATTCATACTGGACACATCAGGTATCAGACACTGGGAGGTTCAGACACATGTCAAAGGTGGTTTGGCCCTCAGATCCTGAGCAAAGCTAAATGAGTGGACATTTATCTTTGGGGATGTGTCCCTGTAATGCTAAATTCCCATGCTTCTGTTTTGATCATGTTGCTCTAATATCCATACAATGATACCCAATCCAGGCTCCTTCTTCCTCAAAGGTCCCAAATTAATTTTTTACCTTCACCCATACTTTTATTCCCTATAAATCAATGTTCGCCAAACTGAAATTTATTAACACACACCCTGTACAATATCTCTCTTCTGTATTATCTCTATCTGCCAAGATGTCTATATCCAGCTTTACTTTCTGTGGTTTTTGTTAGGAAATCAATAGGTACACTGCCTGTTCTTGAATTACACAGCTTACACAGCAGATTCTGATCCAATTCCCCAACCTCAATGTCTCTGCTCCAGATGTCAATATGCCAACTTTCCCCACTTCTAAGAATTGCTGCTGTAAGGATTAAGAACTCTGATTCACAAATGAAAAAAGGATTACTCCCTATTTTGTTGTTATATGTAATGCTATTTTACATATACATTATATGTGTGTGTACACACACACAGACACACTTTCTAAATAAATCTTTTTTCTATTTTACTTCTTCAAGATAAATTCCTAGGACTGCTCCACCAAAAGATAAAAACACTTAAGACTTATGTTATATCCCCAACTTGTCCTTGTAAAATGTTGCACCAATTACATTTCTATTAACAGCACATAAGCATGTCCATTTCCCTATTTTTTTTTTATTCTATGCCAACTGTGGAAGTAAAAAATGTCACTTAATTGATTAATGATATATGAATTTCAGCTCTGAGGTAAGTAAGCCACACTCTGAACAAAGGTCCTGTGATCCTTGGTGGGACTGAAATTACGTGGAATTAATTCCAAGCAATGTAATTCTTCCTCAAGATGTGTGCAGTACCTCTAGCTGCCACTAGGTGGTGGTGGACTTGTGGGGAGTCTAAATTTCACAAAGGTTCTTGCCCTACATGTGGCCAGTTGAGTCTCAGAGTAATAATAATGATAGCAATAATATAATAGCAGATAACTTTTATTGAGCCCTTACTGTAGGCGTAACAAATGTTTAATATGCACAATATCATTTAACCCTCCAAAAAATAGCCTCTGAGAGCATAGTTTGTTATACTTCAATGTTTTCTGTTAAAAATACATATATATGCATGTATATATATATTTACATATATAAAGTACCAGAAGAAATTATACGACTGCTCTTAAAAGCAAATACCCAGAATTACCAACACCTGGGGACCATTAATAGCCTATTAACTAAACTGTTATTTAATCACTAGCTAAGTAAATCCAAAGTTACCAATTTACTTTGCTTAATTTCGTAGAACATCAGGCCTCCTTGGGCCTTGTGGTTGCATTCTGCCTGGCTATAAAGGGATTCTGATATAAGGCAATGTACCCCAAAGGTTCCTTATGGATTTTCAACAGCCTTGTGAAATAGGCTGTTTATCTCCCTTAACCAATTACCATTCCCATTTCCCAGATAAGAAAACTGTGGCTCAGTAACTTACTCTGGTCACAAAATAGTAAGTGGTCTGACTTACTCCAATGCCCCTGCTCCTCTCTGCTCCGCTTAGCTCTCTTGTTTCAGACCTAGTGATAGCCTCTATTCCCCTCCTCAAAGTATGGACATTAACACTCTAATCATCAGCTGGGAAAGGGCCCAGGGTAGGGCAATTCAGGGGGAGTGTGTCTCCATCTGTTGGCTCTTCCCCCACTCATTTCCCCCCCTCCATCACCTCCTCCCGATTTCAAACTTATGACCCATAATCCTCCCACGTGTACCTTCCTCACTCTAACCAGAGCTCTGAAATAATTTCTGCCCTTGATCCAGTAAGACTGTATGTTTGGGCCGGGCATGGTGGTTCACGCCTGTAATCCCAGCACTTTGGGAGGTCGAGGCAGGTGGATCACCTGAGGTCAGGAGTTCAAGACCAGCCAGGCCAATAAGGTGAAACCCCATCTCTACTAAAAATAAAAAAATTAGCCAGGCGTGGTAGCAGGTGCCTGTAATCCCAGCTACTCAGGAGGCTGAGGCAGGAGAATCACTTGAACCTGGGAGGTGGAGGTTGCAGTGAGCCAAAGTCGAGCCACTGCACTCCAGCCTGGGCAACAGAGTGAGACTCTGTCTCAAAAAGACTGTATGTTTGAAAGGTAACTGTGGAGATCTTTTGGAGCTTTAACATGGTCCATGCCTCCGGGGAATGCTGGCATTCCGCTTGAGCACAAAAACAAATACTTCCCAAAGAGGTCTCTCCAGCTAAGCTTATTAATGCTTATTAATAGAAACTTTGAGGCTAGAAAGGATACTCTTGTTTAAAACTATTCATCAATGTCCATAATTGTTTATAAATGACAACATAAAAAGCCTTCCCTGCCACATCAACTTTTATTAGAGATAGACTGGCCTTCCCTGTCCCCAATTCTGCTCAGGAGCCATTATCTCTTGTGTCTGCTGTTCTGCTAGACAGTATACGATCCATTCTTACGCATGGTTGTAGGGCAACAAGCAGCCCAGTGACCCTTACAAAGTAGGCTCTCAGTAAACATTTTATAAATGCAGATATTTTGATATAGGCATAAAACAGCCCACCATGCACACAGCATCATACATGACAAAACAGTACACTAAAGGCTGCATTAGCTGGGTATGGTGGTGTGCCTGTAGTCCCAGCTCCTTGGGAGGCTGAGACAGGGTGATCACTTGGGCCCAGGAGTTAGAGGCTATAGGGAGCTATGATTGTGCCTGTGAACAGTCACCCCACTTCAGCCTGGACAACATAGTGAGACCCCATCTCTTAATGAAAAAAAGCTGCATTAAAGTAGAAATGGTCAAATAAAATAGCAAAATCCAAATGCAATGGAAGTTCCCCTTGGGCTAGGCAAAGACCCATAGATAGGCCTAAATAAAAAGGCACAATTCCAACACCTATAGAAGAACAAGAAGGAAACAATTAGCACAATTTCCAAAACACTAACATTGACTAAACCACCAGAATACTGTAATGCATACATTGACTATCCAACTTAAAACAAAAACTCATCTGTTTATGGACTAAATGTCTGTGTCCTCCCAAGATCCATATGTTGAAGCCCTAATTCCCTAGTGGTTGTATTTGGGGACTGGACATCTGAGGAAGCAATTAAGGTTAAATAAGGACATAAGTATGGGGCCCTGGTCCAGTGGGGTTAGTGCCTTGTAAGTAGAGACACCAGGAAGCTGGCGTGCCCCGCTACCCTCAATGGCTTACAAAGAGGAGGTCATGTAAGAACACAGCAAGATGGCCACCACCTACAAGCCAAGAGAAGAGACCTCAGGATGAAACCTAACTTGCCAACACCTTGATCTTGGCCTTCTCAGCCTCTAGAACTGTGAGAATCCAATTTCTGTTGTTTCAACCACACAATCTGCGGTATTTTATTATGGCAGCCTGAGAAGACTAATATACCATCTAGTGATTTTTAAGTCCACCAAGGGTGAAACTAAGTCCTAAAGTTTGAGCAAAGACAGAGAAACTCGTCAAGATTTCACATCTCTTGCTCTTTGTGGAAAGGGGAGTTCTTTGAAGTTAATACCCAGAATGGGTACCATGACTGAAGAGCTGTGGCACTGGAAAATCAGACTTCAGGACATTAACAGACTGCTGATCTTAAAGTGAGGTGAAATGAACCAAGACACTGGATGCAGAAAACCTGGGCTCAAATCCTGACTTTACCCCTCACCCAACCATGTGACTTTGGGCAAGTCAATCAACCTCTAATGCTTCATCTGTGAAATGGAGTTACTCCCCCGCTATCCCGGCCCTGCCTCATTCCCTCTGCGCAAAAGTCCTGCAACGTGAATAAAGAAACACAGACTACAGCTTCAATCAATTTTAGTTCTTTCTACTCTTCCCACCCATATTAAACTGCTTCCAAAAGTAGAATAGTACTGTGTGTGTGTGCATGTGTGTGTGTGTGTATATATAAACAGTTATTGGCTCTTTATTTCACACACACACAATTCAACAAATACGTAATGAACTCCTGCCAAAGGCTCAGCACTGTTCTAGAGTATGTGGGAGATACAAGGACAGGCTGAACCCTCCAGCCTAGAAAGAACGCTGACATGCACAAACTGACAACTAAAATGAGAGGCACGCTGAAACAGACACCAGAAGAGAGGACAAAGCACCTTAAGCTTGAAGAGGAGGGAAGAGGTACACTTGCATTCTTCATGAACAAGAGGACATTTGAGCTAGATCTTTAAGAATGTATAGGATATGAATGGAGAGAGTTGAAGGCGATCATCAGATAAATAATTGATAAGAGAAAGCCTGGACTCTGAGTGGGGACAATGTTATTGGAAAGGAGGAAATACACACCAAAGACTGTTTCTTTCTTTTTTGAGAGACAGAGTCTAGCTCTGTCGCCCAGGCTGGAGTAGAGTGGCGCAATCTCGGCTCACTGAAACCTCCGCCTCCCAGGTTCAAACAATTCTCCTGCTTCAGCTTCCCAAGTAGCTAGGATTACAGGTACCCATCACCACTCAGCTGATTTTTGTACTTTTAGAAAAGATGGGGTTTCACTATATGTTGGCCAGGCTGATCTCAAACTCCTGACCTCAGGTGATCAGCCTGCCTCAGCCTCCCAGTGTTGGGATTAGGATTACAGGTGTGAGCCACCACACCCAGCCAAAGACTGTTTCAAAGGAAGAAATGAGCAGGATGTATATGTGTCCACAGTAGGGTAGGGGATCAACAGAAAGCAGAGGCAGGGAGGATATATGAGGATTAAGCAAACACCTACTCTGTGCAGGTATGAGAGAGAATGGTATTCCTTAAGATCAAGGAGATCACAGACCAATGAGGACATCAGAGTCCCATGAAGACATAATGCACATGTATTGTGGGATAGGCTGGTGATGAGGCAGTGTGATAAGCACAGTGACAGAGATGAGCCTAGGGACATACTCCAAAACTGGGGGATCTACAACAGGAACCTTAATTTCTACTTGAATAGACTGAAATTAGATTAGCTTGAGAACAAAGCAGGGCCACAACTCGGGAGGCAAAGACTTAACATATTCAGAAGTGGTGGGTGAACTGAAGGACACGTGGCAGCCCTCCCCACAAGCAAGGCCTGGAAAGTAATGGGCAATCCATTTGCTCTAAAGAAAGGCTGTCTCCTACCCTAGTATCTTGCCTGTCTCCTGACTCAACATCTCAAAAATAACCTTTGTTTTAAACTACAAAGGACCTTGGCCAGGTGTGGTGATCCCCATCTGTAATCCCAGAACTTTGGGAGGCTAAGGCAGGAGGATTGCTTGAGCCCAGGGGTTCAAGACCAGCCTAGGCAACAAGGGGAGACCTCCATTGCTATAAAAATTAAAATTAAAAGTACTAGCCGGGCAAGGTGGCATGTGCCTATAGCCCCAGCTACTAGGGAGGCTAAGACAGGAGGATCCCTTGAGCCCAGGAGTTTGAGGTTGCAGTGAGATATGATCATGCCACTGCATGCCAGCCAGGGTGACAGAGCAAGACCATCTCTCCAAGAGAAAAAAGGTAGTATAGTATAGAGGTTAAGGACATGGGCTTGGACCCATGGCCTCAAATCCCAACCCTACCACTGCTTCTGAGAGTGGAGCTTTAGAAAAAGAAAAAATATAAATAAATTTTAAAGAAGGACCTCAATCTAATCCTCTCACTTTACAGTTGAGGAAACTGAGGCTCAAAGCAAAACAGGGCTTCCCGAGGCCCTAGTAACAGGGGAGAGTCTGAAATCAAGGCTTCATCGTTTGCTTTCCAACCCCTCTCCCACTTCAGAACTCCCTCACCATCAAGATGCCCTTTTTGCTAGGTACTTCAAGCCTCCCCAACTATACCATTTGAAAACTCCAGGGCACTGCTCTCAACTCTGTCATTCATTTTGTGACATTTGTCTTGGCACGTCTTCTTTACTTGCTGTCAATTCCTCGTCTCTAAATTATAAAGCTCAAGGGGGTATTCTCTAAAGTCCTATCCAGTACTGGTCATCCATGTTAGCACTGCCATTAAAATGGTTTTTCTGCAATCTAATTTCCACAGTTCACTGCCAAAGACACATAGTTGGTATTTTCTGATTATTTATGAGACTGGTGGAGCCACTGGCCAATGAAAGAGAGCATTACAGCAAAATGAAGTGATCTCAGCACTTTAGATGACCTTATTATTTTGCTTAAGGCCTTTACACAGGTTTAACTGTGCAAGTTAAGCAGTTCCAGGTGAAATGGCAAAAGCAGGTGATCTGATCTGTTCACTACAGCTCCTTGAAGAGTGCCTGGTATACATCAAGCACTCAATAAATATTTGTGGAATTAGATGCCATAACCAAACTGCTTGCCATTTGCATTTTTTTTTTACTAATTACTGCTAGATGTTTTATTATTTTAAATTTCTCCTCTTACAAAGGATTTATCATAAAATAATCGTTTCCTTCTTGCAAATATCATTACAGTTCAAAGGAGGTAGAAATGACAATGTTTTAAGAGCCTCACTACCACTATGATGCCTTCAGGATTTCATTTTATCCAGAGGTGAGAGTAATTGGACAGTACTCTTACCTGCCCACACATGTACATACCTGTGTGCCCAGGATGGCCACTCACCCAAGCTCTCTCTGCCTCTCCACCTTCTTTCTTTCCTTTTCGAGAGCTTTCCAGTCAAACCTAGCACCGAACTTGCTTTCTCTAATGCATTCCCTCTCTACCACTTTTCCACCCACTCCAGGCAGCCATGTAACTTGGAAGTGTTTATTTTCATCATCTGCGCCTGAGTGTGACTGTGTGCATGCAGAACCAGCCTTGTGTTGAAAGCCAGGGCTCCCCCACTTTCCCATCCTCACAGTCCCCTCTATAAACCAGATGAGAGTTCTTAAAAGTCTTAACCCCTTCCTTCCCCTTCCCCACACTCCATCTTAAACCATCCCCACCCACGACTTCCCTGAAATGCCTTTGGAATCATTATTAAGGTATCTTCCACAGAAAGCAGTGTTGAAAAACAGAAGGTCCCCTTCTGTAGCTGTTCCCACTCCAGCCTGCTTCTCATCTACTGAATACACTCTCCTCCACTCCCGCCATTTCAGCTACAACCATCGGCTCTCAAATCTTCTCTAGGACAAGGGTACCAAGTATTTACCTCTTGCAGCACTCAGAATTACTCTGCACTGAGATCTATCCATATCCTGAAGGCTCTCCCTATCTGACGGTGAGCTCTGAGGCATGGAACTACATTTTATTTGTATCTTTAGCACATAGTAGATTCACAGTAAGTGTTTGTTTAAAAAAAAAGGTGGGAGTGGGGACGCAGACACAGTGGCTCACACCTATTAATCCCAGCACTTTGGAAGGCAGTCGGGGGAGTACTGCTTGATGCCAGAAGTCTGAGACCAGCCTGGGCAACACAGTGATACTCCATCTCTAAAAATAAAAATTAAAAAATTAGCCAGGCATGAGCATCTGTAATCCCAGCTACTTGGGAGGCTGAGGTGGGAGGACCACCTGAGCCCAGGAATCTGAGGTTGCAGCGAACAATGATTGCACCACTGCACTCTAACCTAGGTGAAAGAGTAAAATGCTGTCTTTTTTTAAAAAAAAAAAAAAGGGCCAGGCATGGTGGCTCACGCCTGTGGTCCCAGCACTTTGGGAAGTCGAGGTGGGAGGATCACCTGAGGTCAGGAGCTGGAGACCAGCCTGACCAAATGGAAAAACCCCGTCTCTACTAAAAATACAAAATTAGCCAGGTATCTTGGCGCATGCCTGTAATCCCAGCTATTCAGGAGGCTGAGGCAGGAGAATTGCTTGAACCCGGGAGGTGAAGGTTGTGGTGAGCCAAGATCACGCCGTTGCACTCCAGCCTGAGCAACAAGAGCAAAACTCCATCTCAAAGAAAAAAAAAAGAAAAAGAATAAAGTGGCAGTGATGGAAGAACCTCTCTTCCAATCCCCAACCTCTCTCCTTAGCATCAAACACATTTCCAATTATCTATCAGCCACCTCTGTGCCCCATGATGGGCACCTCAGAAAACTCCAATTCTCCATAGCCAAAAACAAACTAATTATTCCCCATACACCAAAATATCCTGATTCCTGATGATGTCAGCCACATCAACTTGGCTTCCCAAAGCAGAAATGTAATCTTCAATGTACTCTTCAATGCAACTAGATTTTTTTTTTTTTTTTGAGAGAGAGAGAGAGAGGAGACTAGCAGGGCAAAGATAAGACAAAGGTAAAAGAGATCAAAGTTAGGTGGTAAAGGAGCATTCAAAACCTGTGTCATAGCCGGGCGCGGTGGCTCACGCCTATAATCCCAACACCTTGGGAGGCCAAGGTGGGCAGATCACCTGAGGTCAGGAGTTTGAGACCAGCCTAGCCAACATGGTGAAACCCCACCTCTACTAAAACTACAAAAATTAGCTGGGCGTGGTGGTGGGCGCCTGTAATCTCAGCTACTCGGGAGGCTGAGACAAGAGAATCGCTTGAACCCAAGAGGTGGAGACTGCAGTGAGCTGAGATCATGCCACTGCACTCCAGCCTGGGCAACAGAGCAAGACTGTCCCCCCGAAAATAAAAACAAAAACGAAAAACAAAAACCTGTGTCATAAGGTATCATACTCATCTTGTTAGATATAGATTGGCCCTGAGTTCCCACTGGCTCAGAATGAGTTACTCTTCTGTGAGCTCACTGCCAGTTGTACATGACTGTACTGTAGCACTTCCCATATTTTTTGCAATTTGCTCTTTGCGTCCATCTCCCACACTGGACTGGGAAATTCCTAGGGGAATACATAATTTCTGACTCATCGCTGTATCCCCAGGATGTAACATATGACTCAGCACACGACTGGTGCTCAGCAGTCATTTGTTGAATGAATGTTATCACGGACAGGGAAAACGGTACTAGTGCTTGTTGAACTGCATGCCAGATATGTGAAAAAACATTATTTTATCCTCACAAAAAACGTACAAAGCTAAGAAATGGCAGAGCTAGGATTCAAACCCCAAACTGTCTATCTCTCCAAAGCAATTGCTCTTCCAACTATGCATGATGTTCCCTACCTTCACCATAGCTACGTACCCACCTACTCTCTGCTTCAATGCCTGGTTAAAAACAAAACACCCTTCTCCCAGATGTCTTTCCTACTCACTCAGGACAGGAGTGCCTGAGTCCAGCCGTTGATCTTCCACAATACGTTAACAAATCATCACCAACTGGGAGAGGAAAGGGTGCCCCCTCGGTAGCTGAGAACTGAACAGCCTGTTGGGTATTCTGCAGATGGTGGTGTGAAGTCCTCAGCTCCTTCTTCTCCTGCCTTTCCCCACAGGTGCAGTGCCCGGGCCCTTCCTGCCTCTCTTCCTTCTTCAGGATCCAAAGCCTTTTTAGTTCTCCCCATTTTAAACCCAAAATAATCTCCTCAGGCCCATTACTTCTCTAACCCAGTAAATGGTGTTGAAAATGCACTCCTCCATTATATCAGTGAGACCTTTGTATTTTAAGCATCTCATCAACCATTAGGGCTGGCAAGCATCCCCATGCCCTGAAACACAAGAATTTTGTGAGAAGGGATAATGGCATTTTAGGAGGCCCAATCACCCCACCCTCCATCAATCTGAATATTTTTGGCGGCCTGGTAGTAAAAAGAGACAACCTATAACATTCCTCCCCACCCCCTGCCCCAGCAGCCTTTGTCCCCTAGCCCGGGTCTCTACGGGAGGGATGAAATCTGGCCCAGCAACGCTGCAGGGGAGGGATGGTGAACCCTGGTGCCTTCCTCTACATCTTCTTCCAGGACTTCAGAATTCTTCTCCCCCTTGTCCACCCCATGTCTCTCTCTGGCCCCGGACTCCCACAGCCGTCCTCAATCCTAACTCAGAAACTATGTTTTTTAATTAGTATTCAGCAATTTCCTTGGAATACAATCATCTTCTCTGACATGCTGAAAGGCACACTCTCTGGCCCTGATATTATACTACCTTCAGTTTTAAATGTATGACAAATATATCCCTGCATCCTATAACTACTCTCCTCGATAATGCAGGAACGTCTGTAATGTTAAATATTATCACACCTAAGAAATACCCAACCTCCTGAATCGGAATAGGGAGACTAAATTCTTCACTGTTTCGTACTCCTAAATAAAGATTATTCATGCAATTTACAGTAACTACCTCATAGCGCCAGCGTGATGATTCAATAATTCATGCCAACTGTTTAGTACCTAGGGCCTGGTACATAGGGAGTGCTCAAAATTTAGCTGTTATCATTTACATACATTATCTTTCACAATAGTACCTGAGGGTAGATATTATACCACGCCCCCCCGACCCCCGCCTCTAATTTACAGAAACAGTAGCCCCGGCTCGGAGTAAAGGAGCTTTCCCAAGGTCAGTCGAGCAAGGATGTGATACTCGGCCTTCATCTTGCAAGTGAGGGATCCCTCCCGTTACACTCTGGACGGGCGGGGAACTGGGGGTCTTAAAGGAGACAAGTATGGAAAAGCGCCGAGCACAGTGATCAGCACACAGTGGGGACGCCGGGATGGGAAGACCGCGGTACTGCGGGTCACCTGGATTCTCCCCAAGCAGCTCCCCGAGCCCGGGAGTCCAGAGCCCACCCCACTCCCCGCCATGGGCGAGCCACTGAGTACCCCGGAGGCCCGCGCCCCGGGGCTTTGTAGGCAGCAGGCCGGCCCTACTCACCGAGTCCCATCGCGGCGCGCAGAGGCGGCCGCCCGGCGCCCAGCCTGCAAGGCCGGGGTCGCAGCGGCTCGGCCCGAAAACCCTCCATGCCGGCCCCCGGCCCCCCCCACGCCGGGCCCGCGCCCCCCACCCGCGCCCCCGCCCCGCTGCGGCCCGCCCGGAAGGGGAGCCTCCTACCTGCAGCGGCAGCGCGGCGGCCGCGGCGACCGGGGGAGGGGCCGGCAAGGCGCGAGCGCGGGCGGCCTGGGCTGCTCTCGCAAGCAGGGCGGCCGGGAGGGCCGCGGGCTCCCGAGCGCCGGGCGGCGGCGGCGCGCCCCCGGACGGCCAGGCCCCGCCGCGCGCGCCGCGGCCACAAAGCCCAGACGCCGCCGCCCCCTCGCGGACCGCCCGCCGCCTGCCGGTCCGTCGGCGCCGCCGAGGAGGGCGGGAGCGCGGCCCCGCGCCAGTCCCCACTTCCCCGAGCTGCGGCCGCCGGCCTCCAGGGGACTGGGGCGGGGCGCGGGGTGCCCCCCGCCCACCTGCCCGTCCGCACCGACCTCGCTCCTGACATCCTCGGGCTGACGTCCTCGTGCTGATTTAGTTGCCTTTTTTCCCCACCTTTGCAGAGGAGCTCCTGAAGGGGCCCGAAAAACTGTTTTATTTCTATGAACAACAAAAGAATACATTTGTCACACGGGATTTGGCGGCCATGAACACGAGTTAGTTCAGTCCAGGTCCCCTGACTGAAATAGGCCCTTTTCTTTTAGGACTCCTTGATAATTGGGACAGCCGATCCCCCTATGCTGAGTTTATCAGAACTTCTGTTAATTTGCGGAATGTACCTCCCCCAGGACAGCGACTGTGCTCACTGGAGCCCAGGACCTGTCTCGGACGCTGTGCTGACTCAGTTGGAATTAATGCGTGTGTAAATGCATGCACAACAGCTCAAACTGTCCGGACAAGCCACCCTTTGCTCCTCCCTCAAACAGAGTGGCTGGATGTTTCTTTTGCCCTGGATCCATTGGGAAGACTCCAAGCCCAGAGAAAGGCAGAGAGGGCTTTTTAACTTTTTTTTTTTTTTTTTGAGGTGAAATTCACATAACATAAACCATTTGAAAGCGAACGATTCGGTGGTATTTATTACATTCATAATGTTGAGCAACCACCACTTCTATCTAGTTCTGAAACATCCATACTCCATTAAGCAGTAATTCCCCAGTCCCTCTTTCCTCCAGACCCTGGCAACGACTCAGCTGTTTTCTATCTCTATGAGTCTATTTTTTTCTGGGTATTTCATATAAATGGAACCATACAATATGCGGCCTTCTGTGTCGTTTCTTTGACTTAGCCTGTATTTAAGATTCACCCATGTTGAGGCGTGGATCAGTACTTCATTCCTTTTTATGGCTGATTAATATCCCATCGTATGTGTATATTATAATTTGTTTATTCATTCATCCCTTGATAGATATTTGGGTTATTTCCACCTTTTGGCTATTGTGAATAGTGCTGCTCTGAACATGCCTGTACACATATTTGAGTACCTGTTCCCAATTCTTTTGGATATATACCTAGGAGTGGACTTTCTGGGTCATAGGGTAATTCTATGTTTAACTTTTCCAGGAACTGCCAAAAAGTTTTCCACAGCAGCTGAATGAATTATTTTACATTCACATCACCAATGTTTGAGGGTTCCAAGTTTCCACAACCTTGCCAACACTTGTAATTTTCCGTTTTTGTGTTTTAACTCCTTGAACATTTTTGAGACTGTTGCTTGCCCTCCCAACTCCCACTATCCATAGCCCTAAAATAAAAGGTGATCTAGGTTTTCTCTATGTACAGAGAATCACGCAACCCTTTCTTCCCTCAAAAAACAATCCAGGGCAGAAGCACTAATAAAAATAAAGACCCTAAACTAAGAGCTATACTGGTCCTCATTCTTTTTCTTTTCTTTTTTCTTTTTTCTTTTTTTTTTTTGAGACAGAGTCTCTGCTGGAGTGCAATGGTGCAATCTTGGCTCACTGCAACCTCCGCCTCCCGGGTTCAAGCAATTCTCCTGCCTCAGCCTTCCAAGTAGTTGGGACTATAGGCATGTGCCACCACTCCCGGATAATTTTTGTAATTTTAGTAGAGACAAGTTTTCGCCATGTTGGCCAGGCTGGTCTCAAATTCCTGACCTCAAGTGATCCGCCCACCTCAGTCTCCCAAAGTGCTGGGATTACAGGCATCTCATTCATTATTTTAACAATAATTTATCTGATGTCCAGGATGCCTTGAAATTGTCCAGAGAGCCTGGAAACTAAAATTATGCCAGGGGAGTTGCTACAATGTGCTAGCAAACAAACTGTGATACCACGCTGAAAGCCAAGGCTGTACATCATTTACACTTGTTTTCCACTTAGTGCCATATTATAAGTCCATGAAGATTCCCTTTTTAAATGCAGATACAGTCAAGGGAAAACTATTGGGGTGTGACATTAGAAGGTCAATTCAGATTGGAAATTTGATTGATAAAGTGATACAGTGTGGAAAAAGCACTAGATAAACGTGACCTAAGTTAAGCTCCTGAATCTCAGTTTTCTCATTTCTTTTTTTTTTTTTTTCTTCGAGACAGAGTCTCGCTTTGTCGCCCAGGCTGGAGTGCAGTGGCGCAATCTCAGCTCACTGCAAGCTCCACCTCCCGGGTTCACGCCATTCTCCTGCCTCAGCCTCCCGAGTAGCTGGGACTATAGGCGCCGGCCACCATGGCTGGCTAATTTTTTTTGTATTTTTAGTAGAGATGAGATTTCACCGTATTAGCCAGGATGGTCTCGATCTGCTGACCTCGTGATCCACCCGCCTCTGCCTCCCAAAGTGCTGGGATTACAGGTGTGAGCCACCACGCCTGGCCAGTTTTCTCATTTCTAAGATGGGAATATGATACCTACCTGGCTGGGTAGATAAAAGCTTCTAGTCTTAACTTCAGCAAATGATCAGTGTATTTTTATTGATTTAAATAATGATGATTGTGGCTCATGCCTGTAATCCCAGCACTTTGGGAGGCTGGAGCATGTGGATCGCTTGAGCCCAGGAGTTCAAGACCAGCCTGGGCAACGTGGCAAAACCCCATCTCTACCAAAAATACAAAAATTAGCCAGTCTCATAACCTGGTCTAAAAATAAATAAACAGATAAAATTTTAAAAATGAAAAAATTAATGCTGTAATAAATAAATAAATAATGGTGATGGACATGAGCCACATGTAGATGTGCTGCTAAAGAGACATGAGAAACTCATATTTAGTCATGTGTCTCTCCTCAAATTAAGAGAGCAGACTATCTTAAAAACTAATGGGGCAGGGTAACTACTCAGGCCTGCAATGTGGTGGCTGCCTTCCCAGCTCTCTCCTTGATCCCTGACTTAGTTCTGCATGTTACCTTGGACAACTGTTTTCTTCTTCTTCTTTTTCTTTTTTTTTTACTTTGATCTCTTACATCAAATTAAATAGGTTTCTTGAAAACACATAGAAAACACTCAATAAATGTGAGCTATTTTATCAATAATAAAGCTATTACAGTTTCTTTGTAGAAAGTGTTAACAGAAGGGCAGCGTCTACGCAGAGTCTAGGGAAAGAAAACCATAAAGAACTCATCCATGTGACTTGTCCCTTTTTCAAATGCTGGAGGGTCCCTTCAGGAGATCCATTCCTGTGATGGAGATGAGTGACGCATTGCGCTCCACAGGTTGCTGAGAATAGCTCTACATATGGTATCTTTTTTGCTAGGATCCAGGCTCACCAAGCAGTCTTGATATAGTAGTTGATTTCAACGACATCTTTTTTATTTTTTTTCCTTTTAGAGACAGGGTCTTGCTCTGTCACCCAGGCCAGAGTGCAGGTTATGATCATAGCTCACTGCAGCCTCAAATTCCTGGGCTCAAGTGATCCTCCCACCTCAGCCTCCCTAGTAGCGGACACTACAGGAGCATACCACCATGCCCAACTCATTTTTTAAATTTTTATTTTTGTAGAGAGGGGGTTTTTCTTTGTTGTCCATGCTGGTCTTGAACTCCTAAGCTTCAAGCAATCCTCCTACCTCAGGCTTTCAAAGTGCTGAAATTACAGGCATGAGCCACTGTACCCAGCCTGGTTTCAACAAAATTTTCTTTTCTTTTCTTTCTTTCTTTCTTTTTTTTTTTTTTCTCGAGACGGAGTCTTGCTCTGTTGCCCAGGCTGGAGTGCAGTGGCGTGATCTCAGCTCACTGCAACCTCCGCCTCCTGGTTTCAAGCGATTCTCCTGCCTCAGCCTCCAGAGTAGCTGGGATTATAGGCGCACTCCGCCACGCCCAGCTAATTTTTTGTATTTTTAGGAGAGACGGGGTTTCGCCATGTTGGCCAGGCTGGTCTCCAACTCCTGACCTCATGATCCACCCACCTCGGCTTCCCAAAGTGCTGGGATTACAGGCGTGAGCCAATACATCTGGCAGGACAAAATTTTCTTAAATGAGGGAAAATGCTCTGAACATCCAACTCTGAACACTCAAGAGTTCTGCGATGAAAGTACAGCTGTCTTTGAAAATTAATCCATTGGTGTTTAGCTTATCCATCTGTCTGTTATGATTTTAACTGGCAAATCCAGTCTCCCCAAAGTCTAATTACATATGGATATTAGAGGCTCTTTTCATCTCAGGCTCTTTTGGTGGCAAGGAACAGAGACTCATCCAAACTTGCTACAGGAGAAGGCTGTTTATTGAATCTTAGGTGTTGAAAGATAGGAACCCAAATTGAGAAGGACTTCAAGAAACTTAAAAGCCACTGGGGGCCTCGTGCAGTGGCTCATGCCTGTAATCCCCACATTTTGGAGGCGGAGGCAGGTGGATCTCTTGAGCCCAGGAGTTTGAGACCAGACTGGGCAACATAACAAAATCCCATCTCTACAAAAAATACAAAAATTAGCCAGGCGTGGTGGGAGGCTGAGGTGGGAGGTTGAGGTGGGAGAATCATCTGAGCCCAGGGAGGTGGAGACTGCAGTGAGCTGTGATTGTGCCACAGTACTTCAGCCTGGGCCACAGAAAGAGGCCCTTTTTCAAAAAGAAAAAGAAAAAAAAGCTACTGGGAACCGATTTTCCTCTGTCTCTAATTTGAAGTTTGTGTGTCTTTCTATGTCTCTGCCTCTCCAACTTTCTTTTTCTCTCAGTATTTTTTTTTTTTTAGACAGAGTCTGGCTCTTTTGCCCAGGCTGGAGTGCAGTGGCGAGGTCTCGGCTCACTGCAATCTCTGCCTCCTGGGTTCAAGCCATTCTCCTGCCTCAGCCTCCCAAGTAGCTGGGACTATAGGCAAGTGCCATCATACCCGGATAATTTTTGTATTCTTAGTAGAGACGGGTTTTGTCCATGTTGATCAGGCTGGTCTCAAACTCCTGACCTCAGGTGATCCACCTGCCTTGGCCTCCCAAAGTGCTGGGATTACAGGCGTGAGCCATGACGCCCAGCGGTCTCTCAGTCTTTTTGTATCGTTACACCGCTCTCCCTCTGCTTACTGATGCTGTGCTTGGTCATCATAGACACCACAGCCCAAGGTCAACAAGGAAACCTCCTCCTTGTCTCTTGGTTCATATTTACCCAGACAAAACCTATGGGCTCAATCCATCGTTTCAAGCCACAATCTATGAATTGACTAGTTTCGGATTAGAAGTCTACTTCCAATCCAATCAGCTGTTATGAGATGGAGGGGCAGTACCACCTGGTACAAAAATAGCCACCTGGCACAAGCAAGGGCTGTAAGTGAGGGTATTCACCAGAAGTTGGCATGGGTAGGTAGCTACACTGAAATCATTCTATTAATATGACCATAATTTCTGAGCCAAAAGTTAGGATAAGTAGTATAAAATGTATTTGGGATCCACTCTGTGATGGTAGAGGCAATCTGGATGATGCAGTTCAGGTGCTAAAATATTGCAACTTCTCAAGTATTTTGATAGCTAATGAGAATAATGAAACAAGATCTTTGAAATTGAGACTTTCCTGGAAAATTTGTCACTATAAAATAGTAGGTGACCTGCCAGGTGCAGTGGCTCTTGCCTGTAATCCCAGCACTTTGGGAGGCCAAGGTGGGTGGATCACTTGAGGTCAGGAGTTCAAAACCAGAGTGGCCAACATGGTGAAACCTTGTCTCTACTAAAAACACAAAAATTAGCCGGGCATGGTACTGCGTGTCTGTAGTCCCAGATACTCAGGAGGCTGAGGCAGGAGAATTGCTTGAACCCAGGAGGCGGAGGTTGCAGTGAGCCGAGATCACGTCACTGCACTCCAGCTGGGCTACAGAGCAAGACTTTGTCTCAAAAAAAAAAAAAAAAAAAAAAGTAAGTGATCTTATAAAGCAGAGTACCTACATCACAGAATTGTTGAGAGGATTAAATGAATTTATATATGTAAATCAATTTGATGGTTTCTATATAAATATTAACTATTATCATCACATATTGGAAAACCGGATAATCGTTGTTTTTGTTTGTTTGTTTGTTTGTTTTTTGAGACGGAGTTTTGCTCTGTCGCCCAGGCTGGAATGCAGTGGTGCCATCTCGGCTCACTGCAAGCTCCTCCTCCTGTGTTCATGCCATTCTCCTGCCTCAGCCTCCCAAGTAGCTGGGACTACAGGCGCCTGCCACCACACCGGGCTAATTTTTTGTGTATTTTTAGTAGAGCTGGGGTTTCACCATGTTAGCCAGGATGGTCTCGATCTTCTGACCTCATGATCCACCCACCTTGGCCTCCCAAAGTGCTGGGATTACAGGTGTGAGCCACCGCGCCCGGCAAACTGGATAATCTTTGAGCTGTGCTGACTCCACCAAGGTACAGTTATCCTGTTAGGTAATCTCTGACTGCCAATCTGCCTCTTTGCAGATTTCTCGTAAATACAACATCAAACAACAGCCAAGCAGAAGGATAGCTTTTAGGAAGATTCAGGAAATAGCAGTGATGCCCTCTATGATCTTACCAATGCACACATAGAGTTGATTTTCTATCTCAACATCCCCTTCTATAAGATGGAAACTCTTCTTCAGATGGCCAGATATATCCAAATATCTTTTATAATAAATGGGTATTGAGAGAAATAGAAATACCTCAACCTGCAGAATCCAGCTGTCCAGGGAGCAAATGAGGGGAGGAGCTTGGAGCACTGAATAAGAGGCTACAGGTGGAACTGTTGAGAAGCCCAAAAGCCAGAGTTGAAAAGCAACCTAGAAAAGTGGCGGGTCAGGAAGTCGTGGGGGACAGAGTCAGAATGAAATCCAGGCTGCATGAGAATTCCAGGACTCGTGCATTTCAAATGTCTACACCCCATCTTTTCCTGAGGCCGAATTTGTCGATTTTAAAATGTCTAGACTTGCAAGGTACTGGCCACTGGACTTGCTGGTGCCACAACAATTTGATGTTGAGGTGGTTTTGGTGAACATATTCCAAGCCCATAACACATGGATTTTGAAATTTTTGTTTGTTTTTCTTTTCTTTTCTTTCTTTTTTTTTTTGAGATAGAGTCTTGCTTTGTCACCCAGGCTAGTGTTCAGTGGTGTGATCTTGGCTCACTGCAACCTCCACCTCCCAGCTTCAAGAGATTCTCCTGCCTCAGCCTCCCAAGTAGCTGGGATTACAGGCACGTGCCACCATGCCCAGCGAATTTTTGTATTTGTAGTAGAGATGGGGTTTCACCATCTTAGCCAGGCTGGTCTCAAACTCCTAACCTTGTGATCCACCCGCCTCAGCCTCCCAAAGTGCTGGGATTACAGACATGAGCCACTGCGCTCAGCCTCTGAAGCTTTTACTAGTTGTTTTTGGAGTACTTGATTACTCAAAATAATTGGTACCTAGGTGTATAGTTACTTATTGCTATACAGCAAATTACTCTAACATTTAGAGGCTTAAATCAACCAACATTTATTATCTCACAGACTCTGAAGATCAGGAAGTAGCTTAACTAAACAGTTCTGCCTTGAGGTCTCTCTTAAGGTAGTCAGCAAGATGCCACCTGGGGGAAGAGTCATTTGAAGTCTTGCCTGGAGTTGGAGAATAGACTTCCAAGGTGGCTCATACACACACACAGTTGTCAAGTCAGTGCTGGTTTTTGGTAAGAGGGCTCAGTTGCTCTCCATCTGTCTGTCTGTTGCTGAATTAGAAACTTGAGTGAAAAGATGAGGGTAGTAGCGACTAATGTTGAAACAGCTGTTAGGGATCGAAAGCAAACTCTTTGTTTTTCAGACATCAATCCTCCTTGTGAGCTTCCCCATACACTGTTTGAATAACCTCACAAATGGGTGACTGTCTTTCCCCATAGCAAAGTATTCATAGACATATTTTAAAACCTCCACACCAGATGCAGCAGCTTTGTATTATGTCAGGTTAGCTAAGCTAACCTGGTACCGTTTCCCAGAATTCTGATCCTTGTATAGTTCTGGCTTAGCCATGGACCTAAAAGACATTCTGGGTTAGATTTGGAAGGTGGAGATTTGGAAGCTGGAGACATGTCTTTTACACTCTGAAGGTCTTCCTGGGCAATAGGCAGTGGGACATCATGGCATGATCACTGGCTAACCTTATGCCATGGGGCAGCACTGGGTCCTGCAGCTCCTTTAGCTTCCCTGAGTTCTGACCCACAATGAAAGCATGAGCATCAAGGTTAGAGCTGGTGAGAGACAGAGGCAGGATCTAGCGTTCGTTGTGGGCCACAGTTTGTCCTCACAGGTTTTAGTTTGTCCTTGACCTTGTCCATATTCAGTTTCCTTCCCGTCTGTCAACCTGGCCGACCTACAGCGACTTCAGGTTCAGCATTAGACTCAGAGGCAACAGCAGCCTGCACAGACTGCCACCACTGCTGCTGCAAACCTATGTTACTTTCTATAAAGCTGCTTGAAATTGTTCTTTATTTCTAGAGCTGTTCTGCCACTAAGAGGCTGTGAAACCTTGAGGAGGAGGATTGATGTCTGAAAAACAAAGAGTTTGGTTTTGATCCCTAACAGCTGTTTCAACATCAGTTGCTGCTACCCTCATCTTTTCACTCAAATTTCTAATTCAGCCATTGTACTTCTCAGTGTCTTTTCTAGAAAAAGACTTGCCTGTGATTACCAAGAGCCATGTTCATTGCAGCTTTGATTATGGACAATAAAGGAAGGCAGAAGGTAGGGAGAGAGAAAAGCGGGAGGGAGGGAGGGAGGAAGAGAAAGAAAGCAAGAAAGAGAGAGAGAGAAACATTGAAAACAACTTAAAAGTTCATCGATAGGGAAATGCATCAATAAACTATGGTATTTCATAGGACTGATAAAGCTTTGTATTGATGTGCATTTTTGTTTGATGATTTTTGGTTTGGTTTGGTTTTGGCAAGCCATTTTGACTCCACAGTTCTAAAACTGGTAAACATTTTAGACCTGGGCACATTCCCACACAAGGAAATTTTGGACTTTTATTTATTTATTTATTAGAGACAGGGTATCACTCTGTCACCCAGGCTGGAGTACAGTGGCACATAGCATGATCATAGCTCACTGAAGCCTCAAACTCTTAGGCTCAAGCCTCTCGAGTAGCTGGGACTGCAGGAGAGTACTGTTGAACTCAGCTAATTTAAAAAAAAAATTTTTTTAGAGATGGGGTCTTGCTATGTTGCCCAGGCTGATACCAAACTCTTGGCCTCAAGCAATCCTCCTACCTTGGCCTCCCAATCTTCCTGCCTTGGCCTCTCAAAGTGTTGGTATTACTGGCATAAGCCACCATGCCCGACAAATGAAGGATATTTTAATTTAACCTATTGTTCTTAACTCTACCACAAAATGAGCAGTTAGTATATATAGAGAAAGCAAAAAAAGCAAGAGACCAATGGAAGATGACAAGATGATGTTACTCTTCTGGAGCATCTGAAAGGATTTGCTGACAGTGTTTTTATAAGTTAAGAATTAAATATAAACTACCAGTATTGTGTCCAATTTATAATAAATATTTCTGTAGAAATAATTAATACAAAATAAAATTGACAATGGCTAAAACTGCACATGGTAAATGTGCAATTTGACAAGTTGATTCTAAAATTTATCTCCAAGAGAAAATGTTCAAGAATAGTGAAGAAATTTTGCAAAAGATTCAAGATGGCACTCATTCTATCAGATAGTACCCTACAAACTTATAGAAATTAAATCTGCATGTCTCTAAACAGGATTAGACAATTAAACTCAAAGAATAAAATAGAACCCTGAAAAGACTCTTGGACATGTAGAAATGTACATTTAGACCGTAGAGGAAAAGATTGATTAGTCCACAAATGGAGTTGAGATAATTAATTACCTGTTTACAAAGAAATAACATTCCTACTCTGCATCACGTAAAAAGAAAGATTCCAGACGCATTTTAAAGCTACATGTAAAAAACATTAGCTAGGTATTAAAATGAAATAGAGCACCTCTTTGTGTTATCAGAAAAGGAAATACAAAAAGCAGATCCTTTAATAATGTGTCTTTCAACATCGTTTTCTTCTAATTTTGATGAGAAAAAAATTGGTTTTCTATGTTGTTTTGCTTAAAGTTGCAGTTTACAAGAGCCTATTGACAATGTTAAGTAAGGACTTACTGTACTTTCTTATGTAAAATACTAAAAGCAAAGTCATACAGAACAAGATTCATAAATATAACTATGTAAAAAATCATTTCTATACACATAGTGCCCAGATATTGATTTCTAATACCATTCTCCAATAAAAGGGACCAGGATTCTTTGAAAAAATGGCTGATTCGAGAACTAGGGTAGGAAATATACAAGATAAGCATTGTGCATTTTTTAAAGTTAGAAAGTAAGGAAGAGCTGGCCGGACACGGTGGCTCACGCCTGTAATCTCAGCACTTTGGGAGGCCAAGGCGGTTGGATCACCTAAGGTTAGGAGCTTGAGACCAGCCTGGCCAACATGGTGAAACCCCCGTCTCTACTAAAAACACAAAAATTAGCCGGGCGTGGTGGCAGGCTCCTGTAATCCCAGCTACTCGGGAGGCTGAGGCAGGAGAATTGCTTGAACCCGGGAGGCAGAGGTTGCAGTGAGCTGAGATCACTCCACTGCACTCCAGCCTGGGGGACAAGAGCGAGACTTCGTCTCAAAAAAACAAACAAAAAAAGAAAGTAAGGAAGAGCTAAAATACGTACAGAATTATGGAGATGTGTTGAGGGACACGGGAGTTAATTGAAGGTGATCCCAATGGCCAAAACTAGAACAATTTGAGCAACAAAAGAAAGTAGCATTGAATTTTGTTTTGTTTTGTTTTTTTTGGAGACGCAGTTTCACTCTGGTTGCCCAGGCTGGAGTGCAGTGAGGCGATTTCGGCTCACTGCCACCTCCGCCTCCCGGGTTCAAGCGATTCTCCTGCCTCAGCCTCCCAAATAGCTGGGATTAAAGGTGCCTGCCACCACTTCCAGCTATTTTTTTTTTATTTTTAGCGGAGACGGGGTTTCACTGTGTTGGCCAGGCTAGTGTGGAACTCCTGACCTCATGATCCACCTGCCTCGGCCTCCCAAAGTGCTGGGATTACAAGCATAAGCCACCGCGCCTGGCTGAAGTAGCATTGAATTCTTAATGTAACTCAAAGTATACAATAAATAACCATGAGCCCATACTGTACAAATAAATGATTGAATAAACACATTAATTAAATTAATAGGGAAGAGTAGGCAAATCTTCTATGCAGAAGAATTCCAAACAATGTGTGAAGATACTCCATCCTTAAGGTGGTGGAGCATAAATCCCCACCCCTTAAATATGGATTGTGCAGTGACTGCCTTTCAAAGGGTACAGTATAGAAAAGGAGGAAAAAAGAAGAGTAACTTTACCATGGAGACACCTGACAAACGCTATTTCAGCCAGATGAACAAAGTTAATATCACTAGTGACAAGTCATGTTAACAGTCTGTACCCTTGAAATGGTATGATCAGAGTTACCTCTTCAGGTTTCCGCCCCCAAACCCAAACTCCAGTCCAATGATTAGAAAAACACCAAACAAATCCCAACTGAGAAACATTCTACAAAATACCTAATTAGTACTCCTGAAAACATCAAGGCTATCAAAAACAATAAAAGTCTAAGAAATTTTCACAACCAAGAGGGGTATAGAAGACATGATGATTACATTTAATGTGCTATTTCGAATGGGACTGTCCAACAGAAAAAGGACATTAGGCAAAAATGAAGAAAATCTGAATAAAATATGGGCTTTAGTTAATAATAATGTATCAATATTGGTTCATTGATTGTGACAAAGATATCATTCTAATGTAAGATATTAACAATAGAGAAACTAGGTGTGGGATATATAGGAATACTCTGTTCTATCTTCACAGTTTTTCTGTAAATCTAAAACTACACAAAAATAAAAAGTTGATTTTTAAAAATTGGCTTCTATGTGATAGAAGCCAATTAACAACACTAAAAGACAAAATCAAAACAATGAGGTAATATTTTCAGATACCAGATTCACCAAAATGTAAAATTGGTTGAAAAAATGGGTTCTTTCATGGAAGTGTAAATCGATAGGACCTTTTTAAAGGGCAGTTGCTCTCAGAATGTTAAAATGTGTATTCCTAGGTATCTAGAGAACGACTACTTTCACATATGGAAAAAAGGGCATGCACAAAGGTTTCCTAAAGCATCATTAAACCTAACTTCTATCAAAAAGGAAATGATTAAATAAGCTATGGAATAGTCATATTTAGAACACCGTATTTCGGCCGGGCGCGGTGGCTCACACCTGTAATCCCAGCACTTTGGGAGGCCGAGGCGGGCGGATCACGAGGTCAGGAGATCGAGACCATCCTGGCTAACACGATGAAACCCTGTCTCTACTAAAAATACAAAAAATTAGCCGGGCGTGGTGGCGGGTGCCTGTAGTCCCAGCTACTCAGGAGGCTGAGACAGGAGAATGGCGTGAACCCGGGAGGAGGAGCTTGCAGTGAGCTGAGATCGCGCCACTGCACTCCAGCCTGGGCGACAGAGCGAGACTCGGTCTCAAAAAAAAAAAAAATAAATAAATAATAATAAAAAAAGAACACTGTATTTCATTGACTGGAGGATGTGACCCGCTATAGCCTTCATTATTTTATACATCATTAAGAAAGAAAAATGATCCTAATTAAGCTATGACACAAAGCTTTCTTGCCATTTATAATTTTTATTTTATGCTTATTGAAAAAGCTAATTAAGGCTTAAGACATCTTTAGTTCCATATTATCCTTATGCATAAATTAAAAGGATTCATGAAATAAATTGATTACCATATAGCTAAATCCTCTTCTCAGAGTCTGAACTTTCTGTATAATGTTTAGACACAGAATCATCAATATGCCAGGCTGCTAACCTCCATTCTGCAAGTTTTGATGCATATCCAGCAGGCAATGACAACTACATCACTATTGCTGCCTAGCTAGCTGACAGCAACTGTAAGATGCATACCAATCTGAGAGATCATAAAATGTGAATAAAAAAGTGTGCCTTAGAAACAAGAGTGTTTTGCAGCAGCTAAAGGAACTGAGGAATTCTAATTCATATTGCTAAGAAAAAATAGCAAGTTGCAAAAAATAATATGCAGTATAAGCACATTTATGGAAAAAAGCAAAATAAACCTCTATGTTTGTGGGACATTCCCTGAAAATTTGGCTACTCAAATTTTCTTCCTTCTTTTTTTTTTTTTTTTTTTTTTGAGACAAAGTCTCTCTCTGTCTCCCAGGCTGGAGTGCAGTGGCGCGATGTAGGCTCACTGCAACCTCCGCCTCCCAGATTCAAGCGATTCTCCTGCCTCAGCCGCCGGAGCAGCTGGGACCACAGGCTCGCACCACCATGCCCGGCTAATTTTTTTGTATTTTTAATGGAGATGGGGTTTCACTATGTTGGCTAAGCTGAAGATGTGGTTTCACTATATTGGCTAAGCTGGTCTCAAACTCCTGACCTCAGGTGATCCGCCCACTTTGGCCTCCCAAAGTGCTGAGATTACAGGCATGAGCCACCACATCCGGCCTCAAATTTTCTGTACTTGAAAATTCTATACTTTAGATACATGAAATTACCTTTCAAGTATCTATAGAATGGCACAATAAGAGGAACCTCACAGCTTCCCTTTATTGTGCCGTTCTATACTTTAGACACTTGAAAAGTAACTTTCCCAGACTCCTGTTGAGAGGTCACGTGATAAACGTCTTGTCAATGAGTAGTAGGCGGGCATTCCCTTAGGCTCCTTTTCTTGAATGAAAATATAAAACTTCACAAGAAGATGACTTTTGGCTTTTCTTATTTAGTACATGCACACAATTCTTCGAGAAGCAGCAATCATCTTATGACCACAAGGACAAAAGTCACATGCTGGGAGTGGTAAACTGAAAGATAGAAGGACCCTAAGCGCCTGAGGGCATTGAGCTGAGCTGCCATGCACTCCCGCTGTGCGCTGCCTGCTCCTGGGCTTCTTTCCTTTCCCTTTCTTTATGTGGTAAAATATACATAAAATTTACCATTTTAACCATTTTTTGGTTTTGTTTTGGTTTTGAGGCGGAGTCTTGCTCTGTCGCCCAGGCTGGAGTGCAGTGGCGCGATCTCATCTCGGCTGACTGCAACCTCTGCCTCCCGCGTTCAAGGGATTCTCTTGCCTCAGCCTCCTGAGTAGCTGGGATTACAGGTGCGCGCCACCACGCCCAGCTAATTTTTGTATTTTTAGTAGAGACGCGTATTCACCATGTTGGCCAGGCTGGTTTCGAACTCCTGACCTCGTGATCCGCCCGCCTCGGCCTCCCAAAGTGCTGGTATTACAGGCGTGAGCCACCGCGCCCGGCCCATTTTAACCATTTTTAAGTGTACAGTTCAGTGGCATTAAGTGCATTCACATGGCTGTGCAACCATTTTCACCATCCATCCAGACGTTTTCATCATCCTAAACTCTGCACCTGTTAAACACTAACTCCTCATTTCTGCCCTACCTTCAGCCTCAGGTAACCATTATTCTGTGTTCTGTCTTTGTGTATAATATCTGACTATTCCAGATACTTCATGTAACTGGAATCATACAACATGTGTTCTTTTGTGTATGTTTTTTTTTCACTTAGCATAGTGTCTTCAAGGCTTGTCCATGTTGTAACTTGCATCAGAATTTCACTCTTTTTAAAGGCTGAATAAGATTCTGTATATACCACATTTTGTTTATCATTTATACAGGGACATTTGGTTTGTTTCCCCCGGGTTTTTTTTTTTTTTTTTCAGGATTTTGCTCTGTTGCCCAGGCTGGAGGGCAGTGGCGCGATCACTGCTCGCTGCAGCCTCAACCTCCCAGGCCCAAGCGATCCTCCAACCTCATGAAAATGGTTATAATAGCACTTGCCATTTACCGGGCTTTTTCTGCGTACCAGGCACTGCGCTAAGCCCTTGATACATACGACGTCATTTAATCTTCACAAAATCCCTGTGAAGCACACAACTACAATCAACTACATTTGATACAGGTAGCGATTGAAACTTGGACAGATAACTTGCCCAAGGCCACACATAGTCACACCAGACACTGGAATCTGGATCTGTCTCACTGCAAAGCAGCAGTTGTTGACCACTAAAGTTAACTGAAAAAAAAAAAAAGCAAAATCAATAGACTCAGTGTGAGCAGTAAAAGACGCATCATGTGTAAACTAAGGTCAGTCTCTGATGGGTTCTCTTTGAGTACCCCCGGGACACCCACTAAACGGCCCCAAGAGCACTAACCCCACAGAGCCCTAGAGATTTTCCTGCTCTGATCCCATCCGTGTTTTCCTTGTCACTGCAGTCTAAGCTTCGCGGGCTCCTCCCCTTCTTCGCCACTGGCTCCTCCTACGCAAGCGCACTGTGACCCGGAACTTGGCCACCGTTCCGCGAGCCTCCCAGAGCTGCGGCGCGGGAGCGGAGGGACAGCGCAGAGCGGGGCGGTTGGGCGGGGCCTCTGTGTAAGCTGCGGGGCTTCGCGGGCTTTGGGTTGGGGAATGACCGTACTTGTCAAACGGAAGGAGTCGCAAAAATTTCAATTGCACAAGTATTTCATCCATCCATCCATTTATTCCAGAAGTCTGTACAGTGTCAATGACTGCTGTGTGCTGGCACCCACCTGGCACAACAACTGTGCTCCCTGCGTACCCGCACTTGATAGATACAGCAGTTCATGCAGGAAATGGGGACTAGGGGATGTGAAAGATGTTCCTGGAACCTCCCTCCTTGCTCACAGCCCCCATTTCCCTATCCCCTCACCCCCACCGCCAAAATTCATATAGATGTCTGTATCTAGCAGGAATGGCACCAGGTTGTCTCTAGGGTTACCATTCCATGCTCCTCTGTTATCCAGAGGACCCGTACTTACCCCATGCGCATTCATCTGAGGGTCATGTAATGGCCTTTTTTAGTGTCAATGTCCTCCTAAGACTGTATTGTATGATCTAGGAAGGTAGAGACAAGGTCTTGCTTACAGTTGAGTCCCCTCACAGTTGAATACCCAGATCCTAACACAGAATTTGGCCCAGGTAAGATTCAGATTTACCTCAATATAAGAAACACAAATGGGCAGCTACTCTGTACAGTGGGCTACGTGATACATAGCATACAAAAATAGGCTAAGTCCGCTTTCTAGGAGCTCACATTCTAGGAGGATTGGAACGCTTTTCATAAGATAATGTGAGGAAAGGGGGCACTCAACAAACGAGCAAATAGCTAGGGATGGGGACTGTCGAAGGCAGACCATTGATCCTCACGCTGGTCCCCAGGGACAGAGAAAGAACAGGGAGTGGGGGAGGGAGGGGAAGAAGGGAAGAAAAGCAGTAATTTTGTTTTGCTTGCTTATTTGTATTTTTGTGCCAAACTATTTTTTTTCTATTATGTTTTCTCAAAAGTTGAATATTTTCTCACATCTGCAGCAACCTGGGCCATTATTGCATAAATTCCTCTTTCCTCAATGTCTGCTTCATGTCAGTCCTCTATCCTCTCTCTCCCAGTTCTTCCTCCCGACACCTACCACTCCTCTGATTGCTTAACAAGTGTTAAATTGTATAAATGGTTTCTGTTCTCATTGTTCAGCTTCACAACCACTTTATTTCTAGAATATATGGTCTTTAACTCATTAAGAAATAGCCAAACTGACAGGGTGTGGTGGCTCACGCCTGTAATTCCGGCACTTTGGTAGGCCGAGTCAGGCGGATCACGAGGTCAGGAGATCGAGACCATCCCGGCTAACACGGTGAAACCCTGTCTCTACTAAAAATACAAAAAATTAGCCGGGCATGGTGGCGGGCGCCTGTAGTCCCAGCTACTCGGGAGGCTGAGACAGGAGAATGGCGTGAACCCGGGAGGCGGAGTTTGCAGTGGGCCGAGATCGCACCACTGCACTCCAGCCTGGGTGACAGAGCAAGACTCTGTCTCAAAAAAAAAAAAAAAAAAGAAATAGCCAAACTATCTATCTATATACACTATTTTATAATTTCCCAGTTCCAAAAAGCTTTTCATCTATACAGTTGTTTTTGCTTTTTTTTTTTTTTGGTTTTTTTTTTTTTTTTTTTGAGACAGAGTCTCGCTCTGTTGCCCAGTGCAGTGGCATGATCTCAGCTCACTGCAACCTCCACCTCCCAGGTTCAAGCGATTCTCCTGCCTCAGCCTCCTGAGTAGCTGGGATTACAGGCACGTGCCACCACACCCAGCTGATTTTTGTATTTTTAGTAGAAATGGGGTTTCACCATGTTGGCCAAGCTGGTCTCAAACTCCTGACCTTAGATGATCCACCTGCCTTGGCCTCCCAAAGTGCTGGGATTACAGGCGTGAGCCACCGTGTCCGGCTCCATCCATCCAGTTTTACAAGCAAGCATAGTAATCTGGTAGATTTATTTGGCACCTCCCACCCTTACATTCCCATATCCAATATATTATCAAGTTTTGTCAATGTTATGTCCCCCACGTTTCTCAAACCTGTCTGTGTCACACCATCTCTACCAGCACCTTAATCCAAACTTTTACCTGGATTAATACTATACCCACCTCAATTTCATTTTTGTTTGTCTGCCAATCCATTCTCCCCAGAGCAGAATAATAATATTCTTAATATGCAAATCTAATCTGCCATTTGATCCTAACACCTGTCAATGATTTACTTTTGTTTCAAGGTTAAAGACCAAAATCCTTAGTGGGACCTACAATATTGCCCTGCCAAAATCTTCACTCTATTTTACTTTGTTCTATCCCCTTTGTCTTTCTGTCTTACCCACTGGCCTTCTTTCAGTTCCTTAAAAACACCCTTCTACCACGGGGACTTTGCACATACTATTCCCCCTACTTCATGTATTATTTTCCTTGTTTTTCATATTCTTAGCAACTACACATCCTCTAGGTCTCAGATTTAACATCACTTCTTAAGAGAAACTATCTCTGACTCCCAGATCAAGTCATTACAAAGATGAATCCCGCCAAGTAAGCGTGATCAAGGCAAAAGTGTGTGTTCAGAACTCCATTTGCTCCTCCTGGTGCACTCTTCACTTTTCTCTGCCATGCCTTGTGGCCAAGGAGGCTGATCTGTGTGGACTACACCAACATCTCCCTGGCCTTCCTGGCCCTCAGAGCAAATGAGGGTGTCAAGGTGTTTATCCCCTGCACCTCCAAGCTGGGTCGCTGCAGGCTGGCTACTCCCTCAACCAAGTGCCAGCTCCAGCTTTTGTCAGGCAGCTGGCTTTTGTCAGGCAGCTGTCTTCATGGAGGTTTCTTTGTCTCCAAGTTCTAGGAACTACTGCCTCCTCTTGCTCCTCCAGGCTAAGGGGTACCATCAACAGTGCTGTCACATACTACATTATTACTTCTGGTTCCCCTAATCCCTGCCTACTCCTTTGTAAATAGTTCTTGTATTTAACACTTCTCAGATTACCCTCTTGCTGTGTGCCATCTGTTTCCTCTGGGGACCCTGACTGCGACATTGCCCTGGGGAATTTTTGGTGTAACTAAAGTTTACATCATTGGTGTCAAAACTTTTATTTATGGCCAACCAAAAGGATTATCTAGTCCTTTATATTTATAAAATGGAATACTATATGGTTACTGAAAAAACATGTTTTTGAAAATAGAAACAGAATAGAAATATGTTGAATTTGGTCTCAATTTTATTTTAAAAAATCATAACTAATATGTGTCTATATTCAACAGATATGCTTCAAAATGTTAATAGTTGCTTTCAGATTGACAGGATTACTTTTTTGTGTATGATTTTCTCTATTTTCCTGGTTTTCTGCAATAATAGTACATTTTTATGGTAATAACAAAGATATATAATATATATACATACACACGTTATTTTAAGGCATTTTTAATTGATCCAATTATTCAAGTTATAAAATCCATTAATTAATTAAAGTATAAATTAAACAAGACAATGAAAGTATATTGCCTAGGACACTACTTGAACAAGGTGGACACTCAATATATCAATAACAATTTATCATGACAAATAAATGTTTTCCAAACTTCTCAGCTTTATTAAACAAAATACAGAGAACACAAATTAGACTTTTCTGGATGACTTGGGAATATTAATTATTATATTGTACTTTAATAGAATGCTCTGAGCTCACTTAATTCAATTCTTTCATTTAACATACCAAAAAAAATCTGTAAAATAGAATCATCCCCAGAGAGGTTAAGTGACTTCCCTGAGGTCATATACAGCTAATTAGTGCTCTCAGCTCATTTTTTTCTCTCTAAAGACTTCCTCCAAGATCTGCTTCCTTTCCTCCAGAGAAATACTTCTTTTCCTATATTTGTCACTACCTGCAACTTATTTAATTCTATTGCAAACTTTTTTTTGAGTAATTAATCCTATTTCTAACTCTGTAATACTACATTATGTATTTTTTCTTTCTCTCTCCTTGCCTCAGTTCTATTTTGATTCTAGAAATAGATGTTATCAAGTGAAATGAATACTAACAATAGATAACAGTGAAAGAAAATAAAATAGATTCAGAATAAACTTAGATTTAAGAATGAGTTCTTGCAACTATCTGAGGCTGGTGATGCAGTTGGTAGAAAGAATTTACCAAGGCAGGCTGGGCATCGTGGCTCACTCCCATAATCCCAGCACTTTGGGAGGCCAAGGTGGGCAGATCAGTTGGGCTCAGGAGTTCAAAACCAGCCTGGCCAACATGGTGAAACCCCACCTCTACTAAAATACAAAAATTAGCTGGGTGTGGTGGCACATGCTGGAATTACACCAGCTACTTGGGAAGCTGAGGAGGGAGGATGGCTTGAACCAGGGAGGCAGTGGTTGTAGTAAGCCGAGATCATGCCAGTGTACTCTAGCCTGGGTGACAGAGTAAGTGAGACCCAATCTCAAAAAAAAAAAAAAAAAAAAGGAATTTACCAGGGCAGTATATGAGACTGCCTTGTACACGTGCCTGTAATCCCAGCTCTTGCATATATTGCAGTATATCTGCAAGAAGGCAATGGGCAGATCAGCAAGAGAGGAGCTGACTGCAAAGAGACAAAGGCTTGCTGGGGTTTTATAGGATGATGCTTGTGCTGGAGAGGGGTATGTGCAGTACCGATAATGGCTAGGTTGCAGTGAACTAACTTGCATTTTTGTATCAGCTGAGAGACTGGTGATAGCTGGGTGCAGGAAGATTGTGAGCTATTTGCGCAGGAGGGCTATGTGTCCCGGACCATGAAGAAAGGCAGACTCACAGCTTATCTGCTTTTTCTTTTTGCTTTCCCCTGCTCCCACCAGCCTGACTCCCTTTCTCTAATTAGGACTCCACATGAATGCCATCAACTTTTAGAGCCAATTAGCATGCCTTGTACTCCCCTTCAGAAATCACACAAATGCCTACCATCACCTTTCTCCACCTCTTTATACTAACAGTACTTTGGTGAGGTATAATTTATGTATTAAAAATGAATACATTTAAGTGTAAAGCTTCATGAATTTTGACAAATATATACACTTGTGCAACCATCATCCAGATCAAGGTAAAGAAATTTCCTTAACTTCGGGAAATTCCAGTATGTCTCCTTCCTGTCATCTTCCCCCCAGACCCCATGAGACACACCACTATTCTGATTTCTATCACCATAGCTTGGTTTTGTCTGTTCTTGACCTTCTTATAAGGGATCATGCAGTGCGTACTCTTTCATTCCGTGTATGAGCTGTTTATTTCTTTACATTGCCATATAGTATTCTATTGTGTGAATACACCTCAATTTATTTATCTGTTCTTCTGTTAAGAGACAATTGGGTTATTTCCAGTGTGGGCTATTATGAATAAAGCTATTCTAAACATTCCTGCACAAGTCTTTTTTGGACATACAGTAAACTTTCTTAAAACAGGAGGGTTTTTTTGCTTTTTTTTTTTTTTTTTTTTAGCTCATCAGCTCTTGTTATTGTATTTTATATATGGCCCAAGACAATTCTTCTTCTTCCAATGTGGCCCAGGGAAACCAAAAGACAGGACACCCCTGGATATGCTTAGGAGTAGAATTGCTCCATCATGAGGTGAGTACATGTTTCACTTTTTAAGAAACTACCAAACAGTGGCCGGGCGCGGTAGCTCACGCCTGTAATCCCAGCACTTTGGGAGGCCGAGGCAGGCGGATCATGAGGTCAAGAGATAGAGACCATCCTGGCTAACACGGTGAAACCCCGTCTCTACTAAAAATACAAAAAATTAGTTGGGCGTGGTGGCGGGTGCCTGTATCCCAGCTACTCTGGAGGCTGTGGCAGGAAAATGGCGTAAACCCGGGAGGCGGAGCTTGCAGTGAGCAGAGATTGTGCCACTGCACTCCAGCCTGGGCGACAGAGCGAGACTCAGTCTCAAAAAAAAAAAAAAAAAAACCACCAAACAGTTTTCCAAAATGGTTGTTTTATTTCATACTCTTTCCCATTACCCCACATCCTCACCAATACTTAGAATTACTAGTCTTCTAAATTTTAGCAATTTTGATGAATATGTGTTAGTCTCTCATTATGATTTTAATTTGTTGAGCAAGTTTTCATACATTTAGCAGATATCTATTTTGTGTGTGAAATATCTGTTCATTTTGCCCATTTAAACACTTGGGTTGTTTGTCTTTTTATTATTGATTTGTAAGAGTTCTTTAGATATTCTGTTTACCTGTTCTTCATCTTTTCCAGTCTGTAGGTTGCTGTTTCACTTCTTTAAAGTGTCATTTAATTAACAAAATCTTTTAATTTTTATGAAGTCCAATTTATTGACTGTTTTTTTTTTGTCCAGTTAGTGAATTGTGTTATAGGAAACAGTTATCTGCCCCAGCACGGTGGCTCATGCCTGTAATTCCAGCACTTTGGGAGGCTGAGGCGAGCAGATTACTTGAAGCCAGGTGTTGGAGACCAGCCTGGGCGACATGGTGAAACCCCGTCTCTATCAAAAATACAAAAATTAGCTGGGCATGGTGGTGGATGCCTCTAGTCCCAGCTACTTGGGAGGCTGAGTTGGGAGGATTGCTTGAGCCCAGGAGGTGGAGGTCTCAGTGAGCTGTGTTCACACCACTGTACTCCAGCCTGGGTAACAGAGCATGACCCCAAAAATCCCTCAAAAAAGAGTAGTCCAGAGACTTTTGCAAAGAATGAATGGATGGGGTTTGCTTTATCAGATATTAAAATATTGTATAAAGAGGCGGGGTGCAGTGGCTCATGCCTGTAATCCCAGTACTTTGGGACGCTGAGGCGGGTGGATCACTTAAGGTCAGGAGCTCGAGACCAACCTGCCCAACGTGGTGAAACCCCATCTCTACTAAAAAATATATGAAAATTAGCCAGGTATGGTGGCAGGTGCTTGTAATCCCAGGTACTCCAGAGGCTGAGGCAGGAGAATTGCTTGAACCTGGGAGGCAGAGGTTGCAGTGAGCCGAGATCATGCCACTGCACTCCAGCCTGGGCGACAGAGTGAGACTCCATCTCAAAAAAACAAAAAAAAATATGCATATATAAAGATAAGTAATTTTAAATGTATGTTACTCCAGAGAAATAGAAATTTTTAGCAAAGAAACAGAATAGAGTTCAAATATAAACAGATACTTCTAAGCACATGGGCAAGGATATACAAGCCCATAAATGATATTGAAACAACTATTTATTCATTGGGAAAAGAAAGCAAATACTTACCTTACATTAAGGCAACAATAAATTCCAGATGGAGCTTAACATTAAGAAATCATACCAGTATTAAAAGCAAAAATGAAAATTGTTTATAATCTTAATGAATATCTTATGCAAATGCAAAATAATGAGAAATTAACTGTAAGAATTGTCTTCTGCCTGAGATAATAGGCAAAAATAAATGAGAAGCAATTTAAAACAAATGAGATAACATTTTTGAGGATCAGATTAGGAAAAATTTATTAATAAAAGACACGCTTTGTGTGACTTAATGGATACCCTGATACATTATTAGTGCACATTTATATTGATATAATCTTTTTGTAGGACAGTAGTTAGAATTTTAAATGTGCAATCCTTTCAATTTAGAAATTCCACACCTATATATATATATATATTCTAGAGATACAGATGTACACAAAGAGGCATGTATGAGGGAGTTCACTAGAACATTAATTTTGATCAATGGTGTTTAAAAGTTATAAAGTAGGCCAGGCACAGTGGCTCACTCCTGTAATCTCAGCACTTTGAGAGACCAAGGGGGGAGGATTGCTTGAACCCAGGAGTTCCAGACCAGCCTGGGCAATATGGTAAGGCTCCATCTCTATTTTTTAAAAAAAGTAATAAACATACTGTATAATACTGTATTTCATTGACTCTAATGTGACGTCAGTTGTAAGACCCACCATTATTTTGTATACCAATAAGAAAAAAAAATGCTGCCAATTGAACTGTGGCACATACTTTATTATGTAGAATATATATTTAATGAAAGAGATCTTTTAGACTTATTTAACCTAGATTTATAAGTCACATATCACTTTCTTTTGCACTCACAAAATGGAAAATATAAAGGAAATAAATGAGTTAAGGTATTTTTAAAACAATTTCACAGGCGAGGTGCAGTGGCTTACACCTGTAATCCCAGCACTTTGAGAGGCTGAGGCCAGTGGATTGCCTGAACTCAGGAGTTTGAGACCAACCTGCATAACATGGTGAAACCCCGTCTCTACAAAAAATACAAAAAATTAGCCGGGCATGGGCACACACCTGTGGTCCCAGCTACTCAGGAGGCTGAGGTGGGAGGATCACGTGAGCCCAGGAGGTAGAGGTTGCAGGGAGCCAAGATCTCGCCACTGCACCCCAGACCAGGCAACAGAGCAAGACCCTATCTCAAAAAAAACAAAAAAAAACACTTCACATTAGGTCAGCAGGTCTGACTCTTCTGAATCCCTTTTGAGTCAGAGTCATCAATGATGTGCTTTTTCCCCATGAAGTTGTCCCGTGTGCCATCCAAAGTATTGGTGATACAGCATTTGTTTAAAAAATGTTCCTCTGTTTCAGTTTCTGTTGGATTTTCTAGCAAACTGACACCCATTCTCAGGTTTTGATGCACATATAAAGTCTGTGATAAGAGATTGTATTAATTCGTTCTCACATTACTATAAAGAAATACCAAAATACCTGAAAATGGGTAATTTATGAAGAAAAGAGGTTTAATTGACTCATGATTCCACAGGCTGTACTGGAAGCATGGCGGCATCTGCCTCAGGAAACTTAAAATCATGGTACAAGGCAAAGAGGGAGCCAGCATTTTACATGGCTGGAGCAGGAGGAAGAAGAAGAGGGTGGAGGTGCTACACACTGTTAAACAACCAAATCTCACGATAACTCACACACTATCACCAGAATAGCATCGAGGGGTGGTGCTAAACCATTCATGAGAAACTGCATCTATGATCCAATCACCTCCTACCAGGCCCCACATCCAGCACTGGGAATTACAACTGAACATGAGATTTGAGATTTGGGTGGGGACACAGATCCAAACCATATCAGAGGTTTTCACATTAAGATGTGAAAAATTGTATGTTAAAAATTGATGAAATATGTGTTATACAGAAATATCTCTTCTAGTACGTATTAAATGAAAATAGCAATTTGCATAAAATATGTACAATATGATTCCAGTTGTGAAAGACAAAACTAAAGAGTTTCTGTGGCAGACACTCTAGGTTGACCCCCCAGAGCCATTTATAATCCTCTCTTCTTTTTAACTTCCAATAGCTTTATTGAGATGTAATTTGGGTACCATGCAGTTCATCCATTTTAAGTGTATAAGTCAATGATTTTGAGTAAATGTATTCTATTGTGCAACCATCGCCATAATCCAGTTTAAAAGCACTTCCATCCCCATAGGTGGTTAGAGAAAGTGCCAGGAAGTGATCAGGGTTCTGGCTAAGACTGCAGAATAGCCTTGGGCTTGTGGAATGGCTGGGAACAGTTTCTATGTTGAAGGAATGGCATAAAGCTTCAATTCCATACAGATTTCCTTTCATTTTATCATTCAAGAAATCTGCATTATTGTCTAAAATGTGCAGGCTCCCACCAAGCAAGAGGGCTACCTTCCCTTTGCCCCTACATTTAAAAGTATAGTAGGGACAGCATTACAGTGCACTGCAGTGAGTACAACAACAGAGGAAAATGCTGGTAGGGATCAGGGTGGGGATGGGAGGTGGGGAAGGGGATTATAGAATGAGGTGGTGTAGGTGATGGTCCAAAAATGCACTTACCAGGGAAATGGCACTCAGGGCAGACTCTAAGCCATGCATGTCCCTTGAGCCTACAGATTTTTATGTGATCTCCTCCACTGTGTTCCACCCCATTCTGTACTAAACCCATCAGCTCTTAAAATGTATTGTAACTGCCAGTTTGGTTGTTGGTAATCTCTATTAGACTGCAAGCTCACTGAGGGCACAGACTGAATCTTGCCTGTAATTAAACCCCTAGCTCTAACACAATTCCTGGCACAGAGTAGGGCCCATTTCCATAAAAACAGGATGAATCACTCTACCCTTTGTGTTAAGGGTTGCATAATGTCTAGTGTATAAAGATGAATGAGATCTCAGTCCTAGCTTCTTGGATCTTACTCCCTAGTGGGAGTAGAAGGCAGATTCCCCACAATAAAATAAGTTGAGAAAAGGAGCACTAAACAGAGGGGCAGATAACCAGGGATGGGCCTGCAAAAAATAAAACTGTTAATCCCCCTACTAGGCCCTAGGAGTATCACTGCTGTCCCAAAGTACTTATGCTCAGGATATACAGGAAATGTAAGAAAGTGGTAGCCTCTGCCTTAGGATGCCCATAATCTAAGAAAAACAAAACTATGGTATGGAAGGTATGGTTGCTAAAGCCTAATCAGCTAAAGGCTATGGTCAGATTATTCATTCACTTCAGTGAGGGAGAGGACCCCAGAGGAACCTGGAACTTCACTCAACAAGAGGGAGAAGGCAGCATCTTTTGTAAGGTTGTAGTTACATGGAAAATCCTGAGGAAGTCTAAGGGAAGCGGGGGTCAGTTTGGGGTTGGCTGCTGTTTCTGAGGCAATATTAGAAGAAAGGGGATAAACTAGGGATTGGGGCCAGGTGTGATCGCTCATGCCTGTAATCCCAACACTCTGGTAGGCTGAGGCAGGAGGATAGCTTGAGTCAGGAATTCAAGGCTGCAGGGAGCCAGGATTATGCCACTGCACACCAGTCTGGGTAACAAAGCAAAACACTGTTTAAACAAAAAAAATCCTAGGAATTGGCTGCTTCTGTTGATGAGATATCCTGGCCAGTCACAGAGAGAACACTGCAAAATCACCAAACATGGAGAGGCAGGACCAAACAATGGAAAACAGCAACAGCAACAAGAAACTTCCCACAAAATGAGCCTGCAAACCAAAAACCAAAGTACAAATCCACTCCTGAGAAAATGGATGACAGAGCAAATAAAAATATTTAATATGCTCAAAGGAATGAAGAAAAAAATCAATAAAAGAAAACAAAATATCCCATGTGTGGCAGCTCACACCTGTAATCTCAGCATTCTGGGAGGCTGAGGCAGGAGGATCACTTGAGCCCAGGAGTTTGAGACCAGCCTGGACAACATGGTAAGACCTTGTCTCTATGAAAAATACAAAAATTAGCTCGGCATTGGGTGCTTGCCTGTAGTCCTAGCTACTTGGGAGGCTGAGGTGGGAGAATTGCTTGTGCCTAGGAGGTCAAGGCTGTAGAAAGCCATGTTAATGCCACTGCACTCCAGCCTGGAACAGAGAGAGACCCTGTCTCAAAAAAAAAAAAAAAAAAAAAAAGAGAGAGAGAGAGAGAATGAAATAAACAAAACTACTGGAATTGAAAACTACAGTTAAATAAGTCTCAAAAAAAATGATAAATACTGATGAATTCGTTGAGAGCATCCACAAAAAAAAGATTCTTTTAAAAATATTTAAAAAAGCAGTTAAGAAACACAGAGAGTAATTTGAGACATTTCAAAATATATTTAATAGTGAATAACGTGTACATTATGTGAATTACACCTCAATAAAGCTGTTTTTAAAATATCTATTATCTATCTATCTATCTATCTATCTATCTATCTACCTATCTACCTATCTGTCATCTGTCTGTGAGTTCCAGAAGAGAATAAAGGGAATGATGGAAAAGTGATACTGAAGAAACAGCAGCTGATCATTTCGAAAACTGAATAAAGTCCAGGTTCTCTGAGAGAAAGCTCTAGATACACTCTAGTGAATCTGCAAAATAAATGAGAAACTATTAAAAACTATAACACAGAAGGACAGAATTCATGGATTGGAAGTCCTTCTTTATCCCCTTAGTCTCATGTCCTGCTCCACAAATCACTAGTAAAAGTTTGGTGTATGGGTACACATATATAACTGTATATTTATGCAAATATATTATGCAATTGCTATGCATGTGTTTTTGCTTTGTTTGAATTGATAAAAGGATCATACAATATAACTTCTGTGCAATGTTCTCTTTTCACATAGCAATAAACCATGGGGATCTTTAGGACTCTGTAAGAATCTGTTTTTTTTATTGTAACATTTTCCTTTTTTTAAAATGCTATTTAAAAATAATATTTAATTTTTTTCAATGTCAGAGAAAAATAAAGAGAAACTCATAATCTCATTGTCCAGATACCACTCGTCGATATTTTTTAAATAATAAAAGAAATAAACATTCATAGCTAAGAAACTTTTTTACAGTTTAGAAGAACATAAAAAATTTAAAGATAATGTGATTTTTTTCAGACCTCTGCTTATTTATTTATTATTCCAGGCCTGTTTATACATTTATTAACATATGTTATTTATATGGATTTTTCTTTTGTTTTAAAAAGTTTTTTAAAGTTTTAAAACAAAAGGAATCATTATAACATTGTTCCACATGTTGACTTTTACCTTATAATATAGCGTGGAGATCTTTTCATATTAGCCCATTTAAAACGATAGTGTTCTTTGCTTTTTAACGGATCCATAATATTTCATAACATGCCATACCCCATATGTAACTACAACCATTTACTATATAGGAGATACATTGTATATAACCACAACCATTGATGTCCTCTGAAGTTCCTTTAATATTTCTCTAAAAGCAAATTTTAAGTTGTTTCCAGTGTTTTGCTCTATAAGCAGTATTCACACTAAACATCCTTGTTCATATATCTCTGTACATCTGTGAAGTTTTCTGTTAGACAGATTTCTAGATTTGGAATTTCCGAGTAAAGGCACATGGGCACTTCAAATTTTGATTACCACTTCCCCCTGCAATTTCCAATCCAGTTTCCCTCTCAAAAACCTGCACCAGTTTACCCTTCTAACAGTGTATCTGAGTGCTTTTTTCTCTATCTTTCATCAATACTGGGTGTTAGCAATTTTTAAAATGTTTGCAGCTAGGTGTGGTGGCTCATGCCTGTAATTCCAGCACTATGGGACGCTGAGGTGGGTGGATCTCTTGAGCTCAGGACTTCGAGACCAGCTTGAGCAACATGGCAAAAACCTATCTCTACAAAAAATACAAAAATTATCTGCACATGCCTGTAGTCCCAACTACTTGGGAGACTGAGGTGGGAGGATAACTTGAGCCTGGGAGGTGGAGGTTGCAGTGAGTTGAGATTGCACCACTGCACTCCAGCCTAGGGGACGGAGTCAGACTCCGTCTCAAAAAAAAAAATTTTCCTGCATCATGGGTAACTAAAAGTGATATTTTATTATTTTAAATTACATTTTTCTATTTAGTGGCAAGAAGGATATTTCATAAATTTGAATCTGAATTTTTCTTCAAGCCCAATTTTTTGGAGGTTAGTTTTTGAATCCGTGATATGTGTGTGTGTGTGTGTGTGTGTGTGTGTGTGTGTGTTTAATAGTCTAATACTTGTCTTTTATCTATCACTATATATATTTTTTATCATACCAAAGCTTGAAATTTTTATAAAATCTAATGGTTAATTAATTTTGGGTTTAGTAATTTGCTTGTAAAGGCCCTCTACTTGCCCCCCAAAATATCATTTTATATTTTCTTTCTACAGTTTTTTTTTAACATTTGGATGTAAGGTTGGAATATAAATAAAATTTTTATATCCAAACCCATAGCTAATCATCTCAACACCATCTATTGAATCATATTTTCCTTCACTGACTTGAAATGTCACATTTATCATGTACTAAATATACATATATTTGTATATCTATGCATGCCATATGTGGAGATCTCAGGTTTCCCCCTGTAAGGAGAGTAATTACCAACGGCTCCACTTCTTGCACTCTGAAATCCATCATTGTTTTCACTCTAAGGCCTTACTTCTTATGGGCTGCCCCCACTCAGTGATTGAGCACTGAAGAGACAGAAAGCAAGACTTCCCTGGAAGACAAAGAATTCCTCTGACAGGTGACTTTTGCTCAAAACTTGGATGCTATGCTATGTAGACTGGACCTTATTCTCCAGTCAGTGGAGACCCATTAAAGAGCAGACTGACAGCAAATTAAGCCCCACTTCCACTGTCAGCATGCATAACAGATATCTATAGTACAATTTTCATGATCATAACCATCAGCAAACACTTATTAGGAACCTGCTATGCATATAAGACTCAGATCCAAGTTTCAGAATATTTACATTCTTTTCCAGGATGATAGGAAATGTTGGAGGTAAATGTGATGTAAATGGAAGATTAGAAGCATAGAAAGTAAATGTCACTGGCAGGGTGTGGTGGCTCATGCCTGTAATCCCAGCACTTTGGGAGGTTGAGGTGGGTAGATCACCTGAGGTCAGGAGTTCGAGACCAGCCTGGCCAACATGGTGAAACCCCATCTCTACTAAAAATACAAAAATTAGCTGGGTGTGGTAGCACATGGCTGTAATCCCAGCTACTAGGGAAGCTGAGGCAGAATTGCTTGAACCCAGGGGGCGGAGGTTTCAGTGAGCTGAGATCCCGCCACTGCACTCCAGCCTGGGCAACAGAGCGAGACTCAGTCCACAAAAAAAAAGGAAGAAAGATAAAGAAAATAAATGTCACCAAGTTCAAAGAGAAAGAAAACACTATTTGCTGGAGTAGCAGAGGAAGGCTTTCTTGAAGAACTAAAGTTTGAACATGAACCTGAAGGATAGGTAGCTCTTAGATGTGGCACAGAAGGTGAGAGGTATTCTAGGCAAAGGGGTTAGCAAAGAGGAAAATCATATTATGACACTAAAGAAAGAATTAATTAAGAAATTAGTTCGTTGAATAGGTGAATTAAAACCAAATAATATTATTTTTTAGACAGCTGGGACTCATAAAGTTTTTTTTTGTAGAAAATGCTGACTTCTACAAAGCAGTGTTTATTTTTTGTTTGTTTATTTATTTATTTATTTATTTTTATTTTGTTGAGACGGAGTCTCGCTTTGTTGCCCAGGCTGGAGTGCAGTGGCGCCATCTCGGCTCACTGCAAGCTCCGCCTCCCGGGTTCACGCCATTCTCCAGCCTCAGCCTCCCAAGTAGCTGGGACTACAGGCGCCTGCCACCACGTCCGGCTAACTTTTTTGTATTTTTAGTAGAGACGGGGTTTCACCGTGTTAGCCAGGATGGTCTCGATCTCCTGATCTCGTGATCCACCCGCCTTGGCTCCCAAAGTGCTAGGATTACAGGCATGAGCCACCGCGCCCGGCCTATTTATTTTTTTTTGAGACAGAGTCTTGCTCTTGTTGCCCAGCCCGGGGTGCAATGACACGATCTCAGCTCACTGCAACCTCCGCGTCCTGGGTTCAAGCGATTCCCCTGCCTCAGACTCCCGAATAGCTGGGATTACAGGTGCCCGCCACCATGCCTGGCTAGTTTTTGTATTTTTAGTAGAGATGGGGTTTCACCAGGTTGGCCAGGCTGGTCTTGAACTCCTGACCTCAGGTGATCCGCCTGCCTCAGCCTCCCAAAGTGTTAGAATTACAGGCGTGAGCCACCAGGTCTGGCCAAAACAGTGCTTAATATTAACTTAATCCAACATTGATGTAGACAGGCTGGAGATCAGCGACAGAGAGAACAGCCTAGTCTGAATGTGCAATTCATTAAGGAACAGATACTGTTTGGCTGTGTGTCCTCACCCAAATCTTGTCGCAAATTGTAATCCCCATGTGTCAGGGGAGGGGCCTAGTGGGAGGTGACTGAATCATGGGTGCGGACATCCCCCTTGCTGTTCCCGTGATAGTGTGCGAGCTCTCACAAGATCCGGTTGTTTGGAAGTGTGTGGCATTTTCCCCTTTGCTCTGTCTTGCTTCTGCTCTGCCATGGTAAGACGTGCTTGCTTCCCCTTCACTTCTGCCATGATTGTAAGTTTCCTGAGGTCTCCTGGTCTCCCAGTCATGCGTCTGGTTAAGCTTATGGAACTTTGAGTCAATTAAACCTCTTTTCTTCATTAATTACCCAGTCTCAGTAGTTCTTTATAGCAGTGTGAGAACAGACTAATACACAGGCACTATGAATGACCAAACTATCAGTTAGGAATCAGGTTTTATGTCATGGCCTAGAAAACCAAGTAATGGTGGCTTAAATAAGAAAGTCCAGAAGAAATTTTTGTCTGAACTAGTGAGGTAGCTCAAGAATTTCATGGGCAGTCTTTTTAGTTCTTTTAGCTGAAGTTCTAAAAGAACTATACACCAAACTATACACCAGCTATACACCAAATTATGTCACCCTCAAATTCATATATTGAAGCCCTAACCTCCAATGTGACTGTATCCAGAGACAGGCTGTTTAGGAAGAAATTAAGATTAAATGAGATCATAAGCATGGGACCCTAAGTCCTATAGAACAGTAGCCTTTTAAGAAGCGGAAGAGAGAGCATTTACAGTTTCAAGTTTTCTAAAGGAAATGTTAAATAGAATGGAGATGGGGAAAATTCTTTTTCCTTCTAGCAGCAGGGAAAATTTTAAAGAAAATAACACACACACACACACAAATATATATTCAGCCTTTGATATCTATGGGTTCTGCACCCTCAGATTCAATCAACCTCAGATTGAAACAAAAATTTAAAAGCTTTATATTCAAAATTTGCAAAATGAAGCTGGGTATGGTGGTGCACACTTGTAATGCTGGCTACTTGGGGGGCTGGGGCTGGAGGATTGCTTGAGGTCAAACATTGGAAGCTGCAGTGTATCATGACGGTGCTTATAGGAATAGCTACTGCACTCCAACCTGGACAGCATCTCTTAGAAAAACGCAAAATTAAATGCAAAAGAAATGGGCTGGGCATAGTGATGCATGCCTATAATCTCAGTACTTTGGGAGGCTGAGGTGGGATGATTGCTTGAGCGCAGGAGTTCAAGACCAGTCTAGGCAACATAGTGAGATCCTGTCTATAAAAAATAAATAAATAAAAATAATTAGCTGAATATGGTGGCATGTGTCTGTGGTCCCAGCTACTCTGGAGGCTAAGGTGGGAGGATCACTTGAGCCCGGGAGGTCAAGGCTGCAGTGAGCCATGATCATGCCACCGCACTCCAGCCTGGGTGACATCCAGACTCTGTCTCAAAAAAAGAAAAGAAAAACGTTCAAACAAGGTTTTGTGAAGGTTTGTAGCATTTATACTTCTACAAGCATCAAAGCTTAAAATTACACTAAACTTTTGGAATACCTTGTAAAATGCCCTCCTCTTTTTAAAAGTAGTTACTTGCAGAGCTGTGCTCTATATGCTTTGATCACCAAAGTTTCTTTAATGTAAAGGAAGATTTTGAAGAGCAGTGTTAATTAACATGTAATAAAAGGAATTGGACCCTAATGATAGAAGGTGATATGAACAGCTGTTTTATCATCCTACATGCTACCAAGCTGTAGTTGTCCCATTAAGTCCTGCTATTTAAGAAATAACTTACATAACCCTTAGGAACTCTTACTTCAGGCTTTAAAAGGCAAGGAGCAAATAATTTTAGGAGACTGATAATGTCACCTAAATTTGAAATACTAAAAAGAGGTTAATGTTCTCAATGTGAAATCTACTTCTCCTGCTTTCTCAAATATAATCCTATGGATCTTGCTCATAAACAAAGCATTTCTGGGCCAGGAATACTTCCTCTACTATAGCAATACTTCACATCATATTGTGCTGCAATTTCCATCATTTTTAAAGGACAGAGACATAAATGATAAATAGTAGTATAAAAATATTACAATCTACCGCCTCAAAAAAAAAAAAAAAACATTGCTTAAGGAGTTCAGAGCTTGGAGATTCAAGTATTGATTGCAGTTTTATTTTGAAAAGAATGCTACAATTTGTGTGGTTTTTATTTCTCATGTTTATATTAAAAGGTAATTAACTATTTTAATTAAAAACACACACACATATATACATTCAGCCTTTGATATCTGCGGGTTCTGCATCCTCAGAGTCAATCAACCTCAGATTAAAAATATTTAAAAATAAATAAAAACAATACAACAATAAAAAATAAATTTTAAAACAATACAGGATACAACTATTTACATAGCATTTTTCTTCTATGAGGTATTATAAATAACTTAGAGATGATTTAAAGTACACAGGATGGCCGGGCACGGTGGCTCACGCCTGTAATCCCAGCACTTTGGGAGGCCAAGGAGGGCGGATCACAAAGTCAGGAGATCGAGACCACGGTGAAACCCTGTCTCTACTAAAAATACAAAAAATTAGCCGGGCGGCCAGGCGTGGTGGCTCACGCCTGTAATCTCAGCACTTTGGGAGGCCGAGGTGGGCGAATCACTAGTCAGGAGATCAAGACCATCCTAGCCATCATGGTGAAACCCCGTCTCTACTAAAAAATACAAAAAAAAATTAGCCAGGCGTGGTGGCGCACGCCCGAAGTCCCAGCTATTCGGGAGGCTGAAGCAGGAGAATCACTTGAACCTGGGAGGCAGAGGTTGCAGTGAGCAGAGATTGCGCCACTGCACTCCAGCCTGACAAAGGAGCAAGACTCTGTCAAAAAAAAAAAAAAAAAAAGTACACAGGATGATACTAGTAGATTATATGCAAATACTACACCATTTTGTATAAGGGATTTAAGCATCTAAGGATTTTGGTATCTGCAAGGCCTGAAACCAATTCCCAAGGATATCAAGGAACAATAATATAATATAATTTGTATTTACCCTTATGTGAGCAGAAGTGATGTGCACCTCCTCCGGCAGATCTTGCCCATAAAAATGTCCCTCTAGTGATTCTTCATATTATTTGTCCTTCCAACATCTTGATACAGAGGAGCTCAGAGGCCATATTTTACATGGCTTTTCTGGTTGATTGTTGCTAGTGTATAGAATAATTACTATTTCAAATAGGTTATATGTGTACATGGACAAAATTTCAAACTATATTAAAGGACACTGTAGTCAGCACTATTCATGCCCATCCAGATCCTCTTTACCAGGCCAGTACACACATTCCTAGGTGCTAAATGTTGTCCCCTAATGATATAGGATTAAGAAGAAATTATTTAGGCACATAGTGAGGGTAAGGAAGTCCTCCATAAGGTTTTCTTTTTAATGAAAAGCAGCCCCAAAGTCATTTTCTTTTCTAACAGCAGTCTGTAAAATTGAGCAGCAGACATAGACAAGCAAGCTGGAAGCTTGCATGGGTGAATGCTGGCAGTTGTGCCAATAGGAAAAGGCTACCTGGGACTAGGCATGTTGAAAATGGCGGTTCTATGTTCCCTTCTCTTTGCCAGCCACGTGTACAGTAAGGAGCAGACAACATGGTGTCCGGCCAAATGGAAGGCCCATTTGTATAATAAGATTAGGGTGGAGTGGCCAGCCTTCCCCAAGCGCTGTGTAAATGTCACACCTGGTCTAACCAATCTGTGGGCCCTACGTAAATCAGACACCACCTCCTCATGCCTGTCTATAAAATCCGGTGCACCCTGCCATGGGCCAGAATTCCCACTGGGGGATCCCTCTCTTTCGCGAGAGAGAGCTGTTCTCCTTTCTCTTTCCTTTGCCAATTAAACCTCCACTCCTAAAGTCACTTCTTGTGTGTGTGTCCGTGTCCTTAATCTTCTTGGTGTGAGACGACAAACCTCAGGTATTTACTCCAGACAATGGCACCGCTTCACTAAGACATAAAGCTACACCCTCCTTTAGAGATTTGCTCTGGCCAAACTTATCCCTCACCCCAAGAGGGCACTCACAGCCAATGATTCATCCAATGTAGGGGTAGAAAGGCCAGCTAGCTTGTCTCAAGTAGAAACCAACTCTTTGTGGCAATTTGTGCTCCTGCTTTTACAGTATGACCAGGTTGAAGTAACACTCTGAGACAATATCCTTGCTTAGCAACTTCTACTTTATTCAGTTTTCCTTACTCCCTGTCTCCTGAAAGCATTTCCTCAATAAACCACATGCATGCTATTTCCTGTCTCAGGTGGTACTTCTACAGAATTTGACCTAAACTGTTACATTGTGAAATGGGATTGTCAGTAAGGGAAGTAAAAGTAACTCTTCCCAACTTGCAATGTCTCCCTAAGAGACATTACAAAAAGAAAGGGAAAAGACTGACACCTACATATATGCTATATGAAACTGCACATTTTAGTGTACTGCTAGACATAGTGTGCAGATTTCCTCTTGCATGCCAACTGTTGACTATTATATGTTGCGCTGAGAAGGATTCTGAGACCTAGCCTGGGCTCAGTGTGCAAGAGTGCTGATGGAGACGGGATACTTGCTTCAGGCAGGAGATAGAGGTGTGCAGGAGGAGGTGTAGTGAAGGATAATTTCAGTGTAATTTTGCTGTTGAAACAAACCCTTCTATTTTCTTAACATTTCAGGCATATTTTTGGTGCCAAACACAAGGTGGTAAATTCCTCAGTAACTCAATTTCAAAACAAATGTGGATGTGACATTTCAAAGGCACTACACTGTAGTGGTTAAGAATAGAATTCCATCCCAGGCCACAGGCTCAAAGTTAAATGGCCTGGGATGGAATTCTGGCTCCTCCATTTACAAACTATATGACCTTGAACAAGTTACTTAATCTCAATTTCTAGGTCCATAAAACTACAATAGTAGTATAAAGGTTCACTATAGAATTTTTATAAGAATGAAATAAGTTGATTCATGTAAAGGTAGAACATGTTAATTATTTGATGACTGTAAGCTTTTATTATTTTCATTTAATGATTTCACAATAGTAGAGGCTTGGCCAGTGAGTGATTATTCCTTACTTAAAAAGTTTATTTATAATCATTAGTTATTTATCATAACTGGTTATTTATCATAACTGGTTATTTATCATATTTATCATAACTGGTTATTCATGTTAATTTAAGAAAAAGTCCTTTGTACTGTAGAATTATAACTTTTAGGTGATGAAATACAACTACTTAAACTTTTAAGTGAATATTTAATAAGGCTGGTGATTGACCTTATTATCCGTGATTCATCAGGTTAAGTTTTGGGGGGCTTAATTCCTTCTGGCAATTACAAATGCTAATCACTTTAGGGAAGACAGTAAAAGAGGAAATCAAACTGAGAGATTTAAAATTAGAGGTTGAAACTCTTGGAAATATTGATTAGAAGAAATAACTTTTTAATGGAAGTTCTTTTTCACCTTTGAAAGTCATTTCCAATGTTGATTTACTTATTTCACTATTTTTGACGCCAGTTGAACAACATCTACTCATCAAAAAGTATTTTTTAAATGCCTTCATATCTGGTATTGGTACGATTGCTTTGTGAATAGCAAAAGCATGTAATTTAAGGATAGATATACACTATTTATTTTGTGGACATATTTGTACAGTGTGCAAGCTACTTGAAATAATGGTAACAAAGTTGGGTTAATGGGATTTCTACGTGAAAAATTAAATTTTACGGCTCCCAAGAGAAACCAGAAACAATTTGGACTGCTGCTGTCTTAGACATGTGCTAATGTGGCTGTTATCAGTCTGAGGTGGAAGATACTGAGGTACTGCATGAATGGTTTGCATTTAGCAGTGATTTTTTTCAAGCTATGTTTAAAATTCCATTATGGGCCAGGCGCAGTGGCTCATGCCTGTAATCCCAGCACTTTGGGAGGCCGAGGTGGGCGGATCATGAGGTCAGGAGATCGAGACCATCCTGGCTAACACGATGAAACCCCGTCTCTACTAAAAATACAAAAAAATTAGCCGGGCTTGGTGACGGGTGCCTGTAGTCCCAGCTACTTGGGAGGCTGAGGCAGGAGAATGGCATGAACCTGGGAGGTGGAGCTTGCAGTGAGCTGAGATGGTGCCACTGCACTCCACTCTTAGCGACAGAGCAAGACTGTCTCAAAAAAAAAAAAAAAAAAAAAAATCCATTATGGTGAATATTTAATTGTAACAAAAAATAGGCTACATTTGCATTAGCCTACCCTAGATGATACCTAATTGGCACACAAATTCCATAGGAAGGCAATATTCCTACTCATTAACTTTCTTTATTTCTTTTTTTCTTTGAGACAGAGTATCACTTTGTCGCCCAGGCTGGAATGCAGTGGCGCGATCTAAGCTCACTGCAACCTCCGCCTCCCAGGCTCAAGCAATCTTCCCACCTTAGCCTCCCCAGTAGCTGGGACTACAGGTGCGCACCAACACGCCTGGCTAATTTTTGTAGTTTTTTTTTTCTTTTTTTTGGTTAGAGATGGGGTTTTGCCACATTGGCCAGACTGGTCTCAAACTCCTGACCTCAGGTGATCTGCCCACCTTGGCCTCCCAATGTGCTAGGATTACAGACATGAGCCACCACGCCTGGCCTCCTACTCATTAACTTTCTACGAGAATCCTGTGATGAAATAATTAAACAAATTTCAAGTAAGAGTTTATAGAACCATACACATAAAAGGTAACCATGTGAGATGATGAATATGTTAATTTGCTTGATTAAAGTATTCATTTCACTATGTATATGTGTCTCAAAATTACATGATACACCTTAAATATATACAACTAAAAAAAGTTAATAGATAAATATATTGTGCAAGGGGTCAGTGTGGGTTCAGAAAAACAGTCACAGAAAAATCTAGTTGTATAATGTATTTTAAAAATATTTTGGGGGCGGGGCGTGGTGACTCAAGCCTGTAATACCAGCATTTTGGGAGGCCAAGGTGGGGGATCACTTGAGCCCAGGAATTTTGACACCAGCCTTGGCAACATGGCAAAACCCTATCTGTACGCATAAAAAATACAAAACTTATCCAGGCATGGTGGCACGTATCTGTAGTCCCAGCTACTCAGGAGGCTGAGGTAAGAGGATTGCTTGGGCCCAGGAGGTAGAAGTTGCAGTGAGCTATGATCATGCCACTGTACTCCAGCCTGGGCAATAGAGTGAGATTCTGTTTCAATATGCATTTCTGCTATAATCGTTATTATTTTCACATGTACCATAATTGACTTTAAAAGGAATATAAGTACTTTCTACTTTAACGGAAGATAGTCTAAATAGTCTCATATATTGGTTGTGTTAGTCATAACAATATCTGTAAAGTTGTAAGTAGCTAAATATCATACAATTGATGAGTAAATTAAATTTCACTTAATAAAGATAATAAATAGATACATTTTTCTATACCAAACAAGGAAACAAGCATTATAATAGAAAGGTTAAGCATTATGTAACAAATAACCCTTGATATTAAAGTAGACTCTCACATAGAGTTTGGCACAAAGTAAGCTCTTGGCAAATGTCAATTTCCTTTCTCTTCTCTCCTCTATATTAATATATTGACTTTCTCTTATTAAATGTGGTATATTTTTGGTTTCTCTAAAGAAACAAAATTTCAGCAAGCATTAATCACACATATGATTACCACCCAGTCTCCCAACTCTCCTGGATGATGTAGGCTGAAGGGAACACAATTAAATGCCTAGGAAGGATGGGAAAGTGAACTACGGTGTAATAGGTACAGGCAATTGTCTCAACCAAGCCTCAGACAAATTGCAGGCAGATCAGGGATTTAAACCTTTCTTCATAATGTAATCTTACTATTTCAAACTACAGATGCTCCTTGACTTATGATGGGGTTACATCCCAATGAATTAATTGTCAATTGAAAACATCATAAGTTGAAAATATGTTTAATATACCTAACATACCAAACATTATAGCTTAACCTAGCCTACCTTAAACGTGCTCAGAAAACTTTCAGCACAGTATTCAATAAATTGCATAAGATTGTCAAAGTCAAATAAAATAGAGAGACTAATTTTAACATGTTTTATTTGGGACACAAGAATTGCAATTCAGGGCATAAACACTGGCGTGGTAGTTTTGGGTATGTCTGAAGAACAAAGGGAAGGTTGGAGGTTTTAAAAAAGGAGAAATGTTATGTATTACTTTGAAAGAAAATTCATAGGCACTAATAAAGTTTTGAGGAGCTGACAGGTTCTGATTGGTGAGTGACAGCAGTGGGTAAAAGGAGTCTAGAGTCAAGTAGGTTGTTTCCTACTGGAGGTTTACTGGAGGTAAACCATCCAGGCTTTAGCATTTGAAAGTGTGAGGTTAGACACCACCTGCTCATGCAGATTCAGGAAAATATTAGCAGCTCAACCACCAGGTCTCTTGGGAAGCTGAGTTCAGGCATAGCCCCTTTCACCTGGGGAACAGGGAACCAACTGTTCATAGGCAGGCAACACAAAAAGTGTTCTCAGGTCATTTATTGGACAATCCTGCTTATTCTCCACAGTCCACTCCTTCACTTACAGAAAGTTCTGCATGTTTTTTTCCATCAGAGGAAATAACCTATTCATATCTGAAATAGGAAGAGAGAGATGCTGATTTGCCTTCCTACCTCCCACCCACTTCCTGAGTTGGATATGGTCATGTCAAATTAATTGGCATCTGTTCTCCTCCACAAGGATGAGCCACACTGTTGGTCAGTCACACTCTGCCTAGTTGAAGCCATGACAGTGAATGTGTCTAGATAAAAAAAGGAGAATGCATTTAAGGGCAGGACCTTGAGGAGCACCTATGTTTAGAAGGGCATGGAACAAGAATAAGCTGATGGGGAAAAAAACAAAACAAAACAAAAAACACAGAAAGAGTGGAAGGTATTAAAACCAGCATGTAAAAAGCTATAGGGTGGGTGGGGTGATCAACAGTGTCATATGCTATAGAGAGGAGAAAACTATAAAGACCGAGAAAAGGCCAGATTGGATTTGCTGGTTTTAGGCCTGTAATAAATTTGGAAAGAGAAGTTTTAGTTAACCGGTGGGAATAAAGTCTCCTTGCAGAAAATCATGTAGTAAGCTACAGAAGTGTCAAGATTTTAAGAAATTTGAAGGTAAAGCAGTCATGTTGAGTGTATTTTATAAATTTGTTCATATCTTTTCTTCACCTACCCCCACCAATCCCATCACAGGTATTCATCATCTTTCTTTTTTTTTGAGACGGAGTCTCACTCTGTCGCCCAGGCTGGAATGCAATCGCGCGATCTTGGCTCACTGCAACCTCTGCCTCCTGGGTTCAAGTGATTCTCCTGCCTCAGCCTCCCAAGTAGCTGGGATTACAGGCACACGCAACCATGCCCGACTAATCTTTTATATTTTTAGTAGAGACGGATTTCACCATATTGGTCAGGCTGGTCTCAAACTCCTGACCTCAGGTGATCCACCCACTTCGGCCTTCCAAAGTGCTGGGATTACAGGCGTGAGCCACTGTGCCTGGCCAGTATTCATCATCTCTTACCTGGTTTATTAAAATAGTCCTCTTTCTAGTGTCACTCTCTGACTCCCACCCCATGTTAATAATGGTGGCTACGTTGATAGAAAAAATAAACCTCCAAAATTCAGCATCTTAAAGAACAATAAATTCATTTCTCATCTCATTCCAGAGTAAGTTTCTAGGTCAGCAGGTGGTTTTTCTCCATGTAGTGATTCACAGATCCAAACTCCTTCCATCTTAGGCCTTTGCCATTTGCAAGGACATTCGTCTCATTTGCATGATTGAGGCAGGGTCACTATGGCCAGAATTCAGCTGGTGGAAAGGGAAAGCAGGAAAAGGGTCAGCCTGGTCTTAAGTGCTGGCGTGGAAGTGGTGTGCATCACTTCCATCACTTCCATCTTACATTCCGTTGGCTAGAACATGCTCACATGGCCACACCTAACTTAAGAGGATGCTGGGAAATGTCAGCTAGCTATATGCTCAGGAAGGAAAGGAGGCTGGATTTGGATAGACAGCTCTCAGTCTCTGCCATCCTCTCTGGGCCTTGTTCATCCTCCACACTGCTGACAAGCTAGCTACCTGATTCCCCAATCTGATCATGTCATTTCCCTGTTGAAAAAAGAACAAAATTCAGTGGTTTCTATAATTGAACAACAAACAATTATTGAGCATCTACTGTGTGCTGAACACTGTAGATACAATGGAAACAAAAAGAAAGATTCTGCATTTGTCTACTTGAAGCTTATAGAGGAGCTGGAATTCTGGGAATCATATGTAATTCCTCATTGTCTCTCACCCCTATACCCAAGCCATCATGAAGACCTGTGAATTTTCCTTTCATTCAGAGTACTACTCTGGACTGGGCACAGTGGCTCACACCTGTAATCCCAGCAATTTGGGAAGCAGAGGTGGGTGGATCACCTGAGGTTAGGAGTTTGAGACCAGCCTGGCCAACATGGCAAAACCCCGTCTTTACTAAAAATTAAAAATTAGCTGCATGTGGTGGCACGCACCTGTAATCCCAGCTACTCGGGAGGCTGAGGTAGCAGAATCACTTGAACCCAAGAGGCAGAGGTTGCTGTGAGCTAAGATCACACCACTACACTCCAGACGGGAGACAGAGCGAGACTTCATCTCAAAAAAAAAAAAAAAAATACTATTCTGTACCCCTCCTCCCTGTTTCCCCCAAGTGTGGCCACCCTAGATATTTCTTTAAAATCCTAAATGGCATAGCTTTTACATAACCAGAAGTTTAGAAGACGTTATCAAATAACCCATGAATGTGCAGTGTGTCAGGGGAAATGGAGCATTTAAACTAGTTTGTTGGTATTATCTATTTTTATATTTATTCTCATTCGGCTCCTGCTTGAAGCTGTGTGGGAAACCTTTTCTGTAAATGCTATCTGATCCCTTTTCTTTCATGTAGTGGCTAAGCTCATTATCTGTGCTTGGTGGTCCATGAGATTTCCCTCTTTATCCTCAAAACAAACTCCCTGTAGCTTCAGTTGCTTGAATGGCTTTCTACTCCTAGTCACCAACATATCCCTCAGTAAAACAGTAATTTTATTTTTGAAAAGCTTATTTAACATCTAATGTGGGCATCGTATAGTATTACATATTTTGGGGTGCCCATAGCATCCTTCGTGGAAAATGCTTTGGCAGTGGCTGGTGCCTGGTTTGGAAAAGAGCAAGATATCTGTATTATTTCCCTATTGATGGTGTAACAAGATATCACAAACATAGTAGCTTAAAGCAATACCCATCTATTCTCTCACAGTTGTGCAGGTCACAAGTCTGAAACTATGTTAAAAAGTTTGCTTAAGTACATAATAATAATAAACTCCAATTAACATGATTTGTTCTAGTTATGAGATTGATTTGCAAACTCAGTCTGCAGTAAGAAAGACAAGATAGCATTGTAAGTAAAAAGACCCCAAACCCAGCAATATCACTTACTAGTTGTGTGGCCTCGATTAAGTTACTTAACCTCTCTTAGCCATGTATCATATATTGCTGTATAATAATAATGTCTAAATCACAGAATCATTATAAGAATATATGAAAGTACAGGTAGCAAAGTATATGTAAAAACTGTTGGCATAAACTAAATGATCAATAAACACTAAATAAGTAAATTTAAACATAAATGAGATGGGCCGGGTGCGGTGGCTCATGCCTGTAATCCCAGCACTTTGGGAGGCCGAGGCGGGTGGATCACCTGAGGTCAGGAGTTTGAGACCAGCCTGGCCAACACAGTGAAACCCCGTCTCTATTATAAATACAAAAAATTAGCCGGGCGTGGTGATGCATGCCTGTAGTCCCAGCTACTCGGGAGGCTGAGGCAGGAGAATCACTTGAACCCGGGAGGCAGAGGTAGCAGTGAGCTGAGATCACACCACTGCACTCCAGCCCAGGCAACAGTGTGAGATTCTGTCTCAAAAAAAAAAAAAATTAATTTTGCCTATTTGTTAAATTCATATAAATGGGAACATACAGTATGTATTCTTTAGTATCTGGCTTCTTTTGATCAAAATCATGTCTGTGATATTTTTCCACATTGTTGTGTGTTTCAGTTGTTCATTCTTTTATATTGCTGAGTAGTATTCCATTGCGTGAACATACCACGATTTGTTGATTAGTTTTCCTGTTGATGAACATTTGGGTTGTTTCTGGTTATGAACAAAGATGCTATGAATACTTCTGAACAGAACTTGTAAATTTAATTTTTTATTTATCTTGGGTAAATGCCTAGTAGTGGATTGCTGGATCATAAGGTAAGTGTAAGTTGAACTTGATTAGAAACTGAAGAACAGCTTTCAAAAGTGTACATACCATTTTATAGTCATAACTATAAAATGTAAGCAAAATATAAGACTATCAGAGTTCCTGTTACTCTTCCTCCTCGCTACAATTTGGTGTCATATTATATGACAGAGGCTGTGCCTAATAATTCTCTCTCTTTTTCTCTCCCATGTCATCCTCACCAGGACTCAATAAATAGGCATTAGTGTCACCAAAATTTTATAGATGAGAAAATGAAAGCACAGAAATATGAAATAATTTGCCCAAGATCACACAACTTTCAAATTGTGATGCAGGGAATTTTATCTGGTAGCCTTCCTTCAGTACTGCTTTTGTTACAGGAAAGGGGTACCAATCCAGACCCCACCAGAGGGTTCTTGGATTTCATGCAAGAAAGAATTCATGGCAAGTCCATACAGTAAAGTGAAAGCAAGTTTATTAAGAAAGTAAAGGAATAAAAGAATGGCTACTCCAGAGACAGAGCAGCCCCGAGAGCTGCTGATTGCCAATTTTGATAGTTTTTTTTCTTGATGATATGCTAAACAAGGGGTCAGTTATTCATGCCTCCCCTTTTTAGACCATGTAGGATAACTTCCTGACATTGCCATGCCATTTGTAAACTGTCATGGCACTGGTGGGAGTGTAGCAGTGAGGACGACCAGAGGTCACTCTCATCACCGTCTTGGTTTTGGTGGGTTTGGGCTGGCTTCTTTACTGCAACTGTTTTATCAGCAAGGTCTTTATGACCTGTATTTTGTGCTGACCTCCTATCTCATCCTGTGACTTAGAATGCCTTAACCATCTAGGAATGGAGCCCAGTAGGTTTTAGCCTCATTTTACCCTGCTCCTAATTAAGATGGAGTTGCTCTGGTTCAAACACCTCTGAGTGTTTGAGACACTTTCATTCATTATACATTACCTCTTCAGGTAGAGCTTTTACTTACAGAGATAGTTATAATATATATTGTAACTATAGTATATCTATTACATAATCTATTTACTTCACTCTACTGTACAAATGAAAATAACTGCCCTAAATAGATAATTTTATTAATTTGGCACTTGTGCCCTTTGCTCTTCCTAAATTTCCTGGTTATTTTTCAGAGCTTTGGATGCTTAGGTGTATATTTCCAACCTGGATCATGGATGATTCCAAAGGAGAAAGGATAATTGAAGAACAGCTCTTGCATAGGGTAGGGTAACAGTACTCTTAGGTCTTCTCTCAACTTCAAACATCTGGTTTACTGCTTGCCTTAGTCCATTTTCTATTACTTATAACAAAATACCTGAAAGTGAGTAATCTATAAGAAATGAAATGTATTTCTTACTGGTCTGGAGGCTGGGAAGTCCAAGCAGGAAGGGAAACATCTGGTGAAAGCCTTCTTGCTGGTGGAGACTCTCTGAAGAGTCCTGAGGCAAAGCAAGGTATTATATGGGGAAGGGGCTGAGTGTGTTAACATGCTAGCCCAGGTCTCTCTTCTTCTTCTTATAAAGTGTATTAATCTATCTACCCAATGGGTTCATTTTTCCCACTGCCCAGAAAGAGCTGATTTATGAAGACAGGTGAATTGCAACAGAGAAAAAGTTTAATTGACACAGAGCTGGCTGAATGGGGACCAGAGTTTATTATCACTCCAATCAGCCTCCCCAAAAATTCAGAGGCCAGGGTTTTTCAAGGATAGTTTGGTGGGCCAGGGAATGGGTACTGCTGACTGGTTGAGGATGCAATCACTGGGTTGTGGAAAATGGTCCTTGTGTATGTGGAATCTTCTTCTGGGTGAGGCCACAGGACCATTGTTGAGTCTGGGTGGAGCCATTGATCAGAAATGCAAAAACCTGAAAAGATATATCTCCAAAGGGCAGTCTTAGGTTCTACAATAGTGATGTTATCTGCAGGAGTAATTGGGGAAGTTGCAAATCTCGTGACCTCCAGAATAATGGCTGGTAATTGTTTACATCTATAACTTAGCAGAATTCAGGCTCCTCTCATCCTAACCTGGTGGTCTTTCATTAGTTTTACAAAGGCAGTTTGGTTTTGGGGAACGGCTATTATCACTGGAACTATACACTGTCTTCCAAAGTTAGCTTGGCCCAAGCCCAGGAATGATTGAGGGCAGTTTGGAAGCTAAAGAGAAGATGGGGGTTGGTTAGATCAGATCTCTTTTACTATCATAATTTTCTCACTGTTATAATTTTTGCAAAGGCAGTTTCAAATTCATTTATCTATGAATGAATTCATCCATTAGTGAGGGTAGAGCCTTCATGATCCAGTCACCTCTTAAAGGGTCCACCTCTCAATAATGCCACATTGGGGATTAAGTGTCGATATGAGTTTTGGAGGGGACATTCAAACCATAGCACTGCTAAAAAGAAAATAGCTACTATATAAAGGAAGTATCTGTGAACTATTTACTACAGAAAAGTTAGCTTACTTATTTTGTAACTATTAGCCCTTGTAATCATATTTCATACAAAAGAGCAAGGGGTATAGAAAGAGAAAAAAATAAGTTTGAAATTTTTTTTTCTGGCTTCAGACCACAACTGATATAAATGTGCATGTACTTGTGAGTGTGCGAATGTGTGTATAAGTATGTTTATGTGTATATATATGGTAAATATATACTAAATTATACACTATATAATTTATTATATACTATATAGTAATACATATACTAAATTATATACTATATAATTTACTATATACTATATCTTTACTAAACTGTTTTTTTTTTTGAGATGGAGTTTTTTGCTCTCGTTGCCCAGGCTAGAGTGGCGCAATCTTGGCTCACCACAACATCTGCCTCCCAGGTTCAAGCAATTCTCCTGCCTCAGCCTCCCAAGTAGCTGGGATTACAGGCATGTGCCACCACACCTGGCTAATTTTGTATTTTTAGTAGAGACGAGGTTTCTCCTTGTTGGTCAGGCTGGTCTCAAACTCCTGATGTCAGGTGATCTGCCTGCCCCGGCTTCCCAAAGTCCTGGGATTACAGGTGTGAGCCACCGCGCCCAGCCAATAACTGTAATTCTTATGCTATTGTAAATACTGATATCAACAAATTCCCTTGATATGGGAATTTGTTGATATCAGTATTTACAATAGCATAAGAATTACATATAGTTATTTGTTAATTCATTACAAGGCATAAAAAATATGGCCCAGGTGAATCACCTGAGGTCACGAGTTCAAGACCAGCTTGGCCAACATGGTGAAACCTAGTCTCTATTAAAAATACAAAAAAATAAGCCAGGCATGATGGTGAGCACCTGTAATCCTAGCTACTTGGGAGGCTGAGGTGGGAGAATCGCTTGAACTCCAGAGGCGGAGGTTGCAGTGAGCTGAGATCGTGTCACTGCACTCCAGCCTGGGTGACAGAGCGAGACTCCTTCTCAAAAAAAAAAAAAATGTATACCTATATCTATATCTACATGCCCCAGGAAATGTCCTTAGTCTCTTGTGAGTCTACTTGTATTAAAAAAATTATATTATGGAAAATTCTACACACAAAAATAGAGAATGAACCCCCACATTCCTATCCTCCAGCTTTGACAATTATTAGCTTGTGGATAAACGTGTTTTATCTCTACTCCACTGTTTTTTTTTTTTTTTTTTTTTTTTTTTTTTTTTTTTTTTTTTTTTTTTTTCTTTTATTGTAATTATTATTATTATTATTATTATACTTTAGGTTTTATGGTACATGTGCCCAATGTGCAGTTAGTTACATATGTATACATGTGCCATGCTGGTGCACTGCACCCACCAACTCGTCATCTAGCATTAGGTATATCTCCCAATGTTATCCCTCCCCCCTCCCCCCAACCCACAACAGTCCCTGAAGTGTGATGTTCCCCTTCCTGTGTCCATGTGTTCTCATTGTTCAATTCCCACCTATGAGTGAGAATATGCGGTGTTTGGTTTTTTGTTCTTGCGATAGTTTACTGAGAATGATGATTTCCAATTTCATCCATGTCCCTACAAAGGACATGAACTCATCATTTCTTATGGCTGCATAGTATTCCATGGTGTAGATGTGCCACATTTTCTTAATCCAGTCTATCATTGTTGGACATTTGGGTTGGTTCCAAGTCTTTGCTATTGTGAATAATGCCGCAATAAACATACGTGTGCATGTGTCTTTATAGCATCCACTGTTAAGGACTGAATGTTTGTGTCTCCCCCAGATTCACATGTGGAAGCTCTAACCCCCAATGTGATAGTATTAGGAGGTGGGGCCTTTGGGAGGTGACTGGGTTTAGCTGAGGTCTTGATGGTGAGGCCTTCATGATGAGATCAATGTCCTTTTAAGAAGAGGATCATGTCCTTTTAAGAAGAGGAGGAGACTAGAGTTCTCTCTCTCTCTCTGCCTCTGTCTCTGTGTGTGTGTGTGTGTGTGTGTGTGTGCCATGTGAGGATACAGCAAGAAGAAGCCTGTCCATAAACTGGAAGAGGGCCCTCACAACACACGAAATCTTCTGGCACCTTGATCTTTCACTTCCCATCCTCCAGAGCTGTGTGAAACTAAATGTTTGTTGTTTGAGTCACCCAGTCTATGGAACTTTGTTATAGCAGCCTGAAATGACTAAAAACCCCTCCCAGTCCCCTTCCGCTCAGGGATATTTGAAGCACATTTCAAACCATCACTTCATATTATTATTTCATCCACAAATATTTCAGTATGTAAGTCTAAAAGATAGAAACTCTTTTTTAAAAAATAATTATCTTTATCATTATCCATGATTTCTTAATATTATCAAATATCCAGTGTTCATATTTCCTAGGTTTACATATAGACAAAGACTCTCTCTTTGACTAAAACTTCAGTCAGCCTCCTGAGTCTTTTCTGACTAGGCCTAAACTTGGGCTTCCCTGTCTGTGTAGAAGCCAGTTGGAGCAAGAATCCTACAAAGTCAGTTCAGTGAAAATTCCTCACCCTTGGTATGTGACCACTCTTGATATATTACCACCCTGGTCTGCCTTCAGCAATAATCCTGTAAAGTCTGTTTAGCCAGAAACTTCTTATCCTTGCTGTTTCTTCTTAGTAATTTTCCATCCACTGACCCCATCCTGATCTTTGGTTATAAATCTCCACTTGTCCTTGCTGCAGTCAGAGTCAAGTGTAATCTCTCTCCTCCAATGCAAGACCTTGCTGCAGTGGACCCTATACCTATCTCCATGGTCACCCCTGAATAAAGTCTGCCTTATCATCTTTAATAAGTGTCATGGGCTAGATGCGGTGGCTCACGCCTGTAATCCCAGCACTTTGGGAGGCCAAGGCGGGCAGATCACGACGTCAGGAGATCAAGACCATCCTGGCTAACAGGGTGAAACCCCGTCTCTACTAAAAATACAACAATTTGGACGGGAGTGATGGCACATGCTTGTAGTCCCAGCTACTTGGGAGGCTGAGGCAGAATCGCTTGAACCCTGGAGACGGAGCTTGCAGTGAGCTGAGTTCGCGCCACTGCACTCCAGCCTGGACGACAAAGCGAGACTCTGTCTCAAAAAAACAAAAAAGTGTCATGAGTAATTTTTTCTGTATAAATATACATATTTACAGTTTCTTTGTTTGAATCAGGATTCTTAGAAAGTCCATACATTATATTAATAATTCACTGATATATCACTTAAGATTCTCTTCATCTGTTGCTTCCTACTCAATCTCTTTTTATTCCTTCAAAATGACTTTTTAACAGAAATCAGGTTGTCTTGTTGAGTTTCCTACATCCAGATTTTACTGACTGCTTTGCCACAGTGTAGTTTAATATGCTCCCCTGCCCTTAATTTCCATAAATTGGTAGTTAGATCTCGGCTTGATTAGATTCAGTTTTGATTTTTATTTTTTGGTGGGGGGGGGCAAGACTTTTTAAAAAGTATATTGTGTACTTTAATAAGAAGGTTCATAATGTCTGCTTGACTCTTTGTGATTTAAGAAGCTATTGATGGTCATTGCCCAGATCCATTTGGTTTACTAAGGGTTGCAAAGTGGTGATGTTTTAATTCTATCATTCCCTCTTCATGTATTAGCTGGAATATTTCTACAAAAAGCAAATTGCCCTTATTAACTTTTTCCACTGAAGATTTCCCCATATCTTTAAATATACTTTTAAAATACTGTGTTTAAAAGTTGTAGGCCAGGCGCGGTGGCTCACACTTGTAATTGCATGCCTTTGGAAGGCCCAGGTGGGAGGATTGCTTGAGTCCAGAAGTTCAAGACCAGGCTGGGCAATAGAGTGAGACCTGTCTCTACAAAAAATAAAAAATAAAATTAGTGGAGTGTGGTGGCATGTACCTGTAAAGTACCAACTACTTGGGAGGCTGAAGTAGGAGGATCACTTGAGCCTGAGAGGTCAAGGCTGCAGTGAGCCATGATCATACCACTGTACTCCAGCCTGGAGAACAGAGTGAGATGGTCTCAAAAAAAAAAGTTGTAGTGTTTTCATTCTTAAGTATGTACCATATTTTATATATCCATTCCCTAACTGCTGGAGATATATAATGTTTCTGATTTTTCACTCTGTAAACATTGATGGGATCAACATTCTTATATATTTCTTATACATAAATCTTTATTTAGATATTTGGTTATTCAATTAGAATAGAATCCTAGCAGTGGAAGTCCAAAGGATAAACAGTTTTGTAGCTTCTTACTAAATATTAAAATGTTTCTTCCTGAAAAGTGCCAGTTGACTTCCTCTACCAATGAGAGTTCCTGTTTCCCTAAATCCTTACCATTCTCACATGTTTAATGTGTTTGTGTTCCATGTTTTATGTGAACTGTAAATGGTAACAAGTGAATTAGGAATGTATCTACTATACACTGAGAAAATTTAAGGTTTGATATTTTATTTTATAGAGTACAGAGAAATAACACAAAGCAATTGCTCACATATGAGAAAATAAAAAATTAATCTGTAGAATTTCAAAACCATAAAGAACTATTGAGCTACTTGGTAGGTCTCATGTTTATTCATCTATTGTTTTCAGGAACTAATGGTTATTATAGTGTGTGTGTGTGTGTGTGTGTGTGTGTGTGTGACTTATTTTTCTAAAAATTTTGAAGTAATGTTTTTAAAATGTAAATTTCAGACTATAACTGTAATATGCTAATAGCAAAATACTGCTCTGAGGAATAGCATTTTAGAAATAATGCTCCAGGCACGCAATTGTCATTTTGTAATTTAAAAGTTTTCTTTAGTTGAGTATAATAAGGAAGGTTATTGTATTAGTTCCTTTTCACACTGCTATAAAGATACTACTTGACACTCAGTAATTTATAAACAAAGGAAGTTCCATTGACTCATAGTTCCACGTGGCTGGGGAGGACTCAGGAAACTTACAATCACGGTGGAAGGGAAAGCAGGCACCTTCTTCACAAGGTGGCAGGAGGGAATGTGAGTGTGTGAAGGAGGAACTGTCAAACACTTATTAAATCATCAGATCTCATGAGAACTTAGTCACTATCGTGAAAACGGCAAGGGGGAAAACACCCCCACCATGATCCAATCACTTCCCTCCCTCGACACATGGGGATTACAATTCAAGATGAGATTTGGGTGGGGACACAGAGCTAAACCATATCAGTTATCCTATTTCTTTGCTGGAAAATTTAGGAGTTTTGAGATCTGGATCAGAATCTAACTTTACAGATTAATAAATATGTATGTCTCTGTGCCTTACTTTCCTTAGGACTGAAATTCAGCTGGGAGGCACTAGGACAGCTATTTTGGTAGCTGAAAGCTGGCCTCAGTGCTGATTGTTGCTGGGCCACACTAGCTGTTAAACCTTTTGAGTGTCATCCTTCTGATAAGAATATCAACCTGGTAGTTTGCAGCTTCTTACTTTTGTTGTGGGTTCAAGGATGCCTATCTAAATCCTAATAAAGTCTGTGTAGGATCTGGAAGGTAGCAATTTAACCTCTGATGATTACATGACTTTTACAAAAAGAGCTGTAAAAGGATGTGCTTCCTTACTTGAGTGGTCTATTTGCTTTTTAGCTTTTCAGAAGAGATAACTGGGAAGTTTACTACTTAAGATGAGTCTTCTACAGAGTTTTGTAATGGGACTTATGGATTTACTATTGTCTCAAGTTCTGGGAAATGATAAAATATGCATTTAAATATCAATTCTTGAGCTGGGTGCAGTGGCTCATGCCTGTAATCCCAGCACTTTGGAAAGCCGAGGTGGGTGGATCACCTAAGGTCAGGAGTTTAAGACCAGCCTGGCCAACATGACGAAACCCCATCTCTACTAAAAATACAAAATTACTTGGCTGTGGTGGCACATGCCTGTAGTCTCAGCTATTCAGGAGGCTGAGACATGAGAATTGCTTGAACTTAGGAGGCAGAGGCTGCACTTAGCCGAGATTGTACCACTGCACTCCAGCCTGTGTGAGACAGAGTGAGACTCCATCTCAAAAATAAATAAATAAATAAAATAAAAATAAAAATAAATTCTTGTTGTAAAAAACTGGTGAAATCCAAATAAGATCTGTACCTGAGTTAATAGTATTGTACCAACTGCAATTTTCTGGTTTTGACAATATACTATCGATAGAGGCAAGAGGCAGACAAATGCCTAGGCAGATAAAAAAGGGTCTCTGGAGAATCTCTGACCTGCTTCACAAATGTTTACACTAGATATTTTTGTGCAGATAAGGGAACCTGCACAAGGTCTTGTCAGGGCATGCCCGCAATGGACTGGAGGATTGGGGTGGAGCCACCAGGAGTTCACACCTTACGCAGGGGAGCAGCCTGTCTTCTTCAGCTCATGTGTGGCAGCCTGGTATTCAATCTATGAGGTTGGAGCCTGCTGGCGCGACCTTCTCTTTTTGCTGACAGCTTTCTTTTCACTTAAAAAATTCCACCCTCCTCACCCTTCAATGTGTCTGCATGCCTAATTTTTCCTGGTCATGAGACAAGAAACCTGATTTAGCTGAACTAAGGAGCAAAAAATCCTGCATCACTACGGTTTTGTAACATATTAGGAAAAGCTGGATGAAGAGTACAAGGGAAATTGCTGTACTATTTTTGCAAATTCTTGTGACTCAAACTGTTTAATAATATAATATTTAAAAAACAACAACCAATGCTTGACATGAAGGTGTTAAATATTATTTTCTTTTACATTTCGTTAACCAGACATTTATTTATTTATTTATTTATTTATTTATTTTTTGAGACAGAGTCTCACTCTGTTGCCCAGGCTGGAGTGCAGTGGTGTAATCTCAGCTCATTGCAACCTCCATCTCCTGGGTTCAAGCAATCCTCATGTCTCAGCCTCCTGAGTAGCTGGGATTACAGGCGAGCACCACCACACCTGGCTAATTTTTGTATTTTTAGTAGAGACAGGGTTTCACCATGTTGGCCAGGCTGGTCTCAAACTCCTGACCTCAAGTGATCCACCCACCTTGTCCTCCCAAAGTTCTGGGATTACAGGCATGAGCCACCATGCCCAGCCTGTTAACCAGACTTTTAATCATCTCTTTATGGTATTTACATGTTCCTCTTTCTTTCCTTCTGATCCTTCCAGGTCACTAATAACTTTCTGACCTGTTATTTTTCACACTTTTCTCTATGTTTATATAATAGCCTACAAATAAATAAATACATATATTGATGTTTACATTTTCATTTATTTCATAATAATGTGATTAAATTGTATATACTTCCCTGCAGATTGTTTTTCTTACTTGAAAATACATTGTGAAAAATCTCTTCAATTTACTTGGTATAAATGGAACTCTGTCCTTTTATTGGCTTCATTGTAGTCAATGAATCACACAGCTTATTCAACCATTCCCCTACTAATTGGTGTTTATTTCCGTCACAATGTTTTGCTACTCAAATATTTTTATATTAAATATTTTAGAAGTGTGTATTTTGGACTGATGCTTTTATATCTGTTGGATAAATTCTTAGGGATTTATCTGTGAGATTACTAGATTGAAATAATATGATTTAAATATTTTTAAAGGTATTTTCAGACTTCTTTCCTAAATGGCTTCACTATTTCATATTTTCAGCAGTGAAATAGGGCATACTTTTTCCTGCATCCCTACCACTAGTAGGTGTTATATCTAATCCATGCTTTGTGTGTTCATAGAAGTTATATTTCACTAACATATTAATTTATGTTTCCCTGACAAACAGTGAGATCCAGCAGCCTTGCAATGTTTATTGATCCTTTGGATTTTTTGTAAATTGTTATTCATAACTTTTGCCCTTTTTCTACTAGATTGTTTTTGCCATTTTCTTGATAATTTGCAAGAGCTCCTAATATATTACATATATTAATTATGTATCTTTCATATGATTGCTAGTGTTTCCTCTATTTTTTGCCTTTTGTCTATGTTTATGATATCTTTTGCTATACCACCTTTAATTTTTTTAATGTTGTGAAATATGTCTATATTTTTCTTTACTGTCTTCTTAGTTTCCTTTTTTTTAGAGTCTTTCCAACTCCCAAATTACACATGCATTATGTAATTTTTCTGATGCTTTTGTTATTTTATTTAGTTGTTTTACATTCATATAGAGCTGATGTACTGATTATTAAGCTATCATCATTCAGCTTCAAATCCACCCTTCTGTATTCTGCTTTGCGATGTGGGTCTTGGACGCTGCAAACCACATTTCTGCTTTGCCAGCTGGTTCCCTGCTAAGCCCTGCCAATGGGAGGCAGGAGAGGGAGACTGGGTGGATAAAGGAAGAATACAGGGCTTGATCTTTTTTGTCTTTTCTTTGTTCCTGTCAGCATCACTTAAGCAAAGAATCTTCACACAGTAGTAACTTGGTTCTAGAGTGGCAGTGGGTTTCAGTTTGTGGTTTTTCCAATTCTTGCAGAAACATCCTCATTGCACTCCCTTAGAAATGCCAGCCAATGGGCGCCCCACCTGTCCATGCTTTCAGCAATCTGACTTCCAGTTCAATGAGCCCCATCTCCAACCTTCTAAGTTTTTTTTTTTTTTTTTTTTCTGAGACGGAATTTCGCTCTGTCACCCAGGCTGGAGGGCAGTAGTACAATCTTGGCTCACTGCAAGCTCCACCTCCTGGGTTCACACCATTCTCCTGCCTCAGCCTCCCGAGTAGCTGGGACTACAGGTACCCGCCACAACACTGGGCTAATTTTTTGTATTTTTAGTAGAGATGGGGTAACAACCTTCTAAATTTTAATAATCCCCACTCCTTCCCTTTGTTCTCCCAGTCCTATGGGTAGTAGCTGCTTTGTACATTTTCCCTATGATATCTCAGTGTCCTCTTTCTGCCTTTTTATTCCCTGAGCTCCTAGCTAACAATTCTTTATATTAAATCCTCTCTGTTAAAATAGCTGGTATGGTTTCTGCTTCCTGCCTGGGCCTTGAGTGTTACTGTTGAATTTGTCAGTCTTTTCCTTTAGGATTTTTGCATGTTGTGACATGCTTTTTGATGTTGGGAATTTCACAGATGCCAGTTTTTTTTTCTCTTTAAATGGCTAATTAATCATCCCAAGAGCATTTATTGTCTACTTCATCTTTCCCTACTGATTTTAAAATATGTTTTGATATACAGAACTTTAAAATTTTTGTATAGTCAAACTTATCAATTCATCCTTTATGATTTTTTTTTTTTTGTATTGGTGTTACTGATAAAAAGGATAAGTTCAGTCCCATTTCTCTGTGTCATGTCCTTACTTACCTTCCACCATGAAATGACCTTTGCTACATGTTGGCACCATGCTCTTGAACTTCCCAGCCTCAAGAACTGTGAGCCAAGTAAACTTCTGTTCATTACAAATTACCCAGTGTATGATAGTCTGTTATAGCAGCAGACAGTGAACTAAGACACACTGGAGTTCAGACAATAATCATGCCTGTTTTCTTTCCGTGTTCTTGTACTATATTATACTGCCTCACTTAGCATAGTAGTTTTCAACATTTAAAAAATTGAGATTCACTGTACGAATATATTTTGCGGCCAGGCGCGGTGGCTCATGCCTGTAATCCCAGCACTTTGGGAGGCCAAGGTGGGCAGATCACCTGAGGTCAGGAGTTCGAGACCAGCCTGGTCAACATGGTGAAACCCTGTCTCTACTAAAAATACAAAAATCAACTGGGTGTGGTGGCACGTTTCTGTAATCCCAGCTACTTGGGAGGCTGAGGCAGGAGAATTGCTTGAACCCAGGAGGCCAAGGTTGCAGTGAGCCGAGATCGCACCATTGCACTCCAGCCTGGGCAATAGAGCAAGACTCCGTCACACACAAAAAAGGAATATGTTCTGCTCTGTCAGTGAGTATATATACACATTTCTATAAAATTGAAACAAAATTTTCACAAAATAATATTTGTGGCAGAGATTTTTACTACTTACAACTTCCAAGAAGCCTCCTTAAATGGAGGTTTCAATTTTCCTTTTCCTTTCCTTTCTTTTACTTGCTGACTGAAAAGTGGGCATGATGGCTTGAGCTAGAATTGCCACTTTGAAGCATGAGATGACCTTGAGAATGGAACAAGAAAGAAGCAGTCTGAGTGAGGACTTCCTGGAATGGAGCCACTTGATGCTTAGTCTGCCTACATTTGAAGTTTAACATGAAAAATCAATTTGTTGTTTTGTGTTTTACTATTACTCCCGACCAAAGTTAATGCTTACAAATACATTTTCTGTAGCGTTTATGCCAATTTACACTTCTGCCAATAATGTATGAGTGCTACTTCTCCACAGCTTCACTACAGGTATGTTGTCAAACTTTTGGATTTTGACAATCTTGAAAGTGAGAAAAAATATCTTTTAATTTGCATTTCTCTTATTATGAGTCAGGTTAAACAGCTTTTAGTATGCGGAAGGGTCATTCATTATATTTCTTTTTCTGTTGTTTGAAGTAACTTTAGATGGATTAAATTTAACAGAGTTTAATTGGGCAAATAATAATTTGTGAATTGGGGAGCCCCTTGAACCAGAATAGGTTAAGACAGACTCCAATGCTGCCACATGGCCAGAAAGGATTTATGGACAGAAAAAGGAAAGCAACGTACAGAAGTAGAAATGAGGTACAAAAACAGCTGGATTGGTTACAGCTTGGCATTTGACTTATTTGAATACTGAACAGTTGGCTATCTATGAGTGGTTAAAATATGGCTTCTGTGATTGGCTGAGACTTGGCTACTTGTTACAAAAGTCGGTTTCAGTCTGTTTACATGTCCAGTTAGGTTATGGTTCAATATGTACAGAAAAACCTTTAGGCTGGACTTAGAAGGAAGCAGCTTTAGACTAAATTTAATTTAACAATTGCCACCTCTTGGTCAACCTCTTCACCTCTTAGTCAACTTCTCAATTTTGAGAGGTTGACCAAATTTTTAGGCATTGATGTCACTCTGTCCCCATTGTGATGTTCTTATTTGGTCTCAAATCCCTCTGAGAGATAGTAGAACAGCGGGCTTTGTAAGATGAGAACATGGACTTCAGCTTCAGGTTATTTTTTTTTTTGAGACAGTCTCACTCTGTCACCCAGGCTGGAGTGCAGTAGTACGATCTTGGCTCAATGCAATCTCCACCTCCTGGATTCAAGCAATTCTCCTGCCTCAGCCTCCTGAGTAGCTGGGATTACAGGCGCCCACCACTATACCCAGCTAATTTTCGTAGTCTTAGTAGAGACAGGGTTTTGCCATATTGGCCAGACTGGTCTTGAACTCCTGACCTCAGGTGATCCAACTGCCTTAGTCTCCCAAAGTGCTGGGATTATAGGAGTGAACCACTGCACATGGCCACTTTTTTTTTAATAAGGGTTATAGCAGAGGGGCCTCCTTGTGCTTGAATCTCTTGTTTTCAGGAGAAAACAAAACCTACTCTATGTTAGGATCTATTTGTTTCCTTAAAGTTTTAGTTTAATTCTGTTGTATTTAGTATGAGTGACTTCATTTTGGCTTGGCCTGATCTGTTGGCGCCTAGTGTATGAGCTCAGTCCTAAACAATGGCCTCCCATAATTTTGTTAAAAAATTTCCCCCTTTGTGGTCAGGTTCTCACTTAGGTAAGACCAAAATTTAGGGTCACTCTCAGTTACCATCATTTTGGGTTTCTGGCTTCAGCATGTCATTCATACGTTATGGCAACTTCACGATCATACTTTTTTTTGAGTTTTTGTCATCCTAGTCAGAGAGGGGCTGATATGGTTTGGCTGTGTCCCCGCCCAATTCTCACCTTGAATTGTATTAATCCCCATGTGTCAAGGGTGGGGCCAGGTGGAGATAACTGAATCATGGGGGCAGTTTCTCTCATATTGTTCTTGTGGTAGTGAATAAGTCTCATGAGAGCTGATGGTTTTATAAATGGGAGATCCCCTGTACAAGCTCTCTTGCCTGCTGCCATGTAAGATGAGAATTTGTTCCTCATTAGCCTTCTGCCATGCTTTTGAGGCCTCCCTAGCCATATGAAACTGTGAGTCAATTAAAACTCTTTCCTTTATAAATTACCCAATCTCATGTATTTCTTCACAGCAGTGTGAGAACGAACTAATACGGGGTCCATTTGACATTCTATGCATGGCTGTAAGGGAATTTAAAGAAGTCTGTTGTGCAACCATGGACTTTGTAGTAGAATTTGCTATAAGGTCTATTATGAGGAATAAATGTTTAATTACTGTCTCATTTACTCCAAATCATGTAAAAAGAGACCTAGCAAATGATGTCCATCCAAAAGAGTGAAGGCCTCCTGCCAATGTTCTCTTTAACCTATGACACAAGCTAAGAGGAGTGGACCAATATCTTGTTTTTTGATTCATTATGAAGCAACAAATGTATATTAAAATTTTTCACACATGTTGGTCCTTTATCTTTTATTTATCAATGCATAATGTTGTCCATGTATAAGTTTATAAGGTTGCTTAAAAAATCCTGTACAAATAAAAGTACACTCCAGAAGTGCACATAACAGACCCATTTTCTGGTTTTATTGTGGGTTTTTCTTTTGAGACAGGGTTTTGTTCTGTTGCTCAGGCTGGAGTGCAGTGGTGTGATTATAGCACACTGCAGCGTCAAACTCCTGAGCTCAAGTGATCATCTTGCTTCAGCCTGCTAAGTAGCTGAGACTACTGGTGCATGCCACCAAGTCTAGCAAATTATTTTTTATATATTTGGAGTAGGGGAGTCAACCCATAATTTGACCACAAACAGTGTCTCACTGTGTTGCCCAGTCTGGTCTTGAACTCCTGGCCTCAAGCAATCTTCCTGCCTTGGCCTCCTAAGACACTGGGATTACTGACATGAGCCACTGACCCCAGACTAGTTTTATTGTTCATAGAGGTGTGAGCAAGGAAAAAACTGACAGGTAAGAGCTTCATGATAGTAGAGAAGCCTTAATCATTAATCTGTCATCTTGCAAAAGCTGTCCACATCTAGCATGTTGTCTGTTTCTGAGGAGAAACTTTGCTGGTTAGTGTAGGAGTTCAGTCAGAGTGGTGGGAGAAATTGTAAAATAGACGCAAACCTTCCTGGAAGGCTGGAAGGTTTTGCAAAAGCCTCAGGATAGTGTTATGGCTGAAAGCAGCCTAATCCTCTTACCTTGAGTTAATAGCCGAGAGGAGGTACAAAGGAATGTAAAGGAGTTTATCTAAAGAGCTTGTTTACTCATGTGGTGCTAAGACTGACCTTTGATCAATTGTAGGACTGCTCTCTCCTGGGAGGGTGACCATCTTAATTATCCACAAGTGTGTTAACTCAAAGCCTTTGTCATTAAATCTGTGCTAAATAAATGTGAACTTCGCCAGCTTATCAAGGTCGATGCTGTGGACTCAGGCAGCAGATCCCCTTAGCCGTGCTGACAGGCAAAATATCTGTGTCAGTGTACATCTTTCATCCGTCACTGGGTAAGGGTCTGCGGGTCAGACCCGGCAGGTGGTGCCCCGTGTGAGGAACGCTGCCACGAATTGTGAGGGAACCCTCAAAAACGAAGGTGAAGAAGATTGCACAGTTAGTAAATCAGTAAGTCATTGGTGCCTGCTTGGGATTTCCAAGTTTGAGGGAATTGTTCAGGCTAGGGTTTCATCATGGGACAACAGTTATCAGCTCAACAGCAACAGTATATAAAAGTATTGAAACAGCTGCTTAAAATTAGTGGAGCCTCGGTTTCACAGGCTCAACTAAGGGACCTAATGCAAATTGTTGTATCCCATAACCCATTGTTCCCAGAAGAAGGTACACTAGACGTACAGCTCTGGGAACAAGTGGAGAGAAATCTTAAACAACATCATGCGCAAGGGCAACAGGTCCCAGTAACATCTCTAACGTTATGGGCCTTAATTAAGGCAGCTCTGGCCCCGTTATACACAGAAAAGCCTAAAAAGGGAAGGAAGGAGAAATAGTCACCTACTTTAACACCTCCTTGTCCCTCAGCCCTGCTATCACTGAGCCAAAATAACAAAGAGGATACGGAGGTTTTGCCTGAGCCCCCTCTTCCAATAAATTGGAAAAAAGACAGGGGATACGCTATAGCTATGGGACCATGTCTTAGGCAAGCGGCATTAGAAGGGGAGCTCTTAGCCTGCCAGGTAATACAAGATCAACAAGGCAATTAGGTACATAAAGAGATAAGGAAAAGCATTAGAGATAACGGAGCCGCTAGCCCATTTAATGAAAGGATTAATTGAGGCCAGAGCAGACAACTTCTATATGACTCCATGGGACTGGTCAGTGCTAGCTAAAACAACTTTAAACGCCAGTCAATACCTCCTCTGGAGGGCAGAATTTGATGAATTATGTGAACTGCAAATTAGAACTCTTTCTAATAATGGCCACTGTTATTCCTCCACCACCCTTGATGTGGCTCCCTCAAAATCCTATTTGTGTAGAACAGTGACCTTAGAAGGGAGAGAAATTACATAGAGCCCACGAATTAGCTGAGGAGCAATTAAAAGCCGGTTGTATAGAACCATCTAACAGCCCTTGGAATTCGCCCATTTTCGTCGTTCCCCAAAACTCTGGTAAATGGAGACTTTTGCATGAGTTATGTGCTATAAATGCTAATTTGCAGTCTACGGGGCCTTTTAAACAGGGCCTCCCCTCCCCAGCAATGATTCCTCAGGATTGGTCTATAATCGTTATTGACTTAAAGACTGTTTTTACAGGATTCCCCTTGCAGAACAGGACAAAGAAAAATTTGCGTTTACAATCTATCAATAATGAAAGGCCAGTTTGTCGATTTCACTGGAGAGTGCTTCCTCAAGGAATGCCGAACAGTCCTACCATGTGGTCAGTATCATGTAAATCAGGCTTTGCTCCCCAGTAGAAAATAATTTCCTAATCGCAAGATTATTCATGTTATGGATGATATTTACTAGCAGCCCCAACAGAGTGAGTACTTTTTTTTTTTTTTTTTGAGACAGAGTCTCGCTCTGTCACCCAGGCTGGAGTGCAGTGGCGCGATCTCGGCTCACTGCAAGCTCCACCTTCTGGGTTTACACCATTCTCCTGTCTCAGCCTCCTGAGTAGCTGGGACTACAGGCGCCCGCTACCACACCCACCTAATTTTTTGTATTTTTAGTAGAGACGAGGTTTCACCTCACCTCCGAGGTCAGGCGGTCTCGATCTCCTGACCTCGTGATCCGCCCACCTTGGCCTCCCAAAGTGCTGGGATTACAGGCATGAGCCACCATGCCCAGCCTGGAGTGAATACTTTTAAAATTACGTGCCTCTGTCGTAAAGAATACACAGATAAGAGGTTTAATCATGGCACCTGAGAAGATACAAACGTCCTCTCCTTGGAAATATCTTGGATACATACTAACTTCCCGATCAGTAAGACCTCAAAAGGTTAAATTAAATACTAGCAACTTACACACCTTAAATGATTATCAAAAATTACTGGGCTATATTAACTGGCTTTGCCCCACCTTGGGCATATCTATTGGTAAGTTGCAAAACCTGTTTTCTATCTTAAAGGGCAATACAGCCCTGGACTCTCCCAGATATTTAACTCCTGCAGCACAAAGGGAAATTGAAGAAATAGAACAAGCTGTTTCCCAAAGGCAACTAGTTTGCATAGACACCCAATATTCCATCCAATTGTTTATTTTCCCTAATAAACACTCCCCTACAGGGTTAATAGGACAGATGGCCCCAGGGCTACGCTTTCTAGAATGGGTTTTTTGCTCACATACCAGGATTAAAACACACTCGACCTACATCCAGTTAGTCAGTAAAGTCATCTATTCAGGCCGCAGACTATGCAATCAGTTGCTAAGTTATGACCCTGATGTCATAAGAATTCCTTTGAGTAAAAAGCCATTTGAAGCAGTATTGCCCCTCTCTTTAGATCTTCAGATAGCACTCTCTGATTACACAGGCCATTTAGAACATACCCTTACTGCTGACAAGCTCCTTCAGTTCTTATCTCGTACTTCTACTACGGTTTTGCCTACAAAAATTTCAATCCCCCATACCCAGCGCTTCAACCCTGTTTACCGATGGCTCTGGTAAACATGGAAAGGTGGCTGTTTGGTGGAGAACACATAATTTCCTCACTTGTTCTGGATTTACTAGCACTCAGAGAGCTGAGGTTGGAGCCTTAATATTGGCCTTGGAAACTTTTTCTGCTCAGCCCATCAATATTGTTAGTGACTCTGCTTACTCTGTTTATTTATTGAAGAACCTTGAGACAGCCCTAACTAAGTCTACTCTAGAGCCCATCCTGTGTGCACTTTTTCTCCAACTTCAGCAATTGCGAGATCAACGTACAAATCCTATTTTTATTACACACATTCAGGCCCACAGCTCACTGCCTGGCCCATTGGCTTATGGCAATGATCAAGCAGACCTAAAGTTATGACATCACTGCTTGACCAAGCCACCCAATCACATCAATTTTTCCACCAAAATTGGAGAAACTGAACTAAACAATTTCAACTTACCCAAAGACTAGCTAAACAAATTATCCTGCAATGCCCAGATTGCCAGCTCACAGGCACGTCCCCTTCTTCTACAGGTGTTAACCCTAGAGGACTAGAACCTAATCAGTTATGGCAAACAGATGTTACACATGTCCCTGAATTTGGAAAACTAAGATATGTACATGTATCCGTTGATACCAACATTCATCTAATTAGTGCACATGCTCTTCCTGGAGAGTCCACTGGATATGTCATTAAACATCATCTTTTAACTTTTGCATTTATGGGGCAGCCCACAAAAATTAAAACTGATAATGGTCCAGCTTATGCCAGCTCACAATTTCAACAATTTTATCACACACAGAACATCCAGCATTCCACAGGCATCTCGTATAACCCCCAAGGACAGGTCATAGAACAGGCCCACTCCACCCTTAAAAATATGCTCAGAAAACCAAAAAGGGGGAGTATGGGTAAGGACCCTGGAACACAACTAGCACAAGCCTTATTTACCCTTAATTTTTTAAATTTAGATGACAAATTTCAATCAGCTATAGAAAAGCACTTTGCTAAAACCTCTCAAGACATAAAACCCACAGTTTTATGGAAGGATGTAAATAAGTAATGAATAGTATGGTCCAAATGATTTGCTAACATGGGGAAGAGGATATGCTTGTGTTCACACCCCCTCAGGTTCTCTTTGGATTTTAGCACAATGCATCAAACCATACCATGGTGTGGCGAGGACCCAACCCAGTACCAGAAATAAAGAAAATGACCCTACAGGACCCACAGCCCTGGACAATGTGGCTTCCTTGGACAACACAGGCCCCAGACAGGATGCTGAAGAGAACAACTCAGAAGGTGAAGCGAATCCTGCTCCAAACACAAACACCATTCACAACCAAATAATTTATTCCTTTTTTAATTTTCTCACTCTGCCTGCAACCAATACCTGCTACACTCTATTGGGCTCATCTCTTAAATCTGCCTTTCTTCTGCCCTGTTACTTTGACAAACACCCTCTTCCCAGCTTCTAACAATGTGACTGCTTAACTAAGAGTGATTCACATACCCCCAGTGGGGTTCCTTAATAACGGCATACATCAGACTGAAGTGCCAGGTAACACTACAGGTCACTCCTTGATTAGAAAAGAATATTGCTAATTATACTCATGTTTGTCTTACGTTATTTACTAATTCTAAGATGCAAAGCCAGAATATGAGCAGTGACCACCACACCTGACAGACCTGTTGCTGCACACATCTGTACTCTCTAATCAACAAAACCTGATGCTAAAAACAGAAAAGGTGGAGATGTAGGAGTTCAGTCAGGGTGATGGGAGAAATTGTAAAATAGACACAAACCTTCCTGGAAGGCCGGAATGTTTTGCAAAAGCCTCAGGATAGGTTATGGCTGAGAGCGGCCTAATCCTCTTACCTTGAGTTAATAGCTTAGAGTAGGTACAAAGGAATGTAAAGGAGTTTACCTAAAGAGCTTGTTTACTCATGTGGTCCTAAGACCGACCTTTGATCATTCGTAGGTCTGGTCTTTCCTGGGAGGGCAACCACGTTAATTATCCACAAGTGTGTTAACTCAAAGCCTTTGTCATTAAATCTGTACTAAATAAACGTGAATTTCGAGGGCTTATCAAGGCCGATGCTGTGGACTCAGGCAGCAGAGCCCCTTAGCTGTGCTGATGGGCAAAATATCTGCATCAGTGTACGTGTTTTATCTGTCACTGGGTCAGGGTCTGTGGGTTGGACCCGGAAGGTTAGCTTTGCCTTAAGGTGTCTAATGGGTGTATAGTTCCCAGAGTGGGAAGGGGCCTTTCTGAGTTGTGAGATTACAAACCCAAGTTTCAAGGTTCCAAAGTTTTGCTGCAGTGTGAGTGGCAAGGGCAGTCTTTCTCTGATCATTTCCAAAAGACCTAATCTCTGGGTTTTAGATCCATGAAGGGTTAGATTGTCCTCAGTCCGTGGACCACAAAAAGCTTTCTTTATCTAGTGAAAATACACTTGGGCATTGTGTTAGGTTGTTCTTGTGTTGCTACAAAGGAAAGGAATACCTGAAACTGGGTAATTTATAAAGAAAAGAGATTTAATTGACTCACGATTCCTGCAGGGTGAGCAGGAAGTGTGGTGCCAACATCAGCTTCTGGTGAGGGCCTCAGGAATCTTACAGTCATGGTGACAAGCAAAGGCAGAGCAGACACATCACATGGCAAGAGTGGGGGCAAGCAGGGGTGTTGTCACACACTTTTAAACAACCAGATATTGCATGAACTCACTTATCACCAAAGGGCTGGTGCAGAACCATTCATGAGAGATACACCCCTATGATTCAAACACCTTCTACCAGGCCCATCTCTAACTGGGAATTACATTTTAACATGAGATTTGGAGGAGAAACATATCCAAACCATATTAGGCATAATGCATTTGCATTAATCCATTTGCATTACTATAACAGAATACCTGAGACTAGGTAATTTTTAAAGAAAGGTAGTTTAATTGGCTCATGGTTCTACAGGCTGTACAAACATGATGCCAACATCTGCTTGGCTTCTGGTGAGGACCTCGGGAAACTTACAGTTGTGGAAGGCAAAGTGGGAAGCCAGGGTATTACATGGCAACAGAGGGAGTAAGGGAGAACAAGGTGAGAGGGAGGTCCCGGACTTTTAAACAATCAGATTGCATGTGAACTAACTGAGCAAGAACTCACTTATCACCAAGGAGATTGTGCTAAACCATTCATGAGGGATCCACCCCCACGATCCAATCACCTTTCACCAGGCCCCACCTCCAACATTGGGAATCATATTCCGATATGAGATTTGGAGGGTACAAATATCCAAACACATGAGTATTAAAGCCTTGTAGCATTTAGTTATGTCAGAATTTAGAAACAGAAGATATTTGAAGTTTTATTATTAGAAGCATAGGCCTTTTAGCGACTATTGTGTAAGAGGTCAACTTATGTTTTCACTGGAAGTAGATCTGATTGTCATTAAACTCTAATATCTTTGACCAAGGTAATCTAGTCAACTCAGTTAGCTTTGTCTAATGTTATTGTATCTGTAACACCTTATTTAACTATCTTACAACTTGTCCAGTGAAACAAGTATCTTTTTTGCTGTGGATTTCTTCAGGAACAACCCAGGAGGGAAACAAATTTTTTAAATAACCTTTTATCTATTGTTATAACATCAGCGCCCTTGCATGGGAAATCTTTTATAAAAATAACCAGAAAAGATGCATTGAAAATGAAAAGTGAGTAAAATTCCTCTGTAACTGTTTAAATGGCCCATCAGGTAGAAAACATGTACCTGAAATTCTGATTGTCTTTCCAGGATTACGAATTTAAGAAACCAAACATTGGTCATACACAATTTTAGCAATTTAGAATAGTCACCATGCCAATGTGTATTCTTTTTTCTTTCTTTCTTTTTTTTTTTTTTTGAGACAGAGTCCCACTGTGTCGCCCAGGCTGGCGTGCAGTGGCATGATCTCTTCGCTTACTGCAACCTCACCTCCCAGGTTCAAGCAATTCTCCTGCCTCAGCCTCCTGAGTAGCTGGGATTGCAGGTGTGTGCCACCACACCCAGCTAATTTTTGTATTTTTAGTAGAGATGGGGTTTCATCATGTTGGTCAGGCTGGTCTTGAACTCCTGACCTTGTGATCCGCCTGCATCAGCCTCCCAAAGTGTTGGGATTACAGGCGTGAGCCACCGGGCCCGGCTGTCAATATGTATTCTATTTGCATATTTGCATCATCTTATTTCTTCCTTAAGAGTCATGGAATGCACAGCTTTTAATAATGAAAGCTTTAAAGACTCAGGAATAACTAGGCAGCCATCTAGGTTCTGAGTCTATGCTTAACATTGGATTTACATCTTCTTAAATTCTAATTTTGTTTTTCTAGTTCAGGTGCCTACCATTGTTTATTAGGTGGGTTATCATATGTAATGTGATGTGGATCATGGAGTTCATTCAAACTGCATATCTAAACAATTTCAGTACCAGCTTCTTTAGCATGAAAATCTGACAAAGTATTTTTTTGGTATTCAACTAATTTTTGTCCTGGTTGGATTATCAGTTTTATAAACCAGTCTGTCTCTTTCTTAGAGTTTTTGGAAATTCTTACCCAGTCCAAATGATGATTCTAAAGTCATCAGAAACCTGTATTTAAGCAAGTTTGTCAGGGTCCTTTTTATCTTTTCCATGAACTTCTTTGAAGACATAATACACTAGAATTTTACTTGCTTTTGAAGTTTTTAGAAACTGTTTCAGAATTAAGTAATCAACTGTGGAAATGACTTCAAATGGTTGTAAAGACACAACTGACAAGGAAATTTGGTTATTTCTGTGGCCTACAATAATTTAACATAATAACCATAATTATGACTGATAACATATCAAGACATATCAGAATGTTAGGAATCTCATATAATTTTGGAACATATATTAATAACATATCTATTAAAATATAACTTGAAAAAGGTTAAACTTTATTCTTTATTTCACAATACTTTTCATATAATTTAACATATCACACCATTTATCTCTCTTTTGGATGTTGTAAGAGTCCTCTGTAGTATCTCAAAGTTAGTTGCAGGTCAAAAAGACTTAATTTTGAATTCAAAATTTGATTTTGAGAACATCAAATAGGTCAAAAGTTTAAAACAATCCAAATAGGATCACAGGTTACTGTAAAATAACAGTCATTAATTTAGCCAAAATGATAAAAGGTTTTTTTTATTTTTTTATTTTTTTTTTTTTGGGGACAGAGTCTCGCTCTGTCACCCAGGCTGGAGTGCAGTGGCGCAATCTCGGCTCACTGCAAGCTCCGCCTCCTGGGTTCATGCCATTCTCCTGCCTCAGCCTCCCGAGTAGCTGGGACTACAGGTGCCCGCCACCATGCCCAGCCGATTTTTTTGTATTTTTAGTAGAGACAGGGTTTCACCGTATTAGCCAGGATGGTCTCGATCTCCTGACCTCGAGATCCACCCACCTCGGCCTCCCAAAGTGCTGGGATCACAGAGGCGTGAGCCACTGCACCTGGCCAATAAAAGGTTTTAAAAAGCAAAAACTTTATTCTTTGAGAGGGTACTGAGTTTTCCAAACAATTAACAGATCTAAGAAACAGCATAAGACAGAATCTCTTTTTCTCTTCTTGTCTTTTTTTGTCATTTACTCAAAAGGTGAACAAAAATTTTTACTATCTATTAATACTACATGAAAATTTTTGTTTAAAAGAGAAAGCCATATTTTACTTTTGTATTTGTGTATTATAAATACTAAAGTTAATTTTACTAAACCTTATAAACCAAATTATCTAATCTCAGTCATCTTTTGACTACACAAGATTTTTATAAAACTTTTATAACATATTGCAATGAATTTTTTTCACTTTAGCTTTATCATATCTTTTAAATTTTTTTAATTTGAAATAATCTTTAACTATTAAATGAGATGAAATTATCTTTTTCTCAATAAACATACATTTGTATGTCTCTTATTTCAATAGCTTTAGGGGTACAAGTGGTTTTGGGGTACATGGATGAATTGTACAGTGGTGAAGTCTGGGCTTTTGTAGTACCCATCATCCAAGGTCATTTTCATGTTTTTACAGTTTTTCACTAAAAGCCCATCTATATTTTCCTTTATTATTATTATTATTTTTGAGACAAAGTCTTGCTGTGTCACCCAGGCTGGAGGGTAGTGGCATGATCATGGTTCACTGTAACCTCAACCTTCTAGGCTCTAGCGATCCTCCCACCTCAGCCTCTGGAATAGCTGGGACTACAGGCACATGCCACCACACCTGGCTAATTTTTGAATTTTTTGTAGAGACGGGTTTTGCCATGTTGCTCAGGCTGGTCTTGAATTTCTGGGCTCAAGCAATTCTCCTACTTCAGCCTCCCAAAGTGCTGGGATTACAGGCATGAGCCACCATGCCCAGCCCTTGCTTTTCCTTATACACTCTGTATATAGAATTAGTATACTCTTAGTGACCTTAATTTCTTTTATTTTTTCCTTCCAACTTTCCTCATTTCAGAGGGCACATGTTCAGGTTTGTTACATGGGTAAATTGCATGTCACTGGGGTTTGGTGTAGAAATCATTTTGTCACCCAGGTAGTGAGCATGGTGCCCAGTAGGTAGTTTTCCAATCTCCCAACCTCCACCCTCTAGTAAACCCCAGTGTCTATTGCTCCCCTTTTTGTATCCACGTGTACTCAATGTTTATCTCCCACTTATAAGTGAGTACATGCAGGATTCAGTTTTCTGTTCCTGAATTAATTTGCTTATGATAATGGTCTCCAGCTGCATCCATGTTGCTGAAAAAAGATATGATTTCATTCTTTTTAATGGCTGCATAGTATTTCATAGTGTATATATACCACATTTTCTTTATTCAATCCACTGTCGATGGGCATCTAGATTGATTCCATGTCTTTGCTATTGTGAACAGTACTGTGATGAACATATGTGTGTATGTAACATTTTGGTAGAATGATTCATTTCCCTTCGGGTATATACCCAGTGATGGGATTGCTAGGTTGAATGGTAGTTCTATTTTAAGTTCTTTGAGATATCTGCAAACTGCTTTCCATAGTGGCTGAATAATTTACATTCCCACCAGTAATTTATAAGCACTCTCTTTTTTCCACAACCTCACCAGCATCTGTTATTTTTTTACTTTGTTGTAGCTATTCTGACTGATGTGAGATGTGATCTCATTGCGGATTTGATTTGCATTTCTCTAATGATTATTGATGTTGGCCATGTGTATGTCTTCTGTTGAGAAGTGCTTATCTTAGTAACCCTAACTTCTAGTGAAAACTTAGGAAGTTTGAGCTGTTTTATATCAGTATTTATAGATGAAAACATTTTATAATTTTTAGAAAGATTTGTTTTCTCACATTTTTGTTTACCAGTTCTAAATATATTTAGCTTTTAAATACCACAAGATGTCAAAGTATATAAATTTAAATTTATGTTTAATAATTACTGTTCAATATTTTAAGTGACTTAGAAGTGACTCAGCCATTTTATGATTATCTATTACTTTACTTAACAAGGATTTTAAGATTTTTAATTACTATGACACAGGTATCTTCGCTAATGTCTTTCCTGGGTCTTAAGTAGGCATGTGGTACTTAGAAGGGCTATGAAAGGCAGGGCCCATCTGGTTCCTGAACTTACATACCAGGGGTAGGCTCAGGATAGAAGATAACTGTGAAGACAATGCCTGGAGGATCCAACCCCTTCTAACATAGCCAGGGGGCAAAACTGGAACAGGTAGGAAGTGGGTATAGTGGGCTTGACTGCCTTATAACTGGTAGTCAAGTTGCTAAGAACATGTCCCCAACCCTTACCGCAGCCACCTGTCCCGACAAAAGAATCCAGAGATTCAAAAGCAAAACCAAAAGCTTACAGACAAACCAATAAGTATCAAAAATTAAAGAAGCCACGTTATGACCTTAAAACATGTAGTAGACACATTATAAACCTGTCTGATGAATATATCCAGGAAAAAATGTCTGAATTATATTTAACTGACAATTCTGAAGTCATTATTATTTTATTTTACCAACTATTTTAAAACTAGCTTCATTTCCCAAATATTATCACACACGTAACACATATTGAGTTATAGAAATATAGACACATAGACACAGCAGGTCTTAGAGCTTTCATCAGGAATTCTCATTTGCCAGCTTTCAAAAATAAAGCATAATTTAGACAGATTAAATTTAACAAAGTTAAACAAAAAACAATTCACAGCTCCCCAAATCAAAACAGGTTGAGAGAGACTGGCACTGCTGCATGGTCCAAACAATTTTATAGAAAAAAAGGTGACATACAAAAAACAAAAATAAAATACAAAAACAGCTGGGATTACAGGTGTGAGCCACCATGCCTGGCCCATTTCTGAATTCTTTTATTGTTTATAGTAAGTTTTCAGTTGATTTTTTTTTTGGATATACAATTATATCTGCAAATGGAGATAATTTAACTTCCTCATTTCTAATCCTTTTGTCTTAGACTGATTTTGTGGTGTAATGGTCTTTGCACTCCTGGCCTTGCTGGTCTTTTCCTTCCTGTCTTTTTTCTAAGCCTGAACTGGTAGCCTCCTGGCCATTCTCTGTGTTATTCAATATGCTTTCAATAAATTCATTTTCACTTAATGTCAGAACTGGTTTTCTGTTACTTTATCTAAGAAGCCCAACTAAATGCTGATTTTGCACATGTAGTGCAAATAATGCCCAATGATGCATTATCAGTAGTGATATCTGTTGCCATTTATTGAGGGGCTACTGAGGCTGTGTGCCAAGTCATTTGTATATATAATACCAATCAATTCCTAGAGAATGTGCCCCTGGTTATACTATCATGTTTGAACTCGTCATTTCAGCTTCTTCAAAGAGACTGCTTTTTGTGTTAGTAGTAGCTCTAAAATGTAAGGTAAGAGCCAGTTTAATATGTATATGCTTTTGTTTGCTTTGAAATTATAAAGTCAATTTTTATTAGGTTAACAATGTTTCAGGTTTTTCTTTTTTTAAAGCAGTGATACCTTATTCCCAAAGCAAACGCTGGAAGCGTAGTATGAAACACATTTTAAAGGAAAGCTGCAAAGGTTAGGTAGATTACGTAGAAGGAAGCTACTTAACCTAGAATATCGTGATGTGTCTGAGCATAGACAAAAAGGACAAATTGTTTGGATGATGAAATACAGACATTTCTGGACACAGATCTTGGTGGCTCTTATGGGTTGAATTGTGTCCTCCAAAAAATATATTGAAGTTCTACCCCCAGTACCTCAGGTGACTTTATTTGGAAATAAGGTCTTTAGAGAAGTGATCAAGTTAAAACGAGGTAATTAGGGCAGCCCCTATGACTGGAGTTCTTATAAAAGTAGTAAATTTGAACATAGACAGATATACACAAGGGAAGACAATGTGAAGACACAGAAGGAATGTCTACAAGGAATGTCTAAAGCTACCAGAAGCTAGGAGAGACGTGTGGAACAGAATCTTCCTCAGAATCCTCAGAAGGAACCAATCCTGCTGATACCTTGATTTCAGATTCCATGGTCTCCAGAACTGAGACCCAGAAATTTCTGTTATTTAGGCTACCTGGTTTGTGGTACTTTGTTATGGTTGCGGAAACTAAACATAGCACCTATGTGGCCAATTGGACACAGTTTTGGAAGTGGAGTGTCCTACACATTCCAGAATGTATGTTCGTTGTAAATAATGTTTTTCTGGCATGGGTGAAGGACCTTGATTAATTACATGCTTGTTATTTATCAAAGATCTCTTCAAGCTCAGGAAGTGATCAATCCTTATAATTGTTGAGTTCATCACTTAAGAGTTGGAAAAAGCCTGTCTTCATGTACAAACTTTTTATATCCTAAACCAGAGACAATAAACTGGCAACTGGCAGTAAGTATTTTGTTTGGCCTACACAGTGTTTCGAAAATAGGGAGAAAAACGTACTTGCCAATATTTAAAGAGCAGATTTCTTATAAACATTTCTGGATGTTATGGTTTGAATGTCCCTTCCAAAACTCATTTTGAAATTTAATTGCCACTCTAACAGTATTGAGAAGTGGGACCTTTAAGAGGTGATTAGGTTATGAGGGCTCTGCCCTCATGAATAGTTTAATTGTTATTGTGGGAGCGGGTTAGTTATCCTGGGTGTGATCTCTTGACAAATAGGATGAACTCAACCTGATTTGTTCTCTCTGTCTCTAGAGCTCACTTCTGCCTTCTACCCTTCTGTCACGGTATGGATGACCCTCACCAGATGCTGACGCCACATTCTTGGACTTCCCAGCTGCAGAAGCATTAGCCAAATAGACTTCTGTTCCTTGTAAACTACCCAGTCTGTGGTATTCTGTTATAGCAGCAGAGAATGGACTTAAACACTGGATTTCCAGTTTGCTTGAAAAATGAGAAGATTTGCATTTCCTCATGACAACAGTTGACGTTGCTGAAGATCTGCTGCTTCCTTTAGTCAGGCCAAGAGTACTTCTGTCAGCTACATAGCCACCAGACCCACTTAATGGGCTGAGTCTATAAACCCTGTCCTGCAGCAAAGTAGGGAAACAATAAGAGCTAGTGTTTGCTCAGCACCACTATGTAGCAGGTGCTTCCTAGACATTTATTCAAGAAATATTTATTGAGGGCCCACTAGGTGCCAGACACTGCTCTAGCTACTTGGAATATACCAGGGAATAAAACAAACGACCCATGTAAAACTTACATATTAGTGGTGGATTAAGGACAGAATCAAATAATCATTACGATAAATAAGTAAATTACATGGTATATTAGAAGGTGATATGTTCTAAAGGGAAACTGCAAGTCCTGGGAGAAGGTAATTTGTGATTTTAAATGAGCTGGTCAGGGTAGGGCTCCCTGACAAGATATTTGAGTGGACTCAGGGGAGGAGAGGGAGTTAGCCACATGGACTTATTGGGGAAGAGTGTTTCAGGCAGACAGAAAAGCTAAAGGAAAGGTCCAAAAGCAGGAGTGTGTCACTGGTGTTTGAGGAAGGCAAAGAAGCAAGTGTGACTGGAGCAGAGCAAAAAAGGGGAGAGTGGAAGGAGGAATACTCAGAGGGTAAGAGGCTGTGTCAGAATATGGAAGAGCTTGAGAACCGATATGGTTTGGATATTTGTCCCTGCTCAAATCTCATGTTGAGTTGTAATCCTCAATGCTGGAGGTGGGGCCTGGTGGGACATGCTTGGGTCATGGGGGTGGATCCCTCATGGCTTGGTGCTTGTTTAGTGATAGTGAGTTCTCATCAGATTTGGCTGTTTAAAAATGTGTGGCACCTCTCTCTCTGTCTCTTTTCTTTTGCTCTCTCTCTTGCTCCTGCTTTCAACATGTGACATGCCTGTTCCCCCTTCACCTTCTATGATTGAAAGCTCCCTGAGACTTCACCAAAAGCAAGCAGATGCCAACATAATGCTTCCTGTAAAGCCAGCAGAACCATGAGCCAATTAAACCTCTTTTCTTTATAAATTACCCAGTCTCAGGTATTTCTTTATAGCCATGCAAGAACAGCCTAAGGGAAGGCCCTAGAAAGGACTCTGGCTTTTACTCTAAGTGAAATAGGGAGCCATTAAAGGGTTTTGAGCCGAAGAGTGATCTGATCTAACCTAGATCTTAAAATAATCACACAGCTGCTCTGCTGATACCAGACTGTAGGGGGAAGAGGGACATTAAGGGAAGCAGGGAGATGTGTTTGCAGGCTTTTTGCAGTGATCAAGAAGTGGCTTGGACCAGAATGGTAGCAGGGGAGGTGTGTTAACTGGTGAAAGTTAGGATGTCTTTAAAGGTAGAGTCAATCTCCAGATGGATTACATGTGAGGTGTGAAAGAAAGAGGCCAAACCAAAAACTCAAAGGTTTCTGCTTGAGTAACTGCAAGGATGGACTTACTATTTGAGATGAATAAGCTGTAGGAAGAGTAGATTTCAAGGGGAAAATCATCACTAGCTCAGTTTTGGACAAGTTGACCTTGAGATGTATACTGGATATCTGAAGGAAACATTGAAAAAACTATTGGATACAAGTTTGGAGTTCCAGGGACATGTCTGGTTGGCAATAAATCTTTCCTCTTCTGATCTAGTCTCATAGCTTTAAATAGAATATAATGCCACATAATGCCAATGACTCCCAAATATTTATAGTTATGGTCGATTCCAGGCAGATTGTGATGTGGCCATATTGCCAGCAAAGGGAGGTCAGGGTTTCTAGCGCTGCCTCTTTATCTCCGATTATGGAACAGGCATGGTTTTAGTTCCAGTGCTTGGGTCTCCCTGGATTTAGACATCATTCCTTTGAATTCCCACCCAATATAATGAGGGTCAATATCTTCGCCAGCTTTACTAAGTCTTATATCTGGTGAGGTGTAGAGACAAATTTGAATCAAGGTCTGGAAGTCCTTACCTGGGGCTCTTTCTTCCACGCCATCATGCCAGTCTTTGTGAAGACATTTTTCAAAGGCTCATTCTTCTTATCTCTTTTCTAGGAATTTTAGTTTATTTCTTTACTTAACTTCAGAAATTAATTTCTCACTTCATTTTAGTAGCAGGAATGTTACTGCTGAGAAACTGAGATGTTAGGGAGAATCCTTGACCAAGACTTCCAGCCTCTAGATACTAGGTGTGTCTTGCTCTAATTAAGGAAATCTTATCTGCTTCATCTTAGCCCAGTTTAACGTCCCCAGGAATTCCATCTTCTGCAGTCCTAAACTTTTCCCTTTTTCAATTCAGTGCAACTTATACTCTTCTCTGAAAGTGGCTCCAGGTCTGAAGAACTGTGGTCTGGGAGGAAGAGAAAAGGCATGCTCAGCTATAACCAGGCCCACATCCCCTAAGTTGCCTGCCCATCAAATTATGGGCTGGAATTATGCGCCACGCTTTGTCCGGGGACCTTGCGCCGTCCTCCCTCCGGTTCCCACAGAGCAGGGGGCTTCCGGCGCGGTACCCTCCTCTGTGGGCGGGGCCTACTGCTCCCGCTCCCGCCTCCCCGGTTGCGCGCGGCTGCGGGCTGCGATCACGTGAGCACAGCAGGGAGGGGGAGGGGCCCTGATTTCCGGGCGGCGGAAGGAGACTCGGCCGCGTGAGGTCGAAGCTATTTGAAAACACGCTCCGGGAGCTAGAGCCTGAGGCCGGCGGCACACGCTGTTGCCCCGTGGGCTTCTGCTCTCTCGCTTTTCCCCTCGGGCTCCGCGTCCCGGCCGCGGCCGGGTCCTCAGGTGAGCGGCCGTAGCCCGTCGGGCCGGGTCCTCCCGGGGCGCGGGACTGAGCGTGGTGGGGCCGTCGCCCCCCGATCCGCGGCCCAAGCGGGCAGGGTCGGCCGTGGACGATGTGCGTCCCCCGAGTCTGGGCCGAGGCGTCCCTCCTAGCTGGGCCAGTGTGTGCGGCCGGCACTGCGGGGGCGGGACCCCCTAGGGCGTTTGCGGAGCTTCAGGTGACTGGGCGGGTTCGCCCGGTTTCGGGTCCGAGAGAGTTTTAGGCCGGAGTGTGTGAATCGGGCCCCACTTCCCCGACTCTGGTCCTGGCCGGCGTCCCTTGGAGTAGGAGGAACGATGGTTTCCTAAAACCCACGGTGTGTTCACCTCTGGGATGGATGCAGGACCGAATACGGAGTGGGGATGAGCTGGCGTCCCCTGTCCGTCCGCTGGTCGCCCAGGCGGGAGAGTTAAGCGAGCGGAAGGGGACCACCAGTTTTCTGGGGTCGCCCCTGCCTGGGCCATTTGCTTTTTGGGAAGTCTGTCGCCTCTGGTTGGCCCCTCAGTGGAGTTTGGAGGAAGTCATGAATTTAAGGGTTTGGGGAGGAAATTATCAAAGGCCGAGTGCAGTACGATCGTTCTCTCTGATTTTTTTTTTTTTGGAAAAGAAGGTGGAAATGAGGAAGGGTAAGAAGGTGGCAGGCAAACTATTTATAGTTGGAATTTAGTTCGATTGAAATCCTGAAAACTCTAGGATCTGCCTTTTGTTGGAATTAGCAGAAAAGACCTACAGTAGGAATGTGTGACATTCAGCTTTGAAACTATTGGGGATCGCAAACCTAAGGACTAGTGATGTGAGCTCCTCCTCTGAGACTGGCGATCCTACCTTTTGCTAAAAACCGGCTACTGTAAAAGTGGCTTAGTGGGACTTTTTGATTTGCTGTGTTATGAAAATCTTTGTTATAAGTTAAAGTCAATTACTAGTAGAACTTTGAGAGTTCTGCGCATAAAAATGCTTTGTATCCCGTAATAATATTACTAGGTTTGAAAAGTCAAGGAAGGTCAATCAGCCTTCTTAATTTTCCTAACAGAAAGCATTAATGTGACTAATACAAAGCGATAGATAATACGGCATAAAGTTGACAGTAGACTGTTGAAGATCCATCAGGTGGTTAATGGCTAAATAGAACCCACAGGAGTAGGGGAGGAAAGGAGTTAATTTTTCTGAATGTCCTGTACCATTTACTTTCGTGTCTGGTACACTAGCTAGTAATAAAACTGTAGAAAAAGCTCACAAAGTGTGCTTGCTTAATTAATGAAAACCATTTTTTGTATTAAAAGAGGCCAGGTGAGTATCATGGCCTTTTTTTTAGGCCTTGTTCCTTCCCACCCACCCACCGACCCCCAGTTTTTTTGTTTTTTTTTTTAAGACTAAGGTAACTAGAGGTGTGGGTGAGATGAAAATTTGGGAATAGGGACAAATGAAATAAGCCAAACTGTTTTGCCACGAAGACTTCCAGTCTTCAGGTTAATTCTGGTATGTTAAAGGTGGTTTTGCAGAGCTCAGTTCTGTGAATGAATCCCTCTTCAACTTCTTGATAAAGGCGTGACTTCCAAACTTTTCTGAGGTACATTGTTAAAATGGGTTTAGTACCACCTACCTCGCATGGTTCTGTGCAGATTGTATACTGAGGTACACAATGCATCTAGTACCGGGCTTGGTATGTACTGATCCTGAGACTTGAGGGACAGGCACATGTTCATGCTTTGAGCATATGTATTTACCATGTACCAGGCACAGTTCTGATTGTTTTACAATTGTGTATGATTATCCCTATTTCGTAGATAGAAATTGGGACAGTGTACAGCTGGAAAGCGTCAGAGTTTGGATAAAAGCCTAATCAATCTGGTTGTAGAATTGGTTCTTAACCTGTGGGAAATCCTACCTCATAGCGATCTAATAACCCTGTAATTAAGTGAATTTGGATATATTGTCATAGCTGATTGGTTTCTGAATTCCTTGAACTTGAGCTGTTCAGTATTGCACTGGCCATTTTATTAATATTGTAATAACGGAAACTTTCGTTTTATCCATTTTTTTATACCCTCATGTGTAGCATTGTCACTTTTTATGGCCAGGCACAGGATAATTATGATAAACCAGGAGATTAGCAGAAGTTTTATATATTCCAGAGGTACTTACCCTATTCAAGTGGTGTACAGTATTGTTCTCGGGTGTGGAAAAGGCTTCAAGAAGAATTTAGCTGGTTCCAGGTAGAAGAGGCTATTGTTTTAGATAGAGGTTAGCTTGTGGGAAGATAAAGCTGGAGAGGATGGTTGGGGCCACATTAGGAAGGACCTCATATGTCCTGCTAAGGAGGTTTTACTGTGTATGAGGAATAGAACAACTGAGAGCTCTTGAGTCTTGGTCATGAGATCTGTGTTTAGAGAGACCTCTCTTGTAAAGGGCCAGTGGACTAGAGAGTAGACACTAGATAGTAGGCAAGAGTACCAGTGGGGAAGGTATTGAATGGTAGAAATAAAGGACTTCTTGAAAATAGTGGCCTGGAAATGGGTAAGAGACACAGATCAAAGATTTCATGTGTAAGTACAAGGTTTGGAATGTGGTATAGAGGGGGAGGAAGTACAAGATGGCATGGTGTTATGCGTGAGTTATTTATTATAATAGTGGCTTAGCTGGTCTTTGTTCCTTATCCCCCTATTAAATTATATTTCTTTTTATGCTGCTTTTTATCCTTTTTGGGGACCAAGGGGGAATACTGTTTTCTGTTTAGTCTGAAGTGTATTCACTTTTGCTATGCTAGGTTTATCCCCTACACCTGATCTTTACCTTGTTTTCCTTGCTCTTGAAAGGCCTATTATTCTCCTTGCTGTGTATTTGAATATTACCCATTTTTCAAATGCTCAGCTTAGGTTCATAAATCTTTTTCTAACCGTTATAGGCTGCATTAAAGAATAACATTGGTTTTCCAACTTTGTTTGGTATTGCTAGAGAAGTTCCTCCGAGGCTTTTACAAAGACCAGGAGCACACAAGCAGATACAAGTTATATCTCTAGGAAGTCTGTGCTGCTCTCCTACACTCGAACAAAGGAAAAGAAAAAAAACACATTTCAGAAGGTTTCCCTTTAGCACATAGCTTGACAAAAGGTTCTGTGACCCAAAAAAGCTTTGCAAAACCGTGGCAAGACTGTTGCCTTGTTACAGTATTTTATCACTAAACTGAGTTTTTTAATATTTTGATCTTTCAGCATAATCAGATTCTTGATTACGATTGAAATAAATGTTAGAGTAGTATATGTTGGAAAGTGCTTTTTTTCTTCTTTTATCATTTATTCTTGTCTCTATCCATTGCTTTTAATTAATTCTTTTCATTATAGTAGTCGAGAATGACTAAAAAAAGAAAACGCCAAGATGATTTTCAAAAAGTAAAATTGAAAGTTGGTAAAAAGAAGCCCAAGTTACAAAATGCTACTCCTACAAACTTTAAAACAAAGACTATACATCTGCCTGAGCAACTCAAAGAGGATGGAACACTTCCAACAAACAATAGAAAACTTAACATAAAGGTAAATCATAAATCTTGTTTTGACAAAATAAGATTTTCTTTGGAATCATGTAGAATGTTATATTTTGTGAAAATTTGTCTGAACTCTTAGAGTAAATAGTTTGCCTAGGGTCATAGGGTTTATTGATGTTTGGAGTTTATCTTTTACCAAAAGATCTCTCATGCAGCTGTGTCTTTCCACTTCCTCCAGAAACGTTTGCTAAACTAAATGGGCATTTAGTTTGCTAAACTAAATGCACAGTTGTTTCTCCCTGGTATATTTATTTGATGATTTAATTTTTTTTTTTTTTTTTTTGAGACAGGTCTCACTCTTACACCATATTGAGCACAATGGAGTGCTATCATGGCTCACTGCAGCCACGACCTTCTGGGCTCAAGTGATCCTCCTACTTCAGCCTCCCGAGTAGCTGGGGCTACAGGCGAGCATCACCATGCCTGGCTAATTTATTTTTTTGTAGAGGCAAGGTTGCAATATGTTGCCCAGGCTGGTCTCAAACTCTTGGATGCAAGCAATCCTCCAGCCAAGGCCTTCTGAGGTGCTGGGATTGTAGGCGTGAGCCACGGCACCTGGCTGTATCTGGAAATAATTCTTACATGTTTTTGATGTGTCAAATTTTTGATTAACAGTTTTCTAGCTAATTAAGATACAATCCTGTCATTCATTTTTGAACCCATACAGCACATAGTTTATTATAGGTTTGTAGTAAATACTTGAAATCAATTGAAGTTCTAGAAGTGTTGCTTAAGAATCTTAACAGCTTTATGGAGACATAATTTACACATAATTAAAATCTCTCATTTAAAGTATACAATTCATTGGTTTTGGTATATTTACAGAATTACGCTACTGTCACCTTAATCTAATTTTAGAACGTTTTTATCACTCCAAGAAGAAAACTTGTACCCATTAGGAATCACTTCTCATTTCTTCCAGCCCTAGGCAATCACTAATCTACCTCTGATATCTATAGATTTGCTTATTCTGGAAAGTGCATATAAATGAAATCATATAATAAATGGCCTTTTGTTACTGGCCTTTTACTTAGCACAGTGTTTTGGAGGTTCCTCCAGGTTGTATGTAGCTTGTAGCATATATCAGAACAGTAGTGCATTCCTTTGTATTGTCGAATTGTATTTCATTGCATGATTAGGTCACATTTTGTTGATCACTCAGCAGTTGATGAACATTTAGTTTGTTTCTGGTTTTTGGCTCTTATGAATAATGCTGTTACGAATATTTGTGTGTAGGTCTTTGTGAAGATATACATTTTTCGAGTTTTGCTTTTTAAGCTCTGAAGTTTAAATAATACTAAAGAGTTATTTCAAGTTTTTTTCCCAAAGGTTACATAAATTATTCCACAGATAAAATTGTCAAGTAGTATACGCTGAATAAAACACACTCTGTGAAAGCCCATTTAAAACAGGCAGAAAGGCCCTGTCAAGAGTATATATATACACACCTTCCGTGATGTTTGGTACATAGTAGGTTTTCAATAAATGATGGTGTGATTGCTGTCACTTTATATCATAGAGTGCCTAAGCCTGCATGTAGGTTAATGTAAAGAGAGAAAATTCCAACTGAAAATTATGCAATGTTTTTATTAAGCTGGAAGTATTTTTCTGTTTCTGATCCTAACAAAAGCTAAATAACGTTTAAAAAGTACTTACTGAAGCAGTTTCCCCAAGGAGTGTCAGTTTACTAGGGTAGTGTTAGTTAGCATGTTTATTTGAAAATGATACATGTATATAAGTATACATCTAAAATTCGTATCTTTATTTATAGGATTTGCTGTCACAGATGCATCACTACAATGCTGGGGTTAAACAAAGTGCTCTTCTTGGACTTAAAGACCTTTTGTCTCAATACCCATTTATAATTGATGCACACCTTTCAAACATATTAAGTGAAGTGACTGCTGTGTTTACAGATAAAGATGCTAATGTACGATTAGCAGCAGTTCAACTTCTTCAATTCCTGGCCCCCAAAATACGAGCTGAACAAATGTCTCCATTTTTTCCTTTGGTAAGTGCCCATCTCTCTAGTGCCATGACTCACATTACTGAAGGAATTCAGGAGGACTCTTTAAAAGTTTTGGACATTCTGCTGGAACAGTACCCAGCTCTAATTACTGGCCGTAGCAGCATATTGCTTAAGAATTTTGTAGAACTTATTTCTCATCAGCAGCTGTCCAAAGGACTGATAAATAGAGACAGATCCCAGTCCTGGATACTTTCTGTAAATCCTAATCGGAGACTCACTTCTCAGCAATGGAGGCTGAAAGTCTTAGTGAGACTCAGTAAATTCCTTCAGGCCTTGGCAGATGGATCCAGTAGGTTGAGAGAAAGTGAAGGACTTCAGGAACAGAAAGAAAATCCCCATGCCACTAGCAACTCCATTTTTATCAACTGGAAGGAACATGCCAACGACCAGCAACACATCCAGGTTTATGAAAATGGGGGTTCACAGCCAAATGTCAGTTCACAGTTCAGGCTACGGTAAGAAGGATTTCAGTTATGTCCACACAGTTTTCCTGTATTGAATTATAACTGCTGACCATTGATGACTGTTGGTGGGAAGACATGCAGTTGTCTTTCATAGTTTTCATATAGTTACTCATGATTTGATTTTATTTACTGATGGGAAGAGTTATTTGTATGTTAATTTATTAATTTATAGCAAAGCCTTTGAGAAATAAAACGATAATATCTTTTGGCTTTGTCATCTTAGAATTTCATTTTTCTTACTAGTTTTGATTGATGTAATTATCAGTTCATGGTGCTTCATTTTACTAGTACTTTAAGATTTAAATTAACAAGGGATAATAAACATTTTTTAATCACTTAATTTTTTTCTTTCTTACCCTTATTAGGTATCTGGTTGGAGGATTGAGTGGTGTGGATGAAGGCCTGTCATCTACTGAAAACCTGAAAGGATTTATTGAGATAATAATTCCATTGCTAATTGAGTGCTGGGTTGAAGCTGTACCTCCACAACTAGCTACTCCTGTTGGGAATGGTATAGAACGAGAACCTCTACAGGTTATGCAGCAAGTTCTTAATATTATTTCCCTTCTGTGGAAACTCTCTAAACAACAGGATGAAACCCATAAATTGGTGAGAACTAATGGTTCTTTATTTTCTTAGTATTGCCTTTTATCATAAATGGCAAGATTTGAAATCAGCTCATTACTACTAATTGGTTATGTATTTTTCTAAAAAGTACCCTGGGTTTAACTATAAACTTGTTTGTTTTGCACAAAACTACAAATTAGTTTTCTGAAGTTATTATCTGTGAATATATATATATTTTTAAGTGAAATGCGTAACTCATGCTTGATTCCATTGGTTTTTTACTAGCTGTAATTCATAGTAGTGTTACAGTGTATTGTTTATGGCAGATTGATTGTGTAGGAACATTCTAGTTTTTGAAGGTCTCTTACAAGGTTTAAAAAGTTGCTTATTAAGTAGTCTCTTTCAATTTATTCCACGTTGCCAGGTTTAGTAGAAATGGACAAAACTGAAGAGCTCATAATCAGACTTGAATTGTTTTAAGTGTTGTGCTATAGTGAATGTAGTGCATAGTGTATGCTACACTTTTCCTGTGCAACCAAGGAGGAACAAGCTGCAAGATTAAGTTGGTGCTAAATTAATATGGTAACACACTTAAAAAGGGTCGCTGCAGAAGCAAGACTTCAAAGCTAGAAGCATCTGGTTTTCAGAAGATTGCTGTAAGGACTTTTGATAAGGCAGGTGTGAATCCTTCAAGTTTATATAAAACTGAGAAGGTAGTTTTCTTGTTTTTGTTTTATTCTTTTTATTTCAAGTTGAAGTTTAGAATGAGTCAGTATGCTGCATAAGACGGGATAAATTAAGTAGTATTTGATAGTCTTGAAAAGCATTATAGAGTTGTAGTAAGGTGTATATTTTAAGAGCATGTTCTATTGCTGTTAACCCATCATCTGTAGGGATGTTTTGTCAATTGCTTTTTCAAATAAGATGGCATTTTATTGATTACAGTTTTGAGACTGTTTTATGATTCATTGCATACATTGGCAAAAAATTAATAATAGGGCTGTAATGTAAGATTTTGAGAAAGCAAAGCTTGTTTCTCATATGGCAGTTAATTTGTGATGTGGGCTAGAGACAGTAAGAATGTATATAGCTCCTTTTAAAAAAGTATATATTACTTACAGTCTTGATCTATGATCATTTGAAAGGTTCAGATAGAAAATAAAAGTAAGGCTAAAGTCCTTAAGATGTCCTATAAAAAAGAAAAAGTAATATTCAACATGGACTTTGAGTGCTAGTTTTTTTCTTTTCTTTCTTTTTATTTTTGAGATGGAGTTTTGCTCTTGTCGCCCAGGCTGGAGTACAGTGGCACGATCTTGGCTCACTGAGACCTCCACCTCCTGGGTTCAAGCAATTCTCCTGCCTCAGCCTCCCGAGTAGCTAGGATTACAGGTGCCTGCCACCATGCCTGGCTAATTTTTTGTATTTTTAGTAGAGATGGGGTTTTACCATGTTGGGCAGGCTGGTTTCGAACTCCTGACCTCAGGTGATCTGCCCGCCTCGGCCTCCCAAAGTGTTGGGTTACAGGCATGAGCCACCACGCCTGGCCTAGTTTTTTCATTTTTAGAGAGCCAAGAAGTAAAAATTCCAAGCTTCTTTGGTGTTTGATTACATATAAGCACTAGTAAACTTTTGTTACTGCTTTGTTAGTAGCATTTGTATTTAGATAGACTAGTAGCACCAAAATTCAAAATCTGAAAATTTATTAATTATGCTAGTTTTGGGTGATCTTATCTGGATAACACTAACAAAGGATCTAAATACTGCTTTAATTTTATGGATATTTAAAATAGTATGCTTTAGAACTATTTTGTGCTATTATAACATGACTAGGCTTATTAGCAGCTCATTAACATAGAATGGTAAGTTTAAAAGACTGCAGACTGTTGAAAATCAGAATACAAATTGAGATACTGTATAAAACTGAAATAAATAAATTCAGATAGGAATAATATTTAAAAACATCCACTGGTAGAATTCTCTAATTCACCTTGGCAGATTTGTAATAACTTGATAAGAACCATTATTTATTTATTTATTTTTTTAAAAAGGAACCATTATCTTAGAGACAGAGTATAAAAATGTACATCGTTGGTACAATCTATACAAAATTATAGATTGTTAGTAGCATTCTATACAAAATGACATTAAAATGCACGTTCTGGTCTTGAACTTCTGGCCTTAAATGGTCCTTGCACCTTGGCCTCCCAAAGTGTTGAGATTACAGGCATGAGCCTCTTTGCCTGGCCACAGCCTAATCTTTAGGAGGAACCAAATAGCATTGCTTGGCATTAATGTCAGATCACACACCGCAAGCTGAATTGTAACTCTTTTCTCTCAGGAATTGTATAGATTTTTCTATTGGTAATTCGTGTCTCGGTTAGATATAGTCTTAGGACTACTGACTGTTTGCTTTTACATGTTGGTGCTGCAGCTTAATGCATTTAGTTTGCTAGTATTTACAACAAAGTCGAGAAATTTCGCTTGTATTCAAGTAGTTTTTTTTTTTTTTTTTTTTAAAGTTTTTAGTAATTTGAAGCTTTGATCCTTGCTTTGAAAAGAAGTCTCAGGGTACATTAAGTCTTACATGCAGTGGTTGAATAGTCAGATTCTGTAATAATCAACTGAAGTTGTTTATTTCTGAACTACTGTGTGTATCTTTTTTTTTTCTGTTCATATAAACAGCCATTTAGTCCAGCACTATTTGTTGAAAAGATTGTTGTTTTACATTTGATTACCTTGGCACTATTTTTCTTTTCTTTTTTTTTTTTTTTTTTTGCATTCCCTTACTTATCTTTTTTATTTAAAAAAAAGTCAGACCTTCAGAAGGAATACAATAAGCACTTGCCTACCCCCATCTAGTTGCAGCAATTTCTAACATTTTGTGCACATGTTGAACTACTGTACATATCCTTAATAGTTAGCTAGCTATATCCTTGATATAGCTAGTTTTTATTTATTTTTATTTTTTATTTTTGGAGACGGAGTCTCACTCAGTCACCCAGGCTGGAGTGCAGTGGCGCGATCTTGGCTCACTGCAAGCTCCACCTCCCGAGTTCACGCCATTCTCCTGCCTTAGCCTCCCAAGTAGCTGGGACTACAGGCACCTGCCACTATGCCCGGCTAATTTTTTTTGTATTTTTAGTAGAGACGGGGTTTCACCGTGTCAGCCAGGATGGTCTCGGTCTCCTGACCTTGTGATCTACCTGTCTCAGCCTCCCAAAGTGCTGGGATTACAGGCATGAGCCAACGCGCCTGGCCGATATAGCTAGTTTTTAAAATGAAATTACAGTTTAACATTAGCTTTTTGATTTACTGTGGTTTTTAGGGTACTGTATTAGTAGTGTCAGGGTCAGTATTATGTTATAAAAATTGTGTCTTAGCTTTGCATTTAATGCTTGACTTGCTACTTTTTCTCTACGTGTGTGTCTCATTGCTTTTATCCTTTTGCTGTGAGGGTTAGAGTTTGTAACCAAACACTAATGCAGTCATGCTTTATAAGGCATTTATTCAAAGCTTTATTGGGCATCAATAAATAATGGCTACTTAAATTAATTAAAATTTAAAATTCAATTCCTCAGTAACCCTAGCCACATTTCAAGTGCTCAACAGCTACATGTGGGTAGTGGTTACTAGATTGGACAGTGCAGATAGATATAGAACAGTTTGATCATTACAGAAAGGTCTTTTGAATAGTACTATTCTAGACTCTGGAGCTGCAGAGATAAACATGGTTGATAAGGTGCTTGCCCTCATGGTATGTACCTTCTGGTGGGATCTATAGACAGTAAACAAATATATAATGTCAGTACTAGGAAGAAAGATGAAAGTAAAATAGGGTATAAAGAGCATGGGCAGGAAGAGTGAGGGGGAGCTATTTTAGATAGGTTGTCAAATGCAAGTACAAAGGCTTTGAGGTGAGAACAGCCTTTGTATATTTGAAGAATGGCAGGAAGGCCTGTGCAAATGAGGTACTGGGAGAATGGTAGAAGATGGGGGCGAAGAAGAGTGATAGTCAGATCATGTGGGACTCTGTGGTCCCTGGTAAGGAGTTTGGATTTTAACCTGAGTGTGGCGAAAAGACCACTGAAGGGTCTTGAGCAGAGGAGTGGCATGATCTGCATTATATTTATTTAACTTTAATATGCTGAATTTATAAAAATAGAACACTAGTGAACTCCCAGGTGCTCACAGTCTAACTCTAGCAACCATCATCTCTTGGATGACCCGTCCTGTCCTACATGTATATACATTTCATTTCCTTTCCCCCTTCCTGTATTATTTTGAAACACGATTTATGTTTTAAAAGATCACCCTGGCTGCTGTGTGGGGGATTGACTTTTGGAGGATAAGAGGAGAAACAGGCAGACTGGTTAGGAGGCTGTTGCAGTAATCCAAATAAAAGATGATGGTGGCCGGGTGTCTAGTGGTTGAAATGATGAGAAGTAGCTGGATCCAGGTAAAGCCAGCCAGACTGCTGGTATGTATAATGAAGGAAAGAGGAGTCAAGGATGATGCCAGTGTTACATCGCCCAAATGAGAAAGAAGGTCATTTGGCAGGGAGAATTTGGTTTTATTCATGTTAAGTTTTAAGATGCTTGTCAGAAGTTGAAGAGGAAGTGTCAAGTATATAGTTGTATATAAAATCTGGAGCTCAGGCAGAAATGATTCAAGTATTATTACTGGGCAGATCCAAACATTTAGAAGTCAGGAAGAAGAGAACCCAGTAAAGATACTAAGGAGGAACAATAATTGAGCTTTAAGGCCGGGCGCAGTGGCTCACGCCTGTAATCCCAGCACTTTGGCAGGCTGAGGTAGGTGGATCACTTGAGGTCAGCAGTTGAAGACCAGCCGGGTCAACGTGGTGAAACCCAGCTCTACTAAAAATATAAAAATTAGCCGAGCGTGGTGGTGGGCACCTGTAATCCCAGCTACTCAGGAGATTGAGGCATGAGAATCGCTTGAGTCTGGGAGGCAGAGGTTGCAGTGAGCTGAGATAGTGCCACTGTACTCCAGCCTGGGCGACAGAGTGAGACTTCGTCTCGAAAAAAAAAAAAACAAAAAAAACAAATTGAGCTGTAGGGTGACCAGCTGTTTTAGCACCTCAAGTCGCACATCTAGGAAACTTCTCAGTCTCTGACAAAATGGGATGGTTGGTTACCTTCGATAAGAGGAAATAAAGAATATTCTAATTTGGAATTAGAAAGACAGTGTTTCCATAGGAGGGAAATGATAAATTCACCAATACTACTGAAGCATTTTAAGTAAATGCACTGCTTTGTGAAATTGTTAAATAATGGAATTGCTGGAGAATAGAGTTATGGTGTAGATAGAACATCAGGGAGAAAGACTTTCTTGTATATTTCATAAACATTGCATTAGTGGTCCAAATTCAGAATTTTCTTAAGTCTCAGATACTTTCACTTTTTCTCTCTTAAGCAGCAGACAGAATGCAAGTAAAAGTAGTTATGAAGCACCAAAAGGATCTATAGATGAAAAGTGGGTGCTTTAACAGTTAATTCTGATTTTAAAATTTATTTACATATTATATTACTGGTAGAAAGTGAATTATGATGGCACATTTATTTGACAAGTTGTCAATTCTCTTCAAGTTTTATTGGTTATTTTACATTTTTTCTTGTAGATTTTTCTAATCTTTGCTATTTCAATAGGAGTCATGGCTTCGAAAGAACTACCTTATTGATTTCAAACACCATTTTATGAGTCGTTTTCCGTATGCCTTAAGAGAAATAACCAAGCACAAAAGGAAAGAGCCAAATAAAAGGTATTATGATTCTTTTCACTATCTAACCTTGAAAAGCTGTTTAACCTGAAATTATCAGGAAATAATTAACCTTAATATGGAACTTTCTACACTGCTGTGTATTTATATCTAGATTTTGTGAAAATAAAAGTAGTAATATGGCTGATTTTTGGACAAGTGGGTTTGAACCTTGGGATTAACAGTTTTTTATTTTTATTTTTTAGTCTGTAAAATGGTTTTTTTGTGCTAGATGAATGTATCAGCTTATGTAAATACGAATTTAATAAAAATTGCCAAGGTGTATGGTTTATTTGGGTGAGGCACTGTGTGATTATTGAACCTCTTAAGCAAGAGAATATCTTGATGATCATCTAGTTTTGCTCTTATTTATACATGAGGAACCTGGCAATGAAACTAATATCAGTATCCTGAAGGAAGGAGGGTAATTGGAGAAAAATCAGAAATAAAAGGTAATTGATTAGAAGGTGAAGGTTAAAAAAAAAAAAAAGTAAGCCTAGAAATTATTTAAAATGTCTACCTGAAGTAAGAGCAGATAAATGTGAGAACAAGTTATGTAATAAAATTTGACAAGCAGGTACAAGCTACAATACTAATACTGTAGTTCCCGTAAATGAGCATACATTTGCAAGGGATCTTAAAATCTGTCAAAGGCTCTTTTATCAAAGGGAATACATTAGCTAGAGAATCATTGAGGTTTTTTGAGCAGGGTTCAGAGAATATGCTTGGAAGCAATACAGCTATTTCAGGCATAAGAGTTTTTCATTCATGCACTAAATATTTGTTTTGGTTGCTTACTGTGAACAAGGTAGAACAAAGTATTGTGATAGAGAGGATCAGATTTTTTAAGCCTTGTACCTTGCCCTCCTAAGCAGTTTTATAAATATATATATAAATATAAATATATAAAAATATATAATATATAAATATATATATAAAATATATATAAATATGTATCTATAAATAAATATATATATATATATTTTTTTTTGAGATGGAGTCTCACTCTGTTTCCCAGGCTGTGGCACCATCTCAGCTTACTGCAACCTCTGCCTCCCGGGTTCAAGTGATCCTGCTGCCTCAGCCTCCCAAATAGCTGGGATTACAAGTATTCACCACCATGCCTGATTAATTTTTGTATTTGTAGTAGAGACAGGGTTTCACCATATTGGCCAGGCTGGTCTTGAACTCCTGACCTCAAGTCATCTGCCCACCTCAGCCTCCCAAAGTGCTGTAATTATAGGCATGAACCACTGTATCCAGCCTTAAGCAATTATATTCTAAATCATAAAAGAATGTGTCAGGTCCAGTCATGAGACAGAAACTGCGACAGTGATTCTTTTTTTTTTTTTTTTTTGAGACAGAGTCTCACTCTGTTGCCCAGGCTGGAGTGCAATGGCGTAATCTTGGCTCACTGCAACCTCCATCTCCCAGGTTCAAGTGATTCTCCTGCTTCAGCCTCCTGAGTAGCTGGGATTATAGGCATGCGCCACCACGCCTGGCTAATTTTTGTATTTTTAGTAGAGACGGGGTTTCTTTCACCATATTAGCCAGGATGGTCTCAAACTCCTTATCTCGTGACCCGCTACCTTGGCCTCCCAAAGTGCTGGGATTACAGGTGTGAGCTACCGTGCCTGGCCGACAATGATTTTTTAACAAGAGAATTTAATGTAAATAATTGTTAACTAGGTATACAAAGGAAGTTAGGTATGGAGGTACCAACTGCAGGAAGCAGATACTACCGTAGAACTGGGAGAACAAAGAAGGGAAGAAGCTTGGAGGAAGGGAGCCAAAACTCTAACCTCTCAGAAGGGTATGCTCCTCAGGCAGGTACTGATATCTTGAGCTGAGAGCAAGAACCGCATAGGGCTGGGGCCCAGTACTCTGAAAAGGGGGTGCTGGCTGGCTGGTGCTGACGTTTCTTAGAGGCATGATGATTCTGGTTCTGTGTCAGAAAAACTACAAACTGGAGTCTGCTATGGCTGCTATAATGAACTGCAAATGACCTGAAGAAGAGCTGCTGATCGACACTGGCAGCAATAGGAAACAAAAACAAAACTAGCAAGCAAACAGAAGAGTGTCCCGTCTTCCTCTTAAAGCTTTCTAGGCCCTTTGTACCACCGCTTTATTGGCAGAGCCTAATAAGCCATCTACAAAGGAAAAAATGTGGGTCTCAGAGTCCCAACCCCAGGGTCACAAAGCAGAGTATAGAGGGCGACTTTGAAGCTGAGAAACAGTAGCTCTGTAACTAACATTTACATGTGTAAATTTACATATGTAACACAAAGCAGTATAAAAGTATCATTAGAACTATACAACTAAGGGCTATAGGAATTCATAGGAAGAGACAGATAACTGCATATTAGGTTAAACAGACAAAGCTAAATTGAAGAGTAGTATTTGAACTGGGTATGCACGTGGATATGGTTTCAGGAGGCAGAAATGCAAGGGATGAGACTTGTAACTAGAGGAGATAGCATACAAGAAAGCTACAGGATTAGGAAATGGATGGAGAGCATGGATCTGGGTCCAGTCTGATTTCTGCTCTTCACTGGGCTTGATGTGGAAGCCGTTTCTTGACTCAGGAGTTCATCTTTCAGATCCTTTTGGCATTGAAGACTTTTGCCAAAACAATCAGAACTGTTTTAGGGAGCTTCTGGAGTTGAGGGGACAGAATCAAAGAGACACTTTATTGAGCAAGATGTTAGACTTTTTCCCCCATACAATTTTCTTATTAGAGTTTTTCTTCTGGGATTCATAGGTAAGCTTCAGAAAATCCATGAACTCTTGAAGTATTGATGGAGAATTATACGTATGTGTATTTTTTCGGATAAGGCATTCCATATATAATTTTCATCAAAATGTGATTAAATTGTGGTTTAGATGTTTAGGATTTAGTAGACATCATTGTAAATAAATTATTGAAGAATGTATCAGCATATCATCATTCAAGAAATTTATTGGACTCTTGTGTGCAAGGCACTTATTGTACTAGTTGCTGAGCATTTCATGGTAAAGGAAATAGGTAGAGTACCAGCTCTCATGGAGTATGGTCTAATGAAAAAGACATTTATTTCACTTGATTCTTTAATCAGTGACTGACTGTGATAAATATAGTGAAGGAAGAGCTTAGGTTAATACAGGAGTATGTAACAAGGAGTTGGTCCTGATCTTTCACGAGGGGCGGACCATCTTAGAAGGCTGCCCTGATGGAAGTGACAGCGTGCTGAGATATAAATGGGAAAAAAAGAAAAGGAATTAACTTTATGAGGAGGTTGAGATGATGAAATTGAGGGATTTTCGGCAAAGATGGATTGCCAGTGTGACCTACTTTTCAAAAGATTCCCCCCCTCATGATTGATTTTTGGGGAGCCTACAGGCTACTGTTAAGTAAATGCATTAAATACTTAGCAAATAGCCTGTGAACAGCAGCAAAAATCACAGTTAGGGAAGTCAACAGTGGCCTAGGCCAACGGTCCCCAACCATTTTGCTATGAGGGACCAGTTTCATGGAAAACAATGTTTCCATGGACCTGAGGTGGGAGGCTTGGTTTTTGGGATGATTCAAGTGCATTACATTTATTGTGTGCTTTATGTAATACGTAATGAAACAGTTATACAATTCACCATAATGTAGAATCTGTGGGAGCCCTGAGCTTGTTTTCCTGCAACTAGACAGTCTTATCTGGGGGTGATGGGAGACAGTGACAGATCTTCAGGTGTTAGATTCTCATAAGGAGCGTGCAACGTAGATCCCTTGCATGCACAGTTCACAGTAGGGTTCATGCTCGTATGAGAATCTAATGCCACTACTGATATGACAGGAGGCAGAGCTCAGGCAGTAATGTGAGCAGTGGGGAGCGGCTGTAAATACAGAACAATCTTCATTTGCCTGCCGCTCACCTCCTGCTGTGTGGCCTGGTTCCTAACAGGCCACAGACTGGTGCCAGTCTATGGCCAGGGGTTGGGGACCCCTAATCTAGGCCAATGTTGTTTGCACTTCTTATTCATGTACCTCCAGTGTGTTTTTATTTTTTGTTTATTTATTTATTTATTTATTCAGTTTTTTGAGATGGAGTTTCATTCTTGTTGCCCCAGCTGGAGTGCAGTGGCACGATCTCGGCTCACTGCAACCTCCGCCTCCTGATTTCAAGCAATTCTTCTGCCTCAGCCTCCCAGGTAGCTAGGATTATAGGCATGCGCCACTACACCCGGCTAATTTTTGTATCTAGTAGAGACGGGGTTTCACCATGTTAGTCAGGCTGGTCTCGAACTCCTGACCTCAGGCGAGCCACTGTGCCCAGCCTGTATTTTTAACCTGATACCTACATTTTAAAATCTCAGGTTGAAATACAGAGTTAAAAATGATATAATTTATTTTTATTGAGGTAAAATATATATAACATTAACCATTTAAACCACTTTTTAAGTGTACAGTTCAGTGGCATTAAGTACTTTCACATTATTGTGTGATCATCACCATCTATCTCAAAAAAAAAAAAGGACATTCTTTGCATTTTCCATTGTTTTGACATTTGCACTAATGATACAAAAGCAATGGTGGGTAAAACTGTTAGTATCTTAGGCTGAATTAAGGCAGTGGCACCAAACTATACTAGTAGACATTGTATTCTTTACCACCATACACTCAGTTTTAAAAAAAAAAAGCCAGTTTCACTTAAGAAGGTCCTGAATAAGCAGTAAACATAAGTAATTGTATTAAGTCATGACCCTTGTCCGGGTGTGGTGGCTCACAGCTGTAATCCCAGCACTTTTGGGAGGCTGAGGTGGCGGACCATGAGGTCAGGAGACCTAGACCATCCTGGCTAACACGGTGAAACCCATCTCTACCAAAAATACAAAAAATTAGCTGGGCATGGTGGCGGGCGCCTGTAGTCCCAGATACTCAGGAGGCTGAGGCAGGAAAATCGCTTGATCCCTGGAGATGAAGGTTGCAGTGAGCCGAGATCACGCCACTGCACTCCAGCCTGGGCGACAGAGCGAGACTCCTCCAAAAAGAAGAAAAAAAGTCATGACCCTTGAGAACGCATATTTTAAATATTCTGTGTGATGAATGGGAAGTGTACATAAAGCATTTCTGCTGCATATCAAAGAACTATGATTGTCTCAAGGAAATAGCCCTGTGGGATTTTCTTACTTGTATTTTTCTGGAATGGACTAGATTTTAACTTGAAAAAAAATGACTGACAAACTGTGGTTATTCAGATTTGGGTGTTTGGCACATGTTTTCACAAAAATGAACAAAGTGACTGGCCAGGCATGGTGGCTCACACCTGTAATCCCAGCACTTTGGGAGGCAAAGGTGGGCAGATCACCTGAGGTCAAGGGTTTGAGACTGGCCTGGCCAACATGGCGAAACCCTGTATTTACTAAAAATACAAAAATCAGCCAAATGTGGTGGTGCACACCTGTAACCCCTGATACTTGGGAGGCTGAGGTAGGAGAATCACTTGAAGCCCAGAGGTGGAGGTTGCAGTGAGCCCAGATAGTGCCACTGTACTCTGGCCTGGGTGACAGAGTAAGACTCTGTCTCAAGAAAAAAAAAAAAAAAAAGAACAAAGTGAGCCTATCAGTTCCAGGAGAACAAATGGCATTTGTTGCCAATGATAAAATTTGAGCTTTCAAGCAAAAATTGATACTTTAGTAAACTTCTGTCTACCACTGTGAATTCTGTCCTTACATTTACTACCTTTTTGCTCTTCATGTTTTTCATGTATCTCAGTCCTCCCTGGGATCATTTAGAGTCTTCTTTAGTTCGTATTTTTCTCCCCCCATAAAAATGTATTTCTCTCGCATTTCTGAAGAATGTTTTAGCAGGGTTAATATTATAGATTTGGCAATTATTTTCTTTGAGCACACTGACAATAATATTTTACTGTGTCCTGGTTTCTATTGTTATGTTAAGAAGTCAGCTATGAGTCTTAACTGTTGATACTTTAAGAGTTATCTGGTTTTTTTTTTCTTCCCCTAAAGTTTTTCTTCTTGTCTTTCATTTTCTGCAGTTTCACAATGATGTATCCGGGTGTGGTTTTCTTTTCTGTTTATTCTTCTTGGGATTCAGTGGATATCTGAGATCTTGAATCTTGAATGAAATGTCTTTTCATCAGTTCTGAAAAAGTATTATCTTTTAAACATTTGCCAATTTCTCTTCTTCCCTTTCAAGACTAATTTAATGCATGTTACATCTACTTACTGAATCCTCCACCTATTTTTAATCTTTTATCTCTTCCAGTTTTTAATTCTTTAGTTGTATTCAGTTGTAGTCAAACATAAGTCCATTGAATTTTCATTTTTTATTTTTCAGTTCTAGAATTCTTTCCAGTTGTTCCATCACCGTTCATTGGAAAGACTGTACTTTATCCATTAAATTTCCTTTGCTCATTTGTCAAAGTTCAGTTGACTATTTTCATGGGTCCGTTTTGGGACTGTGTTCCATTAATTTATGTATGTTTATTGTTTCACCAATACCATCTTGTCTTGCTTATTGTAGCTTTATTGTGAGTCTTGAAAATGGGGAGTGTGAGTCTTCCAGCTTTGTTTTGCTTTAGTGTATTTTTTTGTTTTGTTTTGTTGGTTTTTTTTTTTTTTTTTTTTTATGATGGGGTCTCCTTATGTTGTCCAGGCTGATTTTGAACTGGGCTCAAGGGATCCTCCCACCTTGGCCTCCCAAAGTGTTGGGATTACAGGCATGAGCCACCATGCCCAGCTTGTTTTGCTTTAGTCTTATGTTTGGTATTCTGGGTCTTTGACCTTTCCATATAGACTTCGGAATCAGTTTGTCAACAATTACAAAATAGCTTGCTAGAAATTTGATTTGGATTGTGTTGAATCTATCTGTAGATTAGTTTAGGAAGAATTATTCCTTAAACTGCTAGAATGATGCAGAACTAGGATTCAGGTTTATCTTAAGACTTATTTTTACTTTCCTGGGAGAGAAACCTTTAAGGGCCAAGCTTAAGGTAGGGTTGTTGTCCAGGCACAGTGGCTCACACCTGTAATCCCAGCCCTTTTGGAGGCCGAGGTGGGTGGATCACTTGAGGTCAGGAGTGTCAGACCAGCCTGGACAACATGGTGAAGCCCCATCTCTACTAAAAATACAAAATTAGCTGGGTGTGGTGGCATGTTCCTGTAATCCCAGCTACCCGGGAGGCTGAGGTGGGAGGATCGTGCCACTGCACTCCAGCCTGGGTGACAGACCAATAATCTGTCTCAAAAAAAAAAAAAAAAAAAAAAAAAACAGGTAGGAATGTCTTGGTAGGCCCTAGGCTTTGACTTTTGATTTCCTTTTCTTGTGGGGCCACTAAAAGGTTGCCTTAGTTTTGCAGCTTTTTTCTTTCGAACTGGCATTTGCCCTCAGGACTAAACCTTGAGTGCTGGAATCTTGCACTTCTAGTTATTTTCAGCAATTTTTTTTTTTTTTGAGACGGAGTCTCGCTCTGTCGCCCAGGCCAGAGTGCAGTGGCACAATCTCGGCTCACTGCAAGCTCCACCTCCCGGGTTCACGCTACTCTCCTGCCTCAGCCTCCCGAGTAGCTGGGACTACAGGCGTCCACCACCGCGCCCGGCTCATTTTTTATATTTTTAGTAGAGGTGGGGTTTCACTGTGTTAGCCATGATGGTCTCGATCTCCTGACCTCATGATCTGCCCACCTCGGCCTCCCAGAGTGCTGGCATTACAGGCGTGAGCCACCGTGCCCAGCCTATTTTCAGCAATATTATAATTACCTATACTACCTTTACTGGAAATTGAAGTTTCATCAGAGATCTGCCTTCCTCCTAGAATTGTTGGTTGGTATATTTAGTCTTTGAAATTTCTGTATATGTTACCGGAGGAGCAGAAGGAACTCTCCCAAGTTTGCAGATGTCCATTGAGACTTTCTGGATCGTAATAGATTATGCTGCCTGAGATAAACTTAGGGTAAATTTTCCAAAGCTCTACCTGTGGGGAAGAAATGTTGCAAGTCTATCCCAGTGTTTACTCTTTTCTTAATGATAGGATTCCTAATTTTCATATTAATGTATCACTACACAAAATAAAAAACAGATTTCCTAGCTTTCTTTGCAGCTAGGAGCAGTCATATGGGTAATTTCTATTAAATAGCTCAGACTTCTTCCAGTGTCAGACTTGTACATTGAATTATCTGTTGGCCATCTCCATCTGGATTTGATTATGATACTTTAGGCTCAACATATCCAACGTAGAATTAATTTGTAGATCTCTCTGCCCCTTTTTCTTCATCATCTCTGAATTTAGTCACTACTGTTAGACCCCTTAATGATTACTCCTCCTGTCTCCACCATGTTCAGACTCACATATTTGTATATATTTAAGCATATTTCAAATCTGGCTAATTTTTCTTCTTTGTAAATGCTCTCCTTCTCCCAGTTCATACCAGTATTGACCCTGGTTCTTGGACTTGCCGTCTCTTGCCTGGAGTGCTGCTGCTTTGTTTATAGGCTGTAACTCTCATTTTCCCTTTCGTATCCACACACTCATGTCTCTGAAAGAAGCTTGCAACCATGTTACTCCCTTGCTTACAGAATTAATTTTGATGTCTTTAGCCTCTGGCTCTTTGTAACCTGGTTTCATTTTACCTTTCCAGGCTGATTTGTCATTCCTGGTCTTACATTTGATGCTTGATAATGGCAGATTTCTTTTATTTCCCTTCTCATGTATTTGTGGTTCCTCACTACTGTGCCCTTACTCAAAACTAACTAGGATTAATCTTTTCCTTTAAAATTGATTGGCTTGAGATATTTATGGCTTTAGTCAAATTTACATGTTTCTTTTCTGTTTTTTAGTGATAGGGTCTCTCTTTGTTGCCCAGGTTGGAGTGCAGTTGTGTGATCATAGCTCACTGTAACCTCAAACTCCTGGGCTTCAGTGATGCTCCTGCCTTGGCCTCCTGAGTAGCTAGGACTACAGGCACTTGCCAGCATGCCTGGCTTATTTTATTTTTATTTATTTATTTTTTGAGATGGAGTTTCACTCCTGTTGCCCAGGCTGGAGTGCAATGGCGCAGTCTTGGCTCACTGCAACCTCTGCCTCCTGGGTTCAAGTGATTCTCCTGCCTCAGCCTCCCAAGTAGCTGGGATTACAGGCATGTGCCACCACACCAGGCTAATTTTTTTTTGTATTTGGTAGAGACAGAGTTTAACCATGTTGGTCAGGGTGGTCTTGAACTCCTGACCTCAGGTGATCCACCCGCCTCGACTTCTCAAAGTGCTGGGATTACGGGCGTGAGCTCCCATGCTTGGCCTTAATTTTACTTTCATTTTTTGTAGAGATGGGGTCTCGCTGTGTTTTCCAGGCTAGTCTCCAACTCTTGGCCTCAAGCAATCTTCCCAGTTCATCTTCCCAAAACACTGGGATTACAGGCATGGGCCACCACGCCCAGCCAGCTTTACGTTTTTCTAAACATGAAAGAAATAAGCTCTGCTGTTGAATATACCACAGTCTGAAATGAGTATGTTCTAAGTTGCAAATTTTGTTTTTATTAAAATATTTTATTTTAGATTTTTTGAAATTGTGTTTTGTCTGGCTAGAGTGAATAAACTGATATTAATATGTGAATTATAAAATTGTTTCAAATCAGTGCTTACCGGGGTATGTCTCCTTATTTCACATGTGAGAAAGTTATGGCCAGGAAAGACTAGTGATTCTTTTCAGTCAGATGATTAGTTAAAAGCAGAGCCAAGATCTACTGTGATTTCCATCCAAATATAAGTATCTGCCTTAAATCAGGTGTGTCAGGGTTTTTAAGTCTTATTTTTCAAGTTCCCAGGCAATATTATAAGGGCATTTACATTTTGTGTGAATAGCACCTTGAGTAATGAATTGAGCTGTATACACTCTGTACCTTCTTAACAACTCTGATTCCATAATGAAATGGTTTATTTATAGAACTGTGGCCTAAGTCTTGCCTATGCACCTATCTTCTTGGCCATCTATTAATTCTAGAAGGGAATTTTTTAAAACTCCACTGATAGATTATTTTAAGTATTCTAATGAAGCAGGCATGGTAGACGTAATGCTTTATAGATGTGTGTGTCTTTGTTTCTAGCATCAAGCATTGCACAGTTTTCTCCAATAACATAGATCATCTCTTACTGAATTTAACACTGTCTGATATCATGGTCTCCCTGGCAAATGCGTCAACTTTGCAGAAGGATTGCAGTTGGATAGAAATGATAAGGAAATTTGTAACAGAGACCCTTGAAGATGGCTCTAGGCTAAATAGTAAGCAACTGAACAGATTGCTGGGAGTATCCTGGAGGTTAATGCAAATACAGCCAAACAGAGGTAGGTGATGCTATTTTGCCCTTATTTAAGAGTGGAGCTCTTACATGTGCTATCTTAAGGTCTAGCTTTGAAATGATGGCTTGTAAACATTCCATGTAGTCAGGCTAATTGTATTCAAGCCATAAAAGGTAGCTACTGTCTACTTGAACACTGAAATTGTTTATGGCTCAGAGTATCTCTAAGTGGGTAGGTCCACTCTGAAGCAGATTGATAAAGATTTCTACCCTCTTCTGATCTAGTTTGACTAGAACTTGAGAACTTTTTCCCTTGATTGATATGGCATGAATCTTCCCTGTCTCTTTACCTTTTTTCTAGCTTGAGGTTAAGTTATATTAAGTCAGTTTTAGAGTGACATACTAATTCTTTGATTTTAAAACAAAGTTTTCCTATTTGGTTCCCATCTAAATCGCCTTTCTAATATTTTGGTTTTTGTCATTCCTAGGTTTCTTGTTAAGAAAATTTATACTGTAACTACTGATTGGTTTGACTTTTTTATTAGGCCATTGCTATGGGACTTCAATGGTAGTTGTCAATTTGTGGCTAAAATTGGCTTTGCCATAGGAAGAAAGTAAAGTACTTCGGTGCATTCAGAGGAATTTGGGGGCTGTTAAACATTTTTTGATTCATATGCAAGTTGTTTTCTTTCTGTTTGTAGAGGACACAGAGACTCTTATTAAGGCAGTTTATACATTATATCAGCAGAGGGGCCTTATCCTTCCAGTTCGGACTTTGTTATTGAAGTTTTTCAGTAAAATCTATCAGACAGAAGAACTGAGATCTTGTAGATTCAGGTAAAATCTTGTTATTTTTCCTTTCTTTTTCTCTTGCTGAGTTTTTCTGTAGTCTTAAGTATTTAAATAATTTTAGAGAGATTAAATCTTTGGAGAATTTCATTCTTTTTAATCCTACTTGTTTGCATTTAAGAAATGGTATAAAATTTTAAAAGATGCATACATAATAGTGCCAGTAAACTTTATACCCATATCTGAACAGATAAAAGACTGCTTTAGGCATGCATTTCTACCTGTCCACTTACAGCTAAGGGACAGTTGGAACAACCTCAGCCCTTTCTCTTCCCTTCCCATAAAAATTACGGAGGTTGAATCTCTAGCCATTAGTGACATATTGAGGCATATGGGATAAGACTGAGGGCAATAGAAGATGAGAAAATTTCTGGCTTAGTTTAGTGCTATCAGAGAGAGACAACAAAAGAGCGGACTAAGGAATTTTTCGATAAGGTGAGTTTGAGGTTTATTTGGCATAGTCAGAAATGTTTGAGCGGAAGATACAGATTTGGGATACCTCAACATATATAGGTAGTTGTTGTAACGTATTCTGGTATTTACTTTAAGCCAAGTACTTTACATAATCTCAATAATCTTCATACTGCTACTGTGAGGTGGATACTGTTAGCTTCCATTTTACAGAAGGAAGCAGAAAATAAATAAATTGGTGAGTATTATGTAGCTAATGTATAGCAGAGCTGAGACTTAAGTTCACGTCTGTCTTGACAGCAAAGTCCATGATAGAATCACCAACCTTTCAGGGGACCTAGTGAAAATGTTCACTGTTATTCAAGACATTTGCACTCCAGCAAGTATTCTAAAGAAATAAAAATAGCACAAGTTTCAAGCCATTTTGTATGGGAGCAACTTACGGTGAATGTGTACATTTTTTAATATAGTATAATAACACCGATTAGGATACATAGTTAAGTGTCTTTATCCTTCAAAATAAAAATACAATTTAGATACTGCCCCAGTTAACATTAATTTAGTGGGTAAAGCCTTGGAAAATGATGCTGGCATCTTATAGGTTCTCAAATGTTTAAATGAATAAATGTGGTATTATTGATACATAATTAGTCATTTTGTGATATATTTAAGTTTAAGCATTTTTTTTTTTGGTTTAAATTTATTTCCCTTGTCTTTGAGAATTACACTTTATTCTTCTTTGGCCTTTCTAAGATATCGTAGTAAAGTGTTATCCCGTTGGCTGGCTGGCTTGCCATTGCAACTTGCTCATCTTGGCTCCCGAAATCCTGAGCTCTCTACACAGCTTATTGATATGATTCATACCGCTGCAGCACGAGCAAATAAAGAATTACTAAAAAGTTTACAAGCCACTGCCCTCCGAATTTATGGTAAGAGTTCATTTGTTTAATGGTGTAGGTAGTCATTGATCCACCCTGATATACAAAAGAAGCTTTTAAGGGGAGCTCTGTAGCTTTGCCTTTCCCTTAGTCTAAATTAGTAATACCATGGTTAAATTGCCAAAACAAAACATCAGACAGTAAATTAATTTTCAATATTTATTAGAATATAGAAGGTTAATGATTGTTGATGCTTATTGCATTCTTAAATTGTCTTTCAAACCACTTGCTATTCATAAATTCAAAACTAATCTGATACTTAAAAATTCCTTTGAAGCTCTGATGGCAAGACATATCTTTATTACTTATTTAATCATAATGAATATCTCGTATGACTTTCATATATTCTTTATTTATCTGGGACTGACTTAACTAATATTTTAAGCAAAACTATTAAAACATAACTGGGATGTATGTATGCATATAATTATTTATTGAAATATAATTCACATACTATAAAATTCACCATTTTACAATGTACAGTTCAATGAATTTTTAAAAATATATTCCTAAGGTTGTGCAATTATCACCATTGTCTAATTCTAAAACATTTTTATCACCCCAGAAAGAAACTTGTACTGACTGGAAGTTCATCCTTATTCCTTCCTTCCCCCAGCCCCTGGAAATTGCTCATCTACTTTCTGTCTATATGGATTTGCCTATCATGGATATTTTGGAATTACATAACATGGGGCCTTTTGTGTCTGGATTGTTTCACTTAGCATAATATTTTCAAGATTTGTCCATGTTGTAACAAGTATCAATACTTTATTCCTTTTTATTGTTGAGTAGTATTTTGTTGTATGGATATGTCACTGGTATTTATCCATTTGTCTGGTGATGAACATTTGAGTGGTTTCCACCTTTTGTGGGTTATAGTTTTAAATATGTATTTTTCAATATTGGTCATATATCTGTAGGTATATATATACACACAGCAAACAAAGTCTTTTGCTTTAAGTCAGGTTGATGTAATCATCACTGTTTAGCAAAATTGCTTGTTTACTTTGCACTCAATCTCTTTTCCTTATTACCCCCCTGAAAGTTTTTATTTCTAACAAGACACTTGTATATTAAATCTTTAAATTAGGTTTGGTGTTTTATTTTATGCAGTAGCTTAACAAGCCATACAAATGTGTTTTATGATATTAATATAATTATGCTTTTATGTAATTGATATTCATAAAATTCACCATAAAATGTTAGCCCATAATTCAATGGAAGTCATTGATCTGCTTTATTAATCTCTGGTTTGCATGTCTTTTATAGTTGCTTTTAATATATCTATCCACCTCACTAGATCCACAAGAAGGTGCTGTGGTGGTTCTCCCTGCAGACTCTCAGCAGCGTTTGGTTCAGCTTGTATATTTCCTACCCAGTCTGCCTGCTGATTTGCTTTCTCGGTTAAGTCGTTGCTGTATTATGGGAAGACTCAGTTCAAGTTTGGCTGCCATGCTTATCGGGATACTGCACATGAGGTAGCATGCTCAAGTGAGCTGTATTTTAAGTGTATAATCTTTTTCCCCTTTTACTGGTAATTTGTGAATTATGGAAGCCTTTTGAAGTCGCATACACTACCTTCATTTACTCTTAATGCAACAATTAAAACTATTTATATCACTAGGTAGAGTAAGTTCACAAGAGTAAGACTGTTTCAAGTTACTTGTTTAATGACTTTTATAGATAGGTTGGAATAAGAGTTGAAATATAATTATCAAAAGTGTGTGTAGTAAGGGATTTATTGGTAGGTGAGGGTGTCGTACTTCAAACCTTTGTTGTTATGGAATAGCAATATAGACCTTTTCTTCAGAAAGCTCAGAATTTAATGTAGCTGGTGAATTAAACAAGCTTGTGGACTGAGACCAGGAATCACTTGTAATCTCTCTTTTTTTTTTTTCTGGTGGTATAATAAACATAACATACAATTTATCATTTTAACCTTTCTTGAAAAGTTTTGCCAGGCATAGTGGCTCATGCCTGTAATCCCAGCATTTTGGGAGGCCAAGGTGGGCGGATCACGAGGTCAGGAGTTCAAGACCAGCCTGGCCAGCATGGTGAAACCCCATCTCTGCTATAAATACAAAAATTAGCTGGGCATGATGGTGCATGCCTATAGTCCCAGCTACTCAGGAGGCCGAGGCAGGAGAATTGCTTGAACCCGGGAGGTGGAGGTTACAGTGAGTCAAGATGGCACCACTGCACTCCAGCCTGGGTGACAGAGTGAGACTCCGTCTCAAAAAAAAATTTTTTAATATTTCAAGAGACAAGTTCTCACTCTGTTGCCCAGATTAGAGTGCAAGTGGCATGATCATAGCTCACTGCAGCTTTGAACTCTTGGGCTCCAGAAATCCTCCCTCCTTGGCCTCCAAAGTAGCTAGCACTACATGCCATTTTCCATAGCGGCTGTGCCATTTTACTCTGAAACTCTGAAAGGTTTTATATTGCTCGTGTTGGAAGTATCCTCATGTATATATCTTCAGTCATAGTATTTTAGTATTCAGCAGTATTACTGGTTGTGGGAAGGGTCTGATGTGGTTTTAGGCAGAAGTAGAAATCTAGGCTGTAGTTGAAAACTTTTCTTGTATAGATCCCCTATCTCAGGTAGGTAAGAGTAGCTTACTCTTAATAGACTTTCTTCATACCAGTATAGGACAGATATTTGACTCTGGTCACTGGAAGTGTGCTTCATAACTGACAATAAACTTGCCTTTTACCAAAACAGAGAGCAAAACATATAAATAAAATACTGTTTGTATTTAAAAATTTTAGATTTATTTCTTCCTTGTATATGCACATTAGAGGGGCCTGGACATATTTTTTAAGAATTTTAAATAGTGATTAATTTCCCATGTTTTTCTTTTTAGATATTAAAAAACTGCACTTTGTTTTGTGTAAGCAAAATGCTAGGCCTTTTAAAAGTTAAATGTGTTTTTAAATTTTTTCTGTAACTTAAGAGCTTGTTTTTTATTTGACTTCCAGTAGAGGGCACTCTGTTCCTTAGATATAACTTACATTCAGTTCTGTTAAATCACCCCTTGAATGTTTCTTGAAATTGATTCTCCTTGGAAGATGCATTTAATGTCTTCATCAACATATGTTCACTTATGTTTAATAACTTTTGTCAAGGATTTTTAAAAAATCTTGGGGTTTTTTTGCTTTTATCTTTTTGTGGCAATGAGTGGCGAGAATTGGGAAAATGTATTAATTTTACAAATACTGATAATACAGACTCATATTTAAATGATTGTCATTGTAGTTAAAAGTCTACCAAATTAAATTTTGCTTTTTAGTATTTGTACGGAGTCCATTAGTAGACTTCTCTCTATGTAGGTGTATTATTCCCATCTAAAGTAGTCCCTTTTTAAAAAGAATACAAAATTAGGACTTTTCAGCCTTCTTGAGCCCATAGCACCATCATTTTATCACTTTTCATAGGGTCATAATAAGACTAGCCAGGCGCAGTGGCTCATACCTGTAAATCCCAGCACTATGAGAGGCTGAGGCAGGCAGATCACTTGAGGTCAGGAGTTTGAGACCAGCCTGGCCAACGTGGTGAAACCTCATCTCTATGAAAAATACAAAAATTAGCTGGGCATGGCGGCTCACGCATGTAACCCCAGCTACTCAGGAGGCTGAGGCAGGAGAATTGCTTGAACCCAGGAGGCGGAGGTTGTAGTGAGCTGAGATCGTGCCGCTGCACTCTACCCTGGGTGACAGAGGGAGACTCCATCTTTTAAAAAAAAAAAAGACTGACAGTTAGTTCATTCAGACATATGTTGGGTTACTTCATATCTTTAGTTTTTTATTCAAAATAGCTCCTCTTCTTGACCATGACTATAAAATAGTCAACTTTTAAATTATTTCCCACTTATACTCTTACAATGTTGCTTCTCAGTCCTATGCATCCTGTACACTGTTGCCAGATTGATTTTTCTGCAATACTCCTTTACTAATTTCAGATTTTTATCTTGTCAAACTAATTGTTCTGTGAGATCAAATTTAGCTCAATTTTTGTAGTTCTGATACCTTGCTGTCTCTATTAAAGCATTTGTGTAATGGCAGGACATGTACCACCTAAGCAAGGAGTCCATGTGTTAAAAACCCATCAGCTAGAAATCATTCATGTTTATTTTCTCTCAGCTTTTAAAAAATGTGTTTATAATTGCTCTCTCTACCTTTTTACCAAGCAGTTATAGTTTTTTTAGCATCTGATGTTTTCCTCATACCATTCTACTTGTGGTGTTTCATAATAATATCCAGTGGCTTTTTCTCAGTTCTTACCCCTCTACCCCAGTTTATTTATAGCCAGATTGGGGGAACAGAAAGCATAAATATGGAAAGATGCTCCGTGGTGTTAGATAAAATCTCTGAGGAAGGAGAAATTGGCTTGCACCAAGAAGTTTGGCTTGGGTTTTAAATAGGGTGAACATATGACCTGGTCTGCCAGGAATAGTTCTATTTTACTCCTTTTGGCCCAGCATAATCAGCGCCAGCACCTCCTTTTACTTACAGAAGTGTTCAGGCTTGGAAAGTATATATGGTTTTCACAGTTTTAAAGACAGTGTGATATATTGCTTGTCATTTATCACTTTTCACAGGGTCAGAATTTTAAATAGGCTGTTAAATAAATTTGCTGCCCCTTTTGGCCACTGGATGGCACAATTGTTTCCTGTTTTCATTGGCTTCAAGAAGATAATAGTTTGTTTTTCAACCACTATTTTGTACTTCTTTCTGTTGAGCATCTGTGCTTTTTATAACCCCCTTAGCATGTGCTATTGTCCCCATAGACCTTTGCTTATCACCTGGGAATGACACTCAAGAAGAGTGTTTTCATTATTTTACACCTGTCCCCTCCTTAAGAATATTAATAAGGCCGGGTGCAGTGGCTCACACCTGTAATCCCAGAACTCTGGGAGACCGAGGCGGGCGGATCACCTGAGGTCAAGGGTTTGAGACCAGCCTGGTCAACATGGCGAAACCCCATCTCTACTAAAAATACAAAAATTAGCCGGGTGTGTTGGTGCACGCCTATAATCCCAGCTACTCAGGAGGCTGAAGCAGGAGAATTGTTTGAACCCAGGAGGTGGAGATTGCAGTGAGCTGAGATCATGCCATTGCACTCCAGCCTGGGCAACAAGAGTGAAACTCCATCCCCCGCCAAAAAAAAAATATATATATATATAAATATAAATGCAATTATTATAGCAGTAAAAAAATTACTGAGTACTTATAGGTGAATTAGGAGTTCCTAATTTTGTTTGATATTTATTCAGATGTCTGTGATAAAAATTTTTAGTATCAGTTTGTCTGATTATTCTCAGCCTTTTTGCAATACCCATGATTGACATCTGTTTTCTTCCTAGCCTTACCTTGAAGGGAATTTTTAAAGGAGACGCTAGAAGCTGATCTCATAGGAGGAACCAAATAATCCTCATTTAATGGGAAGCTGCTTTACATTTAGCTATTCCTTTTGAGTCCTCTGCCAATACCTTAGCTGCACTATTGTGAAATAGATCTAGTTACAACTTTACTAAGAATAAGAACACATAGTTGCCTTATAGTGGCTTTAAAGATAAGTTTTCTTTGCCTAATTAAGATACTTTTGCTTAGTTATGTAGGAAGTTGAAGCTTGTTTAAACATAACTCATTTGCTGAGGGTAAGACTATAAAAATCAAATAGTAAATACATAGCAGCTGAACCTACTACTGAAAAGCAGAACTTCATCTTGGCTCCTTAGAGTCTGATTTTCAAATGGGATGGAAATTTTCTGTTGTACTATATATGTTGATCAAGTATGCTTTTTAATGAAAGTTTGTATTAATATGTTTGAATTTCAAACCTTCATACTAGGGTACTTGAGCCCTTGGATATGAAATTAATATAAGGCATACTATGGGTTTTATTTTAAGCTACTAAATCAAACTTGTTTTCAGTAAAGAACAATGGTTATATACTGTGCTACCTTTGACAAGTCTGTCAAGTTGGTCACTTCTGGTAATAGTTCTCCCTTTGTTCTTTATAGATCATCATTTTCTGGGTGGAAGTATTCAGCTAAAGACTGGTTGATGAGTGATGTGGACTATTTCAGCTTCTTATTTTCCACACTTACAGGTAACCACATTCACTTGCCAGATTAAAAAAGAAAAAATCTAATATGAATCACAATTCTCCTTCTAAGATGTGCCACTTTATCAGTTTGGTTCAGTTTTGAAGATGATAAATATTCTATCTTGGAGTGATTTTTGTGATTAGTAACTGGAAATCAAAAGAATATTTCTAACCTACATACACTGTTAGGCTTCTGAGGCAGGAGGATGGATGATTTGTCTTTAAATCTCTTATAGTATGAGTATCAAAACCCTGAGCATTATTTGAATGTCATGTTATTGTATTTTTAAGTTTGATGTACTACTACTATTATTTTAAATGTATTATTTGAATATTTTCATTTTATACTTGGATAATGATAGGATTCTTTGAAATTTTCTGAAGACTTGAAATTAGGAGAGTTAATATAGTGTCAGAATCCAAAAAGAACTTGACAGATCCAATACTATGCTGAATCTAGCAAGATAAATATTTCAGAAGATAAATGTAAGCTCCTATATGTTTACTGTATATTTATGAATGTATACATTTGAGGTGGGGGAGGCTATGTGTTTTAATAATAGTAGTTGTCAGAAAGTTCTTAGTGATTTTAGAAAGCTCATTGGGAGTCAGTACTATGACATGGCTATCAAACTAGATGATGCCTCTTTAGGTAGTGCTTACAGAAGTGTAGTGATTTGAACGTCAAGGTAGATAGGGTTGGGCCACATCAGTGGTATTCTGATCATTCTGAGAACTACCTTTCAGGAGTGACTTTGGCAGGTTGTTTGTGTAGGTTAGGCTAAGTGTAATAGAGGTGGTAAGGGGAACTAGAAATTGTTGAATGAACTATACACGTATTGTCAAAGTAAAACACTTAGGGGGATGTAGTTTTGAAACATTTGAAGGGCTATTATCTAAGAACCTAAAGCATTTGATATATATGTAGGGAGTATATTATTGCTTTTACTTGCTCATTTGCTTTTTTAAACCTACCATTAATTGGAAAGATTATGCCTTTCACTCTAAGTAAAAGTGTCAAAACCCTAGTAGAAGTGGTAAAACCTGTTTCTTGCTATATTATAGATTGGGTCTGATCACATCTTTTATATAATTATATGAATTTAACTGTCTTCATTGCTAGCATTTTATTTTTTAAAATATAGCATGAAATGCAGAAGCTCAGAGAAAACAAGGTAGCTTAAAGAATGTTCACTTGAAGGCATATGTCATCTCTGTTTTTTAAAAAAGTCACTGTTCTTTTTTTTTTTTTAATTGGCTTTCTTTGTTACCTGAATTAGGGTTTTCGAAAGAGGAGTTGACTTGGCTTCAGAGCCTTCGAGGAGTTCCTCATGTCATCCAGACACAGCTTTCCCCTGTGCTTCTCTACCTTACAGATTTGGATCAATTTTTACACCACTGGGATGTAACAGAGGTAATAGTTCATTTAAAAAAAAAACCTAATAATTATTAAAATTCAGTTCATCAGCCAGCAATAGTTACTATATATGAGTTGCCTTGTGTGAGATCTTTTCAAAGATACTTGTTTAAAGTGCTTATAATCTTGGATGGGAGAAATAAGTTTGAAAAGGGAAATGTTCTTTATAAATTATGCCACTAGAACAGAACAAATCAGCAATTTGAATGATAGATCCATCTTTTTAAAAGAGGAAAGCATTATGAAAGAGTAAGAATTTGAGGTTTTGAAGGATAAGACTTAAATAAGAGTTGGTATCCTTGAAGGTGACTTTTTAAATGGTAGATTATTCACCAGTTCCTTTGGTTTTAAGAATTACTATGTAGCTTATTAAAATTAAATTTAAAACCCAAATTCTTTAAGTTTTGAAGTTTGGTTTACAAGTCTTATTTTTTATTTTATTTTATTTTATTTTTTTGAGACAGAGTTTCGCTCTTGTTGCCCAGGTTAGAGTGCAATGGTGCAATCTCTGCTCACTGCAACCTCCGCCTCCCAGGTTTAAGTGATTCTCCTGCCTCAGCCTCCCAAGTAGCTGGGATTACAGGCAGGCGCCACCGCACCTGGCTGATTTTTTGTATTTTTAGTAGAGACGGGGTTTCACCATGTTGGCCAGGCTGGTCTCGAACTCCTGACCTCAGGTGATCCACCAGCCTCAGCCTCCCAAAGTGCTGGGATTACAGGCGTGAGCCACCGCACCCGGCCTACAAGTCTTATTTTTTAAGTAAGTTTAAACATTTAAAAGAGGACTTTGATTTAATTTTATTCCTTTTACAAACCTAATTTTTTTAAATTTTCTTAAATAACCGTAATAGTATTTGTCCAGTACTTCAGTTTTCTGACAAACCTTCACAAATAATTGAAGTAAATCTTAGAGATATCTAATAAATTAAAGATATAAATATGGGAAATCTTATGTTTTAGTACTACTTAATGAAACTTGAAATTAAAACCACAAGTCTAAGTTAATTAACTACTGACTTTAAAAAGTTTTTTGTTACTGTTTTGGGGTTTGGTTTGGTGTTTTTTGTTTTTTTGAGATGGAGTCTCGCTCTTGTCGCCCAGGCTGAAGTGCATTGGTGCTGTCTCGGCTCACTGCAACCTCCGTCTCCCGGGTTTAAGCGATTCTCCTGCCTTGGCCTCCTGAGTAGCTGGGATTACAGGCGCCTGCCACTACTCCCAGCTAATTTTTTTGTATTTTTAGTAGAGATGGTTTTGCCGTGTTGGTCAGGCTGGTCTTGAACTCCTGACCTCAGGTGATCCTCCCATCTTGGCCTCCCAAAGTGCTGAGATTACAGGCGTGAGCCACTGCTCCCAGCCTGGTGTTTTCTTTTTAAGAGATCTTGCTATTTTGCCCAGGCTGGCCTTGAATTTCTGGGCTTAAGTGATCCTCCTGCCTCAGCCTTCTGAGTAGCTGGGGCTGTAGGCATATGGCATCATGCCCAGCTGCTGACATGTTTTAAATTGGAATTATAAGGCTGATCTTTTGCCCTAATAGGCAAAATTGTCTTAAATGTTACAAATACTTACACTAAATACACAAACAATATCACAAACATTAATACTAAAGATTTGTTTCATTTCTAGGTTTTTAAGTTTATTTTTATTCTTTTGTGTGTGCGTGTAAATTTAGGGGTACAAATGCAGTTTTGTTACATGCATAAGGCTATACAATGGTGAATCAGGTATCTGAGAGTATCACCCAACAACGTACACTGTACCCATTAAGTAATCTCCTGTCATTCACCGCACTCCCACCCATTCACCTTTTTGCGTCTCTATTGTCTGTCATTTCACACTCTATGTCCATGAGTAGATATTATTTTTAGCTCCCACTTACAAGCAAGAATATGCGCCATTTGTCTGTGTCTGACTTGTTTCACTTAAGATAATGGCCTTCAGTTACATCCATATTGCTGCAGAAGGCATGATTTTATTCTTTTCTATGGCTAAATAGTATTTCATTGTGTGTAAATATCACATTTTCTTTATCCAAGCATACGTTGGTGAACATTTAGGTCAATTCCATATATTTGCTATTGTGAATTGTGAATAGTCCTGCAATAAACATAGGTATCTTTTTGATGTAATTATTTCTTTTCCTTTGGGTACATACTTGGTAGTGGGAGTGCTGGATCAAGTGGTAGTTCTATTTTCAGTTATTTGAGAAATCTTTATACTGATTTCCACAGAGGTTGTACTAATTGACATTCTCACCAACAGTGTGTAAGTTCTGCATCCTCACCAATATCTGTTTTTTTTGTCTTATTAATAGCCATTCTGACTGGTATAAGATGATATCTCTTTGTGGTTTTAATTTGTATTTCTCTGATGATTAATGTGTTGAACATTTTTTCATGTGTGCCTTTTTGGCCAATTTGTCATCTTGAAAAATACCCATTCATATCCTTTGTCTACTTTTTAATGGGGTTATTTGATTTTTTGTTGTTGCTTGAGTTCCTTGTATTGTAAATTTTTGGTATTAGTCTCCTGTTGGATGCATGGTTTTCCTATATTTTCTCCCATTCTGCAGGTTTTCTGTTTGCTTAGGTAATTATTTTTCTGTGTAGAAATTTTTTAGTGTAATGAAGTCCTATTTGTCTATTGTTGTTTTTGTTGCTTGTGCTTTTGGGCTCTTAGTCATGAATTAATTGTCTAGATCAAAGTCCAGAAGAGTTTTCTGTAGATTCTTAGTATTTTTATAGTTTCATGTCCTACATTTAAGTGTTTAATCCATCTCGAGTTGATTTTTGTATATTGTAAGAGAGATCCAGTTTCATTTTTCTGCATGACATTCCAATTTTCCCAGCACCATTTATTGTAAAAGTTGTCCTATCTCCAGTGTAGTTCTTGTTGACTTTGTCAAAGCTGAGTTGGTTATAAATATGTGCTATTATTTTTGGGTTCTCTATTCTGTTCCCTTGATCCATGCATCTGTTTTTATACCAGTACCATGTTGTTGTGTTTACTACAGCCTTGTAGGTAATGTAAAGTATCACAGGGAATGTGATACTTCCAGCTTTGCTCTTTTTGCTTAGTATTGCTTTGGCTATTCAGGCTCTTGTTTTGGTTCCATATTACTTTTAGGATGGTTTTTTTCTAATTTTGTGAAAAATGACATTGGTATTTTGACAGCCGTTTCATTTAATCTAAAGATTAATTTGGTTAGTGTTGTCATTTTAATGATGTCAGTCTTCCTATCTGAACATTGAATGTTTTTCCATTTGTTTGTGTCATCTACATTTTCTTTCATCAGTGTTTTCTAGTTCTCTTTGTAGAGCTCTTTTACCTCCTTGGCTAAATATATTCCTAGGTTTTTTTTGTTTTTTTGTTTTTTTTTGTAGCTATTGTAAGTGGGATTGCCTTCTTGATTTTGTTTTCAACTAGTTATTGGTATATAGAAATGTACTGATTTTTGTATGTTGATCTTGAATTCATTTCTAGATATAAGATCATACCATTTAGTTGGATATGGTGGCATGCACCTGTAGTACTAGCTACTTGGAAGGTTGGGGCAGTAGGATAGCTGGAGCCTAGGAGTTTGAGGATGCAGTGAACTATGACTGTGCCACTGCACTCCAGTTGGGGCAACAGAGCGAGACTCCATCTCTTAAAAAATAATCATATCAGCAAACAGGGATAATTCAGCTTCCTCTTTTCCAATTTGGATGTCTTTTATTTTTTTTCTCTTGCCTGATTGCTCTGGCTAGGACGTCCCATACTATGTTGAATAGGATGATGAAAGTGGGCATCCTTGTCTCATTCCATTTCTTACAAGAAATCTTTCCAACTTTTCTTCATTCAGTGTGATGTTGGCTGTGGGTTTGTCATATATGGATGGCCTTTATTATTTTGAGGCATGTTTCTTCTATGCCTAGTTTGTTGAGGGTTTTTATCATGAAGGGATGCTGAATTTTATCAAATGCATTTTTTGTGTCTTTTGAAATGATCACATGGTTTTTGTCCTTAATCCTGTTTATGTGATGTATCACATTTATTGATTTGTGTATATTGAACCATTCTTGCACCCCTGAGATAGAAACCTGCGTCATGGTATATTATCTTTGATGTGCTTTTAGATTTGATTTGCAAGTATCTTGTGGAGGAATTTTGTGTCTGTGTTCATAAGGGAATAAAAGAATGAACAAAGCCTTCAGGACATTTGGGACTTATGTAAAGTGACTAAGCTTATGAATTATTGGTATTCCCAAGGGGAAGAAAGATTTAAAGTTTAGAAAACCTAGCCAACAAAGTAATTGATGAAAACTTTCCAAGCCTACCAGGAGATTTAGACGTCCAGATACAGAAGGCCCAGCAGTCCTCAGGAGAATACATTGCAGAAAGGACTTCATCGTGACATATTATAATCAGACTGTCTAAAGTCAAAAAAGAGAGAATTCTAAAATCAGCAAGAGAATAGTGTCTAGTCATTTATAAAGAAAATCCCGTCAGACTAACAGCAGATTTTTTAGCAGAAACCTTACAGGCCAAAAGAGAATGGGATGGCATAATCAAAGTGCTGAAAGGAAAAAACAAAAAAAACCCTGAAAGCCGAAAAGTACTTTATTGGCTGAAAGTTGGGATTAGAGAGGTGGTAAAAGATACTCATACAAACAAACCACAAGTGAGCAGGAGTAGCTATACTTTTACAGGTAAAACAGACTTCAAATCAAAAACAGGTTTAAAAAATACAGAGAAAATCATTACGTAATGATGAACAGATCAATTCAGCAAGAGGATATAACAATTCTAAATATATATGCACCCAACACCAGAGCATCCAGATTCCATAAGTATTACTAGACCTAAAGGAAGAAATACATAGCAATACAATAATAGTGGGGTGCTTTAACACCCCAGTTTCAGCATTAGATCATTGAGAAAGAAAATACAAAGAAACATCGGACTGAAGTTGAACTTTAGACTAAGTGGACCTTACAGACATTTATAGAAAATTCTACTCAACAAACTGCAGAATATACATTCTTCTCATCATCACATAGAACTATCTATTTCTCAGATAGACCATATGGTAGGTCACAACAAGTCCTAACAAATTTTAAAAAATCAAAATCATACCAAGTATCTCCTCAGACCACAGTGGAATAAAGTAAGAAATCAGTACTAAGAGGAACTTTACAAATGATGCAAATACATCTTTTTGCATTAATGTATTGCAAAATTAAACAACATACACCTGAACGATGACGTGCTCTTGAGCAATTATTGAGTCACTGAAGAAATTAAAATAGAAATTCAAAACATTTTAGGAACAATTGAAAATGGAAACAAATCAACTAAAACCCATGAGATATAGGAAAAGCAGTGCTGAGAGGGAAATTTATAGCATTAAATGTCTACATCAAAAAAGGAGAAAGATACTAATCAACAACCTAACGTTGCACTTCAAGGAACTGGAAAAGTAAGAACAAACCAAGCCCAAAATTAGCAGAAGACAAGAAATAACAAAGATTAGAGCAGAACTAAATGAAATAGAGATCAAAAAACAATACAAAGGGTCAACAAAATGCAAAGTTGGTTCTTCAAAAAGATAAGATTGATAGCCAGTAGCTAGACTAAGGAAGAATAGTGAAGATCCAAATAGACAAAAACAGAAATGAAAAGGAGACATAACAACTGATACCACAGAGACTATTACAAACAACTATACACCTACAAACTGGAAAACCTAGAGGAAATGGATAAATTCCTGGAAACATACAACTCCCCAAGGTTGAACCAGGATGAAACAGAAAATCTGAACAGACCAATAATGAGTAGTATGGTTAAATTGGTAATAAAAAAATCTCCAGGCCGGGCGCAGTGGCTCATGCCTGTAATCCCAGCACTTTGGGAGGCTGAGGCGGGGGGATCACGAAATCAGGAGTTCAAGACCAGCCTGACCAATATGGTGAAACCCTGTCTCTACTAAATATACAAAAGTTACCCAGGTGTGAAGGCATGCATCTGTAGTCCCCGCTACCCGGGAGGCTGAGTCAGGAGAATTGCTTGAAGCCAGGAGGTGGAGGGTGCAGTGAGCCTAGATAGTGCCACTGCACTCCAGCGTGGGTGATAGAGCGAGACTCTGTCTCAAAAAAAAAAAAAAAAAAAGATCTCCAAAGAACGAAAAGCCCAGAACCAGATGGAGATTCACAGCTGAATTCTGCCAAATGTACAAAGAAGAGCTAATACTTATTCTCCTGAAATAGTTTCCAAAAATCAAGGAGGGAAGAGGGAATTCTCCTTAATTCATTCTGTGACACCAGTATCACATGACACCCAAACCATACAGGGACACAGCAGAGAAAAGAAGGCTCCATACCTATGTGTGTGTCTTTTTTTTTTTTTTTTGGAAACACAGTTTCACTTTGTCGCCCAAGCCGGAGTGCAGTGGCACAGTCTCAGCTCACTGCCAACCTCCGCCTTCTGGGTTCAAGCGATTCTCTTGCCTCAGCCACTTGAGTAGCTGGGATTACAGGTATGCACCACCACACCTGCTTTTGTATTTTTAGTAGAGATGGGGTTTCACCATGTAGGCCAGGCTGGTCTTGAACTCCTGACCTCAAGTGATCTGCCTGCCTTGGCCTCCCAAAGTGCTGGAATTACAGGCGTGACCCACTGTGCCTGACCCTATTCTTTATTTCCTAAATTTCTTTCTTTTTTTTTTTTTTTTGACCAAGTTTCACTCTTGTTGCCCAGGCTGGCGTGCAATGGCACAATCTCTGCTCACTGCAACCTCTGCCTCCCGGGTTCAAGTGATTCTCCTGCCTTAGCCTCCCGAGTAGCTGGGATTACAGGCGCCTGCCACCATGCCCGGTTAATTTTTGTATATTTAGTAGAGACAGAGTTTCACCATGTTGACCAGGCCGGTCTTGAACTTCTGACCTCAGGTGATCCACCTGCCTTGGTCTCCCAAAGTGCTGGGATTACAGGCATGAGCCACCATGCCCGGCTACTATTTCTTAATGTTGAAAGGTGCTTGTCCAGTGAGAATGCAAAATTATGTCATCCTAAGTAATTCTGGTTTCATTTTTTCATGAAGTAATATTCTCTCCTGGCTAATTTTATTTTTTGTTAGCCAGTTTTGACAGTGTTCTCAACAGGGTAGTCTCTAGGTTTAAGTTACAACCTAATCTTTTTTTGTCTGGTATACCAATTAATTTATTCACTTGATAAATTCATTTTATTTTGAATTCTCTCCATGTTCTTCCTATCTCTAGGGACTATATCTTTTATAGATATTTAACTTATTTCTCTCATGGCTTTGTTTGACTCTGGTCACAATGCTAGGGTCATGCCAATAACATCCTCTTTTTATTACCCATAGTGCCTGGTACTGTGTTTACTTATAAGTCTTGAAATCTTACATTTGTTTTAGGTTTTCAGCTTGCTTTCATCTCTCAGGGTCTGTATGGTGACTTATAAATTCTCAGGGAAAGCTCAGCTTCTATACGGTTATGGTAGCAAATGTAACTTTCTTGGTATGATACTTGGGGAGAGTTCAGGTAGTCTCCTGTTTGTGAAAGAGGAGATTATATTAGAGTAGTTATGGCAGACCAGTTTTCTGCAAAAAACAGTGGAGAATGGTATTTAGAAACCAACATGTGGAATTTAGGTGTGCTTATTGCTGTTGGGTGTTGCTTCTCCCGTATCCTCTTATTGGACATAAAGTAGTCATTCAACACCACAGAGTTTATTCTAGTTATATCCTGTTTCTTTTTTGTACCTGCTTTCTCTGATAGAAACCTGGCTCCAGTTATACTTAATATATTTACTTGATCAGCTTCTCTGTCTATAATTAGTCTTCCTTTGCTGGCGCCCCTCTCATCTCACTCCATTTGGGCTCTGGTTCTTTCGGGCTGTCCACTCTGGGCCATCTCAGCACTCCCACCAAATCCAGTGCCAAAGTTTACCTAGTTTGGCTCCAGCCATTGGCTTTAGGACTGAATTGTTTAGGGCGGCAAGGGGAGGCAGAAGGGAAGTGATGAAGTGGTCATTATTGAATGTGTACTTTTCAAATGTGGTTTGGATTAATAAAAATATTCACCATGTTTGCTTTGGAGTGGGAAGATGGCCTTGGAAATGAGTTTTTTCTCATTGTTACTTATAGGTATAAAAGAAAAAGTTACCAAGTAAAATATCTGGGTAATATCTACAAGATATTTTACAGAGAAATAATGTATAGATCTGTTGATTTCCCCACCACACTCAAATCTGTAAATAACAAGTATAAAAAGTCTTGATTTTTCAGGGCTAGATGACAGCTCTCTTGAACTTAACTGACTGATCTCTTCCTAGAGTGATATTCGTCCTTCCACCATTCTTGTTTTTTCATGTGATGTTTTTACATATTTCATTTTTGGTAGTATACTGTATCAGATTCTGGAGTTTGTGCTGTGACTGATATCTGTGAAGGACTTAGTACTGTTCTTGACTCTTCTTGTTTTTCTGAGAACTTAGGAAATTAAAAATACTAGGGGTTTTACTTCTAACTCTCTACTTTTTGTGCAGATTTCTTTTTTACCTTTAGAGAATAGGAGGCAGTGTTATGATTAAATTGAACAGGATATTTGTATTTTCTGGGTCATAAATATTTTTCTGTGATACATTTCTCTATCAGGTGGGCAAAAAAGCTTTTGTTAGCCCTTTGTTCATATCACTCAGATCTTTCTGTCGTAGCACTCAATAGAAATACAATATGCCCTCACTTAATATCCTCAGTAGGTGCTTGAGGAAACAGAAATGACATACACGGCAGGTCCTTGAATAACACTTATTTTTTGGAGACAGTGTCTCACTCTGTCATCCAGGCTACAGTGCAGTGTCACCATTATGGCTTACTGCAGCCTCAACCTCCTGGGCTCAGGCGATCCTCCTGTCCCAACCTCCTGAGTAGCTGGTACCACAAGCACGTGCTACCACATCTGGCCAACTTTATTTTTTTTTCTAGATGAGGTACCACTATGTTGCCCAGGCTGGTTTCAAACTCCTGGGCTCAAGCAGTCCTCCCACCTTGGCCTCCCAAAGTGCTAGAATTACAGTCATGAGCCACCAGGCCTGGCTGAAAAACGTTTCTTAATAATGTTGATTGGGGGAAAAAATGATTGCATTATACATTGTTTTGCTTAAAGTCATAGTTCCCGAGAACCTGCTGAAGTTGTTAAATAGAGACTTACTGTATGGTCTCCATGTTGGTATATTGTAAGCCACTTGAGGGGTATGAGAAAGAAGAGAAGGTTTCTCATTCTTTTATTCCTGTGCATGGCATCTAATAGGGGCTAGCTCAATATTCAACATATGATTAGTAGATGAATTATTTGGAAAATTAGGCCATATATAAGGTCTATTTGTTTGATCTTTGACATTTGCATTTTTAAAGTAATTTGTTATATGTTTCCTGTTAATATGTAGAGCAAGTAGGTATTAAAAGAATCTATTGCTGGGCACAGTGGCTCACACCTGTGATCTTAGCACTTTGGGAGTCTTGAGGTAGGTGGATTGCTTGAATCCAGGAGTTTAAGACAAGCCTGGGCAAAATGGTGGAACCCCATCTCTACTAAGAATACAAAAATTAGCCAGGCGTGGTGGTGTGCACCTGTAGTCCCAGCTACTAGGGAGGCTGAGGCCAGAGGATTGCTTGAGCCAGGTCACGGGGGTTGTGGTGAGCTGAGACTGCATCACTGCACTCCAGCCTGGGTGACAGAGTGAAACTGTCTCAAAAAAAAAGAATCTGTTGAACTTGTTTCTGACCTAAAATGTTCTGATTTGGTTAGTGGTTTTCTCCTTTTCTGACAGGCAGTTTTTCACAGTTTATTGGTTATTCCTGCCCGAAGTCAGAACTTTGACATCCTGCAAAGTGCCATCAGTAAGCATTTGGTAAGTATCCTTAAACTTTTTCTCTTAAGAACGAACACAAGATGCATTGGTTAAAATAGTTTTCCACAGCCCCAGAAAGAGCATGTCTGGAATTCTAAGATTAATGATACCATAGTCTCTTGCAGCATGATGCATTGGCAAGAACTGAAGAATCTTGGTATTTTTCTTGGCTGTTATTAATTTAATTCTGAGTGACCTTGAGAAAAGTCTCTTCTTAGGACCTCACTTTTCTAAATCAGCGAAATAAGGGACCTGAAAATTAAACTTCACATCCTTTCCAACTTCTGTAATTCGCGTGTGCTTGGCCTCAGTCTATTGAGAATTCAACATCTAGACTGAAGTCTGGGTTCCACCTAGAAGGTTTGGGGTCCAAAGTAGGCACATCATCTAACCCGGCACAAGGTGTGGTCACTGGCAGCTGTAGACTCAACCCTGAGACTGACCTGTTATTTGATATTGGATGTCTCATTTCCATTGGTATTAAATTCACATTAGATATACCTCTGTAGTTGCTTTTAACTTTCTCCAGTGTTTATACTCTTATCTTTGGCTTTTTATTGTAATGTATTATAGTACAAAGCAGGGCTCCCAAATTATATCTTTGAGAAATACACTTGTTTGGATAAAATATAGGCACATCCAGACTCCTTTTTCTCTTAAAATGTTACTTCCCTTGAGTTGGAAGAGAGTACTGCTTTGAATACCTAGTACTTTCTCCCTGCTGTCAGACTTCCAGTCCTTACCCCTGTGTCATCAACAATGCCTACTTTTTTTCCCTACCTCCACTCCAGAGAATTAGACTCTCCTTTGACTACATTCATTATTCTAGTAAAAGTTCAGTATGCCAGTCAGTCTTGGCCACTATTTTCAGACAGCCTGTGGAGGAGGTTAAGACATCAGAGTTTGCAGACTTTTTAAAATCATTACCCAACAGTAGTCTCCAGGAGATTGAAACCATGTATATATACACTTACAAGTTAGACTCTACCTTAATGACAATGCATATAGTACATTCTAGATGAATTAGCAAACCCTAATGACCCTTCCTGGGTTTCCTGGCAGTGAAGCAGTCAAATGTTAACTATAGTAATATCCTACTGACTCCGGTAGAGTTATGTTTATTCATGTCTGAATGACTAAATCAAAGTGCAGAGGAAGGCTAATTTTGAAATGAACTATTTATACATTTAATTACCTGGCATAGGAGTGGTGCCACATGAAAGTTTTCCAGCCTGAATAATTAAAAAATTTTTTATGATTGTTGGTATTCAGATTTTCTTTGAGTGCATGAAATAATCCCTTTAAATAGTTATTTCTAACCAGCAATAGACATTTTATAGACAATTTAGAAGATTTTGTCATGAAGGGGAGGCAGTGGATTGGGTTAATAGCACTTCTTGCGTTTCCATGTTTTCAAAGTCATTTAATTTAGGGATTAAATTCTCAAAGGAAAACAGGACCTTAAGGTGTGGCAGGTGGCATATGTTAGGTATATATTAGTTTTCAGTAGAAATGATGTAAAGTTAATCGTGAATTAACAGGTTTTGGTTTTATTTGGAGGAGCGGGTCTGTTTTGAAGAGGTAATTAATCTCGTTTTTCTCTGCTTAGGTTGGGTTGACTGTAATTCCTGACAGCACGGCTGGCTGTGTTTTCGGTGTTATCTGTAAGCTCCTGGATCATACTTGTGTAGTTAGTGAGACTCTACTGCCATTTCTGGCTTCTTGTTGCTACAGTCTTCTTTATTTTCTGCTCACTATAGAGAAAGGGGAAGCAGAACATCTAAGAAAGAGGTAATTATTTTTTATTCTTCAACCTTAATTTTCCGACTGTTCCTCCTCCCCCAACCAAATAATAAAATAGACAGTTAAAGATAATTAGGTTATACAAATACCTTAAATTCTGTTTCAGAGAGTTTGTGTCAGCCTAGCTAGCTTTTTCTTTGTTCCTTCATGAATCCCCTTTGTGTTGTAGTGAAAATTTTTAGTTTTTTTTTCTTTCCCCTTTAAGTTACAAATTTGAAAACTTAGATGGCATTATAAAATTTCTTCAGAGGTTTCTTTTATTAACATTGCTATAAGTCTAGCAAGAAAAATAATTCTACCCTTAGGAGGATGTGCTATTAGTACCAACCTTTTTATTTTGTTTTGAGCTTCATTAGAGCTAGCCAGAGTGGGAATTTTAAAATCTTGGATTTAAGGAAAGTCTTGTAAGATGCTAGTGCTTTTAATTAGTACTTTTGCTCGTATATAAAATATTCAGGCTAGAGCTTTTAGCATAGTTGGGAAGATTTTACTTTAATTTTAAAAAGTATTTTATGCTTGTATTCTTATTGGTGTGCCCATTAAAAGTTCATTGTAGAAGGTTTTAAAACCTGCTAACAGGTTGGCAAATATTCTGTCACCTGCTGTTAATGTTTTGATGTGTGCCTTTTTGGTCTTTTTTGAACTTTTAAATGACATGAAAATACATATACTGAATGTATAAAAAACATTTATGTAGTTTAAAAGGTAATTATAAACTGAACCTCCATTTAACCAACGCCAGGTTTGGATATAGAATATCATCAGCACATATACTGTTAATGCACCCTGCACAGTTAAATGTCTTCTACATACCCCTCTGCCCCAGATCACTGGGTGTTGATCAACTTCATTACCTTAAAAAAAAAATGGTTTTATGTGCATTTGTGAACAGTATCAGGTTTGTTTTGCATATTTGTGGATTTTTTGTAATGGGAATTATACTGCATTTATGTTTTGTGATTTGATTCTCTCAGCATTGCTTTTGAGATTGATTGAAGTTGACTCATTCAGCTGTATTTCATTCGTTTTTATTTCTCCATACCAGGGTTCAGCAAACTTCTTTCTATAAAGGGTTAGTTAGTAAATATTTTAGGTTTTGCAGACCATTAGGTCTCTGTCACGGCTACTCAGCACTACCATGGTAGTGTGAAAGCATCAATAGATAATATGTAAATAAATGAGTATAATTGTGTTCCAGTAAAACTATTTACAAATACTTACCATGGGCTGGATTTGGCCTGTGGCCATAGTTTGCTCAGTCTCCTCTATAGTATTCTGTTACATGCATGTACCATAACTTAGCCATTTTATTGTCAGCATTCAAATTTTTTCCAGTAAGAGTATGTGCATAGAAAAAAATTGTGTATTTCACTTTAAATATACTATAAAATTTATGCATAACATAAATTCGACGATAGTTTTCTTATACATCATCAAACATTAGGTCTGACAGGTCAAGAAAAGGCTTTATAAGTAGCAAGGAACTTCTCAGGGTTCTAGAGATTTTATAATATCCCCACTTAATGAAATGTGTGTGTATTGCTATTTGTTATTTCCTGTCACTTGAAGTATGGCCCCTAAAACAACTTCATGCAAAGTTTCAAAGATCTATTGTAGTTTCTTATAGAGAAACGTCCTTTGACTTCATGTGGCTGGAATGAACAAAATTAAGTGTGTGTAATACTTGTTTGCCTGTTTAAAATGCCCAGTTGTAGAGGTATTCTATATTGGGTACTGGAAAGGTTAACATTACTAGGATATTAGGCACAGTTGGCAGCCGAAGTCTTAGGTACCTAAAATTCCCATTTGGGCTATTTCTTCCCCACTGGAGAAGGTGTTTATAAGATTACAAAATGATGAGAATGCTAGTCAAATTACTGGGGAGCCTTTGATTTCACAAGTGCTAGCCAGAAAGTTAGGTTTGACTGAGTTGAGTTGTTTAGTACTGTGTCTGCTGTGCCTTGAAGATACTGTTCTATTATCTCCTTGCCTCAGTGTTACTAATGAAAAAATCTGCTGTTAGTCTGAGCCCTCTTAGTTTGTAGGTAGTAATCTTATAGGAAGTAATCTGTATTTTTACTGTTTTCTCTTTATCTTCGGTGTGTTGCAGATCAGGATGTGTCCTAGTGTAGGTTTGTTATTTATCCTGCCCGAGACATAGTGTGCTTCTGTAATGTGAAGATTCAGTTTTTTTTCTTCAAGTCTGGAAAGTTGTTATTAATTTCTAACCATCTTCCCCCATTGTTTCTATTTTCTTCTAAAAACTCCTTTTAAACATAGGGAGCTTTTTATTCTGTCTTCTTTATCTCTTAAAAATCTTTCAATTTGCTAATTCTTTTACTTAATCCTCCTACTGAGATTTTATTTCATCAACTTTTGTTTTGTTTTCTTTTGGATTTGTTTCTGTTTTGGATTTTTATTTGGTATTTTGTCATTTTCGCGTGTTCTTGGTTTATTGGTGTTTCTTTAAAGTTCTTGTTAGTTCCATTAGCTCCTTTTTCCTGTAGTGTCGGCATTCTCCCTTATTTTAGGGAGCAAGTTGAACAGACTTGTATATTTTGGGCTGCATACCTTTTCCCTAAGTGTGTCTTTTGTGGGAGTTCTGTGGAGGTTTATGGAGACTTCCCTGTAGGATAGTTTGACATTTGCATTTTCCTGGCTTCCCATTCTATGCAAGGAGCATAGTTCAAACTCCCTGCCTTCCATACCTGGGCTCTGAAGCCTCAGCTTCCAGTACTGTTGACTGTTGAAAATCCTAGCCCTAAAATCCCACATACAGTTTTTATGACGGTTGGATATCTTTATATGAATTTCGTTATAGTTTCTTTCACCTAGACGTTTCACCCATCTGGCCTTGAGCTTGGCTGTCTTTTTTTTAAAGGTCTGTGGTTATTTGAAATCCACTAAAATTAAGAAAAGTAGAAAATGAAAATATTTGATTATTACAGGAGTAACTTGTAAAACCCAAGGGCTAGGAATTAGAAATTTAGCAAGAGACAAAGCAGCTTACTCTATTTTTCTTCTAGTTTGTATACTCTATATCTCCGTGCCTTTGTGTTAGCTACATCTGCAGTCTGGCTTTCTCTTTTCTCCTTGCACGTGACTGTCCCAGCTGGGCTCTGCATAAGAGTATCTATTTGGCCTAGAATGGATTCACTATTCACCATAGATGGAATTACCATATGTGCAGTCAGGGAAATTGGTTATATGGTGAAAGGGCTGCTCTCTCTAGACCTGGAGGTAGTCAGGTTCTCTTAGAAAGATTTAGGAACTAGGAGGATTATACGCTCCTGGTGAAGAAGCGGCAAAAAGGTCAGAGCCTTTCATAGTCAGTGGACTCTAGGTCCATGTGAATATTGCACCATCTAATTAACACTTGTAGAAGTGGTTAGGCTAGCTGCAAGGTCACCTGTCTCTACCATAAACATTTTGCTCTATAAAGATACCAAGAGAATGATGTTCTTGATTTGGCTCTTAGCCTAAATGTTAGTGAAAAACACCATGTTTATTGAAATGTGGATAGTTTCTCTTGTTCTTGAATTTAATTAGGGCCCACTTGTCTTTTTTTTTTTTTTTGCAATTGCTTTTGAGGACTTAGTAATGAATTCTTAATCTATCTTGAGTTAATTTTTTTTTTTTTTTTGAGACAGAGTCTCGTTCTTTTGCCAGGCTGGAGTGCAGTGGCGTGATCTCGGCTCACTGCAACCTCCACCTCCCGGATTCAAGCAATTCTCCTCCTCAGCCTCCCAAGTAGCTGGGACTATAGGCGCGTGCCACCATGCCCGGCTAATTTTGTATTTGTAGTAGAGATGGGGTTTCTCCATGTTGGCCAGGATGGTCTCAATTTCTTGACCTCGTGATCCACCTGCCTCAGCCTCCTAAAGTGTTGGGATTACAGCTGTGAGCCACCGCACCTGGCCAAGTTAATTTTTTGTATATGATGAAAGATAGGGATCCATTTTTATTCTTCTACAAAAGGATAGCCAGTTGTCCCAGCACCATTTATTGAATAGGGAATCCTTGCCCTGTTGCTTGTTTTTGTCACCTTAGTTGAAGATGAGATAGTTGTAGGTATGTGGCTTTATTTCTGGGTTCTCTTTTCTGTTCCATTGGTTTATGTGTCTGTTGTTTTCAACCATTACCATGCCATTTTGGCTACTGTAGCCTTGTAGTGTACTGTGAAGTCAGGTTGTTTTTGCTTAGGATTGCTTTGGCCATTCTGGCTCTTTTTTTGGTTCCATGTGAATTTTAGAATATTTTTTTCTAATTGTGTGAAGAATGATGTTGGTAGTTTGATAGGAATACAATTGAATCTGTAGGTTGCTTTGAGCAGTGTGGCCATTTTAACAATACTGATTATTCCAATTTATGAGCATGGAATGTTTTTCCATTTTTCTGTGTCATCTGTGATTTCTCTCAGCAGTGTTCTGTAGTTTTTCTTGTAGAGATCTTTCACCTCCTTGGTTAGATGTATTCCTAGGTATTTTGTGTGTGTGTGTGGCTACTGTAAATGAGATTGCATTCTTGATTTGGCTCTCAGCTTAAATGTTATTGGAAAACATGTTTCTTAAAAGGACATTTCACTTTGGGGGAATATAGAAGGGGGGCTTTTCCTGTGGGCATTTGCTCACTGACTCATTTCTGTCTCTGTTATTGTAGGGACAAGCTGTGGGGGGTCTGTGTCTCCATCCTGGCTCTCTTGCCTCGAGTCCTCAGGTTGATGCTGCAGAGCCTGAGGGTGAACAGAGTTGGGCCTGAGGAGCTGCCTGTTGTGGGCCAGCTGCTTCGACTGCTGCTTCAGCATGCACCCCTCAGGACTCATATGTTGACCAATGCGATCTTGGTGCAGCAGATCATCAAGAATATCACGGTAAGAAGCATGGTACCGGAGGCTTTGCAATATTAGCATAAGAATGAATTTATGACGGGGGCATGGGGGGGAGTGTGTTTTGAGGGAGGAAAGGGATCCCATACATTGAGTCCAGGAATTAATCCCAATATGGTAGTTTCTCAGGGTCTCCCGTGCTGTCCAGCACCTGACTGTGACTTAATGGGGGGTGTGTGTCTGTGATTCCAGAATTGGTAATAAAAGTCTTAAAATAATCAAACTAAATGAAGGTGACAAAGCTTAGTTTAGTTTGAAAAGGTAAGGGCATCAGAGTCATTCCTACCTAGACTGTGATACAGATTCTATTAATGAACTGTGACAGCTTGGCAAGTTTTTTTCTTTCTTTCTTACCTATCCAAGCTTGTTTTCCTAGCTGTAAAAATGGGAATAATGCCAACTTTATTGTGTTTTGGTGATCATTAAAGCAGATAACCCAAGTAAAGTTTTTAGTATACCTGACATTTGTTAAGTGCTCCATAAATGTTGTCATTAAGGAAATTATTTAGCAGGAATAAACTTCAGGCCAATTTCTAGTCACTTAGTTCACTCTAAAGTAAGAAAATCAGAAGTTGCAGACTTCAGCTTTGTCTAATGGTTGGCTCTCTGCCTTCAGCTGTGTCTGTTTGGCGGGGACAGCTCTGTTGTTTAGGATTCCTTTGGTGATTTTAGTTTGCGGGGGTTAAAAAAAGTGTCTTGTATAGTTTGATTTGCAGATTATCCCTTGAGATTCGTAGTGATACTTTGAAGTAATAGTGCTTTTACATGCATATAACACAGGTGCTCATTAGAATTTTTTCAGTAGCCTTTGTAGGGGTGGGGTAATGGAAGTGGCAGTGGAATAATTCAGAAATAGTGAAGGGAAGAAAATCAAGAGCTTGGATTATTCCCAGACTGGAGAATCAGCCCATCTTTGTAAAGAAGAGATTGACAGAAACTGTTGGTTGGCCCTGTAGAGTTATTCTCAGTTGGCATTGGGGTAAAGATCGTGAGACACTAGAATGGCAAGAGGGAGAGGCAAGGGTGAAGGGATGGTTGGTGGTGAAATTTCATTAGTCTCTAGCATGTGCAGGAGGGAACAGACTCAACAAGAAACCATTAGCATTTGAGGATATAACTAGGAATTTTCACTGCCTGTGGTAATGCCCGATTAATAGTTCCCTGTTTCCTGGAAGACTTCCTATGGTAATTTATAGATGGGGATACAGTTGCCAAAGCTCTGGGAAATTGTGTTTGGGTGTGAAAAATACTGTCAGGTAGCATAGTGATTTGGGTACAGTTCTCAAATTACTCTTGTTTTTCTCTCCAGACATTGAAGAGTGGAAGTGTTCAGGAACAGTGGCTCACAGACTTACATTACTGCTTCAACGTCTATATCACTGGGCATCCCCAAGGGCCCAGCGCACTGGCTACAGTGTATTGAAGAGGCCATAGTACCTCCTGTTTGAAGTTGTTTATTCACATCTATCTTATTTGAAGAAAGACTGATGTAATAGATCTTTGTCATTAAAGCTGAACTTTTAAAGAAGTTTACGAACCTTCTTTGCACTGATATAGGAAAATAATGCTTGGGAGTTCCTATTGATGTGTAGGCTGGCTTCCTGGACTAGCACACGATACATGGTCACAGGTGGTTGTGCATTGTGCATTTCATAGGAGCTAAATATTTACAAAATATAGAGAGTGATACTGTGGTACCTTCTGTTATATACCAAGAAATTGGCTAAATCTTTGTAATCCCATCCAGGCAGACCTCATTCTTTGTGTTTTTGTGATCACAAAAACGATGAATATAATAATTAGTAAACTAAAAACCAAGGTAATTAACTTAAGTGAACACTTCATTGCCTATCTCTTACTGTTAGCACAGAAGTGGCACTGATCGGAAGAAAATGAAGGCAACCCCCAAAATACTTGTAAAATATATCACTGTTTATGCCTATTGTCTATATTCCCACAGCAGCTTTCCCCTTAAACAATGTGAAAGAGCCCATGATCACTGGATTTTATTTAAACCAGGTGTTCTTAGAGTGCTAGGATGTGTGCCGTTGTTTCATTCTTCCCTGCCAACAGGAATGGCATTTTAAGAAGATTGCTCACTTCTGCAAGTTGGTCAGAAAATACAAGTAGAACGTTGAAGCCTGAGTTAGCACCTTGCTGTATGAACAGTCTGGTCTGTAAACCCTACCTGACAGAATCTTTGATACTGTAATATGGCTGTTGGTATTCAGCACTGAGAAAGCCATTCAGAGAAGACACGGCGGCAACTTGTGGCCTTGAGAGGCTAACGTAGGAACTGTAAAATGTAAGGAATCACCAGAATGTATCTATGGTCTTTTGGACAATTTCTAAATGCAAACAGTGGGTCATGATTCTGATCTAAAATTTAAACCTGATTAATTTTGAAGTAACAGTGGGATGTGATGTGGTGTGTGTGATAAGTTTGTTGCATTAGATTCCAGGAAAGTAGTGAGAGGAAGGCTGCTGTGGGACAGGCTTCCTATCTCATTTAGGTTCATCTCTTGAGACAAGAAGCCAGTACCAGCTAGCTGGCAGAAATCCCAACCCAGCAGCCATAGTTTTCCTTAGATTTTGCTGTTAATTATGAATTCTCATTTCCAACCGTACAGACTGAGGTGAAAGCAGACACTCAGGCACTTTGCACAGACATAGTCTATGCAGGTCTTTTCAGTGCAGGCTGTGTTGATTGACAAAACAATGCTGTGTAAGAGCAGAAAGGAAACATTCTGACATTTTCTTTCAGTTAACACATTTTTAGGTGAATCAGCCTTCAGGTACAGATATTAAAGTTTTCCCAAGGTGTAAAAGATTACCAGCAGAAAATCTGAACTCTGCACTAGCTATGCCAGCTCCCCCGAACACAGTCTTCCTCCATAGGCAGTCAAGGTTTTGTTTTGCTTTTTGGCTGAGTAGCTGATTGCAGGTTATAAGAAAAGTTCTTCAATCTTCCACTGTTCTCAAGGAGATGTATACACTGTAGGTTGCTCACTGTTAAAAACAAATACCAGATAGATATTAAGGTTATTAATTTTAAGGCTGAAGGGAATAGTTCATTGGGTTGAGGAAGAAGGATTTAGGTTTAGGCTATCCCTGGGATGATGGGCCAGTTTACTGTAGAGGCAGGATGACTTAATATAATAGCTTTATATTTTCCGCAGTCTCAAGATATGGGACATGTCTTCAAGGGAAACTTGATTAAGAGAGAGCAGGCACTTGGGGAGCTGGTACCGGAACCTCGGTCTTCAGTCTGCCTGAAATAAATATATTCTCTCTCTCTGTCTCTCACGTAACACATTACATAAACAGGTAACACATCTTCTAACTCTCCTATTACACTTTGAATAGTTGTTCTAGAAAATAGGTTTGTTAGAAAATATTCAGATCCTCATGAATGATAAGCTGATGGGAATATCAAAATGGATTTTTGAGGCCTTTTTATGACTTTGAATTAACAAATGTATAGGATGCCACAGTCAGAAAACATTAGTGATATACTTTGACAAATGATACTGAGGCCCCATATGGTTGAGAGACCTTGCGGAAGACATTGCTATATTTTGCTTCTAACTTTTTATGGAGCATATAAGCAAATACATTAAAGGTTTAGTAGTTTTAAAAAGTAACAAACATATGTCTCAATTTTTCTCTCTTGGTTTTATAACTTCCACAAAATTATTTTAATGTGAACTATTGCTTTTGGCTGTCTTCACTGTATCTTAAATGGAGTTGTCATCTGTGTACCCCTCTGCAGGTGAGCAAGAATAAACTGGATTTGTACAGGGGGTACCAATACTAATAATCACAGTTACTCCATTCACTGGAATGGAACTTTAAAGGGAGTTCTTTTCTTTTATTGTTAAAGAGATAGGCCCAGGTGTGTGTGTGTGTGTGTGTGTGTGTGTGTGTGTGTGTGTGTGTGTGTCAATAAAAGGCTCTGCTGAGATTCTTGATGGGTGGTTTGCAAGGCTGGGTGTAGAAGACTGACGTGAGCAGGGATTGTTTTGCTGCCTCCCAAATACATGTGGAGAAACAGCCCAAGGAAGCTGGCATTTTGCTATATCCACCTTTCTCTTTCTTCCTTTTTAAGTGGTAAAGGCACTACTAAAACCTCAGGGGTGAGGGGGGTCTCTCTCCAAGTTGGAGGGTGAGAGCAATAATATTCATTAACTGGTTAATGCTTAATGTGGGTGGGCTTGAGCCTAACAAAACCGTGTGTTCTCCTAAATTTGGGGTTAGGAAAAGATCATTTTATCCTTGTCTGATTTTAAGCCAGTCAAAAATATGTGTAGGACAAATAAGTTGCTTGTTCATATGAAGTCCTAAGAAATCATTAAGTATTGATTTGAATTTATTTACTCTGTCCCTTCTGAGTCCCTTAACTAAAAAACTTATATGCTGCTAAACACCATTTTAAAAGATTTCTGGTAGTCTTGGATTTCTTTTTCTCTTAAGACTGAAAAATGATCCAGTTATCTAATTTATGCTAGTATTTGATTGTCTAAATGCCACTTCTCTGGTAGTGATATCTGACAATTCTGTTTTTGAAATGATTCTTCAATTTGCTCAGGTATAATGAAAGGGTTTTTTTGTTTGTTTGTTTTTAAACAGACTGTAGGCCTTGATTGCTTTGAAAGTTTCTAACTACCCCACCTACCACTCCCTGATCAGCCTGTCTGTATTACATGAGTTGTCCAACACTTATTAAAGATTTGGCAGTAATTACTCTGTCCCCCACCTCCAGGTTTTTGCCCCCCATCAAAAACTAAATGAATGTTAAAGTTCATGCTGACAGTCATTGTTCACCTTCCCAGCTGCACTCTGTTCCTCCAGGATGACTGTGTGGATCGAGGAGGCGGGGTGGAGCGTGTTGCCATAGCCACCTATGAGAAACACTGGACCTGGCATTAGCTGCTGACAGCAATGAACTTATCACCCACATTTAATGCTGGCGTGAATGAGGGGGCCCTAAGTAAAACACTCTTGTCTTGGCGGCTGAAAAGAAAGTGCCCTGAGCTTCTCCTGTATGAGGGAAAGCATGCATAGCTGAGCCCAGGCTGTACATGCTCTCAGTGTCCTCTTCATGGTGTTCTTCCCATCTTGGAGAAGGAAATAGGGGATCATAATGTGACACCAAAATGGAACAAGGATTCCCAAGGTATTCCTTTGAAGAGTGACAGTATTTTCATTTATTTCCTCCTTTGTGTGAAAAAATGTGTAAAAGTGATCAATAATAGCTACCATTTATTGTTTCTGTTGGAGTTAATGTTAACAATAATAGCTTTTAGTTGTGAAAATAATTTGCCTCTTACGGAGACAGATGTTGGCTACAGTAATAATCCCATGAAATCAAATGACCATTGGAAAACCCTGGCCATCTCTGTTCTAATGTCTTCTTTGGGGATGAAACAAAGGAAAATGCTTCCCCATGTTCTCCCCCACCATCTGCTTTGCAGTGGCTGCCTTACCTGAGTTGAGACGCAGCACAGAAGAGGCTTTTACAGATCTTGTAGGATGATGTATTTTCCCTTCGTGAGAACCACCTGAAATGAACCAACAACTGTTACTTTTCTTTGGCCAGGGATACGTTTGGCCTGACCAACTTCTGAATTCCTTATTGTGGTAAAGGCTTGAGCTTGCAGGTGTGTGTCAAGATAAGTTAGGTATGGTGTGGAACCATGTAGGCCCAGGGCAAAGTCCTGAGATTTTGCTAAATGAATGTTAAAGTTCATGCTGTAGGAGATCTTTCTAAAGGTGCCCTTGCTTATCTTTTTTTCTCTTGAGCCAGCAAGGCTTCTTGAACTCCACTGGGTCTATTTGGATGGGCTCTTTGCAGAGCTGAAAATGTTTCAATTTACAGCAGTTAATCTGCTGAACAAATATTTACTGTAGTGCGTGGGTGTTGAGCATTCTCATAGTGGGCAACCCTGTAACATCTTAGCATAGGAAAAGTCAAAGTGATGGGCAGGCAGGGTCTAGCTAAGTCTTGAATGCTCCAAATGGGTAATGCAAGGAGGAGACTCAAGCAGGGGTCTGGAGAGGTTTAAACAGTAAAGCTTGAGGGCACTCGGGGCTGAGATGCTAGAATGCCTCACGAAACCAAACAATTCTGACCCAGTATCGCTGGGAGGCAGGAATGAAATGGTGCTTGAGAAATATTAGGTTGGTGCAAAATTAATTGCAGTTTTGACCATTTTTAATAATACAGTTAATTTTGCACCAACCTAATTTATCTGAATGGAAGTTTACCCAATGTAATTAAATTCTACTTCAGATTCTGATGTGGCACTCTGGGGGTACTTGTGAACTACAAAGTAGGCAGAAGGACAGTTACCATAGATTTGCTTAAGCACTGAGTGCTTGGTGGACTTTGTGCCTGAGGTGCCCTTGGATGGACTCTTGGGGGCCTTGTTTACTGCAGTGGTTTGGGGGAGTTTTAGTTCCAGTTCCTTTCTCCAAACCTGGAGAAGCAATGCTGTACACTCTTGCCTCCATCTGTCCACATCTCCAGCTCCAAGCTGCTTCATATGCCGAAGGTGGGACAGGTGCTTCCTGAGCTTGTAGCTGGTTGGGTCAGAGGAGAGGAGAGGCTTTAAGATCACAGTACTGAGAAAAATAAATTTCCTTAAGGTTCCTAGAAGCTATAGTAGTAGTATTTGCTGAATTCCTGGTAGGTTCATTCAAGCTCCCATTCCTAATTTTGGCGGCAGCATGTTGAATGTGGAATTCTTTTTCCATTATCAAACACCTCCTGAACTAGGATTCAATCATGATTCCTTGCCTTCAAGGAGCTCACAGACTAGTGGAACAGGCTGCTGTGTAAAGAGGTACGTGTGGCATGAGACTACTGTGCAAGAGCAAGGAGCTGGTTGTGCAAACAGATGCAGGACTGACTGATGGTTTGGTAAGGTTTCACAAGGTTAATATTTGTGCTGGATTTTAAAAGATGAATAGGAGCTTACCAGGCAGAGAAGAGCATTCTACGTAGCAGAACTGGCATCAGCAGAGATACAGGCATTTGTGCCAGAAAGTCAGTAACACAATGTGGTAGAAGCACTGTGTATTTGGTGACGAAAGGGGGCTTTAGAGTGGTAAAGGTATGAGCTGCATCTTACTAAGATAAGTCTGTTGGAGGTGGGTTTGGAGTGGGTGAGGAATGGAGATGATGGCTATATTTACATCTAGGGTTTATTTGATGCTTTCTATCCCACATGCACTCCCAAACTTACTGTGTAACAACTATTTTGAGGCCTCCAAAGGAAAGCTGCAGCAATGTTTATTATCTGTATCTGTCTTTATTCCTAGTGAGCCTATAGGTAGCTGCAGAGAGCAACAGGCTTCATGTCTGATTTTACAGTGATCCCATTTAGGCTGCACCAAATGGGAAGTAATCTTTTTCCTAAGTCTGCTAAAAGCTCCTTGCAGCGCTTGGTGCAGCCCCTCCCTCCTTCCCCAAAGGCTGATTTCAGTCAGCCTACACGACTCGTCCTTCTTTCCTGGAGGGTAACACCATGGCATCCCTCTACTAGAATACGTACCACATTTCCAAAAAGCCAAGTCTAGAGAAAAGTATGGCACTACCGCACTATAATTCAGTTTCTCCTGTTTGAAATGCTGTCTTCCATACCTTCTGCTCTTGTGGGCACAGAACTTGTGGGGAAGCCCAGGTAGTGGCTGAAGCTGTTAATGGTGTCAGCCCTCAGTGGGCCCAGCAGCACCTTTCCTGCTCAGCTTGTCCAGGATCCTGTTTCAATCTTTAAAATAGTCATCTTACTTGGTTATTAAACTGACAATTTTAAGATCAAGTTTCATTTTCTCAGGACCCAAGGTTCATTTTGCCCACTCCTTCCCTGCCTGTTTTCCAGCTCCTTTTCTCCATCCTCCACCTGTCCCCTATAACCACAGCCTGCACTGAACACTTACGTGTCCAGCCCTGACCCCTGCCCCAGCCCTCACTGCTTAGGTTTGCTATCAGATACACTTTCAGGACAGCACTTCAGGCTCCTGTATTTACAATAGAAAATGTAGTTAAAATATAATAGAATCAATAAAAGTGTGTTTACTGTCAACAGACTTGGCTTTCTGCAATGTGCAACAATTCCAGAAGTCCTTTGGGCCTCAGAATTGTACAATGGCACGTCCAGAGGGGGCCTGTGTAGTTACCTACCCAGGTGGGCATGTTAGACCATAAGCCCACTGTTCTTGGGGGAATGACTGAAGGCTCATTTGCTACTCTGGTCACTTACTGACAGGACCTGTCAGCTTCTGACTCTTCAAAGGAGTCAAACAGTCAGAGAAGGAGACATTTCAGGTAGGGAGCAGCTGTGGGGTCTGGCGTGGTAAACCTTGCTGGCTTGTTTAGATCCTAGATTTCAGCCAGAATACTTAAAGAGTTCATCTGGATGGTAGCCAGTGCATGTCCCAGCATAACTGCCCGATGAGGGGGTGCAATGGCCATTTCCACCTGTGGCTTTCGAGGCCGACTGTCTTGGCTCAAAGCCAGCCCTGGCACTTGCTCTGTAATGTTGGTGAGTTGATGAACCTCTCTGTGCTTCAGTTTCCTCATCTGTGGAACGGGGCTAAGAAGAATACCTACCTTGCAGGGTTATCGGTGACGATTACATGAATTAGCCAGGTAAAACTAGTTTGAACAGTGTCTGGCACAAGTGTCCAATAAACACTACTAGTATGTTAACAATTGGTAGTAGTAACATCACCCTTCTCCTGGTTACCCTGATGTGTGTGACACCAACCAGGCAGCCTTCTCCAACCTATTTTCAGGCAAAGTGCATGGGGCCCATCTCCGCCTCCATTAGCTTGACCACAGCAAAAACTAACTTCACTAATCATGTAAGGGAAAGGCCCTTGGATTTGAGTCAGCCAGAGGTTCAAGTGCTGGATCTGCACCAAAAGGACAAGTCAATTTTTCCTCTCTTGTCTGAAAAATGGGGATACTGCTCCCAGTCATGATGGCTTCCTGGTGTGGTTGGGAGATCACATGGAGTCAGGCATGAGAGGACTTTGTTAATGGCCAAGAGCTGAAACAGACATGAGGGAGAACACATTGCAAAGCCTGTGCAAGCACAAACTAGATCACCTGGCTCTGGGTTAGGCAGTCTCTGGTATGATACGAACGGACGCCTCTCCCTGCACCTCCTGGGAATCTATCTTGTTTTCTCCCCACCAATGTTAAGGAGAGAACATCTTCCTTTTTCTCCTGACAGGAACCTCGATATCTCATACACCTTTGCCCGCATTATTTCCTTGCCTTGTCTCCCCATCCGTCTTCCTCTCCCCAGTGATGGCGGCGACATAACTTCAGCCTATCTCTTTTCTTGAGACAGGGTCTCACTCTGTCACCCAGGCTGGAGTTCTGTGGCATGGTGATGGCTCACTGTGGCCTTGACCTCCTGGGCTCAAGCGATCCTCCTGCCTCAGCCTCACAAATAGCTAGGACTACAGGCATGTGCCACCATGCCTAGGTAATTGTACTTTTTGTAGAGACGGAGTTTGGCCATGTTTCCTGGGGTGGTCTCGTCTCATAACCCTGGGTTCAAGTGATCCTCCCTCCTCGGCCTCCCAAAGTGCTGGGGTTACAGGTGTAAGCCACTGTGCCCGGCCAACTCCCACCTATTGGTGATGGGTCCAGCTTCTCTCTGGACATTCATCCCTGTAAGGCCTAATTTAGATTTAGGCTCTAGTGAGGCTTTCAGGATGAAAGAGATTATGAGACGTGAACATTTGTAGCAATAAGACCCCTCAAGTCCTCCCATAATCATCCCGTAGTGGCATTTGTCTCTACTATATTGGGAGTGTGTTTCAGGCTTTTAGGACAGCCTTCACCCCCACTCCCAGTGCCTACTATGTATTTTGAGCTTGGTAGATGCTCAGACAGGTTTACATAATACAGTTTAGTCACTCAGTCTATTATATCCAGACCCTGGTTTAGGTGTTTGGAGTATGACTAGTTCCTGGGTAGTAAAGAGATAAGAATAAAAATAAAGTATCTCCTATGTGTAGTAATTTAGAATTAATGAAGTGTGCATTATCTCATTCCAGCAACCTGTCATATTAACAGGACATGTGCAACAGTTATTAAATCCTGTTTTACAGATGAAGAAGCAGAGCGTCAGGGGGGCCATGTGATTTGCCCAAAGTCACATAACCTGTTAGAGCTTACCTGAACCTCACATTTCATGGTTACAAACCCAGGGCTTTTTCCTTTACCCCATGCTGTCCTGAGCACTTTCCCATCTTTCTAGGCAAAAACATCTTCCAAATGGTTTATACAATGTAAATTACTAGGATCTGGTGTGAATTTCATGGGTAGGCTCTATAAAATTGGCCTTACCATGCCACCACATGGAACTCACTGGGAAAACATCAAAGAGCACAGATGTCATGTTGAGAATATCAGTAGCAATCAAAGAACCACAGATGTGGCAGCACCCCATTTTCCTACCTTCGCCAGGCGTGCTGGATGACTGCTGCTGCCTTGTTCTTTTTGCGAAACAGCTCTTTCCTCCTTCGTTCTCTCTGAATTATCTGCAGTCGGAGCTCTACGGGGAGAAGGTCAATATTCACACTCTGCCCAGAGAGGGGACCGGGTGCTGGATCAGTCTCCTTAGATACCTGAAAGTCCTCGGACAGGGTAGATGTCTCCAGCCTCCTGGCTCCTGACCTCAGCTCCTCTGTGCTCTGTGGCAAATCTGAATAGAGCCCTCCTGTGAGCTTGGCTTGTGTCACTTTGTTTCTTGGTGTACGATGGTGGGGAGGATTCTGTCCAGCATGGACTGCCTCCCCCCGGGCACTGCCAGGGCGGCTAGAACCAGCCGGGGAGCACCTTCCTCCTTTGAGCTCTTGAGTGCGCCTTTTCTGGGGGGCACATTTGGCCTTGGGTTCTGTGTCATGCCGCCTGTTGGGCTTCCAGTGGCTATCGTGTGGTGGAAGGCTTGCAGCTGCCGGCCTGGAGTCCTCTCCTTTCTCATCAGGCCCAGCCACCCTGATACAGGAGGGCTGCTTCATGAAGCCTTTCCCCTTTGCACACCGCTGATCGCCAGCTGTCTCACCTCTGGACTTCTCAACAGAGGGAACTCCTGGATGCCTGTTTCCATCACTGCCTTCATTGGGTCTGAAGTGGACACAAGCAGATTGGCCTTTAGAATGTTCTCTGGCTGTTTCTTGGGGAAACAAAGAAAAAATATTGTCCAAAACTTGCAGAGTAAGGTAATTTTTCCCGTATGTTCACATAAAATATTCAGACTTGGCCTATATCATCACCATAATAGTGGCAATTACAGACTAGGAAAAAAACTGTTTAACTTCTATTTCCAGCAATATGGTAGGTTAGATAACCTGAAGCCCTTCTCACCTTAATGAAAATATAGTGGATATCCTTTGGAAAGCACTGTCATGCCTTTAAGAAAATAAAGGAACTCTGGAGGCCAAAAACAAAGAGAAAATTGAAAATCAAAGCAATTAAGTATGTGAGCTGATCCAGTGACTGTCTAGGCAGGTAATGGTGGTGGAGTGGGCAACAGATGGTCTTATTAAGTGTTTTAACATCTACATAAGAACAGAAAATGAGGCCTTGCAGGAAGAAAGTTAACTGGAACCAAGACTCTACATGAAGCCAGCACTCTTGAAGGGATATACCTTTTGGAAATAATCCAGATTTTAAAATCTGCTCTCCAGCACTTGGAGATGACAAGGAAGTTTGTTTCAGCCCAGGTTCTGGATGGGGTAAGGAGTCTCCCATAAGAATTTAAAACCAAAGTCTTCTTCCTTACGTGGGCTTGGTATTCATTTATTCTCAATCCATAGGAGACATTACTATAAATACTGGTCTTAGGATGGAGATATCCCAGGATGCCTCACAGAAGCAAACACAATATTGCTTTAGTGTGACATGCCCTCAACTCAGGCTGCACAAAGGGGTCCTCTGAAAATGACTTCACAATCCAAAATCACAAAATGCATGAGGAAACAATGTACCATAAGCAACAGTTAACACAATAGCAAGATCAGATCTCTCAAAACGTTAGCACACACATGTTGATTAAACACACAAAAGAAGTTTAAAATACGAGAAAAGGATTTGAAAAACAATTAAATACAACATCTAAAATGAAAAATATGCCAGGCACGGTGGCTCATGCCTGTAATCCCAGCACTTTGGGAGGCTGAGGCGGGACTCATGAGGTCAGGAGTTGAGACCAGCCTGATCACCATGGTGAAACCTCGTCTCTACTAAAAATAGAAAAATTAGCTGGGCATGGTGGCGCACGCCTGTAGTCCCAGCTACTTGGGAGGCTGAGGCAGGAGAATCGCTTGAACCCGGGAGGCAGAGGTTGCAGTGAGCTGAGACTGCACCACTGCACTCCAGCCTGGGTGACAGCAAGACTCCATCTCAAAAAATAAAAATAAAAATCTTAATAAAACAGGCACATAGATTATCCAGATAATGTGTTTTCAGAAACAGACTTTAAAATAACTGTTCTGGCTGGGTGCAGTGGCCCAGCACCTTGGGAGGCTGAGGCAAGAGGATTGCTTGAGCCAAGTCTGAGACAAGCCTGGACAACATAGTGAGACCCCATTTCTAAAAAAAAAAAAAAAAAAAAAACAACAAAAAACAATCATCCAGACATGGTAGTGCATGCCTGTAGTCCCAGCTACTCAGAAGGCTGAGGTGAAAGGTCGCTTGAGGCTGGGAGGTTGAGGGTGCAGTGAGCTATTTGTGCCACTGCACTCCAGCCTGAGCAACAGAGTGAGACTATGTCTCAATAATGTAAAATATTATTAAGTGCAAAAGAGCTATCTAAACTATACTACTCTTCATGTAAGAAAGAAAGGGATGGGCTGGGCGTGGTGGCTCAGCCTGTAATCCCAGCACTTTGGGAGGCCGAGGTGGGCAGATCACCTGAGGTCGGGAGTTCGAGACCAGCCTGACCAACGTGGAGAAACCCTGTCTCTACTAAAAATACAAAAAAATTAGCTGGGCATGGTGGCGCATGCCTGTAATCCCAGCTACTTGGGAGGCTGAGGCAGGAGAATCACTTGAACCCAGGAGGCAGAGGTTGCCGTGAGCCAAGATTGCGCCACTGCACTCCAGCCTAGGCAACAAGAGCGAAACTCTGTCTCAAAGAAAGAAAGAAAGAAAGGGATATAAGAAAATATACCTGTATCTGCTCATTTGTGCAAAAGAAATATAGAAAACATAAAGCAAAAACTAAAGAAATTGGTTACCTGCAGGAGTTGAGTGGGAAAGAGGTGGAAAGAAAGGAGAAATGGGAGTTGGATAGCAGAGATGAAGAGGGAGTGACACTTCTCTGACTCCACCTTTTTGTATAGCTCTGACTCTTAGAGCTGTTACAATGTTTCACATATGTGCCCCCCCCAAAACAAAAAACTAAAACTACAAGATACCACTACATACCTATTAGAATGGCAAAAATCCAAAACAGTGACAAAACCAAATGCTGGTGGAGATGTGGAGCAATAAGAACTTTCATTCATTGCTGGTAGGAATGCAAAATGGTACATCCACTTTGGAAGACAGTTTGGCAGTTTCTTACAAAACTAAACATATTCTTACATAAGATCCAGCAATCACACTCCTTTACATTTACTCAAATAAGTTGAAAACTTATGTCCATACAAGCTGCACACAGATGTTATAGTAGCTTTATTCATAACGGCCAAAACATGGAAGCAACCAAGATGTTTCTTCAGTAGGTGAATGGATAAACTGGGTAACATGCAGTTTCTGCCTTCTCTCAAGAGTACTGCTCTGAGAACAATATATGTAAGGAAGATAGTCTAACCTACTGGAGAACAAAAGACCATATAGAAGAGAATAGAGACAGCCAACAGCCACCACCAATTGCCAGATATATGAAGGCAGCCATCTTGGCCATATCTTGTGCAAATTCTATCAACCTCATGAGTGGGCCCAGGTGATCAAGAAGAGGAACTGCCCAGGTAGCCCACGGGACTGTGAGAAATAATAAACTTCTGTTGTTTTAAGCCACTTAGTTTTGGGAGTGGTTTATTATGCCACAAGAGATAACCAACACAGATATTTGTATCTATAAAAGAGAGGTGCTGTCTTAAAATATAAAATCCAGGGTATTGACTTTGGACTGGTTGGTGAGCAGAAGCTGGGAAGGCAATGAAGAGACTGCTGGTGAAGGCTTGAAGAGCAGAAAAGAAATTGCTGTTGGAATCTAGAGAGAAGTGAACCTTGTTATTCAGTGGCAGAATTAACTGGCAAAATTGTCACCTGCAGTAACATAGAAGATAGAAAATATACCTAATGGAGCTGTAGATACGGTTCAGGAGGTTTCCAGGTGTAATGTAGAACAAAATGTCAACTGCTTTTTAAGCTACATATGACAAAGTATGGGGAGAAAACAAATAAAATGAAGGAAAAACTGCTCCGTTTGCAAGCAAAATTTAGAGATAATGTAAAGATCCCAGGATGTGCTGGGTTAGAAAATAAAACTATTTTAACATTTTTATTCTTTCCAGCCAGCAAAAGAGTCTCATAGGCCTCAGCATAAAGATCAAATCAGGGCAGACACAATGACTAACACTTATAAAATCCCAGCCCTTTGGGAGGCCAAGGCAGGTGGATTGCTTGAGTCCAGGAGTTTGAGACCAGCCTGGGCAACATGATGAAATCTCATCTCTACAAAAAAGAAATGCAAAAAATTAGCCAGGCATGGTAGCACACACCTATGGTCCCAGCTACCTGGAGGCTGAGATGGGGGGATCACTTGAACCTGGGAGGCAGAGGTTGCACTGAGCTGTGATTGCACCACTGCAGTCCAGCCTGGGTGACAGGGTGAGACCCTGTCTTAAAAAAAAAAAAAAAAAAAGGATGGTTGTACAACCCTTTATTAAGACTCAAAAATATTTAAGGTGGTACATAATAGTTCCTCTCAGCTCGACAAAAAAATTTCTAAGAATCTCAACGGCATTTTCCCACAGAAATCTAAGCCACTCAAATTAGAGCAAATCTTGTTTGAAAAATAATGGATGTGGCTTTTGAAATATGAAATGAATCCAATCAGATTCACAGGAAACCCATGAAGTTTTTGAGATAATCACATTATTGTGTCACAAGCTTGAACTGGTGACACAGTTCAAGTCAAAAAGAAGCCTCTGGGGCCCCAGTATCCTATAGTCAGGAGATAGGCTGAGAAAGCTACTCAGCTGCAAACATGGGCATTTATTAGGAAAAGGAAGGACTTCTCAGAGAGCAGAGCCAAGAATTCAGGTAGCAGAGCCAGGAGACATGGAGAACAATGGAATAGGAAGCCACCAGGAGTAAAATGAGACCCTAATCAAGGAATATTTACCTCAGAGTAGGGGCCCTGGTAAAATGTGACTAGCTGGTTTTCAGAATTGCTACAGACTAATGGATGCTATACGCCTCCTATTCCACCCCCTTTTGTCTACTGTGGTTATTCTGTTCCTGTCTTACCACTGTTTATTGGGTGTGGGGGGTGTTGATAATGTATCTTTTTGGCTGATTGGTCTCTGAATCAGAAAGAGTCCCAGCTGGTGAACCTGAACCACATCTAGTTCATGTCTTAAAATCCTAGACTTCAAGTGTGATGAGATAATCAGGATGAGATTTTGGGGTACTGAGATAGGGATGTATTAGTCTGTTCCTACACTGCTATAAAGAACTACCTGAGACTGGGTAATTTATAAAGAAAAGAGGTTTAATCGACTCACAGTTCCACAGGCCTAACAGGAAGCACGACTGGGAGGCCTCAGGAAACCTATAATCATGGTGGGAGGCAAAGGGGAAGCAAGCACCTTCTTCACATGGTAGCAGGAGAGAGCGTGAGCGAGGGGGGAGGTGCCACACACATTTAAACCATGAGATCTTGTAAGAATTCACTATCATGATCCAATCACCTCCCACCAAGTCCCTCCCCAAACATTGGGAATTTGGGTGGGGACACAGAGCCAATCCATATCAAGGGGTAAGAATACCTTGCATGTGGGAGGAATGTGAATAATCTGTGACCAAATAGGAACTATGATAGATTGTTTAATAGCCAAAAATTCCTCCCATCTTAGTATGCACAAAGGTGGAATCTATTTCTCGACATCATTTGGTCTGGGATGGTCTCGTAACTTGATTTGATCAATATAATGTGGGCAAATTCTAGCGTCTATTTCTCAAGAGGTCTTGTGGCTTTTATCTTTGCTTTCTGAAAATGCTGTCCTGAGACCACAATGTAAGGAAGCCAGTCTAGTCTACTGGAGGATGAAAACCATGTAAAACAGAGTCAAGGAATCCCATCTGACAGCCAGCATCAATTGCTAGACATTCAAGTCAGTATATCTTAGACATGGAATTCCACTGACTCTCCACCTGAATGTAGACACATGAGTGAGACCAGATGAAGCCTGTAAACAAACTTCCTAACCAAAATAGAATCATAAAAATTAAATTGTCATTGTTCAAAGTCACTTCATTTTTGTGTGGTTTGTTATACAGCAGTAGATAATGGAAGCAACCCTGCTCTTACAGATCTTGCAGTTTGGTGGAAAAAATGACAAGTAAACCAGTAATAACAGTAAAAAGTGATGATCTTTATAAGAGGGAAGTATAGAAGTATGGAAGCAATAGCAGGAAACTATAGCCTCCTTTAGTGGGGAGATACTGGTTGAACAGAAGAAGAAACATTATCCCTGATATCTAAAAAATAAGGTAGAGGGAGTGGCATCTGCAAAGGCCCCAAGCTAAGAAAGAACTCAAGGAAGTTCAACATGGCTGTCACATTATGGGAGCTTAATTAAAGCTGGTTGGATGAATAAATGAATGAATATGTAGCAAAGCATCATGAGTATATAATCCTTAAGGATTACACTGTAAAGTGGATTATGGAATTATATTCCAGAAATGTTTATATTCATTTTACATATATATATTTTTTGAGATAGAGTCTCACTGTCACCCAGGCTGGAGTGCAGTGATGCGATCTTGGCTCACTGCAACTTCCGCCTCTCAGGTTCAAGCAATTCTTGTGATTCAGCCTCCTGAGTTGCGTGCACCACGATGCCTGGCTAATTTTTGTATTTTTAGTAGAGACAGAGTTTCGCCAAGTTGGCCAGGCTGGTCTTGAACTCCTGGCCTCAAGTAATCCACCTGCCCCAGCCTCCCAAAGTGTTGGGATTACAGGTGTGAGTCACTGCACCCGGACTGTAGTCATTTTATGTATACTTTTCTGTAGTTGTTCTTGGCTAGATTAATGAGTGGCTCAATAATAATAGTTACTGAAAACCTATGATGAGTTATGGGCTATAACAAGTACACTACATGAATTATTTCTATCTATAGCTACCTTGCGGTATAGAAAGTATACCCTCACTTTATAGCTAAGGAAGTTAAGGTTCAAAGAAACAGATTGAACTGTCCAAGCCCTGAATTCAGTAATCATGAAGTTCCAGAGCCCCTTTCTGAGAAAGTCCATAAGGTCAGGGCTATTTTCATAATACGAAGACATTATTCGCCTTTTTCACTGTGTTGGCATTTGCATTTAGATTTTGGGAAAGCTCCTGCCATTCTCTAACTTTTATAAGAGTAGCTCAATGTGTTTAAATTGCTTCGTGCAAACAATAGGGTTCGTGCTGCACACCTTTCCTTCTGGGGGTCTGGAATTTTGGCATATGCTAGGCAGAGGGTATCTATGTGACTGACTCCATATTAAAAAACCTGGAGTCCTAGGTTCATGTGAGCTTTCTTTGTCAACAAAAGGTTGTCTGACTGGTTGTTACAATTTATTGCAGAAGGAATTAAACCTGTTGTGTGTGACTCCACTGGGAGAGAGCCGTTGGAAGCTTGTGCCTAATTTCCTCTGGACATTGCTCCATACACCTTTTCTCTTTGCTCATTTTGCTTTGTGTCCCTTTGTTATAATAAATCCTAACTGAGAGTACAACTATATGCTGAGTCCCCCTAGTAAATCCTCCAACTTCACCAAACCTGGTGGTAGTCCTGGGGATGGGGATCATGGGGATCCCTGACACACAAGTAAACTCTAAATAGGATAAACTGCAAAAACCCATGCCAAGACACATCATATTAAACTTCTGAAAGCTAATGATAAATTTTAAAATCTTGAAAGCAGCCAGAGAGAAATGACATATTACCTAGAACTATTACTGAGAAACACCAATTTGAATGACAGTGGATTTCTCAGCTGAAACCATGGAAGCCAAAAGGAAATGGCACAATATTTTTCAAGTGCTAAAGAAAAGAGCTGCCAACCATGAATTCTATATCTGGCTTAATGATTCTTCAGGAATCAAATAAAAGCATTCTCAAAGGCAAACTGAAAGAATTTGTTGCTAGCAGACATACCCTTAAAGATGGGCCATAGAAAGCTCTTCATACGGAAAGGAAATGATACAAGAATCTTAGAGCATCAGGAAGGAAGAAGAAACAACAGAAGAGCAGAAATACGGGCGGGCGCATAAAATGTTATTTCCTTTGTGAGTTTTATAAATTGTATTTCATGATTGAAACAAAATTTGTAACACCATCCGATACCTAAGCAATGAAAGTTAAAAGTGGACAAGATAAATGGAAGTGAGGTTTTCACACTTCACTCTAAAAAAGAAAACAAAAAACCATAAATCAATCAAGATAGAATTTTTAAAAATGCTGAAGTAACCTACAGGAAGGGAAAAAAAGAGAAAGAACCGAGAACCAGAGGAAACAAGTAGAACACAAATCATAAAGTGGCAGTCCTAAGTGCTAATATAACAATTATCTTAAGTGTAATTGGTCTAAATACACCAATCAAAAAAGCCCACAGTCCATGGGCCGGCAGGAGATGACAAAGGCAATACACCTACCATTTGGCCTTCTGGAGTTTGTTCCCTGCAAATCTGAGGAAACATGCTGCTCCTTCTGGAGGGCTCTGCCTAGAGACCCTCCTGGAGATCCTCTGCTGTCTCTTGGCTCAGGGCCTTGGGCCACGTTGCCAGCAGGAGGCTGCTTGCTGGGGGCCCGGCTCTGCCTGCTGGGCACATCCTGGGTGCTGGGCAGACAGGGAAGGGCCTGGGGTCTGCAGGAATCTGGGCTCCACCTTCCTTTTTGCTGTTCTGCCTCTTTTCGTTTGTTTTCTTCCTCTCGCTTTCTGGAAGCAAAGCCAAAGAGGAAGAGGAAAAAATTTAAAGAGTATCACCTGCTCAAGTCTCTGCATGAGTTTAAATTTTAAGAGGAGCTACTACATCACAGGAGATATTTGGAAATTTGTATTTTCCAAGAGCAGTCTTTTCTCCAGATAAAATAAAAACCATCTCTTTTACACCAGGCCTTATAGCCCAAAAGATGATGGAGCTGAAAAGTTTATAGATCAGTCTTTGTGCTGTTGAGACACATGACGATAACCAGGCAACTTTTCTGTGTGAAACATAACACATTCCCAACGGTGTATATGCCCCAAGCTTATGTGTGATCCCTGGAGCTACCTGTAACTCCACCCGTTTTTCTCCTGTTTCAGAAAGCACACCAGAATGCTACTGAGAATGACAGTCAAAGGGATAACCTTGAATCTGCTCTATTCATTTAAAAAAGCCCATTGGCAAACCTTAATGATCATATAAAAAGTCACTTGCAAAGTACCTTGCCAGTGATTAAAACACACCTGTGAGTTGCAAATGCTGCCTTTGACAGCTCTAGCGAAGGAGTCAAATCCACTCATTTTACAGATGAGACCCAGAAGGTAGGGTGATTTTCAAAAAGTCACACATAAGTAGCTGGTGGCAAAGCTGGAACCCTTGGGTAGCAAGAGAACAGACAAGGGCTGGGGAGGAGGGACCTGTCTAAAGATGAGTAGCAGGGCGAGACAGGTGGGTCTGAGGTGGCTCAGAAAGGTAGCCCAGGCCCCTAACTCAGGACAAAGGGGCCTAGTTAGGGGCAGGATTTGTCTGACCATTGCTGTTAACTTGTAGGGATTCCCAAGGGAAAGACAGGAGGAAAAACTTAATTTCTGAGTCTCTCTCTGCTGGGCACTGAAGATAGAGAAATGATGACCGCAGATTTCAGGTCCTCCCCTGAGGAATCTTCTGTGTAGAAGGGGACAGCCAGGAAAACAAAGACCCAATTTATGATGGAAGAAATGTTATATTTTGTATTTATTTATCTTTTTAAAGACAGGGTCTTTTACCTAGGCTAGAGTGCACTGTGCAGTGGTACCTTCTTAGCACATTCCAGCCTTGAACTCCCGGGCTCAAGCAATCCTCCCACCTCAGCCTCCCGAGTAGCATGCACCACCACACTTGGATAATTTTTAAATTTTTTGTAGAGATGTGTGTGTGTGTGTGGGGGGGTCTCACTTTGTTGCCCAGGCTGGTTTTGAACTCCTGGCCTCAAGCTATCCCCCAGCTTTGGCCTCCCAAAGGGTTGGGATTACAGGCGTGAGCCACCGCGCCCGGCTGAAAAGGACTTTAGTTCTGTGCTCCTCACACTTTATTGGGCCGAATCACCTGGTGTCTTGGTAATTATGGATTCCGACTTAGGCTGGGGAGAACTCAAGGTTTTGCATTTCTAGCAAGCACCCAGGTGATCCAGGTGTTCCTGGCCCTCTGGCCACACCTTGAGTAGCCAGGCTTAAGAGCACAGGAAAGTCTAATATGGACTGTTTATTATACCACTAGATGGAATGAAACATACAATATGAAATGTGATTCTCCACAATGACACCAACTTTTTGTAAGGCCCACCTTGCTCACACATGAACATGCCTTCTTTATAGGCAACCTGACAAATTGCAGGGCTAAGGATCAGACACGGAAGCATGAGACAAGGCGGAGACCCTAAGCCTCCAAGCAGTCATAGAATCCAGACTGCCACGGACTACGGCATTTGAAGCAAAGCTTATTTAGATCTCAAGCGACAGGAAAGCCCCAGCTGACATATATCTCGGTTACATTTTGATTTAAAACCTTGTCAACTTGTTAAATTCCCCTTCTGAAGCTCTTTCTTCCTGTATGGAGTAGCCCCTGATCTGGGGTCCAAGCTTGCTTATCTAATAGTTTTCTACTAAGTCTCATTACCGAGAACATGGCCAGATGGGTCGTGCTAACTCCTGTACAGCTCTAGTGTTTTTATTCGACTCTGGTTTTGTGACATCTTTACCACCTGCTAATGACTGTGGTCTACAGGCCAGCTGGACAGCCTGTCATCTCGGAGCCTGAGATTCATACAGATGCGAGCAGGTGCCATTTCAGTGTGATCTCTCTGGGACAAGGCTGCTTTTCAGAAGAAGGTGGAAGCATCTGGGTGGCTGAAGTGCTGCTAATAGATTTAATAGCCTTGCTCCAGGAAGGCAGAGGAAGTGCTGCGCTTTTTATCAGCACCGATGAGCAGGGCTGTTTTAACAGAATGATATTGGCTCTTTAGACAGACACATGTGGGTGGTTGTCTGGGTTGGCATCTATATGGATCTCACTGCCATTAAGGGGGACTCTGAGGTGCTAAATTAGACTTTGTTATTTGAGCAGTCTCCTCTTTCTTTTTAGGAAACCAAACAGCTCTCTTGTTCAATTCCAAGAAGCCTCTCTGTAGCCAGCCCCGGGGCAAACCTTACCACTGCAGACCTTTCTGGGCCTTCAACAAAGGCAGCCACATGAGGAACAGGGGATCTAGCCTTTTAAACTGATCAGTACATCCAGAAAGCAAGAGGGCTTTGGCTTCTGGAGATTGCTTTGGAGGGGGGATACCAGGGGGGTGATTTTTCATTTTGGTAGAACTAAGTAAGCAGAATTAGGAGACAGAATGCAATCATCTGAATGAATAATTAGCCCCTGGTCTTATAAATATAATTAATGTTTTTTAAATTGATGCATTTTGCATTAAAAAAATCTTCCAGGTGGCACATGGCCCACAACTGTGAAGTTCTTCAGACCAGTGGTTCTTTGATGTAATAGCAGTGATCATTGGGAAAAAAACGGAGTGGGATTAAAACTGGAAATTATGCATAACCTGTATCCTATTTTATCTATATTGCTGCCTTAAAACTGAAGCAGCAGTAGCAACAACAACACCACACACAATTCAGCTTCTGAGAGTTGAATGTGACCCCACATATATGTGTCTCCCTGGGGAAAAGGTCCAGAACCATTGCTCATAGTGTAAGAGTTTGAAGAAAACAGTTTATTGAGGGTGACACCCTCATTTGGTAGATAAGAAAACAGGCAGAGAGGTAAGTGACTTACCCAAGGCTACATGGTAAATTACAGACAGAGCCAAGATAGAACTCAGCTGCTTTATCTCCTGGTAAAATTCATCCCCATGACAGAATTGTTTTTAAAAATGTCACCTAATCTTCCATTATTTAAAAAATTAATTGGGTCATACAAAGAAGCTGGGGATGCCACTTCAAACTAACCATTAGCAGCATTTAAAAACGAGCTTTCTTTTTTATTTTTATTTTTAGAAACAGGGTCTCACTCTGTCACCTAGGCTGGAATGCAGTGGTGCAATCATAGCTCATTGTAACCTTGAACTTTTAGGCTAATTTTTTAAAAAAATTTTTGTAGAGACAAGGTCTCCCTGTGTTGCCCAGGCTTGTCTTCAACTCCTGGCCTCAAGTGATCCTCCCACCTCAGCCTCTCAAAGGGCTGGGATTACAGGTGTTGAGCCACCACACTCAGCCATAACTAGCTTTCAATGTAGTGTTTAGTCCTTAGCTCTTAGATTCAATAATTGTCCTGAAATTTCAATGTTTTTTTCTTAAGTTATGATGAAATGTCAAAGATCTTTAATCATTAAGGTGTGCTATGTTATAAAGATCTATTTTACTTGTAAAGTTTAGAAAAAAATCAGAAAAAGATTATTCTAGTTGATATGAAAAATTAAAAAAGTTCTATGACACAGTAAGCAACATTTCTGCAGGAAAATTATTAACACGGCAGAATATTAGTGGATAAACTAGTCCCACCTTTCACTCTCTTTTTTTTTCCTACTATGTGAAGAGAAATTGGCTAGACGACAGCTTCTAATGGGCTGCCAATTTAGTCTAGTTTGTATTGTCTCTTTTAGAGCAATTTTTGCAGCTCTTCAGAGGCTTACAGGATAAGAAAATGAGAAAGTCAACTGGGGATCAAATCTTTGACAACATGTGTTTCAGGTCCTGTGCTCCACAGGGTGAAGAGGAGTTTCCAGACTATCAGCTGATGGGACTGGGGCTGTCTACCCAGGGAAGAAAAGATTTACAGGACACAACGCTGCTTCACATTGCTGGAGGATTATTGTGAGGCAGAGATATTCCCCCAAAGCCCCCTAAAACCAAATCTAAGACCCACAGATAGAAATTTTTACAAACTACTAGCCTGGATGAAAATTTAGCAAGAAAACGGCTAAAAAGAAGGTGAGTGATCAGAAATTTTAACAAATTTTAACAAAAGCTGATCAAGGGCAGTAACTTAAATGACTTGAATGTACGATGGCTTCAGCATCTCAGGAGTGGATGTATCTGTTTGCGCAATATGGCAAACTCTCTACTCTGGCCCTGCACAGTTGGAGTTATGAAAGTTGATATTTTTTCTACCCCACCATGTGCCTTCTAAATACTGTGACCCACAAGAGAGTTCTATTTGCCCACTTTTGACACGAATAAATTAATTCTATCAGACACTGCAGAAACAGGCAGGCTCTTTCCCATCCCATGAATATTCAGGTTTCCATTGCCATGAATACAAGACCTAGTGAGGTCTGAGAGATGTGATTAAAATGCTTCCACCGAAAAGAGAAGTCTAGTTAGTGTGTTCCGTTGTACTGATTTAACCCAGCTTTGCCTAAATGCTGCCATTCTAGTTAATTGTCCTGGTGTAGGCTAGGGACCAATCAATATTTGTAACTTTCTCAAGGATTTAGGAGAATATTGGTGTGCTCTGTTCTGTTAGTTTTGAGGGTAATAGGAAGAGTGTTATTGAATTATATTATAGAATTGATAATGGTGGCTTGCTTGGCACCACTCTCTTAATGAATGGGATCAACAGTGGCATAATTGAATGAGCCAGATGGTTATTCAATCAGATGGTTACTAGCATCTGGGGACAGCCTCTAGCATGGGCTTGGCTGGTAGGAGGATTCCCTTGAACCAAGTAATGGTAGGTAGCTTGGCCTTGAGACTTAGATTCATGTGCCATCTCTCTTCCTTACTAGCTGTGCGACTTCAGGCAGGCTAACCTCTGTGTGCCCATCTCCGCACTTATGAAATGAGATTAAGGACAGCTGTCATGTCTACTTTTTAATATTTATCTATATTTGTATATCTAAAATCCACATTATTCAATCTGGCTTCCATTTCTTATGGGTATGTTTTTGGTTCCTACAGACAAATTAACGTCAACTATTTGGCTAAGCTTCCTTATATCTTCTAAGCAAGAAATAGGGTATTTACCTGCAGTTGTTCTTCCCAATATTCTCTAAATCTGGCAGGGATAAGACTTGTAAACAGTTTGAGTCTAAGAAGTTTACAGAATCATGGTTTCATTTTCAAGTACAGACAGCGGTGAGCCCCTTTGCTCTAGTCTTTCTTTTTAAAATCAGAACACAGACTGTTATAATCTGTCAAATGATAATTTTCTCATGAGCAATATTCAGGGAGTTGGAAAACCAAATGAATATATAAGTATGAAAGAGCATTGTGAGGATGAGTGGTATATAATGTGTTTGCTGCCTTGAGCAAGGCAAACAAGTTAAAGTTGTACACTTACAGACAGTCATAGTATAAGAACTGAAAGAGATCTGAGAGAGTATTTGGCCTAACCCTTCCGTTTGACAGATGGGGAAACTAAGGCCTACAGTGATCAATGGCTTATGTAAGGTTTTAGACCCTTTGTAGGGGAATTTACTGAACATTTATTTATTGAACGCTTACAATATACCAAACATTCTAAGGTACTAGAGATGTGGAGGTACATAACACACAGTCCCTGTTCTCAAGAAACTGACAATCAAGTCGGGGAATCAGATCCATACACTCCTGCCAACAGTGAGTTCTAGATGTGATGAGTACTAGAGAAGAAGTAACTATATAGGGCTATGGGAGGATGTGGGAGACACTCACTAATTAAACAGGGGGAGAAAAAGGCTACATGTGAAGAATGAGAGAGGAATAAACTGAGAGGTTATTTCAGGCAGAGGGAGAAGCATGCATGAGCAGAGACTCAGAAGAGATCTCAGAGACCAGCTCCTCACATAATTTTTTTTTTTTTTTTTTTTTTTGAGACAGGGTCTTTCTCTGTCTTCCAGGCTGGAGTGCAATAGTATGATGTAGCTCACTGCAGCCTTAACCTCCCTGGCTCAAGTGATCTTCCCACCTCCCTAGTAGCTGGGACTACAGGTATAAGCCACCACACACTGGCTAGTTTTAAAATTTTTTGGTAGAGATGGGGTCTCACTATGTCTTGAACTGCTGGGCTGGTCTCAAACTCCTGGGCTCAAGTGATCCTCTTGCCTTGGCCTCCCAAAGTGCTGTGATTATAGGCATCTTCACATAATTTTAAAAATTCCTTATATACTATCGTGGAGAGATGATAATTCCACTTCTGTTGGATCATTTCCAGTGAGAGGAAAATATTATCTCATGAGACAAAAAAGATTTAGCTCTAACCTTTTCAGTTGGTGTTGCATGGTGTCTAGGGGTTTGTCAGAATTTTATCTCTTCATTGTCACTGAATAACAGGCATAGAAATAGTTGATCTTTAACTCCCTCTCAAGGGAATAAGAAAATGTGTGTCTTAGGACCTTTGACTTACAGAATGTTAGAGCTGAGAGGGACGTCAGAGATCATTTAGTCCAGTGGTTTTTGTCTTTTTGTGTGTGACTCATGGACCCCCTTTGGAGAATGTGATAAAAAAAACTATAGATCCTCTCCCGCAAAATGCATATGTGCTCCTGACACACAAAATGCTGTGTACAATTTCAGGTATCCATGGATCCCTGAAGCCCATCTTGAATTAAGAAAACTTCTTTCCATTTTACTGATGAAAATCTGAGGCTCAGAGAAGTGGAATGGCATGAAATAGATCTATGGAAGTAATTCCCCATGGGCCAGATGGCTTTGTGAGCAGATGAGTCAGACACATGGGCCAACCATTAACAATCTGGTGATGTTCACGGGAGCATTGACTAATTACCAAGTGAAAAGGAGATGAGCAGTAGCAATGGAAGTGTTATGAGCAGTTTTTTAAAAATCTGAAAGTTGGTTTATGAAAAAGGATTTAGATTTTTCTCTTTGGCTTCCAGGGGTAGCTTCAAGACCAAAGGGTAGAAAAGAACTTTTGCTAGACAGAACCCTCCACTAATGGAATATGCTATCTTGAGAGGTACAGGACTTCTTGCACTTGACTTTTTGGGGACACAGAACAACCTCTCGTAGAAGGGACTTAAGCATCACAAGAGTTTGAACTGGGTGACCAAAACTGGACGTGACGATGAAACTCTTAGAAACATAATCACATATACTAGCCAGGAAGGAGCTCAGGTCTCCCAGTAAGTGAAGTGAAGAAAGTTCAGGATGGCTGAGACAACAGGTGGGAGGGTGGTGGTAGTGGAGAGAAATGAGACTTAGAAATGTAAGTGGAAGTGAAAGAAATGTTGAAGGATCTTACAGAGCACCATGGCTGGTACTTAAGAATGAGGGGTCTGGGCGTGGTGGCTCATGCTTGTAATCCCAGCGCTTTGGGAGGCTGAGGTGGGTGGATTGAGGTCAGGAGTTTGACACCAGCCTAGCCAACATGGTGAAACCCCATCTCTACTAAAAATACAAAAATTAGCTGGTCGTGGTGGCACACACCTGTAATCTCAGCTACTTGGGAGGCTGAGGCAGGAGAATGGCTTGAACCCAGGAGGTGGAGGTTGCAGTGAGCTGAGATCAAGCCACTGCACTCCAGCCTGGGCGACAGAGAAAGACTCTGTCTCAAAAAAAAGAAGAATGAGGGCTTGTATAGAGTGCTGGTGGCACAGAAGAATGAAAGCAAAAGGCTATCAAAGGGGGAATGCATACAATCAATGGTAGCAGCACTAGCAAGCACATAAAAAGGCCAGAAGAGAGACAGACTGTGGTGATGGGCTGCTTCCATTTGCATGTCGGTGTGTTGCAGAGTCTGAAGTTATAGTGAAAACAGGACATGCGAATGGAAACATCCAATGATCTAAAGTGTTGGCAAGTGACAAAAGCATAGCAGAAATGCCCAGTAGGCAACTGAAGATATGAGATTAGAGTTCCAGGAGGTCAGGATGTGAGACAGATTAGGGGGCTATCTACAGAGATGAATTAATTTAAAATTTAAGAGTAGGTACATTTTCAATGGAAAAAAGTATAGCATGAGTAGAAGTCTAAAAAGTTTGCCTTCAAGGCTGACTGCAGTGTGGAGATGGAATAATTTAAAAGATGTGAGAAGGGATAATCAGAGAGTTACAGGAGATCTGAGATTTAAGTGAAATAAGAACCTGGCAAAAAGCGAGCTTCAGGGAAGAAGGGTGATCAACATAAATATGGTTTTATTTTAGTGTACACTCAACTGTGTGCTTTGGAAGGTAAATTATAGTAATGTTCATGTTGGCAACAACATAGGCAGTGCAGTGTGAATTATAAAGTGCTTTTAAATTGATTATAGATATTCCTTAAATAGCATTTTCTAACATTACCTGCCTTAGTAAATATCACTATAACTTTTTCTCTCCCGGTTTCTCTTTCAGTAAATTAGAAATCACTTTACTTAAGTTTAATAAGTGCCTTTCACATCCTCATTTTGAGGAAGACGATTTCTGCCATCCTAACATAATAAACTGGGAAAGGTACACCGAGGTGACACGCTGTGCCTGGGCCAGCTTAGTCAATGAGGCAGCAGCAGCAGCAAGGACTGAGTTTAGCATCCCGATGTTTGTTTCTTCAAGCAAGAATTAAAAGCAAAATTAAACACTGACTCAGATTTTAAGAAATAACTTTTGAGAAATAGAACAAATGAAATCAGTTTCTCCACCATTTAAGTATATCTCTTAGAGATCTATAGCCTCCCTTTAGGGGACATACAAAGTCAGTTGTGTTGCCTTTGTTGAGTCCCACCTTATATTCAAGTAGATATGACTACAAATTTTGAAAATGGATTCTCACACAATAAACTGGAGTTTATGGAAACATCAGTAGAAGGAAATGCAACATTCCATCCCTTTACAGAGATCATTTACTTGCAACTCAGGATAATTTGTCATGTGTATTATCTACTTATGCTTGCCACTCACATACAGAGAACTTTTATAAGAAGGCTGGAAAAAGAGGCATGTAGAGGCTTTTAGGTTGATACTGGATTCTTTGGCAAAAGTGAAAGGAAGAGGGCATCATTAAGAGAAGAGTGCAACATAGTATTTCCTCGGATGCCATCTACTTCAGTAGCTTCAGAGTCACAGAAAATGGTATGTTTCTCTAAATCTTATTTACCGAAGGCTGACATGATGATTAGCATTCCAGTACATAGTAGTATTTAACTTCTCATTAAAATGACTTATCTTGCCTCTTATTATTACTTTTAATGATTATTTAGTACACTTATGCTTCCCCCTTGTGGGTAAGATGTAGGATTTAAGAGTTAGAAGGACTCAAGATTTAGAAACATTCAAGATACAGCCAGGAAGTTATCTTTCAAGAATCTGCCGAGGCTGGGCACAGTGGCTCATGCCTGTAGTCCCAGCATTTTGGGACGCCAAGGTGGGCAGATCACTTGAGGTCAGGAGTTCAAGACCAGCCTGGCCAACATGGCAAAACCTCATCTCTACTAAAAGTACAAAAATTAGCTGGGTGTGGTGGCACAAGCCTGTAATCTCAGCTACTTGGGAGGCTGAGTCATAAGAATCGCTTGAACCTGGGAGGTGGAGGCTGCAGTGAGTGGAGATCACGCCACTGTACTCCAGCCTGAGTGACAGCGAGAGACTGTCTCAAAAAAAAGAATCTGCCTGTCCACATCTTTATCATCAGAGTTTTTGGTATCTGTATTTGCTAATGTGATACACCGCTGCTATTTAAAATACTTCTACCCAACATATCTATCAAAGAAAAGGCAAACCTAAGTATAATCTAAAATCAATCTTTTTTTTTCTTTTGTTAGACAGAGTCTCACTCTATTGCCCAGGCTGGAGTGCAGTGGTGCCATCTGGGCTCACTGCAACCTCTGCTTCCCAGGTTCAGACAATTCTCCTGCCTCAGCCTCCCGAGTAGCTGGCATTACAGGTGCTAACCACCACGCCCAGCTAATTTTTGTATCTTTAGTAGAGATGGCGTTTCACCATTTTGGCCAGTCTGATCTTGAACTCCTGACCTCAAGTGATCCGCCTGCCTTGGCCTCCCAAAGTGCTGGGATTACAGGTGTGAGCCACCGCACCCATCTTTAAAATCAATCATTTATGTGAAATAATCAGAATGTGCAATAGGCACAGACGGCTATTTTGTATCATTGCCCCAAAAAAAATGCGAAGTCCTTCAGGCAGGGGGGATTTTGCTTTTTTAGTTGCCATTTTCTCCCTGGGCTCTAGCCAAGTGTTTTGTCTGTATAGTAAGAATTCAATCAATATTTCTTGAGTAAATTACTTTATTTAGTACAGATGTGTTAAGAAATGGGTGAAGGAAAGCTGGGTGCGGTGGCTCATGCCTGTAATCCCAGCACTTTGGGAAGATGAGGTGGGTGGATCATTTGAGGTCAGGAGTTCAAGACCAACCTGGCCAACATGGTGAAACCACACCTCTATTAAAGATACAAAAATTACCCGGGCGTGGTGGCACGTGCCTGTATTCCCAGCTACTCGGGAGGCCGAGGCAGGAGAATTGCTTGAACCTGGGAGGTGGAGGTTGCAGTGAGCCGAGGTTGTGCCACTGCATTCCAGCCTGGGCGGCAAGTGAGACTCCATTTCAAAAGAAAAAAAAAAAAAAAAGAAATGGGTGGAAAAAAAAACCAAGTTGGTTGCTTTAATCAAATTAAAACCAGACTTAGACTGGTCTAGTGAAAGTAGGCTAGATATTGGCATGTTTCTTTTGGAAAAAGAGGAAGCGCGAGAGGAACAGTTATTTCTTTACAGCTTATTCTAGGAATCAATCCCATCCCCAACTCCCTCCCATGGGTAGGAGTGGTTTGTCCCTGGGCTGAAACATTGGGACTAGTCTAGAGGAATCACTACCCAGCAGAGGTTAGGCCTCTGTCCTTCACTGCAGCCTCGGTTTCAGAAGACGGAGTGCTGAGGAGAGGGAAGGTGACCGGTTGCAGGGACCAACAGTAATTCAGATTTTCATCTGTTTCCCTCTCCTGGCCACCTCAGCACCCCACACACCCCCACTTCCACCCTGATTCTGGGTGGCGAAAACGCAATCTGCATAGCTCATACTTACTTGGCAGCAGCATCTTTTCTCAACTGTTCATGCTTCATGAGGAGATTTTTCCTGTCTCGGAAGGCTTTTCTGACCTTGTACCCTTTGTAGACAGCTTGGATTTTGAAGGCGGCGATGTCTTGTATGGCTGCGATGGACAGGGCACCGTGCTCCAACATGAACTGGATCACTTCATGGCGCTCACCAAGCAAAGCATAATCAAGGGGTGTGTATCTGAAGTGGGAGGAAGATTTCTTTTTTTTTAAATTTTAGAATGTAATTCAAGGCACAGTTAAACTGAAAATATTATTATGGAGCAGAAGGAAACTTCATTCTAAGATGTGGAATATTCCCCAGGCAAAGCCACCTTCTCTATACCAGGGCTATTCTTTTTTTCTCCGAGGGGCACAAAACAAGGTTGACTATGACTGTGGGTCAGGTGCTTTGTGCTGCTAACCATGTCAGTTCCTGAGTTTTACTCCCTGGCAAACAAATAGGGGCCTATTGGAAAGACATGATCATTTCCCTTCTTTCCCATGTGCCAAATAATTCCCTGCCCCTATCTAAAAAGGTAGTGAAAATATTGTGAGATTTGTAAATTTGAGCCCATGATTACTGACAGTTAATGCTTATGAAGTAAAAAACAGAACTCCAAATGGAGAAATTCGGTATATGATAAGAATGGCCCTTTAAATTTCTGCAGAAAAGATGGATTACTAAATAAATAGTGATGGGACAACCAGGTAGCCATCTGGGGAAAAAAAACAGATTCTTATAAACACATTTTATACCAAAATAAATTCTGGATAGAGCAAAGATCTAAATATTTTAAAAAGGAACCATGAAAGTACCAGAAGAAACCAGGAAGATTAAAAAATGAAGTTGGAAGTCTTTTCTAAAAAAAGGATACAAAATTCAGAAACCATAAAAGGGCTGGACGCAGTGGCTCACGCCTGTAATCCCAGCACTTTGGGAGGCCGAAGTGGGCAGATCACTTGAGGTTAGGAGTTCGAGACAGCCTAGCCAACAAGGTGAAACCCTGTTTCTACTAAAAATACAAAAATTAGCCAGGCATGGTGGCACATACCTGTAGTCCCAGCTACTCAGAAGGCTAAGGCAGAAGAATTGCTTGAACCCAGGAGGTGGAGGCAGCAGTAAGCTGAGATCATGCCACTGCACTCCAGCCTGGGTGACAGAGTGAGACACTGTCTCCAAAAAAATAAAAAATAAAAAAAATTCAGAAACCATAAAAGAAGATTGATAAATCTGACTACATAAAAATAACAAAATTTTACAGAGTAAAAAAAAACACCAAAGATAACAGTTCCCAGAAGAGTAAATACTAATAGCTCTTAACATATAAAAATGTTGAACATCACTCATTTAAGAGAAATATGAATTAGACTAACATAAGAGAATACCTTTCAATGATGATCAGATTTGCAAAAATCAGAAAAGTTGTTAACACACTGCACTGGCAAGGACAGAGAGAGGCTCTCTCATACACTACTTTAACTTCTAGGGAGGATGACTTGGCAATATTTATCAAAATTATTCATGTATATATGCCATTTGACGTAGCCGTTTCACTCCTAGGAATTTATCTTACAGATCTGCTCTCATGTGAAATGCTTTATGTACAAGACTACTCATGGAAGTACAGTTAGTCATAGCAAAAGAATAGAAACAACCTCAATGTCTATCAACAGAAGACTGCTTAAACAATGCACAGGCCATCCATATAATGAAGATACCTGTATATGCAGTCATTACTGCTGTATATGAATAAATAAGGAACAATCTCCAGGATGTCAAATGAAGACAAAGAAAAAAGCAAGAAACAGGAGTTATTATGGCATGTTCCATTTGTATAAAAAATATATCCCTGTATCTTTATCTATGAAAAATGTATTTTCAGAAGTTTTCCAAGAAACTGCTAACAGTGATGCCTCTGGGGGAGGAAAACTAGCTGTCTCAGAGGCAGGGGTAGGAAGAACATTGAGTCTTCAGTGAACATCCTTTTAAATTTTGTACAGTGTATATACATCACTGTTTTGATATATACATTATTTAGAAAGGATGAATATTATTGTCATATTGTTGTATATTTGAATCTCAAATGGCAACTTTCTAGGTGTGCTGTTTTTGGCACATTCTTTTTTTTTTTTTGAGACAGGGTCTCACCCTGTTGCCCAGGCTGGAGTGTAGTGGCACAAACACAGCTTACTGCAGCCTCTACCCCTCCTGGGCTCAAGTAGTCCTCCTGCCTCAGCCCCTCAAGTAGCTGGGACCACGGGCATGTACCACCAAGTCTGGCTAATTTTTTTTTTTTTTTTTTTTTTTTTGAGATGGAGTTTTGCTCTTGTTGCCCAGGCTGGAGTGCAATGGCGCAATCTCAGCTCACTGCAACCTCTGCCTCCCGGGTTCAAGCAATTATCCCATTTCAGCCTCCCGAGTAGCTGGGATTACAGGCACATGCCACCATACCCGGCTAATTTTTTTTGTATTTTTAGTAGAGACGGGGTTTCATCATATTGGCTGGTCTTGAACTCCTGACCTCAGGTGATCCGACCACCTCGGCCTCCTAAAGTGCTGGGATTACAAGCATGAGCCACTGCATCCGGCCAATTTTTGTATTTTTTGTAGAGATGGGATTTCGCCATGTTCTCCAGGCTGGTCTCAAACTCCTGAGCTCAAGCAGTCCTTCTGCCTTGGCCTACCAAAGTGTTGGAATTACAGGCGTGAGCCACTGCACCAAGCCCATTCTTTTAAAAAAATATTTCTTTTTAAATTTTGGAAACAAAAAATTGGGTAAATACACAGAGGAAAATAGCTGTCATCCATATTCCCACCCTGAGAATTAACCACTGTTCATATCTGGGAGATACGATTTCCTTTTTTAAAGAAAAATTACTACTTTGTCAAAATGATACAGATTTTATGAACTCAAAACACTGCAAAAAAAAAATTGAAGTAAAAAAATCCCCCAAATTCTACCATCCAACAATGGTAACGATGACTATCACTTTTTAAACAACTTACTTTACATCTCTAAGCCTCAGTTTTCCTCATCTGTTAAACAATGTAATACGTTGCAGACGTGGCATGAGGAGAAAATGGAAAAATAAGTGTAAAGAGGATAGCAATGTTCCTGGCCCAAAGGAAGCAGTTAATAAATGTCAGCTCTGATTGTTATTATTACAGGACATTCACTGCTGTATGGTTTGCAATACCACAGCTGCTTATCAAAAATATTATCTCCATAGGGCCCAAACTAGTATCTACGACCATCCCATGACCACCACTGATGCTGATTCCTCTCGGGATGACTTTGACCAGCCCAATGCCATAAAAGGTCTTAGGAGAAAACATCAGATGACTTATGAGGCAGAAGAAAGGATGATTATATGGATGCATGACTAGACATAGAAAATCGTCCGATTATAGAAAAAAAATGATTTATCTTCAAAACTTACCTAACAGTCACAGTTAAGACATAAAAGGAAGAGGTTTTTCACTTTAGGAGTATTTTTATCACTTTAGTAAGGAAACTGAGTTTGGGAAGAAACCCCAAACACTGAAATTAAGGAACCTCTATTTTAGGACAGCTTCATTTGCCACTTACTGTTCAGGGACCAGAAGGCTGTAAGTAGAGAGGCATCTATATAAACTTTAAAACATTATTTATAAGTGGATAGCATTTTTTAAATTCAGGAGAATTAAAAAAATTTTTGCTACAAGTTCTAAACTGCCTTTCTTGACTGTACTTTCTCTAATGGAAAAAATTATCATAGAGTCACTAAACTATGCAATAGTAGAGCTAAATTGAATTTTAGAGGTCATTTAGTTCAATACCTTCATTTTATAAATGGATGAACAGATCCAGAGAGGTTAAGCAACTTACCACAGGTTATGTAAATTGTTTCTATAGAATGCAGACTAGAACTAAGACAACATGTCTCCCAGTTCAGTAACCTTCCATAACACATATATCAATTACCTAGTATGTTTCCTATAGAATAAAACTGTTTCTTAAATCAATGTGCAAACAACATATGTATTTGGTAGGTTTGATCATTTTTTTCTATAATTATTAATATGTAGTATCCTTCACATAATATATAAGCAAGATTAACAAAATTTAGTTTATAAGATGTAGGGCCCAAATTATTCCTTTACCTACAAATATTACAAAAGGACATAACATGTAGCTTAATATACCCTAAAGAATGCTGATCTGGGAGTCAGGGGACCTGTGTGACCCTGGGCATTCTCTTAACTTCTCTGGGCTTTTGTTTCCTCATCTGTAAAAGGGGAAAGGAAGAAAAGAACTAGACTTCTTAGGCTGCTTTTGGATTGAAAATTATATATTAAATATTTTTACTGTAAAAAATTATATTTTTATTATGAAAAATTTTAAGCATAAAAAAGGTAGAGAGAATAACATAATAAACATTTGTACACTGAATACCTAAATTTAACAATTTTTTGCTACATTTGCTTCATATAGCCCCTTCCTTTTTATTTTTGCTAGAGTATTTTACAGCCAATCTCGGAACTCCTATCATTTTGTCAGAGGTATTGGAACCAGAGGACTCCATCTTGAGTGAGGGCTACGAAAATGAAGCTGGGGCTTGCTGGGCTGCATTCCCAGAAAGGTATTCCTAGCCTCTAGATGTTTACCGTTAAGGGAACAGACTGATGTTTACTAAACAGACCCAGACTTGAGAGAGTCCTAATATCCCGATATCTGGAGAACAAAGGCATTCCTAATTTTGCTTGGAAGATAATAATATTGATTCTTGAAAAATGTAGTAATTAAGAAAATGAATCCTTTATCACAAACCCTTGTAGCACAGCACATCTCCCTATAATCTTTTTTTAAATCCTGTATATAAACAAGTATTGTACCTAGGGTGGATGTGTTCCTCCTCTTACTTTTGGGAACGCCCTACTCTGTCTATGGAGTAGCTGTACTTTCACCACTTTACTTTCTTAATAAACTTGCTTTTGCTTTGCACTGCAGACTCACCCTGAATTGTTTCTTGCGAGAGAGCCAAGAACCCTCTCTTGGGGTCGGGATCGGGATCACTTTCCTGTAACATCTTCATCTCTATGTGTTTAAGTATTCATCAGTAAATAATATGGGCATAGCCACAATGTCATTATTATACTAACGAAATTAACAGGAATTCCTTAGTAAAATCTAAGGACCACTTCATAATCAAATTTATCCAATTTTCTCAAAAAATATATTTTTGTAATTGGTTTATTCAAATTAGGATTCTCAATTTTTTATTCAGAGACACAATCCAAATATCTAGCATCATTTTAAGTTTGAAGTCTATACCTAGTATTTAAAACAAGTGTGATCATAAAACACATTGTGATTATTACTACTGAACCTTTTTTCATCCCAAATTCAATTTAGAAAAATTCAAGTGCTGTGAATATTCCCATCAGTGTTGGGGTGAGTGTGTCAGACAGTTATTGACTGAAAGTCAGCAGAAGTTGGCAAAAATTATGTCTATACGGTGTTCATCAACTGACTAGTGTCAATGTATGAGAAGTAAAAATTAGCACTACACTGATGGTAACCAACCAAGAAACAATGTGGATATAGACAACAGACAAGATACAATTGGACCTGCCATGTGGGAATGGTCTGATGGGATGAGTAGAATGCCTAAACTGGAATGTCAATAAATGTAAAAGGCAATGCCAAGTTCTGACATTTGTACATCAAGGTACATTGCTGATGAAACATTAACAGAGACTGGGTTATTGCCACTGTCTGTTTTTATCTATAGTTCGGCAAGTACAGTTAGGAGGATTTTTCCTTTGGTCTTTTGGTCTGTAATTAACATATGTTTATTCTGGGAGGCAGTAAACACCTTAATTCATGCAGTTACTTAGGTCTCATATTCAAGGTTTAGCATATAAATGGAAATTGAGTTAAAAAATTTCATTGTTTCCTTAAAAATATAGCAGTCAGGCGGTAAATGCTGTTACACAGAATAAATTTTTATAGAAACAAAACAAGTCACCACTAAGTCTGAGGATTCTTAAACTTTCTTTTTTTTTTTTTTTTTTTTTTTTTTTTAAGAGTTTCAAAGGGAGAATCTTCAGCTCTCCCTCTAATGAGGGAAGTTTCTGAAAGAAGTGGTAAAGGGGTTGGTTCTAGAAAACAGGAACATGTTTCCTCTGAGATGGACCTAGAGAAGTCCCTTCTCCATAAAGTTTCCCACCAACTAATAGAAAGAATGGGTGGTGGCTAAGAGGATGGGAATGGTACTATAGCAGGAGCCATTTTAGTTAGAGCATCCATGAAACATGAAAACTAACACAAAGACCTAGGTCAGGGGGACTGTCAGAGGCATGTGAACTCCATCTTAAAGAGGATCTGGTAAAAAGAGGCTGAAAGCTGTTGGGCTGCATTCCCAGAAGGTTAAGGCATTCTAAGACATAGGATGAAATAGGAGGTCAGCATAAAATACAGGTCATAAAGACCTTGCTGATAAAACAGGTTGCAGTAAAGGAGCCGGCCAAAACCCACCAAAACCAAGATGGAGACGAGAGTGACCTCTGGTTGTCCTCACTGCTACACTCCCACCAGCGCTGTGACATTTTACAAATGCCATAGCAAAGTTGGGAAGTTACCCTATAAGGTCTGAAAAGGGGAGGCATGGATAATCCACCCCTTGTTTAGCATATCATCAAAAAATAACCATAAGAAAACGGGTAACCAGCAGCCCTCAAGGCTGCTTTGTCTCTGGAGTAGCCATTCTTTTATTCCTTTACTTTCTTAATAAACTTGCTTTCACTTTGCACTGCAAACTCGCCCTGAATTCTTTCTTGTGCAAGATCCAAGAACCCTCTGGTGGGGTCTGGATGGGGACCCCTTTCTTGTAACAGGACCTCAGGTATGGAAGTGTGATCACAAACTCAGTTGTTACCTACAAATTATAAGAACCTTCCTAGATCTAAGACCACCAAGAATCGCTCTTCCTTAGACTTCACATTCTGTTTGTTCCTTTTTTTTTTTTTTTTAGACAGAGTCTCACTCTGTTGCAGAAGCTGGAGTGCAGTGGCACGATCTCGGGCTCACTGCAACCTCCGCCTCCTGGGTTCAAGCAATTCTCCTGCTTCAGCCTACTGAGTAGTTGGGATTACAGGCATGTACCACCATGCCCGGCTAATTTTTTTGTATTTTTAGTAGAGACGGGGTTTCACCATGTTGGTCAGGCTGGTCTCAAACTCCTGACCTCAGGTGATCTGCTCGCCTTGGCCTCCCAAAGTGTTGGGATTACAGGCGTGAGCCACTGCACCTGGCCTGTTTGCTCCTTTTTACTGGGCCTGGATCTTTGGTCAATAACCCTAACATAATTCTCCAGACCTTATATTATTCATGCAATCTGCATTTAGATTAAACCCTGAACTTTCATCTTACCTTCTCCTTATGTTTTAATGCTACATGGTGGCATCTCTTTGTCCACTGACTGATAATATCCTCTTCATCAAGAGAAACCTCTGGAATACATAACACATTCCGCTGGCCTAAATGTACTCCTGGGCCCAGTCAATCAGGATTTCACTGACGTTATGTTAGCCAGAAGTCAGAAGCAGGACTAAAATTTTCTCATCTGCAAAATATGTGCTTGCCCTAGGCAATAGACAAAATTCTGAAGAGCTATAAGATCCCATGATTCTAAATCAACATTGCATGAAAGTTTTGCTCTTCTATTCTGGCTCAGTATTTCTTAGTGTAATGTTTTCTTATGAGTATAGTTATTATTTCTGAACAATATCTAACCTTGAGATTTAAAAAATATGGTAGAAAGGATGTATGATAAACAAAGAGCACTTTTTTTTAAAAAAAAGTCAACAACTTGGCTGGGCATGGTGGCCCACGCCTATAATCCCAGCACTTTGGGAGGCCGAGGTGGGTGGATCACAGGGTGAGGAATTCGAGACCAGCCTGGTTAACATGGTGAAACCCCATCTCTACTAAAAATACAAAAAAATTGGCCAGGCGTGATCGTGCATGCCTGTAATCCCAGCTACTCAGGAGGCTGAAGGAGGAGAATTGCTTGAACCCAGGAGGCGGAGGTTGCAGGGAGCCAAGATCGTGCCACTGCAACCCAACCTGAGTGACAGGGCGAGAAGCCATCTCAAAAAAAAAAAAAAAAAGTCAACAACAACTTACCTCTCTTCATTGTTTTCCATCTGATTAGGGAAAGCAGCAAAGTCTAGCAGTAATTTAATGGCATCAAGGTATCCATTGTTGCAGGACCAATGCAAAGCTGTTCTTCCCTATAAGCATAAACAAAAATCAAGTACATCTGGAGTAAGTATTTTTGGATATGTGGTTATTTATGCTAATTCAAAATTAATATAAGCAATCATTTTTCCAAACTGCTTATTTACAAAAAGGGAAAATATTAAATATACAGTGGAGAAAGCAAATGATATTTGATCCAAGAGCTCATAATTAACACTATTTTTTTTTTTTTTTTTTGAGACGGAGTTTCGCTCTTGTCGCTCAGGCTGGAGTGCAATGGTGAGATCTCAGCTCGCTGCAACCTCCACCTCCCAGGTACAAGCGATTCTCCTGCCTCAGGCTCCAAGTAGCTGGGATTACAGGTGCCTGCCGCCACGCCCAGCTAATTTTTGTATTTTCAGTAGAGACAGTGTTTTGTCATGTTGACCAGGCTGGTCTCAAACTCCTGACCTCAGGTGATCCACCCACCTCAACCTCCCAAAGTGCTGGGATTACAGGCGTGAGCCAACGCGCCTGGCCAATTAACGCTATGATAAGGGGCATCATATATCTCCAGAGGTAATACCCAGAGAAGGATTCATATTACTTATGTAATATTCCAACCAAAAATGTGAAACCTGAATCTAATTATGAGGGAACATAAGACTAACACAAATTGAGTCACATTCTGTAAAATAAATGGCTTGTATTCTTTAAAAATTTCAATGTCATGAAAGATAAAGAAGAGATGAAGCATTGCTAGACATAAAGAGGGACACTTCATAGCGTAAAAGGAGTCAAAAAGGAAGATATCACAATGCTAAATTTGTATGCATCTAATAACGAAGCTTCCAAATATACAAGTGAAAAATCGACAAAATTAAAAAGAAAGATAGTCAAGTCCATAGTCATAGTGGGATTTTAACCCATCTTTTAAAAACAACTGATAGAACAGACAAAAGAGCAGTAAAGATATATAAGACCTAAACAACAGACTTTAAAAAATGGGCCCTAAGTGATATATATATAAATATAGAACACTGCATCCAACAAGGACAGAGTTAGTGCTCTTTTCACATGTACATAGAACATTTACCAAAATCAATCATATGCTGGGCCATAAAGTTCCAAAAAAAAAAATAATGTACTCCCTCACAAAGATGTCCATATCCTAGTGCCTGGTACCTGTGAATATGTTATGTTACAAGAGAAGGAAGAATTAAGGTTGTAGATGGAATTAAGATTGCTAATCAGCTGAACTTGAGATGGGAAGATTATCCTGGATTATCTGGGTGGGCCTGATCTAATCACAAGGGTCCTTATAAGGGAAACAGGGAGTCAGGAGGGTGAGTGTAAGAATTATACAGATAAGTGATACAGAGAAAGGCTCAACCAGCCAATGTGGCTTTGAAGATGGAGGAATGGGGTCATCAGCCAAGGAATGTGGGCAGCCTTGAGAAACTGAAAAAGTAAAAAACATGGATTCTCTCCTAGATCCACCAAAAGAAAAGCAGCCCTGGTGACACCTTGATTTTTAACCCAGTAAGACCCATTTTGAATTTCTGACATCTAGAATGGTAAGACAATAAATCTGTGTTGTTCTAAGCCACTAAACCTGTGGTAATTTGTTACAGCAGCAATAAATAATTAATATAATCAATTTAAAAAATGAGAAAACACTCAACTGACTGAAAATTAAACAGCACACTTCTACATAATCTGTGTGTCAGAGAATAAACCAAAATAGAAATTAGGAAATAGAAATTAGAAGTTAGAAAATAAAAAAGACAGGAGCAAGACCAATGAAATAGTAAACAAACTCAAAATACAGGCCAGGTGCGGTGGCTCATGCCTGTAATCCTAGCACTTTGGGAGGCTGAGGCAGGTAGATCGCTTGAGCTCAGGAGTTCAAGAACAGCCGTGGGCAACATGGTGAAACTCCTTCTCTACTAAAAATACAAAAAATTTAGCTAGGTGTAGTGGTGTGCACCTGTAGTCCCAGCTACTCAGGAGGCTGAGGTAGGACAATCACCCAAGCCTGGGAAGGCTGAGGTTACAAGGAGCCATGATCATGCCACTGCACTCCAGCCTGGGTGGCAGAGTGAGATACTGTCTTAAGAAACAAACAAACAAACAAGCAAACAAAAAAACCCAAAATCTCAAAATATAGAAAATCCACAAAGACAGAAATAAGTCCTTTGAGGAGATGAATATCAAGTTTTTTTTTTTTAGTGCTCCAGGTAAGGAATGAAGAAAATTTTTTAAAAAGAAAGAGAAAACACACATTATCAATATGTGAAATAAACAAGAGGAACTCACTACAGGTCCTACAGGCATAAAAAAGATAAGGGAATATGTGTGTGACAAAATTTATGCAAATACATTTGACATTTTGAATAAAATGAATAAATTCCTTAAAAAATACAACTTACCAAGCTGAAAGAAAAATAATTAGAAAATATGAATAATTAATGGAATTGAATTGGTTATTTAAAACTTTTACACAAAGAAATCCCCAACACCAGATAACTTCAAGAGGAAATTCTTCCAAACATTTAAGGAAGAAGTAATACCAATTTTATTCTCCAAGAGAATAAAAACAAGGGACTATTTTCTAACTGTTTTTTTTTTTTGACAAGGTTAGACTTACCTTGCTACCAAAACCTTGCAACTATAATACAAGAAACGAAAATTATAGGCCAATCTCTCTCATAAACATAGATGCAAAAATCTTAAAATATTAGCAGGTAAAATACATCAGTATATAAAAGTGCATAATGTATGTGGGGCTTACTCCAGAAATGCAAGGGTTGTTTAACATCTAAAAAAAAAAAAATCAGTCAATGTAATTTGCCATATTAACAGAAAAGAGGAAAAAAATATATCTTGTTGATAAATTGCATAAATAGTATTTGACAAAAACCCAACTATGATTTAAAAAAACTCTTGGCAAGTGGGAATATAAGGAAATCTATAGCAACATCTTACTCAATGGTAAAATGTTGAAAGCTTGCCATCTGAGAAACCAGAATTAATTAAGGATGCCAATTATCACCAATTCTATTCAAGATTGTATTAAAGGTTCTAATTCAATATGGCACAGCAAAGAAATGAAAAGTATAAAGACTGGAAATGAAGAAATAAAAATGTTATTATTCACAGATAGCATGCATGATTGCTTATGTAGACAATCCAAAGCAATATACATAGCAGCTAATAGAACTGGAAAAATGCTTAATATTCTACTCATGTAAAAAACTCACAACTTGGTAAAACATTAAAAGTACTACAAATTATAAAAGATGCATTCCTGCCAGGCGCAGTGGCTCATGCCTGTAATCCCAGCACTTTGGGAGGCCGAGGCGGACGGATCACAAGGTCAGGAGATCAAGACCATCCTGGCTAACATGTTGAACCCCATCTCTACTAAAAATACAAAAAAAAAAAGATTAGCTAGGCGTGGTGGCAGGTGCCTGTAGTCCCAGCTACTTGGAAGGCTGAGGCAGAAGAATGGCATGAACCCGGGAGGTGGAGCTTGCAGTGAGCCGAGATTGGGCCAGTGCACTCTAGCCTGTGTGACAGAGCGAGACTCCATCTCAAAAAAAAAAAAAAAAAGATGCATTCCTAGTATCATAAAGACATGGACCATATTTTACATACTTTTCTTTACGTTACTTTTACATACAGTAACAATCTTGATAAACACTTGTTCAATGAGTTGATAGGGACTTGAGTTAATAGGGACAGCTAATTTTCTGACTTGGAAAACATAATTAACATGCAAATATTTTTAAAGAGTTAAAATAATTTAATTAGCAAAAAAGTTAATACTGGCTAAACTGAGAGAAATTAATACTACACAGCTGGGGAAAGTAGAGATTAACCTGAATCTTTTAGAAATCAGTTTGGCAGTATATATGAGAGCCTAATCATATTAATAAATGATTGGTTGCTTTGATTTGATCATCTCCCTTAGGGGGAATTATTCTAATGCGATAATCCCAAAGGAAAAAAGTTAAATGCACAAAGATAATTACTGAAACATTACCTATAATAGTGAAAAAGTGACCAGCAATAGGAAGTTACTTATTTAACCTATATTTGGGTTAAAAGCATAGTTTGGATACTAAATCTCCCCACCGCGCTTCCCCCACTGTTGTTATCTTAGGCTAACTATTTAAACTACATGAGCTTCAATTTCCTCATCTGTAAAATGAGAATAATAATAGTAACTACTTTATAAGATTATTGTAAGGATTGAATAAGCTATTAAACATAAAGTTCTTAGAACCTTGGAATTTTAAGCATTCATGATAATTAAAAAGATTATATATCACATGAGAAAATAGTGACAATTTTAAGTAAACAAAATGTGGTTTGAAAATCATGTAATAGGCAGGCACGGTGGCTCACACCTGTAATCCCAGCACTTTGGGAGGCCAAGGTGGGTGGATCACGAGGTCAGGAGTTCGAGAACAGACTGACCAACATGGTAAAATCCTGTGTCTACTAAAAACATTACAAAAATTAGCTGGGTGTGGTGGTGCATGCCTGTAATCCCAGCTACTCGGGAGGCTGAGGCAGAAGAATCGCTTGAACCTGGGAGGTAGAGGTTGCAGTAAGCCGAGATTGTGCCACTGCACTCCAGCCTGGGCGACAGAATGAGACTCTTGTCTCAAAAAAAAAAAAAAGAAAAAGAAAAGAAAATGTAATAGGCTGGACATGGTGGCTCACACCTGTAATCCTAGCACTTTGGGAGGCTGAGGTAGGTGGATCACAAGGTCAGGAGTTTGAGACCAGCCTGGCCAACATGGTGAAACCCCATCTCTACTGAAAATACAACAATTAGCTGGGCATGGTGGTGTGTGCCTGTAATCCCAGCTACTCAGGAAGCTGAGGCAGAAGAATCACTTGAACCCAGGAGGCAATGAGCGGAGATGGTGCCACTGCACTCCAGCCTGGGCAAGGAAGCGAGACTCCATCTCAACAAACAAAAAAAGAAAAGAAAAGAAAATCATGTAATAGGGTCAGGTGCAGTGGCTCATGCCTGTAATCCCAGCACTTCGGGAGGCCAAGGTGGGCGGATCACCTGAGGTCAGGAGTTCGAGACCAGCCTGGCCAACGTGACGAAACCCCGTCTCTACTAAAAATACAAAAATTAGCCAGGCATGGTGGTGGACGCCTGAGAGGCCAAGTAGCCTCTCAGCTACTCGGGAGGCTGAGGCAAAAGAATCGCTTGAACCTGGGAGATGGAGGTTGCAGTGAGCCGAGATTGCACCACTGCACTCCAGCCTGGGAGATAGAGTGAGACTCTGTCTCAAAAAAAAAAAAAAAAAAAAAAAAAAAAAGGTCCCAGTTCCAAGATGGCCGAACAGGAACAGCTCCAGTCTACAGCTCCCAGCATGAGTGACGCAGAAGACGGGTGATTTCTGCATTTCCAACTGAGGTACCGGGTTCATCTCACTGGGGCTTGTTGGACAGTGGGTGTGGCCCATGGAGTGTGAGCCTAAGCAGGGTGGGGCATCGCCTCACCCGGAAAGCACAAGGGGTCAGGGAATTCCCTTTTCTAGCCAAGGGAAGCCATGACAGATGGTACCTGGAAAATTGGGACATTCCCACCCTAATACTGTGCTTTTTCCAATGGTCTTAGCAAACGGCACACCAGGAGATTATATCCCATGTCCGGCTCAGAGGGTCCCATGCCCACGGAGACTCACTCACTGCTAGCACAGCAGTCTGAGATCGAACTGCAAGGCAGCAGCGAGGCTGGGGGAGGAGAGTCCGCCATTGCTGAGGCTTGAGTAGGTAAACAAAATGGCCGGCCAGGAAGCTCGAACTGGGTGGAGCCCACCGCAGCTCAAGGAGGCCTGCCTGCCTCTGTAGACTCCACCTCTGGAGGCAGGACATAGCTGAACAAAAGGCAGCAGAAACTTCTGGAGACTTAAACGACCCTGTCTGACAGCTTTGAAGAGAGTAGTGGTTCTCCCAACACAGAGTTTGAGAACTGAGAACGTACAGACTGCCTCCTCATGTGGATCCCTGACCCCCAATAGCCTAACGGGGAGACACCTCCCAGTGGGGGCCGACTGACATCTCATACAGCCGGGTGCCCCTCTGAGACGAAGCTTCCAGAAGAAGGATCAGGCAGCAACATTTGCCGTTCTGCAATATTTGCTGTTCTGCAGCCTCCGCTGGTGATACCCAGGCAAACAGGGTCTGGAGTGGACCTCCAGCAAACTCCAACAGACCTGCAGCTAAGGGTCCTGACTGTTAGAAGGAAAACTAACATCCACACCAAAACCCCATCTGTACGTTACCATCATGAAAGACCAAAGATAGGTAAAACCACAAAGATGGGGAGAAACCAGAGTAGCAAAGCTGAAAATTCTAAAAATCAGAGTGCCTCTTCTCCTCCAAAGGAACGCAGCTCCTCGCTAGCAACACAACAAAGCTGGATGGAGAATGACTTTGATGAGTTGACGGAAGTAGGCTTCAGACGATCGGTAATTACAAATTTCTCCGAGCTAAAGGAGGATGTTCGAACCCATTGCAAAGAAGATAAAAACCTTGAAAAAAGATTAGACGGCTAACTAGAATAAAAAGCATAGAGACGACCTTAAATGACCTGATGGAGCTGAAAACCATGGCACAAGAACTACATGAGGCATGCACAAGCTTCAGTAGCCAATTTGATCAAGTGGAAGAAAGGGTATCAGTGAATGAAAATCAAATGAATGAAATGAAGCGAGAAGTTTAGAGAAAAAAGAGTAAAAAGAAACGAACAAAGCCTCCAAGAAATATGGGACTATGTGAAAAGACCAAATCTACATCTGATTGGTGTACCTGAAAGTGATGGGGAGAATGGAACCAAGTTGGAAAACACTCTGCAGGATATTATCCAGGAGAACTTCCCCAATCTAGCAAGGCAGGCCAACATTCAAATTCAGGAAATACAGAGAATGCCACAAAGATACTCCTCAAGAAGAGCAACTCCAAGACACATAATTGTCAGATTCACCAATGTTGAAAGGAAGGAAAAAATGTTAAGGGCAGCCAAAGAGACAGGTCGGGTTACCCACAAAGGGAAGCCCATCAGACTAACAGCGGATCTCTTGGCAGAAACTCTACAAGCCAGAAGAGAGTGGTGGCCAATATTCAACAGTCTTAAAGAAAAGAATAGTCAACCCAGAATTTCATATCCAGCCAAACTAAGCTTCATAAGTGAAGGAGAAATAAAATCCTTTACAGACAAGCAAATGCTGAGAGATTTTGTTACCACCAGGCCTGCCTGACAAGAGTTCCTGAAGGAAGCACTAAAATAAACATGGAAAGGAAAAACCGGTACCAGCCACTGCAAAAACATGCCAAATTGTAAAGACCATCGATGCTAAGAAGAAATCGCATCAACTAAAGAGCAAAATAACCAGCTAACATCATAATGACAGGGTCAAATTCACACATAACAATATTAACCTTAAATGTAAATGGGCTAAATGCTCCAATTAAAAGACACAGACTGGCAAATTGGATAGAGTCAAGACCCATCAGTGTGCTGTATTCAGGAAACCCATCTCACGTGTAGAGACACACATAGGCTTAAAATAAAGGGATGGAGGAAGATCTACCAAGCAAACGGAAAACAAAAAAGGCAGGGGTTGCAATCCTGGTCTCTGATAAAACAGACTTTAAACCAACAAAGATCAGAAGAGACAAAGAAGGCCATTACATAATGGTAAAGGGATCAATTCAACAAGAAGAGCTAACTATCCTAAATATATATTCACCCAATACAGGAGCACCCAGATTCATAAAGCAAGTTCTTAGAACCTATAAAGAGATTTAGACTCCCACACAATAATCATGGGAGGCTTTAACACCCCACTGTCAACATTAGACAGATCAACGAGACTGAAAGTTAACAAGGATATCCAGGACTTGAACTCAGCTCCACACCAAGCTGACCTAATAGACATCTACAGAACTCTCCACCCCAAATCAACAGAATATACATTCCTCTCAGCACCACATTGCACTTATTCCAAAATTGACAACATAGTAAAGCACTCCTCAGCAAATGTAAAAGAACAGAAATTATAACAAACTGTCTCTCAGACCACAGTGTAATCAAATTAGAACTCAGGATTAAGAAACTCACTCGAAACCGCTCAACTACATGGAAACTGAACAACCTGCTCCTGAATGACTACTGGGTACATAACGAAATGAAGGCAGAAATAAAGATGTTCTTTGAAACCAATGAGAACAAAGACATAACATACCAGAATCTCTGGGACACATTCAAAGCAGTGTGTGGAGGGAAATTTATAGCATTAAATGCCCACAAGAGAAAGCAGGAAAGATCTAAAATTAACACCCTAACATCACAATTAAAAGAACTAGAGAAGCAAGAGCAAACACATTCAAAAGCTAGCAGAAGGCAAGAAATAACTAAGATCAGAGCAGAACTGAAGGAGATAGAGACACAAAAAACCCTTCAAAAAATCAATGAATCCAGCAGCTGGTTTTTTGAAAAGATCAACAAAATTGATAGACCACTAGCAAGACTAATAAAGAAGAAAAGAGAGAAGAATCAAATAGATGCAATAAAAAATGGTAAAGGGGATATCACCACCAATCCCACAGAAATACAAACTACCATCAGAGAATACTGTAAACACTTCTACGCAAATAAACTAGAAAATCTAGAAGAAACGGATAAATTCCTGGACACACACACCCTCTCAAGACTAAACCAGGAAGAAGTTGAATCCCTGAATAGATCAATAACAGGCTCCGAAATTGAGACAATAATTAATAGCCTACCAACCAAAAAATGTCCAGGACCAGATGGATTCACAGCCAAACTCTACCAGAGGTACAAAGAGGAGCTGGTACCATTCCTTCTGAAACTATTCCAATCAATAGAAAAAGAGGGAATCCTCCCTAACTCATTTTATGAGGCCAACATCATCCTGATACCAAAGCCTGGCAGAGACACAACAAAAAAAGAGAATTTTTGACCAATATCCCTGATGAACATCAATGCAAAAATTTTTTTTTTGCATTGCCAGTAAAATACTGGCAAACCAAATCCAGCAGCACATCAAAAAGCTTATCCATCATGATCAAGTGGGCTTCATCCCTGGGATGCAAGGCTGGTTCAACATATGCAAATCAATAAACGTAATCCATCATATAAAGAGAATCAAAGACAAAAACCACATGATTATCTCAACAGATGCAGAAAAGGCTTTTGACAAAATACAACAGCCCTTCATGCTAAAAACTCTCAATAAACTAGGTATTGATGGGACGTATCTCAAAATAATAAGAGCTATGTATGACAAACCCACAGCCAATATCATACTGAATGGGCAAAAACTGGAAGCATTCCCTTTGAAAACTGGCACAAGACAGGGATGCCCTCTCTCACCACTCCTATTCAACACAGTGTTGGAAGTTCTGGCCAGGGCAGTCAGGCAGGAGAAAGAAATAAAGGGTATTCAATCAGGAAAAGAGGAAGTCAAATTGTCCCTGTTTGCAGCAGATGACATGATTGTATATCTAGAAAACCCCATTGTCTCAGCCCAAAATCTCCTTAAGCTGATAAGCAAGTTCAGCAAAATCTCAGGATACAAAATCAATGTGCAAAAATCACAAGCATGCCTATATGCCAACAGACAAACAGCCAGATCATGATTGAACTCCCATTCACAATTGCTTCAAAGAGAATAAAATACCTAGGAATCCAACTTACAAGGGACGTGAAGGACCTCTTCAAGAAGAACTACAAACCACTGCTCAAGGAAATAAAAGAGGACACAAACAAATGAAAGAACATTCCATGCTCATGGATAGGAAGAATCAATATCGTGAAAATGGCCATACTGCCCAAGGTAATTTATAGATTCAATGCCATCCCCATCAAGCTACCAATGACTTTCTTCACAGAATTGGAAAAAACTACTTTAAAGTTCACATGGAACCAAAAAAGAGCCCACATTGCCAAGACAATCCTAAGCCAAAAGAACAAAGCTGGAGGCATCACGCTACCTGACTTCAAACTGTACTACAAGGCTACAGTAACCAAAACAGCATGGTACTGGCACCAAAACAGAGATATACACCAATGGAACAGAACAGAGCCCTCAGAAATAATACCACACATATACAATCATCTGATTTTTGACAAACCTGACAAAAACAAGCAATGGGGAAAGGATTCCCTATTTAATAAACTGTGCTGGGAAAACTGGCTAGCCACATGTAGAAAGCTGAAACTGGATCCCTTCCTTACACCTTATACAAAAATTAATTCAAGATGGATTGAAGACTTAAATGTTAGACCTAAAACCATAAAAACCCTAGAAGAAAACCTAGGCAATACCAGTCAGGACATAAGTATGGGCAAGGACTTCATGATTAAAACACCAAAAGCAATGGCAACAAAAGCCAAAATTGACAAATGGGATCTAATTAAACTAAAGAGCTTCTGCACAGCAAAAGAAACTACCATTAGAGTGAACAGGCAACCTACAAAATGGGAGAAAAATTTTACAATCTACCCATCTGATAAAGGGCTAATATCCAGAATCTACAAAGAACTTAAACAAATTTACAAGAAAAAAATCAAACAACCCCATCAAAAAGTGGGCAAAGGATATGAACAGACACTTCTCAAAAGAAGACATTTATGCAGCCAACAGACACATGAAAAAATGCTCATCATCACTGGCCATCAGAGAAATGCAAATCAAAACCACAATGAGATACCATCTCACACCAGTTAGAATGGCAATCATTAAAAAGTCAGGAAACAACAGGTGCTGGAGAGGATGTGGAGAAATAGGAACACTTTTACACTGTTGGTGGGACTGTAAACTAGTTCAACCATTGTGGAAGACAGTGTGGCGACTCCTCAAGGATCTAGAACTAGAAATACCTTTTGACCCAGCCATCCCATTACTGGGCATATACCCAAAGGATTATAAATCATGCTGCTATAAAGACACATGCACACGTATGTTTATTGTGGCACTATTCACAACAGCAAAGATTTGGAGCCAACCCAAATGTACATCAATGATAGACTGGATTAAGAAAATATGGCACATATGCACCATGGAATACTATGCAGTCACAAAAAAAAGATGAGTTCATGTCCTTTGTAGGGACATGGATGAAGCTGGAAACCACCATTCTCAGCAAACTATCGCAAGGACAGAAAACCAAATATCGTATGTTCTCACTCATAGGTGGGAATTGAACAATGAGAACACTTGGACATAGGGTGGGGAACATCACACACCAGGGGCTGGCGTGGGGTGGGGGAAGGGGGGAGGGATAGCATTAGGAGATATTCCTAATGTAAATGATGAGTTAATGGGTGCAGCACACCAACATGGCACATGTATACATATGTAACAAACCTGCACATTGTGCACATGTACCCTAGAACTTAAAGTATAATTTAAAAAAAAAAGAAAGAAAATCATATATTTATTTTTATACATGCATACATGTGTATACCATGTAATCTTTTATAAAAGTTATAAAATTATTCCTAGCCTATATTATAACCATGTTAAATTATATATATAGAAAAAGACTGGAAGAGAACATGGACAAATAATAGTCATGATTAACAGATGGATTTGTGGATGATCTCTTCGTCTTGTAAACTGTTGTTTTACTTATGTTTACAACAAAGAAGAAATACTCTAAATTCTTTGGAGCAAACAATATAGAAAAGACAGAATTTCTACCTCTTTGTCTTGAATGTTAGGGTCTGCATTATTTTCCATGAGAACTGCCATGCAGTTGATATAGCCTCCATATGCTGCACACTGCAAAGGGGTTCTTCCTGCATAATCCTGGACATTTGGATTGATCTTATTTTCTATTAATATCTGGCAAACATCAGCATTTCCTCCCAGTGCTGCCCAATGTAGAAGAGAATGTCCATCTTGGTCAACTAGATCTACCCTTGCTCCACCTGGAAAAGCACAAATATAATGTGAACGTCTAATATAAATAGCTTTTATTAAAATGAATAGAAGTAAAAAAAACACAATTGTTCCTTAAATGCATTTATTAAAATGAATAGAAGAAAAATAATAACAATTGTTCCTTTAATGCTTTATTCTTATGGAAATGCTTCCACATACATTGTCTACATCAGATTTTTACAATAAGCTTGTAAATTGGACTGGCTAGGAATCACTCCCCCTTTATATAAAATAAAAATGAAGATCAGGCAGGTGAAATGACTTTTCCTGTATCAAGCAACTCCCAGCAAGTGGAGCTAGGAGTAGAACTTGAGGTTCCTCATGCCATGTTGTGTGATCATCCCTTCATCCTTGTGCAGCTTTCTGCTAAGGAAAGCTTTATCTTAAACAGAGTATGCAAGAATTCCTACCTGTTAAGAGAGACTTATTAGGAGTACTCTTATTAACCCACCTTTAATGAGTGTCTGAATCACATCTTTGTGTCCCATCTCACAGGCTCGGAAAAGTGGAGTATGTTTCATAACATCAGTAGCATCTACTTGAGCGTTATTTTCCAGTAATAACTTCACGGTGCTGACATGGCCAGAAAGAGCAGCAGCATGCAAAGCTAAAAGAGAACCAAAAGAAAGTGATGAACTAGTCAATAACAACTTCACCTTTTAAATTATTATATGTCTTTTCCTCTCTTGATTTCCCCATCATTTTGAATAAATGCAATCTCAATTTTAAGGATTCACTAATTTATTTTTTGCTTTTTTAGATTCTGCCTTCCTTCCTATTCATATGTATTACTCACACTTTCTCCTTTCCTTCTACCTTTCTCTTCTTGCTATTTTCTTCCTTTCCATCCTGTTGGTCTGAAATGGTATCCTCTTCTCAGCTACTAGTTTTCTCTTTTCAGCTATTAGTTTTCTCTTTTTCTCTTTAAGAGAGCAAGAAAACAATAACAAAGAGGAATGATTTAAATGATGTACACAATTCTGCCCAACAACCCACTCAATAAGCATATGCCCCTAAGGGGTCATGTGACTAGAGACATCAATCTACTGTTCCTTCCATTGGTTACATGCACTGTTCCTTCAGTTGGCTTGTGTACCCCAGTGGTACTGAAAGCACGCACATCTTGCTGCATTGAGTGCATTTTTAATACAATATCAGCTACAAGCCAGCTACTTCCCCAGGGCTCAATTTAAGAAACAGCGAGGTGGCACATGTCTATAGTCCCAGCTACTTGGGAGGCTGAGGCAGGAGGACTGCTTGAACCCAATAGGTCTAGACCAGTCTGGAGAAAATAGAAAGACCTCATCTCAAAAAAAGAAAAGTAAAGAAACAGGAATTTGCTTCACTGGAGAAAAACTGAGATGGAATATGGCCTCCTCTCTTGTGCCTTCCAGAGGTTTTAAAGAGTAATTTTGATTAAATGTGTTTCATGTTACACTGACTCCTCTCTATGTTACTCCACTGTAATGCGTGGCTTATGCCATCCCTCTATAGGTTTGAATTAGCCACAATAACATTTTAGAGGCCTGGGCCAGTTCTAAGTATTATGGCTCTATAAGGCCTAGAACAGTGTCTCTTTCATAAAGGGTGATCCATGGAGCAAACCTGGATGCAGATTTTTGGGCTGGGTAGTATTATAATGCTGGGTGTTTAGCACAGAATACAATAGATAAGGTTACATTCTAGGAAGGGAAGCAAAACAAAACAAAACAAAAACAAAAACAATTCCCCATCAATAAAGTATTATATAGTGATAATTGGTATAATTGAAGTAATAAAAACTATTTTGATATGTAGAATCACTGAGGGACTACTTTTGATTGGTGGTTATGAGCTGACGTTTAAGTTGAGACCTGAACCATGAAAAAGACAGAGTATTTTGAGCAAACGGAAGAGTTAGTACAGGACAGGAACGACTGTGTATGTTTAAGGAAGGAAGGGTAGTTGCAGCACAGTAAGTGACAGTGGAGTAAGTCAGAAAGGTAGAAAAGGCCAGATCACAAATGGTCCTATTAGTCAGTGATGGAAGACATTTGAAGAGCTTTATATAGTGGAGTGATATTATCTGATTTATGCTTTAAACAGATCACTCTAGCTCTTCTGAGGAGAATGTATTTGTAGTAGATTAGAATATAAGCAGGGAGACCAGTAAAGATTTTGGCAGTAGACTGAGTGAAAAATGATGGTGGTCTGATTAGGGTGGTTGGAATGGAGATGGAGAGAAACAGAATGATTTAGAACACGTTTTGGAGGTGGAGTCAACAGGACTTGCTACGGGATTTGACATAGAATCTCTGTCCATATAGCCTGGGAATCTGAATTTAAACAAACACCTCTAGTAATTCTTATGCCATTCGTGAATTTGGGAACCACTGACCTAAATGGCTGAATGTTAGTGTGACCTAGACAAGATTCAGACAGGCGTGAGTAACTTCAAATATCTGAAGTGCTATTACATGAAAGACAGCAGAGGGTAGAACATTCACATTTACGGATGAAAGGATATGACTCTAGAATTTTTTTCAAAACAATCAGAAGTAGAGGAAATGAATCGTGGTTAAATAAAACAAGATTAGCCATGTATTGATAATTGTTGAAGCTGGGTGAGAGCTATATTGAGTTCACTGGACAATTGTCTACTTTTGAATGTGTTTGAAGGTTTCCATAATATAAAGTTGTATTTTAAAGAAATTACTTTTCTATATAAAGTTACAGCACTTTTCAAAGAGGGAGTAACAATAGCTAAGTTCAAGGTTATTTTTATTTTATTTTTTGAGACAGAGTCTCACTCTGTCATCCAGGCTGGAGTGCAGTGGTGCAATCTCAGGTCACTGCAACCTCCACCTCCCAGGTTCAAACTATTCTTCTGCCTCAGCCTCTCAAATAGCTGGGATTATAGGCGTGTACCACCACACCCAGCTCATTTTTATAATGTTAGCAGAGATGGGGTTTCACCACATTGACCAGACTGGTCTCGAACTCCTGACCTCAGGTGATCCACCTGCCATGGCCTCCCAAAGTGCTGGGATTACAGGTGTGAGCTACCACGCTTGGCCTAAAGTTATTTTTAAATAAAGTAAATTCGGGCCAGGCGCGGTGGCTCATGCCTGTAATCCCAGCACTTTGGGAGGCCGAGGTGGGTGGATCCTTTGAGGTCAGATGTTCAAGACCAGCCTGGCCAACATGGTGAAACCCTGCCTCTACTAAAAATACAAAACTTAGCCAGTCATAGTGGTGGGCACCTGTAGTCCCAGCTACTAGGGAGGCTGAGACAAGAAAATCACTTGAACCCGGGAGGTGGAGGTTGCAGTGAGCTGAGATCATGTCACTGCACTCCAGCCTGGGCAACAGAGTGAGACTCTGTCTCAAATAAATAAATAAATAAAAACAAAGTAAATTCAAATAGTTATAAATGGGGAATTTCTTTTAACATGATCATTAATTTTATCTTTTACTTAACTGAAATTCTATCTTTTTAAAAAATTTGACATTGATATTATCTATAGAGTATATTTCATACTTGATGCCACATCACAGAATTGTAGCATTTCAGAATTAGAAGTCACCTTAAAACTAAATCTAACCCAGGGTTTTCCAAACCATGTTCTTCAGAACAACAGCTTTCTATAGAGGTACCTGAAATACTTAGCTGAGGGAATAGACAGTCGAGTGGGTAATGCTCTACTTCTGATTTAGTCAGAACCACTCAACCCTTACTTGCTTTATATGTTAGGTGTTTTATAAATTTTCATTTGGGGGAAAAGGGTTCTTATGCTCTTAAAATGTGAAATCACTGAAATATCACAGATATTATATGATGCTTTCATCTGCCTTATGATATTCTCAGCACTTTGGGAAGCTGAGGTGGGAGGATCGCTTGAGCCCAGGAGTTTGAGACCAGCCTGGGCAACATAGTGAGATCCCATCTTATTATTACTATTATTATTATTTTTTAACTTTTTTTTCTAAAAAAAGAAAACGAGACAAAAACAAGAGCAGGACGCAAACAGAAAGATGTAATCCCTTGTCCATCTTCCAGCCTTTCAGTCTCCCTCCAATGCTCCCTATTGGTGGACTCTAAAAGAGCACCTGTGGCAAAGGGGAAATGTGATTTACAGAGCCCTAGGCCCAGCATTGCAAAGAAAGGACAAAAGGATAAACATGAAGCTGAGAGACAATAGCTTAATCACTGGTAAAACCATATATGCCGTTATCACACCTAAAAAATACTAACATAAATTCTATAATGTTCAATAATATTGACATTTTCCTGATGGCTTTAACATTTTTTACAGTTTATTTTTTTGAGTCAGGATCCAAATAATGTCCATACATTGCTCTTGGTAAGACCTCTTTTTAATGGGAAGGAAAAAAAAAACCCTGTAGAGGGATGACGGAGAGGAATTCACTTTCACAGAAAAGAAATGTCAGGAAGGCATCTCTGACATAATAAAATTCCCATAGAAGAAAGAAAGCAGCAAATTAATGAATCTGAGAAGAATTTATGTCTGAACTTCAACCATGGTGCATATGAGAAAGATACTTTTGGTCAAAGAGTGCAAGTATCCTTGCCCATACCTTATTCAAATACCTGAAAAAGTTAAACTAAAATCAAAGCTAGTGATAAAGTGGAAGAATATATAATGGAAATCTGACAAAAAATTAAATGTTCAGATCATTTATAAAGTCAATATCCTATGTGTCTGCACTATGCCCCTTAAGAAATTTAAGATCTGCTGGCTGGGCACAGTGGCTCACACCTGTAACCCCAGTACTTTGGGAGGCTGAGGCAGGAGGATTGCTTGAGCTCAGAAGTTCGAGACCAGCCTGGGCAACATGGTGACACCCCGTCTCTACTAAAATACAAAAAGAAAAAAAAATTAGCTGGGCGTGGTGGCGTGCGCCTGTAGTCCCAGCTACTTCGGAGGCTGAGGCAGGAGACTTGCTTGAACCTGGGAGGCAGAGGTTGCAGTGAGCCAAGATCATACCACTGCACTCCAGCCTAGGTTACAGAGTGAGACTCTGTTTCAAAAAGAAAAAAAAGAAATTTAAGATCTGCTGTAAGGCTTTCATAGAGAAATACTTTTGAAAGTTAAAGTCTTTATCATAAAATTGAATTGTCTTCTTAAAATATTTTTTTTGAGGCTGTGGTTGTCTCGGTATAGGGAGGGAGATTTTAAGTAAAGCAACTCCTCTCCCTTCTCTCTCCCTACTGTTGCATCAATAGTTTTGGTGGCCAAGAAAAATCTTATTCAGGATAACAGTAGATGCAAATGGCTCTAGCATGTTTCTACAAATAAAAAAATAACATGGAGAAGCCCATCACTGATTTTTTATTCTATTCAGTGTTATTGTGGTGGTATGTGATTTCTCCTTCTGTTTCTGAGTTGTAAGGAGAATACAGTACACAAGGAAGAGACCTCCAAGTTGACACTGAGGCAGAAAAACTTTACCTTTCATTAACCAACACATAGGTAAAGGCCTCTCCTATTAGAGAAAGAAATTAAAAGAAGCATCTAGTAAGAGTTTTTCAAGCAAGGTTGATTTGAAGCTTTGAAGCTTCTAGAGCCATGGGAGGTTATCTCTAAAAATGGGAGATTCAGGATGTGGTAATGCTATTCAAACCTGAGAAAAGAGCACAGTAAAGGAGACTGGTGAAAATACACTTAGATGTGTGCATTCCTTAAATAAAATTCTAAATTTTTGAAAATATAATTAATGACTACTAAATATGGATAGTTTTAAAGTATAGGTTTTTTTTTTTTTTTTTACAAAAAGATAAATGATCAGAAGAGTTCCCACAATCATGTCTAAGGAGCAACCAGGGTTTTAAACCAAATGCAACCATTCATTTGGTAGAAACATGCTAATCTTTGCCATAATACTTGGAAGAAATAAAGCCTTTGGAGTGACATCCTGGCAAACCCAAACTTAAAACTGAAGACCAAAGTCAAACAATATTAGATTAGGAACAATGATTTCAAGTTGCTATTTTACAAGTTTTATAGCAACATCTACACTTTGGAACCTAAATGAAAGCAAACTGAATGTGTCTACCAGTTCTCACCTGTACCTCCATATTTGTCAGCCATGTTAATATCTATGTCCGATTTTAAGCTCAGCATAGTCCTAAGGACATCATCACTGCCTTTGCCAGCTGCCCACATAAAGGATGTTCTTCCTTCCAGGTCTGAATCATCTTTCACTGAAGGATGTTTTAAAAACACTTTAACCGTTCCTGTAAAAAAACTTGATTTAAAAAATGGAGACAAAACAGTAGTATTTTCTATGGTAATAAAGTCATATAATAATATGTGACTTCCATTAAGAAGCAAAGCATTTTTCCCTTGCTTTTGAATCAGATTAAATTATCTTTTTATTAATGACAGAACTACAATTTCCATCGAAGATAACAATCCTCTGTCCTTACAAATTAGTTGTAGTGTCCGTAACACTTCATAAACATAACCTAACTCTCCCATTCAACATCCTCAAAATGGAAAATAATCATCTTCAATCAAGCTTGGAAACTTTATAGGTCATCGTTTGAGTGACAGTTAAAAAACTCAGAAGTATTCAGTGTTTTATTTATTAATGATCAAAATTTAAATCTTTCTTTCTGCCTTGTTCTCTTCTCTTCTCCTTCTCCTTCCTTCCTTTTTTCTTTCTTTCTTTCCCTTTCTTTTTTTTTTTTTTTTTTTTTTGAGAGGGAGTCTCACTCTGTTGCCCAGGTTGGAGTACAGTGGTGCAATCTCGGCTCACTGCAACCTCTGCCTCCCGGGTTCAAGTGATTCTCCTGCCTCAGCCTCCCAAATAGCTGAGTGTCACCACACCCGGCTAATTTTTGTATTATTAGTAGAGATGGGGTTTTACCATGTTGGCGAAGCTGGTCTTGAACTCCTGACCTCAAGTGATCCGTCCATCTTGGCCTCCCAAAGTGCTAGAATTACAGGCATGAGCCACTGTACCTGGCCCATAAAATACATGTTTTCTTGGACATTTTACATGAGACCCATCTATTCAGGCATGCCTCCAGAGAAGGTTCTGCATTCTCTCACTGTGTTTTTTGTTTGTTTGCTTTTGCCTTAAATCCAGGAACAAACTGGAACTATGTGATTAGTTACTAAACATTTTTAAAATGGTTAATGCATTTATTGAATACTGATTGACGGTTACTGAGAAATGCAGTGCTCAACTCATTAAAACATATTTATTCAGCAATTCCTTTATTACTGAATTGTCCTTCTTTTATGGAATCATACAAAAATTAGGACTGGGCCAGGCACAGTGGCTCACGCCTGTAATCCCAGCACTTTGGGAGGCCGAGGTGGGTGGATCACAAGGTCAGGAGATTGACAGCATCCTGGCCAACATGGTGAAACCCCGTCTCTATTACAATATAAAAAAAATTAGCCAGGCATGGTGGCGCATGCCTGTAGTCCCAGCTACTCCGGAGGTTGAGGCAGGGGAATTGATTGAACCTGGGAGACGGAGGTTGCAGTGAGCCGAGATCGCATCATTGCACTCCAGCCTGGGCAACAGAGTGAAACTCCATCTCAAACAAAAACAAAAACAAAACCAAAACCAAAAACAACAACAACAATTAGGACCCTTGACAGTTCTATTAGTGCCTCACAATTTTAATAAAGGTTAATATTCCAGCATTTTAAATTGCCTCTTTCCTCAGAACTCAGACACATATAAACTTTAGACAGATCACAGAAACTTTTGATTGAATGGAGGTAAAAGAGTTTCAGACAAAAAGTGCTGGAGGCTGTGACCTGATCAAAAATGTATGAAATGTTGACTCTCAGCATTTTACAGAAAGAAGAATTCAAGGGCTCATCTAATCCAGTTCCTTATTTTACAGATGAAGAAATTTAGGTTCCAAGGTCATATAAATATTGGTGGCAGATAAAGGAAGAATCCAGGGTTAAATCACAGCACTTCTTCCACAGCATCACACACTGCTTTCTACTTTTAAGACTATTTGTTGAGTTACTGAGGTAAAAGTTTGTGATTTTTTGCTTTGTTTTCTTTTACTAATTTGCAAACATTTCTTTGCTGAGTATGTTTTTACTTAATGATGAATGTTTACAGGGCTCTGTGTGTGTAGGGGAATGTGTCTGCATTTTTCAAGGAACGAGTTGTAATTTCTTGTCAGTTAATAGAGGACAAGGAGATCAAGGGACTTGAAACTGAGCTTATATAATTTGTATAATTATTAAAAATCAACTCTGGAATTGGCAGATTATCCAACAAAATATTTCTTTGAATAAAATTATTATATTATTATATTATTGAATCATTATAAAGAATAATGTTCTACCATTCTTTCTTGTTTCCATTAGCACATCTATTTAATTATTGGTGTCTGTATATATATATTAAATTTGGAGCCTAAATTTTGGGTTCAAGACCATGAGCAAGTCATTTAATCTCATAGAACCTTGTTTTGTTTTGTTTTGTTTTCTGTAAACGGGGGATAACATGACTTATCTAACAGCCTTGTGTTGATTTATGGGTTGAGCTGTGATTTCCATAGATTGACTAGACTGGGTCAAGTTAATTTCCTATCTATTTGTAATTAGAAAAAGCTTCTCCTAAAATACTGCTTTGTTAGGTGATAATAGATAATGATTTGTCAAAACTCTAGGTGGTAAACTGAATAAGTTATTAGGAATACAAGAAGCAAGGATTATAGGAATAGTTGTTTTGGATACCAGAGTAGGAAGTGTGTGAAGATAAGATATTTTAGAGATGTGAATATTTAATAGAGCATTTGGAGAGGTCATGAAGATGAAATTATACTATGCTTGATGATAGTATTATTTATTTATTTATTTATTTTTGAGATAAAGTCTTGCTCTGTCGCCCAGGCTGGAGTGCAGTGGTGCTATCCTGGCTCACTGCAACCTCCGCCTCCCAGGTTCAAGTGATTCTCCTGCCTCAGCCTCCCAAGTAGCTGAGACTACAGGTGCCAGCCACCTCGCCCGGCTAATTTTTGTATTTTTAGTAGAAACGGGATTTCCACCATGTTGGCCAGGCTGTTCTCAAACTCCAGACCTTAGGTGATCCACCCATCTCTGCCTCCCAAAGTGCTGGGATTACAGGCGGGAGCTACTGTGCCCGGCCTGATAGTATTATTATAATTTAATGAAATGAAGGGTTTCACTATGCATACCCATGTAGAAGGCAGCAAAATCTGTTTTAACATGTGCATCCTTGGATGAATCTGGTTCTTGACGGCCATTCATACTCAGGAAGCTGAAGTAGCCTAGACACTATCATGTTGCGGGGTGGACTGGGGACATAATGGATGAGAAAGTGGAGGAGAAGAACTATGAATACTATTCAGTATTTTTGGAAATAATTCTTTTTTGCATTCTCAGATGTATAATATACATAATTATCAACACTAGTAGTAATTAGAGTACATTCTATTTCTTGAGTACCTGCTCTATGCCAAGGTATACAGCAGGCACTTGTCATAAATTTTCTCTAATCTTTACAACAATCCTGAAAGAAAAGGTATAATTATCCTCATCTTACATATGAACAAACTAAGATTAAGAAACTTGTGTAAGGTAATGCAGTTTAGCAAACTGCACAGACAGGATTCTAGCCAAGATTGTTCTAGTTCTAAAGCCTTGCCACACTGCTTTAAGGACAATTACACATGGCTGAACACTAAGATGTTCTTAGTGCTATAAAAGTAATATAAAGATGAAGTACTCTTACCATAAAGTAAAATGTTATGCTTAACATTAAAATAAAAACTGTATAAAACTTCAGATGTGACTAACAACTTAAAAAAAAACACCTCAGACTATCACTTGCATCACAGAGTGAACAGCATGAACCACTGTTAAAAGATAATTGCTACATAAAAACAGACAAGTGAGTCTAAGTAAATCTGGGCAAAGCTGAATAAGATTAGTGGATTGTATCAATGTCAATTTCCTGTTTATGATATTGTACTGGATGTTACCGTTAGAGTGAATTAGGTGTAGGAGTGCAAACAGCGTATTGGAAAAATAAATAAATAAAAACAGAGTGAACTAGGTGAAGGGTACATGAAATCTTGTTGTATTATTTCCTGCAACTACATATGAATCTACGATTATATAAAAATAACAATTCTCACTAAGAAAAAAGAGCATTGTTTTGTTTTACTTACAGCAAAGTTACTCTGAGCAGCATAGTGCAAAGGTGTGGCTCCTTGGCTGTCAGATGGGATAGTTCCAGACTTATTTCTTTCTAAAAGGAGATGGACAATCTGTGCATGGCCTGAGAAAAGACACAAAAAGGTAATTATCACTTATAAAGGACGTTAATTAATTTATAATCTATTTAAATGAAAAAGGTAAGAAAAATCACTAACATATAATACAGCATTCACAACGGTTTCTGAACAGCAGCCCCCAATGCAGCCTCTTCTAACTTCTCACTAACATATTAATATGAGGTAGAACAGAATGAAAACTTACTAAAAACTTAATGCTTCAATCAGGTAGGAATGAATTAAGTATAATTGTCAGACTGAGAAAAAACTATATTAGGTATCACCTCATTGCATTCCCTGGCTTCACTTTATAAAGCTGCCTAAAGCAAAGGAGGGGAAGGTGCTTTAGAGCCAGGCCCTCTTAGCCTTCACTGCTCCTACTCTCAAGGTTCCATTGCCCAACCAAACAGAACTGCATAGCTGTTCTCTTCTATTCAGGTGGACAAACTATAATACAACCTCTTCAATTCTCTGAGGCCTCCCATCCCTATATTCTCCTTTCCACAATCTTTTATTATATTTATATTTTATAACATCTAGGCAGTGATTTCAAATCCCAGAAAACAAGTGGGCAGCGATGAAGACAATATAGTGCATTCTGGAGGATGTGATCTCCACAAGTGAAGAGCTGTAGAAAATATTAAAAAATGAATAAACCTGGTAGTAGTATATGTAGGAAACCTGAAATTTCATACAATCTATTGCTTTCAGATATTGGAGAATGAAGAAGATGCCCCATTAGCAGAGCAAGGATATACTGCATAAAAGCCAAGCAGAGAAAAGTAATTTGAGTGGAAATTGTGCTCATCTATCTGCTTTCCAGAAGTGGTCTAAGATGGAGTTCTCCATAACACAAATGTGGGATCAAAGACAATCTTTGCCACATAGTTACTCTAAACACATTTCATTTTGTTTGAGAAATAAAGGGAAAAATTCAGTAAAGACTACATAAAAACATACTATAGGAAAGTGAAAAAGAAACACTGTCAGAAAGATAAACAGCATACCTCTAAAAATGATCTAGAGAAGGATCCAGAGGAAAATTTCAGGAAACTGGTATCCTTGACTTAGTGCAAAAAGAGATGGCTTCTATGAAACAGAAACAGGGTATTCTAAGAAGAAAACAGAGTGAAATGAAAAAGTAATGGAAGGAAGTTAAAAGGAAATGAAATGAGATAAAAAAGAAATATAGGTAAGACAAGGAAATAAAAATATAACCCAAAATACAATCTATACAGGAGGCAGAAAGAAATCAAAACTTACACAACAAAAAGTCAATTTAGTTACATGGAGACAAATTTGCCAAGTAAGCCCAGAATCCAGAGGAAAAAGAAAAAGGGATGTAAGATGAAATCTGAATAATAATTATAAATCTGGCAATAAAAGTGAGTGCACATATAAACATCATTTAAAAAAAAAGATAATGTGTAATTTAAAAACTAAAATCAAGATTATAATAATTAGGGGGAAAATCTCAGATTATATTAACAAGTACTAAAAGAGTGATGAGTATCTGTGCTAAATTTTTTGTCTTAAATAGGTGGGAATCAATAGATGCATTTTTGCTCTTGACTCTGATTCAGGCTTTAAAAAGTTTTTGATAAATTTAAAAGAAGCCACTAATAGAACCTAAACCCTCCTAAAACATTAGGCAATTCAAAACCAAATAACAACATCAAATCTAATCCATATACCAAAGAGCAGAAAGCAAAGGAAACAGGAAACAAAACAAAACAAAACGTTAAACTGAAAACACTAATAATAGAAAGATAGCAGGAAAAAAAAAGACCTGATTATTTATCTTATAACAATGACTATTAATGGGTAAAACTCCTTCATTGAAAGAGACTCTCAGATTGACTCCACACACAAAAAACCCCTACACATAAAACATACACATATACACACTCTCTCATCTGTAAAAGTGATCTTCAAAAAGGTTAAGTAAAAGGCATTTCAGGAAAATATAAAGAAAAAAACTCATATATCATAGTATTAGCACAAACATAAAATTAAAGCCCTCCTCCCCAAAAATATAGGCGCTGAATGTGAAAAGAGGTTTATGTTACATTCACATGTTGTCACTAAATGTGAATTACTTTTATAACGAAAATTTAAAGTGAAGATATGATGTTGAAATTAAAACTAATATTTTACATAAAATAAATTTATATTACTATAATTTAGTTTATAAAACAATGTAACATATCAGTTAGAAATCAAAATAATTAATTAGGAGTTGGGAGTGAACAGTGGAAGGGAAGGCATAGAAATATTCCTATACTCATGCAGTTCCCTCTACTGTTCATCCTTTGAGTCACGTACCTAATAAAGCTGCCCAGTGCAGTGGGGTTCGAAATAAGTTATCATAAGACGTTATATTGCAGCTTTCATATGAGGTCAAGACATCAACCACGGTCACATTCCCATCAGCAACTGCAAAGTGAAGAGGAGTTCGACCCTCGTAGTCTTGCCAGTTCAGTAAAGACTCCGTTGGAGCAGCATCCTGATTTGAAGGAACCAGAGATTTCAGACATACATGGAATCCTCAATAAATTACATTTGGTGTAAGTATTTTTTTCTTTCTTTCTTTTTTAGAGACAGGGTCTTGTTCTGTCACCCAGGTTGGAGTATAGTGGCATGATCACAGCTCACTGCAGCCTCAAACTCCTGGGCTCAAGCAATCCTCCTGCCTCAGCTTCCCAAGTAGCTGGGACTACAGGCACACCACAACACACCTGGCTAATTTTTGTGTTTTTTGTAGAGATGGGGTTTTGCCATGTTTCTCAGGCTGGTCTTGAATTCCTGGGCTCAAGCAATTCTCCTACCTCAGCCTCCCAAAATGCTGGGATTATGGTGTGAGTCACTGTGCCCAGCCTGGCACAGGAATTAACTGAGGAATTTTTGAAATAAGACCTCTACATTATCTCTCAGCAGAAGTGACAAATCATGGAAAAAGTACAAAGTCTAAATCTTTAAAAAATTATTTTCATATTTAATTATAAAAAGTACAGAAAAGAATATAACCATTACATACTGATTATCTAGATTAAAAAGGTGTCAACATTTTGCCTGATATGCTTTTGTTTCTGTTATCGTTCAACTAAAGATGTATGTTTTATACTTTTGTATATATATATGTATCCATAAACAATACATAAATTTTGTATGTGTGTTTTCAATGTTTACATTATGGCAACGGACATGTATCCTTTGGCAATTCTTTCTCTCAACACTATACCTTGGATATCTATGTTGGTAATAGTTCAATTATTGAGGTGCTTGAATAAACCACAATATAGTTATCTATTTTCCTACTGAGGAACATTTAGGCTATTCCCATTTTTTTTCACTGTTACAGATAATGCTGCAATTAATGTTTCATTTACATGTCCCTCGTAGCACATGTGTGAGATTTTGCCATAGGCTAGACACCTAGAAGGGTTACTGCTGGGGTGAAGGATATCTTCAAATAGGTATTGTCACATCACTCTCCAAATGGTCTTACTAATTAACACTCCCATGACAATATGTAAAAGTTTTTATTTCACTACATGCTGGCACAAATTAATCATTTGGTATTATCAAGCTTACTGCATTTTTCCCTTATTGTTATGAAAGACATTTCACTGCTATTTTAACTTGTAGTTCATTTATGAATAGGGTTGAGATTTTTTAATCATGTGTTTATTAGTGAGTTCACAATGTTAATTAATTTTTCTACTGGATCTTTGTAGCAAGCATTATCAAAATTACCAGGCAGATTTGAAAAAGAACCAAATAGAACTTTTAGAAGTGAAAAATGTAATCACAAAGGTTAACGGTTCAATGGATAGGGTAAACAACAGGCTGGACTTATTTGAAGAAAGACTTAGTAAACTGGAAGACAGATCTGATGTCATTACCTAGGATGCAACAGAAAGAGACAAGGAGATGAGAACATAAAAGAGAAGTTAAAAGACATGGAGGATTAGATAAAAAGCCTTAAAAGATATATAACTGGAGACCCTAAAGGCAAGAGTAAAGGGAATGAAGGAGAGGTGATATTTAAAGATAACAGCTATATACATTTGGCAGAACTGAGATGCAATAATTAGAATGTATACCAAACAGGATTTTTTAAAAAGGCCACACCTAGACACACTGTAGTAAAACTGCAGAATGCCAAACAAAGAGCAAAATGTAAAAGCAGCCTGAGAGAAAAGATACATCACGTATAAAGGAATGACAGACCAATAACAGGCTCCTTAAGAGCAATAATAAAAGGCAGAAAGTAGCAAAATAATATGCTGAAAGAGCTGAGAAAAATAGATTCCTAGGACTGTGTACACAGGATAATCATTTTTTTTTCAAGAGGCATACATTCTTAACAATTAAAAAGGAGAGTTGGCTGGGGGTGGTGGCTCATGCCTGTAATCCCAGCACTTTGGGAGGCTGAGGCAGGTGGATCACTTGAGGTCAAGAATTCGAAACCAGTCTGGCCAACATGGTGAAACCCCGTCTGTATTAAAAATATAAAAATTAGCTGTGCGTGGTGGCATGCGCTTGTAGTCTCATCTACTCGGGAGGATGAAGCAGGAGAATCACTTGAACCCAGGATGCAGAGGTTGCAGTGAGCTGAGATCACATCACTACACTCCAGCCTGGGAGACAGCGCAAGGCTCTGTCCCCAAAAAACTAAAAACAAACAAACAAAAAACCAGAGAGAGTTGACCACCGAAAGATCTATACTAAAGGGAGTCAAGAGGACAACTCAGCAAGATGGCCGAATAGGAACAGCTCTGGTCAGCAGCTCCCAATGAGACCAACACAAAAGGCGAGTGATTTCTGCATTTCCAACTGAGGTGCCCAGTTCATCTCATTGGGACTGGTTAGACAGTGGGTGCAGCCCACAGACGGCGAGCAGAAGCAGGGTAGGGCGTCGCCTCACCTGGGAAATGCAAAGGATCAGGGAACTCCCTCCCCTAGTCAAGGGAAGGGGAAGTCGTGACGCACAGTGCCGGCAGGGACGGTGCTATCTGGCCCAGATACTACACTTTTTTCACGGTTTTTAGAACCTGCAGACTAGGAGATTCCCTAGGGTGCCTACAGCACCAGGGCCCTGGGTTTCAAGTGCAAAACTGGGTGGCCATTTGGGCAGACACTGAGCTAGCTTCAGGAGTTCTTTTTTGTACCCCAGTGGCACCTGGAACCCCAGGGAGACAAACCATTCACTCCTCTGGAAAGGGGGCTGAAGCCAGGGAGCCAAGTGGTTTTGCTCAGTGGGTCCCACTTCCCTGGAGCCCAGAAAGCTAAGATCCACTAGCTTGAAATTCTCGCTGCCAGCACAGCAGTCTGAAGTCAACCTGTGATGCCTGAGCATGGTGGGGGGAGGGGAGTCACCATTACTGAGGCTTGAGTAGGCGGTTTTCCCCTCACAGTGTAAACAAAGCCTCCAGGAAGTTTGAACCGAGCGGAGCCCACCACAGCGCAGCAAAGCCGCTATAGCCAGACTGCCTTTCTAGATTCTTCCTCTCTGGGCAGGGCATCTCTGAAAGAAAGGCAGCAGTTCCTGTCAGGGGTTTATAGATAAAACTCCCATCTCCCTAGGACAGAGCACCTGGGGAAGGAGTGGCTGTGGGCACAGCTTCAGCAGACTTAAACGTTCCTGCCTGACAGCTCTGAAGAAAGCAGCAGATCTCCCAACAGAGTGCTCGAGCTCTGCTAAGGGAAAGACTGCCTCCCCAAGTGGGTCCCGGACCCTTGTGCCTCCTCACTGGGAGACGCCTCCCAGCAGGGGTCGGCAGAGACCTCATACAGGAGAGCCCCGGCTGGAATCTAGCAGGTGCCCCTCTGGGATGAAGCATCCAGAGGAAAGAACAGACAGCAATCTTTACTGTTCTGTAGCCTCTGCTGGTGATACCCACACAAACAGGGTCTGAAGTGGACTTCCAGGAAACTCCAACAGACCCCTAGAAGAGAGGCCTGACTGTTAGAAGGAAAACTAACAAACAGAAAGCAATAACATCAACATCAACAAAAAGGAAACCCACACAAAAATCCCATCCAAAGGTCATCAGCATCAAAGATCAAAGGTAGATAAATCCATGAAGATGAAGGAAAACCTGTGCAAAAATGCTGAAAATTCCAAAAACCAGAATGCCTCTTCTCCTCCAAAAGATCACAAGTCCTTGCCAGCAAGGGAACAAAAATGGACAGAGAATGAGTTTGATGAATTGACAGCAGAAGGCTTCAGAAGGTGGGTAATAAACTCCTCCAAGCTAAAGGAGCATGTTCTAACCCAATGCAAGGAAGCTAAGAACCTTGATAAAAGATTACAGGAACTGCTAACTAGAATAACCAGTTTACAGAAGAACATAAATGACCTGATGGAGCTGAAAAACACAGCACGAGAACTTTGTGAAGCATACACAAGTATCAACAGCCGGATTGATCAAGTGGAGGAAAGGATATCAGAGACGGAAGATCAACTTAATGAAATAAAGGATGAAGACAAGGTTAGAGAAAAAATAATGAAAAGGAATGAACAAAGCCTCCAAGAAATATGGGACTACGTGAAAAGACCAAACCTATGTTGGTGTACCTGAAAGTGATGAGGAGAATGGAACCAAGTTGGAAAACACTCTTCAGGATATTATCCAGGAGAACTTCCCCAATCTAGCAAGACAGGCCAACATTCAAATTCAGGAAATACAGAGTACGCCATTAAGATACTCCTCAAGAAGACCAACCCCAAGACACATAATCATCAGATTCACCAAGGTTCAAATGAAGAAAAAAAATGTTAAGGGGAGCCAGAGAGAAAGATCAGGTTATCCTTAAAGGGAAACACATCAGACTAACAGCGGATCTCTCTGCAGAAACCCTACAAGCCAGAAGAGAGTGGGGGCCAATATTCAACATTCTTAAAGAAAAGAATTTTCAACTCAGAATTTCATATCCAGCCAAACTAAGCTTCATAAGTGAAGGAGAAATAAAATCCTTTACAGATAAGCAAATGCTGAGGGATTTTGTCACCACCAGGCCTGCCTTACAAGAGTTCCTGCAGGAACCACTAAATATGGGAAGGAAAAACTGGTACCAGCCACTGCAAAGAGATACCAATATATAAAGACCAACCATACTATGAAGAAACTATCAACTAATGTGCAAAATAACCAGCTAGCATCATGATAACAGGATCAAATTCACACATAATAATATTAACCTTAAATGTAAATGGGCTAAATGCCCCAATTAAAAGACAAAGGCTGGCAAATTGGATAAAGAGTCAAGACTCACCGGTGTGCTGAATTCAAGAGACCCATCTCATGTGCAAAGACAGACATAGGCTTAAAACAAAGGGATGGAGGAAGATTTACCAAGCAAACGGAGAGAAAAAAAAAAAGCAGGGGTTGCAATCCTAGTCTCTGATAAAACAGACTTTAAATCAACAAAGATCAAAAAAGACAAAGAAGGGAATTCCATAAAGGTAAAGGGATCAATATAACAAGAAGAGCGAACTATCCTAAATATATATGCACCCAATACAGGAGCACCCAGATTCATAAAGCAAGTTCTTCGAGACCTACAAAGAGACTTACACTCCCTCACAATAATATTGGGACACTTTAACACCCCACTGTCAATATTAGATGGATCAACACAACAGAAAATTAAGAAGGATATTCAGGACTTGAACTCAGCTATGGATCAAGTGGACCTAATAAACATCTACAGAACTCTCCACCCCAAATCAACAGAATATATATTCTTCTCAGTACCACATAGAACTTATTCTAAAATTGACCATGTAATTGGAAGTAAAACCTCCTCAGCAAATGTAAAAGAATGGAAATCATAACAAACAGTCTCTTAGACCACAGTGCAATCAAATTAGAACTCAGGATTAAGAAACTCACTCAAAACTGCACAACTACATGGAAACTGAACAACCTGCTCCTGAATGACTACTGAGCAAATAATGAAATAAAAGCAGAAATAAATAAGTTCTTTGAAACCAATGAGAACAAAGACACAACGTACCAGAATCTGTGGAACACAGCTAAAGCAGTGGTTAGAGGGAAATTTACAACACTAAATGCCCACAGGACAAAGTGGGAAAGATCTAAAATTGACACCCTAACATCACAATTAAAACAAGTAGAGAATCAAGAGCAAACAAATTAAAAACCTAACAGAAGACAAGAGACAACTAAGATCAGAGCAGTACTGAAGGAGACAGAAACACGAAAAACCCTTCAAAAAAATCAGTGAATCCAGGAGCTGGTTTTTTGAAAAGACTAACAAAATAGACCACTAGCCAGACTAATAAAGAAGAAAAGACAGAATTAAATAGACACAATAAAAAATGATATAGGGGATATCACCACTGACCCCACAGAAATACAAACTACCATCAGAGAATACTATAAACATTTCCATGCAAATAAACTGGAAAATCTACAAGAAATGGATAAATTCCTGGACACATACACCCTCCCAGGACTAAACCAGGAAGAAGTTGAATCCCAGAATAGACCAATAACAAGTTCTGAAGTTGAGGCAGTAATTAATAGCCTACCAACCAATAAAAGTCCAGGACCAGATGGATTCACAGCCGAATTCTACCAGAGGTACAAAGAGGAGCTGGTACCATTCCTTCTGAAACTATTCCAAACAACAGAAAAAGAGTGAATCCTCCCTAACTCATTTTATGAGGCCAGCATCATCCTGACACCAAAACCTAGCAGAGACACAAGAAAAATAGAAAATTGCAGGCCAATATCCCTGATGAACATCAATGCGAAAATCCTCAATAAAATACTGGTAAACCGAAACCAGCAGCACATCAAAAAGCTTATCCACCACGATCAAGTCAGCTTCATCCCTGGGATGCAAGGCTGATTCAACATATGCAAATCAATAAATGTAATCCATCACATAAACAGAACCAATGACAGAAACCACATGATTATCTCAAAAGATGCAGAAAAGGCCTTCAATAACATTCAACACCGCTTCATGCTAAAACCACTCAATAAATTAGGTATTGACAGAACATATCCAAAAATAATAAGAGCTATTTATGGCAAACCCACAGCCAATATCATAATGAACTGGCAAAAGCTGGGAGCATTCCCTTTTAAAACTGGCACAAGACAAGGATACCCTCTCTCACCACTCCTATTCAACATAGTATTGGAAGTCTGGCCAGGGCTATCAGGTAAGAAAAAGAAATAAAAGGTATTCAAATAGGAAGAAAGGAAGTCAAATTGTCTCTGTTTGCAGATGACATGATTGTGTATTTAGATAACCCCATCATCTCAGCCCAGAAACTCCTTAGGCTGATAAGCAGCTTCAGCAAAGTCTCAGAATACAAAATCAATGTGCAAAACTCCCAAGCATTCCTATACACCAATAACAGAAAAACAAAGAGCAAATCATGAGTGAACTCCCATTCACAATTGCTACAAAGAGAAATAAAATACCTAGGAATACAACTTACAAGGGATGTGAAGGACTTCTTCACATTGTAGTTCCCTGAAGGAGAACTACAAATCACAGCTCAAGGACATAAGAGAGGACACAAACAAATGGAAAAACATTCCACACTCATGGACAGGAAGAATCAATATCATGAAAATGGCCATACTGCCCAAAGTAATATATAGATTCAATGCTATTCCCATCAAGCTACCATTGACTTTCTTCACATAATTAGAAAAAACCTACTTTTAATTTCATATGTAACCAAAAAAGAGCCCGTATAGCCAAGACAATCCTAAGCAAAAAGAAGAAAGCTGGAGGTATCATGCTACCTGACTTCAAACTATAATACAAGGCTACAGTAAACAAAACAGCATGGTACTTGTACCAAAACAGATATATAGACCAATGGAACAGAACAGAGCCCTCAGAAATAACACCACACATCTACAACCATCTGATTTTTGACAAACCTGACAAAAACAAGCAATGGGGAAAGGATTCCCTATTTCCTAAATGGTGTTTGGAAAACTGGCTAGCCATATGCAGAAAACTGAAACTGGATCCCTTCCTTATACCTGTTAACTCAAGATGGATTAAAGACTTAAATGTAAGACCTAAAATCATAAAAATGCTAGAAGAAAACCTAGGCAATACCATTCAGGACATAGGCATGGGCAAAGTCTTCATGACTAAAACACCAAAAGCAATGGCAACAAAAGCCAAAATTGACAAATGGGATCTAATGAAACTAAAGAGCTTTGTCACAGCAAAAGAAACTATCATCAGAGTGAACAAGCAACCTACAGAATGGGAGAAAATTTTTTGCAATCTATCCATCTGACAAAGGGCTAATATCCAGAATGTACAAGGAACTTAAATAAATTTACAAGAGAAAAAACAGCCCCATCAAAAAGTGGGCAAAGGATATGAACAGACACTTCTCAAAGAAGACATTTATGCAGCCAACAAACATATGAAAAAAGCTCATCATCACTGGTCATTAGAGAAATGAAAATCAAAACCACAGTGAGATACCACCAACTCATGCCAGTTAGAATGGCGATCATTAAAAAGTCAGGAAACAACAGATGCTGGAGAAGACGTGGAGAAATAGGAATGCTTTTACACTGTTGGTAGAGTGTAAATTAGTACAACCATTGTGGAAGACAGTGTGGTGATTCCTCAAGGATCTAGAACCAAAAATACTATTTGACCCAGGAATCCTATTACTGGGTATATTCCCAGAGGATTATAAATCATTCTACTATAAAGACACATGCACACATATGTTTCTTGCAGTATTATTTACAATAGCAAAGTCATGGAACCAACCCAAATGCCCATCAATGATAGATTGGATAAAGAAAATGTGGCACATGGGGGTGTGGAGCCAAGATGGCTGAATAGGAACAGCTCCAGTCTACAGCTCCCAGCATGAGCAACGCAGTAGATGGGTGATTTCTGCATTTCCAACTGAGGTACCAGGTTCATCTCACTGGGGAGTGTCGGACTGTGGGTGCAGGACAGTGGGTGCAGTGCACCGAGCCTGAGCTGAAGCAGGGCGAGGCATCACCTCACCCAGGAAGCGCAAGGGGTCAGGGAATTCCCTTTCCTAGTCAAAGAAAGGGGTGACAGACGGCACCTAGAAAATCAGGTCACTCGCACCTTAATACTGCGCTTTTCCAACGGTCTTAGCAAATGGCACACCAGGAGATTATATCCCGCGCCTGGCTCAGAGGGTCTTACACCCACGGAGCCTTGCTCATTGCTAGCACAGCAGTCTGAGATCAAACTGCAAGACAGCAGCGAGGCTGGGGGAGGGGCACCCACCATTGCCCAGGCTTGAGTAGGTAAACAAAGCGGCTGGGAAGCTTGAACTCGGTGGAGCCCACCGCAGCTCAAGGTGGCCTGCCTGCCTCTGTAGACTGCACTTCTGGTGGAAGGGCATAGCCAAACAAAAGGCAGCAGAAAACTCTGCAGACTTAAATGTCCCTGTCCGACAGCTTTGAAGACAGTGGTGGTTTTCCCAGCATGCAGCTGCAGATCTGAGAATGGGCAGACTGCCTCCTCAAGTGGGTCCCTGACCCCCAAGTAGCCTAACTGGGAGGCACCCCCCAGTAAGGGCAGACTGAACCTCACCTGACCGGGTACTCCTCTGAGACAAAACTTCCAGAGGAACGATCAGGTAGCAACATTTGCTGTTCACCAATATCCACTGTTTTGCAGTCTCCACTGCTGATACCCAGGCAAAGAGGGTCTGGAGTGGACCTCCAGCAAACTCCAACAGACCTGCAGCTGAGGGTCCTGACTGTTAGAAGGAAAACTAACAAACAGAAAGGACATCCACACCAAAACCCTATCTGTAAGTCACCATCAACAAAGACCAAAGGTAGATAAAACCACAAAGATGGGGAAAAAACAGAGCAGAAAAACTGGAAACTCTAAAAATCAGAGCACCTCTCCTCCTCCAAAGGAACACAGCTCCTCACCAGCAATGGAACAAAGCTGCATGGAGAATGACTTTGACGAGTTGAGAGAAGAAGGCTTCAGATGATCAAACTACTTCGAGCTAAAGGAGGGAAGTCTGAACCCACGGCAACAAAGTTAAAAACCTTGAAAAAAAATTAGACGAATGGCTAACTAGAATAACCAATGCAGAGAAGTCCTTAAAGGACCTGACGGAGCTGAAAACCACGGCATGAGAACTACGTGATGAATGCACAAGCCTCAGTAGCCGATGCGATCAAATGGAAGAAAGGGTATCAGTGATGGAAGATCAAATGAATGAAATGAAGCGAGAAGAGAAGTTTAGAGAAAAAAGAATAAAAAGAAATGAACAAAGCCTCCAAGAAATATGGGACTATGTGAAAAGACCAAATCTACGTCTGATTGGTGTACCTGAAACTGACAGGGAGAATGGAACCAAGTTGGAAAACACTCTCCAGGATATTATCCAGGAGAACTTACCCAATCTAGCAAGGCAGGCCAACATTCAAATTCAGGAAATACAGAGAATGCCACAAAGATACTCCTCAAGAAGAGCAACTCCAAGACATATAATTGTCAGATTCACCAAAGTTGAAATGAAGGAAAAAATGTTAAGGGCAGCCAGAGAGAAAGGTCGGGTTACCCACAAAGGGGAGCCCATCAGAGTAACATCTGATCTCTTAGCAGAAACTCTACAAGCCAGAAGAGAGTGGGGGCCAATATTCAATATTCTTAAAGAAAAGAGTTTTCAACCCAGAATTTTATATCCAGCCACACTAAGCTTCATAAGTGAAGGAGAAATAAAATACTTTACAGACAAGCAAAAGCTGAGAGATTTTGTCACCACCAGGCCTGCCTTAAAAGAGCTCCTGAAGGAAGCACTAAACACGGAAAGGAACAACCGGTACCAGCCACTGCAAAAACATGCCAAATTGTAAAGACCATTGAGGCTAGGAAGAAACTGCATCAACTAACAAGCAAAATAACCAGCTAACATCATAATGACAGGATCAAATTAACACATAATGATATTAACCTTAAATGTAAATGGGCTAAACGCTCCAATTAAAAGACACAGGCTGGCAAATTGGATAAAGAGTTAAGACCCATCAGTGTGCTGTATTCAGGAAACCCATCTCACATGCAGAGACACACATAGGCTCAAAATAAAGGGATGGAGGAAGATCTACCAAGCAAATGGAAAACAGAAAAAGGCAGGGGTTGCAGTCCTAGTCTCTGATAAAACAGACTTTAAACCAACAAAGATCAAAAGAGACAAAGAAGGTCATTACATAATGGTAAAGGGATCAATTCAGCAAGAAGAGCTAACTATCCTAAATATATATGAACCTAACACAGAAGCACCCAGATTCATAAAGGAAGTCCTAAGAGACCTACAAAGACACTTAGACTCCCACACAATAATAATGGGAGACTTTAACACCCCACTGTCAACATCAGACAGATCAACAAGACAGAAAGTTAAAAAGGATATCCAGGAACTGAACTCAGCTCTGCACCAAGTGGACCTAATAGACATCTACAGAAATCTCCACCCCCAATCAATAGAATATACATTCTTTTCAGCACCACACCACACCTATTCCAAAATTGACCACATAGTTGGAAGTAAAGCACTCCTCAGCAAATGTAAAAGAACAGAAATTATAACAAACTGTCTTTCAGACCACAGTGCAATCAAACTAGAACTCAGGATTAAGAAACTCACTCAAAACCTCTCAACTACATGGAAACTGAACAATCTGCTCCTGATTGACTACTGGGTACATAACGAAATGAAGGCAGAAATAAAGATGTTCTTTGAAACCAATGAGAACAAAGACACAACATACCAGAACCTCTGGGACACATTCAAAGCAGTGTGTAGAGGGAAATTTATAGCATTAAATGCCCACAACAGAAAGCAGGAAAGATTTAAAATTGACACCCTAACATCATAATTAAAAGAACTAGAGAAGCAAGAGCAAACACATTCAAAAGCTAGCAGAAGGCAAGAAATAACTAAGATCAGAGCAGAACTGAAGGAGATAGAGACACAAAAAACCCTTCAAAAAATCAATGAATCCAGCAGCTGGTTTTTTGAAAAGATCAACAAAATTGATAGACCACTAGCAAGACTAATAAAGAAGAAAAGAGAGAAGAATCAAATAGATGCAATAAAAAATGATAAAGGGGATATCACCACTGATCCCACAGAAATACAAACTACCATCAGAGAATACTATAAACACCTCTACTCAAATAAACTAGAAAATCTAGAAGAAATGGATAAATTCCTCGACACATACACCCTCCCAAGACTAAACCAGGAAGAAGCTGAATCCCTGAATAGACCAATAACAGGCTCTGAAATTGAGGCAATAATTAATAGCTTACCAACAAAAAAGAGTCCAGGACCAGATGGATTCACAGCCAAATTCTACCAGAGGTACAAGGAGGAGCTGGTACCATTCCTTCTGAAACTATTCCAAACAATAGAAAAAGAGGGAATCCTCCCTAACTCATTTTATGAGGCCAGCATTATTCTGATACCAAAGCCTGGCAGAGACACAACAAAAAATGAGAATTTTAGACCAATATCCCTGATGAACATCGAAGCAAAAATCCTGCAGAAAATACTGGCAAACTGAATCCAGCAGCACATCAAAAAGCTTATCCACCATGATCAAGTGGGCTTCATCCCTGGGATGCAAGGCTGGTTCAACATACGCAAATCAATAAACGTAATCCAGCATATAAACAGAATCAACGACAAAAACCACATGATTATCTCAATAGATGCAGAAAAGGCCTTTGACAAAATTCAACAACACTTCATGCTAAAAACTCTCAATAAATTAGGTATTGATGGGATGTATCTCAAAATAATAAGAGCTATGTATGACAAACCCACAGCCAATATCATACTGAATGGGCAAAAACTGGAAGCATTCCCTTTGAAAACTGGCACAAGACAGGGATGCCCTCTCTCACCACTCCTATTCAACATAGTGTTGGAAGTTCTGGCCAGGGCAATCAGGCGGGAGAAAGAAATAAAGTGTATTTAATTAGGAAAAGAGGAAGTCAAACTGTCCCTGTTTGCAGATGACATGATTGTATATCTAGAAAACCCCATTGTCTCAGCCCAAAATCTCCTTAAGCTGATAGGCAACTTCAGCACAGTCTCAGGATACAAAATCAATGTACAAAAATCACAAGCATTCTTATACACCAATAACAGACAAACAGAGAGCCAAATCACGAGTGAACTCCCATTCACAATTGCTTCAAAGAGAATAAAATACCTAGGAATCCAACTTACAAGGGACGTGAAGGACCTCTTCAAGGAGAACTACAAACCACTGCTCAATGAAATAAAAGAGGATACAAACAAATGGAAGAACATTCCATGCTCATGGGTGGGAAGAATCAATATCATGAAAATGGCCATACTGCCCAAGGTAATTTATAGATTCAATGCCATCCCCATCAAGCTACCAATGACTTTCTTCACAGAATTGGAAAAAACAACTTTAAAGTTCATATGGAACCAAAAAAGAGCCCGCATCGCCAAGTCAATCCTAAGCCAAAAGAACAAAGCTGGAGGCATCATGCTACCTGACTTCAAACTATACTACAAGGCTACAGTAACCAAAATAGCATGATACTGGTACCAAAACAGAGATATAGACCAATGGAACAGAACAGAGCCCTCAGAAATAATGCCGCATATCTACAACTATCTGATCTTTGACAAACCTGACAAAAACAAGCAATGAGGAAAGGATTCCCTATTTAATAAACTGTGCTGGGAAAACTGGCTAGTCATATGTAGAAAGCTGAAACTGGATCCCTTCCTTACACCTTATACAAAAATTAATTCAAGATGGATTGAAGACTTAAATGTTAGACCTAAAACCATAAAAACCCTAGAAGAAAACCTAGGCAATACCAGTCAGGACATAGGCATGGGCAAGGACTTTACGTCTAAAACACCAAAAGCAATGGCAACAAAAGCCAAAATTGACAAATGGGATCTAATTAAACTAAAGAGCTTCTGCACAGCAAAAGAAACTACCATCAGAGTGAACAGGCAACCTACAGAATGGGAGAAAATTTTTGCCATCTACTCATCTGAGAAAGGCCTAATATCCAGAATCTACAATGAACTCAAACAAATTTACAAGAAAAAAACAAACAACCCCATCAAAAAGTGGGTGAAGGATATGAACAGACACTTCTCAAAAGAAGACATTTATGCAGCCAAAAGACACATGAAAAAATGCTCATCATCACTGGCATCGGAGAAATGCAAATCAAAACCACAATGAGATACCATCTCACACCAGTTAGAATGGCAATCATTAAAAAGTCAGGAAACAACAGGTGCTGGAGAGGATGTGGAGAAACAGGAACACTTTTACAGTGTTGGTGGGACTGTAAACTAGTTCACCCATTGTGGAAGTCAGTGTGGCAATTCCTCAGGGATCTGGAATTAAAGATACCATTTGACCCAGCCATCCCAATACTGGGTATATACCCAAAGGATTATAAATCACGCTGCTATAAAGACACATGTACACGTATGTTTATTGCGGCACTATTCACAATAGCAAATACTTGGAACCAACCCAAATGTCCAACAATGATAGACTGGATTAAGAAAATGTGGCACATATACACCATGGAATACTATGCAGCCATAAAAAAGGATGAGTTCATGTCCTTTGTAGGGACATGGATGAAGCTGGAAACCATCATTCTCAGCAAACTATCCCAAGGACAAAAAACCAAACACCGCATGTTCTCACTCATAGGTGGAAATTGAACAATAAGAACACATGGACACAGGAAGGGGAACATCACACACTGGGGCCTGTTGTGGGGTGGGGGGATGGGGGAGGGATAGCATTGGGAGATATAACTAACGTTAAATGATGAATTAATGGGTGCAGCACACCAACATGGCACATGTATACATATGTAACAAACCTGCATGTTGTGCACATGTACCCTAAAACTTAAATAATAAAAAAAAAAAATAAAGAAAAAAAAAAGAAAATGTAGCACATATACACCATGGAATACTGTGCAGCCATAAAAAAGAATGAGTTCATGTTCTTTGCAGGGACATGGATGAAGCTGGAAACTATCATTCTCAGAAAATTAACACAAGAACAGAAAACCAAACACTGCATGTTCTCACTCATAAGTGGGAGTTGAACAATGAGAACACATGGACACAGGGAGGGGAACATCACACACCAGGGCCTGTTGGGGGGTGGGGGGCAAGGGGAGGGATAGCATTAGAAGAAATACGTAATGTAGATGACAGGTTGATGGGTGCAGCAAACCACCATGGCACATGTATACCTATGTAACAAACCTGAACGTTTTGCACCTGTATCCCAGAACTTATAGTATAATAATAAAAAAAAATAAGAACTATATTTCAGGATGTAAAATAATAACTTTAGAAGGAAGACTTCAGATACAGAAAAAATGCAGAGCTAAGCATTGCATATACAAAATAATAATACTTTTAGTATCAGAGATTGTAAAAAACGATTAAAAAATAATACTTTAAAGTCTAATTTGTGTGTTAAAAACAAATATGACTAACTATTGGACTATCATAGCATGTAAGTTAGAAGCTGGGACAGAGGGATTAGAAAATCTCAAAGAATCTACTGATAAATATTCAAAACAAGTAAGGAGTTTAGCGAATTAGTTAGATATGTAATCAATGATCAAAAATATCAATTGCATTCCTATACACCTCTAACAACCAGTTAAATATATATCCTAGATATGTTCAAAAATGTCAACGCAGCACTGTTTGTAAATAATAAAAAACTGGAAACAGTCAAAGTATCTGTCAATAACAGAATGAATACTGTGTGGCTTATCCATAAGATGGAATCCTATATAGCAGTAAGAATTAATATATCATGGCTACATGGAGCAACATAGATAAAATCACCAGTGGTCGGACATGGTGGCTCACGCCTGTAATCCCAGCACTTCGGGAGGCTGAGGCAGGTGGATCACGAGGTCAAGAAGTCGAGACCATCCTTGCCAACATGGTGAAACCCGGTCTCTACTAAAAATACAGAAATTAGCCAGGCATGGTGGCGCATGCCTGCAGTCCCAGCCATCCGGGACGCTGAGGCAGGAGAACTGCTTAAACCTAGGAGGTGGAGGCTGCAGTGAGCCGAGATCATGCCACTGTACTCTAGCCTGGGTGACAGAGCAAGACTCTGTCTCAAAAAAAAAAAAAAAAAAAAAAAAAAAATCACCAGCATAAGGTTGAGCGAGAAAGAAAAGGGTATTGCAAAAAACAATACAAAACAAAAACAAAAACATGCAATATAATTCCTTGTGTATCAAATTCAAAAACTTTAAAAACTGAGCAATATATTGTTTAAGGATACAAATAAATGTGGTAATGGAAATCAGGGGAATGATAAACACAAGATTGAAGACAGTTGTTGCCTCTGTGAAAGGAGAGAATAGAATGAGACTGAGAGGTACTCCACTCAGAGGACTTCAAAGGTAATGGTAATATACTTTTTCTTAAACTTGATAGCGAGTATATGAGTATTTGTTGTTTCATTATTATTTACACTTTATGTGTATTTTACTGATACTTATATCTATTCACTGTTTAATAAAAACAAGTATGAAACAAAGTAAGGAAATAAATATAAATTCAGCGTGCAGGGAAGTAGTTGCTGGGGTACAGGAATGAGCACAGCATAGGGGGAATGAATGCATTTAAAAACTGGGACATAGAAAACCTCTATGTGGTCTTAAACAGTGGTACTGAAGTGTTCTACTTCTTGGGGGATGAGTCCATATGTCTGTTGTATTCTTTTGCTTAATAATTTGCTTGTATGTCAAATACACACTTTTGTATATATTAAATAATTCATAATAAAATAATTTCTTAAAAAGGCCATTCAGGTCTAGCAGTACCATTCAACTCACCAGAATGCATCTCACTGTGTGAACAGCACTTGGATCTTTATGGTTGGCTGCCCAGTGAAGTGGGATCTTGCCTTCAACATCAGGAATCCCAATGTTAGAATCATGCTTGATGAGCAGCTTCACATGCTCAGGGTTATTGTAGTAGGCACTCCAATGCAGAGCTGTTTGCTGCAAAATCGAGAGGTTCTCAAAATAACAACAGTAACAACAACTAACTTTCCCCAATCTTTTATTGTGGGACAGGCACTGTTATAAGAGTTTTATACAGTAGTTGCCCTGTATCTTTGGTTTCACTTTTCATGATTTCAGGTCTCTGTGTTCAACCGAAGTCTAAAAATATTAAATAGAATATTCCAGAAATAAACAATTCATAAGTTTTCAATTGTGTGCCATTCTAAATAACATGATGAAATAGTGCTTCATCCCACCCCATCCTACCTGGGACACAAATCCTTTCTTTTTTCAGTATATCCCCACGTAGACATTCCCTGCCAGTTAATCACCTAGCAGCCAACTCAGTTATCCCATTCATTGTCATGATATTAGATTCACAGTGCTTGTGTTCAAGTCATCCTTCTTTTACTTAATGGCCCCAAAGCTCAAAATTGTCGATACCGGTGATTCAGATATGCCAAAGAGCAGCTATAAAGTGTTTCCTTTAAGTGAAAAGGTGAAAGCTCTCAATAAGAAAAAATTGTTTGTTGAGTTTGCTAAGCTCTATGGTAAGAACAAATCTATCTGTGAAACTGTAAAGAAGGAAGAAGAAACTCATGCTGGTTTTGCTGTTGCATACCAAACTGCAAAAATTATGGCCATAGTGCCTGATAAGTGCTTAGTTAAGATGGAAAACATACTAAATTTGTGGGTGGAAGACATGAACAGAAATGTGTTCCTATTGACGGGAATTGGGTTTGACACTATCTGCAGTTTCAACTCTCCATTGGGGGTGTTGGAATATATTTCCTTTGAACAAGGGAGACTATTGTCTATTTAATCGCATGCAGTCATCTTACTATCTCTGGGAGACAAGTATGTTATTAAATTTGCATGTGATTGATGAGGAAACAGCACGCGGAACCTAAGTAATCTGCTCAGGGACATAAAGGAAGTAAGTGGCTGAACTGAGATTTTAACCCAGGCAGTCTGACTCCAGAATGTGACCTCTTAGTCATGACAGTTATTTAGTTCATCCGGTACTGATAACACTGAGACAGAGAAAGCGGCCCAGTCATTTATAAATAATCATCAACAAAGTAAGTGATGATCTTGATAATGCACATCTGGTTATCACCAAGGACCTTAAGAACTTGATAGGATGTTCCGAATTTTAATATCTATAAAAAAATCCATGCATAGAAATTCATGCATCTGGAATCCATTCCATATATCAGAAGATAAATTTTAATTTAACTATAATTTTAGAGGATAAATTATTAGACCCAGTTGTTGATGAAAAGATACATTTTGAAAATACAGCAGCACTTGCTTTAGTCAACCTAAATAACAGAGTCTCTCTAAAAGAAAATAATGTTTGGCTGGGCGCAATGGCTCATGCCTGTAATCCTAGCACTTTGGGAGATCGAGGTGGGTGGATTACTTGAGGTCAGGAGTTCCAGACCAGCCTGGTCCACATGGTGAAACCCTGTCTCTACTAAAAATACAAAAATTAGTCGGGCCCGGTGGCGCACGCCTGTAATCCCAGCTATTTGGGAGGCTGAAGCATGACAATCGCTTGAACCTGGGAGGTGGAGGTTTCAGTGAGCCAAGATCACACCACTGCACGCCAGCCTGGGCGATAGAGTGAGACTCTGTCTCAAAAAAAAAAAAGAAAGAAAGAAAATAATGTTTATTTGGTATCTGGTAGTAGGGCATTGCTAAACTATGTGTACTCAAGTAAAGGAAGACAAAAGTTTTTAAAAGAAAAATGAGGAGGATTACATAATTGTTTTCAAATGATGATCCTTGGCTACAAAGATCGATAACAAAGATAATGCCAGTGCAAGGTTGGACAGGCAGTTGCTGGGCAAATGTCTTTGAAGAAGTAATTTTTGTGTAAGGTTATGATGGCCTTTGTGCAAGGCTGTGGTTTTTGCACAGTCTGTGATTTTTTTTTTTTTTTTTAAATCAGGCTTACAAGCACAAGAATCCTCTCTTCATGGCCTTCCCTGGCTCTGTCAGGTTTTGTTGTTGTTGTTTTAAACAGAAACAACTCCATTTTGATTTTGACAATGTTCACACTTTATTTCAGATAAAAGTTAAAAATGATCATCTTGAACTTGTTGAAGTTGCTTTAAAATCTCTCTGCTGTTCTCATCAACATAATTCTCTAAGACTTACTTCCCTATTAGAAGAATTATTAAGAAAAAATGTAAGAACTCTTTAAATATATATTAGCCCTCGTGAGTAGCATTGTCAGCAATCCAATCTACAATTAGATAATTTAATGAGCAGGAACCAAGCTCATCTGTCACATTAAAAACTTTAGAAACTGACACACATGGTATTCCTTCAAGGTGTACCTATAGGCATTTAATATGAACACTCACTATTTAACTTATTACTTTTGCTTACTAACAACTGCAGATTTTTAAAAAGCCACAAGTATAATAGCACTTACTAATTACCTATAACCACATCTTCAATAAACAACATGTAATTCCCTTCTTTTCCTATGTTATACTTGTTCTGATTCTATTTACTGAAACGTAATAGTATGCTGAACCTAACAGTAATCTTATTACCCTTTTCCCATACATACAAAAATTGAGGCACAGAGGAGTTACGCAATTTGCCCAAGGACACAGAACAAGTTAAATAGTGGATTCTGGGTTGAAACCTAGGAAGTCTGATACCAAAGTGTAGGCCACTAAACCACTAAGCATTTAGGACATTGCCATGGGCATTTGGCCATCATGAGTCTAACCACCTATACTAACTATTATGACTCCCTGTCAAATATTGGGTTTTGGAGTTAAGACAGGACTGAATTTTTTTTTTTTTTTGAGACAGAGTCTCACTCTGTCACCCAGGCTGGAGTTCAGTGGCACTATCTGGGCTCACTGAAACCTCTGCCTCCCAGGTTCAAGCGATTCTCATGCCTCAGCTTCCCGAGTAGCTGGGATTACAAGCGCACGCCAACATGCCCGGCTAATTTTTGTAGTTTTAGTAGAGATGAGGTTTCACTATGTTGACCAGGATGGTCTCGAACTCCTGACCTCAGGTGATCCACTTGCCTCGGCCTCCCAAAGTGCTGGGATTACAAGCATGAGCCAATGCGCCCGGCGACAGGACTAGATTTGAATTCTAGTTCTGCTACTTGCATCTTGGGCAAACTTTTAATGTTCCTGAGCTTCAGTTTTTCCATCTGTAAAAAGAAGATGATTCTACCTAACACACATGGTTGCTGAGAGGGTAAAATGACAGAATTTAAGTGAAATACTTCCCTGAGATGTATGGAGATTTGGAATTGTTCTACCATGTATATATGTGGTAACTTAGGCCTTCTTCCTTGAAATTTCACATCATAAAAAGAAGCATTTGCTTTCTGGTCTTATTAGTCTTTGATTTTGAGTATCCATTACCTTGTTTTTATCCTGTGTATCCACTTCTCCTGGTGCCATAAACTTCAGCAGAAGTGCCAAACACTTAGGGCTCCTGTGCCGGGTGGTCAAGTGCAAAGGAGTCATCTCTTCCAGATCCTTTTGCATCCAGTTTGCTCTGCGTGTAAGTAAGAGTTTCATGAAACGATAATTTCCCTAAATAAAAAACAAGAGATGATAAGAAAAAAATGTACTATGGGGTCAAAAATTTTTTTTAATTTTAAAATGTTTTACGTATGTTAATTATTCTCCTAGAGTAATAACATTCAGAAAAATTAATAAAGAAAAATGCTTGTAATTCCACTATACTGAGATATCAATTGTTTTATTTTTTCATGTTTGTTTTATTTTTTCATGTTTCCTTCCAAGAACTTTCTACATGAATATAATTTACATAGTGGCTGGTCAATATTTTATTGCAAATAAAAGCAACATGTTTTATTTAACCAGTCTATTATTGTTAGATATCTAGAATGTTTCTAATATTTTCTTTTGTAGAAAATGCTTCAATGTACATCTTTTTTCACATTTTTTTTCCTAATTTTTTCACAAGAATAAATTATCAGGAACCAAATTGTTGGGTCAAAGATGTTTGCACATTTTACAGTGTTTGGTGTATTTTCCGAATTGCTATCTAACAGCAGCAATGTGTAGGTGTATTAGTTTCAGCACATTTTGACCAACATAGTACCTATTATATATACTCAAAGTGTAATAATGCAAAATAAGCAGAGATGTTAAATCCCAATTTACAGGGGAAGAAACTGAGATTCAAAGAAGTTAAATGTTTTGTTCAGGGCCCTCTGGTTAATAAGGGAGGGATGATTAGTTTTCTTAAAGAAAGCTATTTATGGGTACAACTAAGGTAGAGGCAGCTTATTCAAAGTTTGGATCCCAGGGCCGGGCGTGGTGGCTCACGTCTGTAATCCCAGCACTTTGGGAGGCTGAGGCGGGCGGATCACGAGATCAGGAGATTGAGACCATCCTGGCCAACACGGTGAAACCCCATCTCTACGAAAAATTAGCCGGGTGTGGTGGTGGGTGCCTGTAGTCCCAGTTACTCGGGAGGCTGAGGCAGGAGAATGGCGTGAACCCGGGAGGCGGAGCTTGCAGTGAGCAGAGATCGTGCCACTGCACTCCAGCCTGGGTGACAGAGCGAGACTCCGTCTCAAAAAAAAAAAAAAAAAACAAAAAACAAAGTTTGGATCCCAGACTCAAACGGTCACCTAAATGCCAACTCAGAAGTCATGGTAGGCCCACCCACTTGCAGGCAGTACTCTCCACGTCAGTTAAATCCTCCAGTCTGGTAGAATCAACCCACCTCAAGAAAGAAGCAGGCGGGGTGTGGTGGCTCATGCCTGTAATCCCAGCACTCTGGGAGGCTGAGGTGGGTGGATCACGAGGTCAGGAGTTCAAGACCAGCCTGGCCAACGTGGTGAAACCCCATCTCTACTAAAAATACAAAAATTAGCAAGGCGTGGTGGCAGGCGCCTGTAATCTCAGCTACTCAGGAGGCTGAGGCAGAGACTTGCTTGAACCCGGGAGGCGGAGGTTGCAGTGAGCCGAGATCGCACCACTGCACTCTAGCCTGGGTGACAGAGCGGGACTCCGTCTCAAAAAAAAAAAAAAAAAAAAAAAAGAGTAAGAAGCTTATCTACAAGGGCCACAGCAAGAGTGTTAATGAGCCAGGCCAACCATTACATAGTTAAGTCTGTGTAACATGGGAGCTTTGAACAAAATAAGACTCTAAAAATTGTTCTTCTGGGCTCTTTTCTCAGATCTATTTCCTCATTTTTACTTCCAGTTGGAGGTTTCTATGTGCTTGGTACCTCAGATATTTCAAGGTCAGTGTGACCAAACAGTATTGCCTGATCAAGTTCTCAGCCTACTTCATGCCTATTTATCTCTCCCTATTCAGAGGATAATGGCAGGCAGGATTATTTGTCCATTTGTCATCCTTAACCTTGTTAGAAGTGGGCCCTTTTAGCATGATAATGCATTGATGTTCTCCTATGAGGGACTATCAATATTAGTAAGGAAGACATTTTTTAATCAAGCAGACCACCTACTGTGAAGAATGTGCAGCTCTACAGCAAGCTTGTCCAAACCGTGGCACCCGGCTTGCATGTGGCCCAGGATGGCTTTGAATGTGGCCCAACAAAATTCTTAAACTTTCTTAAAATGTTATGAGATTTTTTTGCGTGTTTTTTGTTGTTGTTGTTTTTTGCTCATCAGTTATTGTTAGTGCTAGTGTATTTTGTGTGTGGCCGAAGACAATTCTTCTTCCAATGTGGCCAAGGGAAGCCAAAAGATTGGACATCCCTGCTGTAAGGCAAGGTTACTAGAGTGACAGTGAGGTGCAGAAGGACGAATGAGAACTAACTGCTTGCCCACGGGGCAGAGATAGGATTGACTCAGTCCACCACAGAGGCAGAGATAAGAGAAGATAAGAAAGACCATGGCTAGGAAAGAGGATCTGTAGACTGTCTATATTAGATGGGAAGACTTGGAATAGGTGGAAAAGCCAACGGACTCTGCTGGGTATTTCCTCTCAGAGAGGCTTCCCTTGACGACCCTAAATAGAACTTACTTGTTATTCTTTATTCTAGTACCTATTCATTTCCTTCATAGTACTTTTCTCAGTTTGTAATTACATATATATTTGTTTGTTTCTCTTCAGTGTGAGCTCCCTCACAAACTGTAAGCTCCATGAAAGCAGAGACCATGTTTTACTGATCCCTGTGCTCAGCATAGTTCCTGGCACAGAATAGGTGCCTAATAAATATTACTTGAAGAAATGAGTAAATAAGAAGAAATGAAATATCTTCTAGAGGTTTTTGTTTTCATTTAAAAATTCTTATTTACAAGCCTGGGAGTGGTGGCTCATGCCTGTAATTCCAGCACTTTGGGTGGCCGAGACGGGCAGATCACTTGAGGTCAGGAGTTCAAGACCAGGCTGGCCAATATAGTGAAACTCTGTCTCTACAAAAAATACAAAAAAAATCAGCTGGGCGTGGTGGTGCAAGCCTGTGGTTCCAGCTACTCGGGAGGGTGAGGCATGAAAATCCTTGAACCCAGGAAGCGGAGGTTCCAGTGAGCTGAGATTGCACCACTGCACTCCAGCCTGGGTGACAGAGCGAGACTCTGTCTCAAAAAAAATTAAAAAAAAAAAAAAAGATAAAAATTCTTATTTACAGTTGCTATATTAGATCATAACAGTTAAGAATCTTAATTCTCAAATACCTGGTATTTGGTTATTCTCACTTTTTAATGTTTCATTTTTCTGAGCTTCATTAATAGTGTATATCATTTATCTGGACTTGTCATTTCATTTGATGTCAGTTCTTGAGAAGGAAGATGCTAAAATTTCCTCAAGAGGGCACCCTGCTCTAAATTTCTTGCCATCTTTTCTTTGAAAAAAAAAAAAAGTGCCCAGGAAAAACAAATCTGTGTGACACTTCATACCAAAAAATAGTTTGACCTTTCTGAACATAACATTTCAAACATTACAGAATAATTCATCATGACCTTTTAAAGATATTCAATCAGACAGTCATTTTGATTGGAAATTAGAGGAAAAGGGAAGAAGAAGGAAACTAGTATATGTTGGTGGGGGTAACTACTGAGCTATAGACACAGTGCTTGGCATATTTACACTTTACATTATTCTGAGGACTCTACCCTCACAAGACACAGTGCAACCCAGTAATGATATTTACTCATTCATTCATTCATTCAACAAATATTCATTGAGCCTTGTTATGAAGCAGATAACAGTACAATGCTTGTACTTTGTTTTACATATTACAAAGCTCTTTGACATAATTTCATCTTTGTTTCTCACAGAAGTATCATCAAAAATTTTCACAGATTAAATAAATTATCCTCCTGTGCCTCTATTTTCTCATATATAAAATAGGGGTAATAATGGTACCTGAAGTTATTATGCATATGAAATGAGACAAATGATATTTGTAAAAGTTCTCAGAACAGTGAACAAAGCAAATGCTCAGTAGATGTTTGCTATTATTATAGTTTTCCAGTGTGTACTATTCAACAAAACATAGATGGTCAGATAGAACCAAGAACGGCCCATGATAAAGGGCATGCAGATAGAAAGAGCTGATTGTAATATACACAGTTCAGCTAGTGATTAAGAACCAAGATTAGGAAAAGGTAAAGGTAAAAATAGTTAGAATATTATAAATAGAGTAGTCCCCCTTTATCTCCTGGGGATACATTCCAAGATCCCCAGTGAATATCTGAAACTGCAGATAGCACCAAACCCTACATATATACTATTTTTTTTCATATACACACATATCTATGGTAAAGTTTAATTTATAAATTAGGCACAGTAAAAGATTAACAATGACTAATAATAAAATAGAACAATTATAATAATATACTGTATGAAAAGCTATGTGAATGTGGTCTCTCTCTCTCAAAATACCTTAGTATTTTTAGACCATGGTTGACCACAGTAAATGAAATCACAGAAAGCAAAACCGTGGATAATGGGGAATTATAGTAGTGGTTTGTCTGAATTTTTTTTTTCACGCTGAGAAAGATGTCTATATTCTGCCTACAGATAATGATGATATAGGACCAACAAAGGCATAGCCAATAGGAATTTAGCAGGTACCCTGGGGAGGAGTCAGCTATATGATAAGGCCAGCATCTCCTATTTCAAATGACAGAGACCCATCAGATATTATCTATGAAGGCTGGACTAGAAACAATATAATTTACTTGGACCAAGGCCAACCTGTTTGTTCTCCTAAACAAGCAACCGGCTGGGCACAGTGGCTCACACCTGTAATCCTAGCACTTTGGGAGGCCAGGGTGGTAGGATCACTTCAGCCCAGGAGGTCAAAACTGCAGTGAGCCATGATTGTGCCACTGCACCCCAGCCTGGGTATCAGAGAAGACCCTGTCGCAAAAAAAAAAAAAAAAAAAATTGTCCATTGTATGCAAATTCAATCTTTGGGAATGAGCAGAAGGGACAGAGAACTGTAAAGGCTAAAATCAGGAGAATACTTCTAGTATCAATGGAACAGAGGAAGATACTAGTTTGAGGCAGCAAGCTAATTTGACGACCCTCTGAAGGTTGTGTGACCCTTTGGACCCAAGTTATAGGCTACTATGCTTCCTGTAAAACCTTCTCATTATAGAAAGTCTAAATACTTCCTCAATATTTCTTGAACTGAGGAGTTCTTATGTTTTTGAGAATATTCTTATAATGCAAATACTTTTTGGAGGATTTGGAAGTTAATCTATTTTTTTTTTTGGGACAGAGTCTCGCTCTGTCGCCCAGGCTGGAGTGCAGTAGCACAACCTCAGCTCACTGCAACCTCTGCCTCCAGAGTTCAAGCAATTCTCCTGCCTCAGCTTCCTGAACAGCTGAGATTACAGGTGCCTGCCACCAAGCCTGGTAAATCAGCGTTTCGCCATGTTGGCCAGGCTGGTCTCAAACTCCTGACCTCAGGTGATCCACCTGCCTCGGCCTCCCAAAGTGCTGGGATTACAGGTGTGAGCCACTGTGCCTGGCCTGGAAGTTAATCATTTAGTATAACCTGTTAGAGCTATACAGAAACTGATCCTGTTGGGAGGACTGTTTGTTTTAGGGTCTGCTTGTATAATTTTGGAGTGGGTAGGAAATAGTATAAGAGCAAAGGAGATAATAGATCAAAAGAGGATATATGCTTAAGAAAACTCTGACGGTAGGTAAGCAGAAGTAAGGGAGCTGAAGTTACAGGAAGGTCTTGATTTAGTCATTTCAAAGGACATTACTCTGCTATGATCAGGTCCATCATGCTTCTGAAATGTGAAAACATTTCCCAATATCTCTGAAACAGTGAATAAATTTTTTTTGTTTGTTAGGTGGTCATAATTTTCCTCTAAATCTTCCTGTAATTAACACCAAGAGCTTCTTTCATCTGTCACATAAAGATTATGTATGACACTTAGATTTTCTCCAAATGTATGAAAAGGGTGAAAGAGAATGAAAAGTTCTCTGACCCAGAGAATAGCACTTGAAATGAATCTGGGAAACAAATTAGCCCAAAATGTGATTTTTAACTTTATATTTGTGTCTGTCAAGTTCTCTTAAGATGAACTCCTTTTTTTAAAAAAGCATATAGCTATTTAATGGTAATAACAATGATATGGAGATTTTGAGAAAAATACTTTGATATTTTGCTTTGGATTTTTCATTTTTAAGTAATAAAACCTAACAGATAAAGTTAATACTTCCTTTGTGTCCCCAATTCCATTACCTTCTCTCCCTCTTTGGAGACTACTATCCTGAATTGGGTGTTTATCATTCCAATAAATGTTTTTATGCTTCTATTTCATACAAACATATATATCCATAAATGACATACTATTGTTTTACATGTTTTCAATCTTTGTACAAATGGACTTGTATGAATCGCGTCATTTTTTACTCAAAGCAGTATTTTTTAGATTTATTCAAGTTGCCTGGGTTCATACATTTTCACTGGAATAAGTATGCTGTCATATGAAAATAATATATTTATTCTTCTCTAGAGGAATATTTAGCATGTTTCTCATTTTTCAAGATTACCCAATATTGTAATGAATATTCTCATACATATCTCCTGGTAAATATGTAAGAATTTCTGAAACTTCTGGGTTGAGATTGATCTCTAAAATAGCTACTCCAAGTTAATGTTAATAACAGTAATGTATGAGTTCCTGTTTCTCCACATCCTCACCACACTTGGTTTTGTCAGACTTGCTAATTTTTGCCAATCTGACGGTTACAGTTTTTTGTTTTGTTTTTTAATAGAAGGGGTCTTGCTATAGCTTGCCCAGGCTGAACTCAACTCCTGGGCTCAAGTGATCCTACCACCTCAGCCTCTCAAGTAGTTGGGGCTACAGGCATGCACCACTGTGCCTGGCCTACAGTTGTGTTTTAATGTGCATTTCCCGAATTGAGGTGGAACGTTTTTGTATGTTTGTTGGATATTTGTTTCTTTTGTAAATAGCCTTCTTGTGTTGTAACTCATTTCTGAACTTGGCTATTTGTTTTTTTTCTTACTGATCTATAGGAGTTCTTTATGTATTCTGGATACTAATTCTTGGTTGGTTTTGCAAATATCTTCTCTGTGTAGCTTATCTTTTTGCTTTGTTTATGCTCTCCCACTAGGAATGAACTCATAATCTGAATAATATTGTTTGCTTTGTTAGCATTAGATTTCTTCAAATATTTTGAAATTTCTGTCTGCAGGTTCATTTTTGCTTTTCATTTGTTTGCTTTGTTTTCCTTTTTTCTCCTTGTTGACCCATAGAGCGTCTTCCACCCAGCTCCTAGTCCATTATAACAATCTGCTCTTACACAGATCTCCTGGAGCCCTGTCTCCAGTGATATTAGGGATGTCACAATTATTAACAGTGAGCTAGTGAGTAGCTTCCTGACCTGAGGCTTGGATGGTTTCCTGCTTCTGCCATTTCTCTAGATAAACAGCTTCCTATAAAGCTATAGCCTCATAGTGAGAAAAAGAATATTCCAAAATTCTAAGAATTTTCTTGCCTTTTGCACAAATATGAGCACCTTTTAATCACTGAAAAGGAAGGAAGCATCTTCCTGAACCCTATTCTGAAATCATATTCCACAGGACTGCTGTTTGTTCCCAGTAAGTGCCTTTATTATTAACTTATAGATAATTGGCAGCTGACCCTCAAAATATTCTGGATCCCACCTCTGCATTTTTTTCCCAAAATGGCTACCATATTTTCTATATCTGCCTCCCTGGGGCCTTTGCTATTTGCTTCCTCTTCAGCTGAGACAATTACTTTAACAGACTTCAATGCCCAAGACTTGACTAAAACTGCCTACAGTGGCCACTCTCCCCACTGGAGTACTGAAGAGGCCAGATGTTTTCCCAAAACCAATACTTTGGGACCTACATGTTTTCCAATTAATTTCTTTGCATTCTTGTTCTCTCTGTGTCCCCAGTGCTTATATTTTCTGTCACTGTACTTGGAGAGAAAAACAATTGCTCACTATATATATAAATGTTCACTATATATTTTTTGTTTATTTACAAATTGGTATATAATTTTGGCCTAGAAAGATAACTATATTTATAATAGCACACACAAATGTAAAGTAGGTACTCTGTCATAGTTCATTCTAAATCCTAACTATATTATATACCCAAAATACATTACTTAAAATTGAAATGGAAAAATAGAAACATGATTTATTAATTCTAATGATAGCTATATAATTATTTATAAACTCTCGAGGCATTTACTGTATTAATTTTTAAAAAGAATTACTATCCCTAGGAAGTATATAGGTCAAAAATATCAGTAATTTCATTATATCAAACTTTTCTATAGTGGTTGCAGACACAGATGAGTTTTGGAAATACCACAATAGTGTTGGGAGAGGCAATCTGCCCTGGGCCTTGAATGTCCCTGAATGTACTTACTGGGTATGCCAAGAATGCAGAAGCTTGACTCCACTTTACTGGGACCATTTTCCAGAGTGGGGTTTGCAGTGAGCAATCTTGAGTGATGAGGTAATGTCACCCACCAGGGCAAAGAACAAGCAGGCTTGCTTACTACTCTATTTACTAAAAGCTGGAGATTCCCAAAATCTAGCACTCTTCAGATGTCATGCAAACCCACTGTGTGCTGGGCCCATCTGAGTCCTCTATATTGCCCCCATGATCCTTGGAGGGGAGGGAAACTGATGCAAACAGATAAGTACTCCTAGCTCCTAGCTCTGCCATTAGTAATGACGCTTTTCGTCTCTGATGGGAGTCTTGTGTCTTTTGCCAGCATCTGCAGCTAACTTATTACCTTGTAAATAGGGTTAATTAAATGCCAGAACTGACAAGACAGTAAAAGATGATAGGATACTGACAGAGACATAGTTTTCCTTTCTTTCTTCCTTTTTTTTTTTTTTTTGAGACAGAGTCTCACTCTGTTGCCCAGGCTGGAGTGCAGTGGCGTGATCTCGGCTCACTGCAACCTCTGCCTCCCGGGTTCAAGCAATTCTTGTGCCTCAGCCTCCCAAGTAGCTGGGATTATAGGTGTGTGCCCCCATGCCTGGCTAATTTTTATATTTTTTAGTAGAGATGGGGTTTCACCATGTTGGCCAGGCTGGTCACGAACTCCTGACCTCAAGTGATCTACTCACCTTGGCCTCTCAAAGTTCTGGGATTACAGGCATGAGCCACTGCGCCCAGCTGGAGAGACATAGTTTTCTTGAAGAGTAAGGACAAGAACCCTAGAGGCCCATTCTCTGGTATCCTCAGGTTCAAGGGTAGGAAGACCCCCTGAGATCATGCCCAGGTGGTGGGCAAGGTTAAGGGGCAAGTGACCCCAATATTCTCTCTGTTAATGAGTCTGAATGGTGAGAGGTAGGATTAAAGCAAGCCACCAAATACTGCCTTTGTTTTTGCTCACCTTCCTCTGGGCAGGCAAAAGAAGGAATGGTACATGACCACGGGGGCAGCAAGCTGAAAGACCATGTGGTTGTGGCTGCTGGGCCAAGAAATCTCCAAAACAGAAATAAATGGAGAGAACAATGAAGATCTTGCTATTTGACATGAATCTTTAGGTGGACTGAAAACATTAGAAGTTCATTTGGTTGAGACATGAGTGAGCAGGTGCTCAAAAGTGAATGTGAATGCAAAACCTTGCCTAATAGGACAGAGTCAACTGTTCTATGTATCTGATTCCTGTTTTAGCCTGACTTATTTGACATTGAGGACAAAGCACTGGGTATACAGGTGGCCACTGTCTGAAGCAAAGCTGCTGGCTTAATGGTCCCTTAAATGCCTTGGCCTGGTTTACTGATGCTTTGGCTAAGTTAAAACCCGATGGTGTCCAGTAGGGAGCAGTAGCTGTCCAACCTCAATGACAGCTCCAGGAGACTGAATGGTAATGACCAGCTAGCCCAATGGGCTGAAATGAAAAGCCATCACCCTTACCTTAGGCAATACTCCCAAAGACTAGCCGTATTTTTACTGATTCTTGATCTGCTAACAGTACTATAGTCACCTGGTCTGCCACTTGGAAGACTACAGTTGGTAAATTAAAGATATTCCTGTTTGGGGCCACAAACTAGAAACAAATTGTGGCTGCCAATCAGACACTTTGGGTCACTCACATAGATACCCACGGTAACAGTAAGGGCCTGCTCTCTGATAAGACTGACTGAAATCAAGTTGCTGAACAAGTCTGTATTGCCTGGTCACTGGGACTTGTCACTAGGATCCATCACTGCACTAGATAAAGCAATGAACCCACCACAATAGACAGGATACAAAGTAAAAGGTATGTTTTTCATGCAGAAGATACCACTGCATACCAGACTTATGTATCTTGCCAAGTTGGCCTCCTTTTCTTGTGGTGAAGGAGTCCACATTACATGGAGGATTGCCCTTGCCCCTTCCCAGCAGGGACCTCTGTCACCTCCTCTTGGGCTCACCTAGTGCCTTTCCCCCATAGACATTTTTCAGGTTATGGTGTTGCTGCTCCACCATATGGAGTTGCTGCTCCAGTCTGATTAGCCTATTCAAGCTATAGCACTGAGGACCATGTTTTGGGGTTCCTAGACCTTCTATAGTCTGACCATGATATGCCTAACAATGAGCCAGTAGTTAGGTACTTAACGGACATTCCATGCTCCCTACCATCCTCAGGTATCTGGAATTGTTGAGAGCTTGGAATGGCCTTCTTGAAAATCAACTCAAAAAGGTTTCTGGCTCCACCTCTCTTACCTCCTCCTGGTCCACACTCCTGTATGAAGCAGTTTGCTTACTAACTGTGGCCACCTTCAGAAAGGGTTCATTTCATCCTTGTAGCCTCCTGGGAAATAATCAGGACAAAAGGAGTGCGGGATTATATACATCTATTTTGAAAATTTGGGATTCTGCCTGGCCCAACCCTGGTTATCATGCTTCTTTCTTTTTCCCAAAAGCAATCTCAGGATGGTTTGTTTCATATATCCCTTGGGTGGCCGCCAGCCAAAAGGGGGCTTAGAGATTCAAGCTTAATTCGGGTTTACCCACCTGGATTCATTTTGTTCAACTGATATGGTCCCAGATCATAAATATCCATAATGACCATCTGATTGAGTGCCCTGCTCACCGAGTCATTCTATAGTGGTCCACATAGGCCAAAATGGAAGACATAATAGGTTTCTAAATTTGTCCCATATGCACTTACCCTTCTATAAGCTATGGGCACAAGTAGGGGATGACTGGAGAAAAGGCGAAGTTATATCTACTGGAATGGGACACATTAACTCTGTGGCCAAAGAAGGAAAGCAACAACTTCAGCCCCTAGGAAGGGAACACATGAGACCTCAGGAAGTACAGGGATGGGGAGGACAATTAATACTTTCTTTGTCCTCTGGATCCACAAGTGCATCCTGGCAAAACAAATATATAGTTAGCTACCTGAATCAAACAGCAGCTGAGGCCAGCCATCTGACCTGCGTCTGTGTCATCTCTGACCATGTGCTTGCTATGAAACAGAAAAATTCACATGGGCATTGGTGGTTCTTAATTCTTTTGTTGTGCTTGATACCATCAATGACAGCTCCTGAATGTGGACCCCCTTGTATACATGGAAGTAGAGGGACTGGCACAACCTTATTTTAATCTGATGTACACAAATCCATATGCTTCTTCTGACATGTGAGAAGCTTTGGATTATGTCATGCATGGCAACTGAAGCAACAACTACTTGGTGATATTGCCCATGTGGCTTAGACAAATCAACGTAATGGTTGATCCAAGTTTAATGACAAATCCTGAAATAAAGTGACTCTTTATTTCAGCCTCTTTAGGCTATATGTTTGTATGTAGGAAAGAGTAGGCCATGGTATATTCCACCTTTGAGTTTGGGGGTTGCTTTTTGGCCCCTGTAATCTAGCACCTCCTGTAACTATCTGCAATGAGGCCAAAGATTAGCATGTCAGTCTAAACGCCCTTGCATGGGTCACAGTAGATAACAGACCAGCCCTAGATTACATCCTAGCTGTATAAAGTAAGATCCACTTTCTCCTCTGGGGCTTATTCACAGTTGATTTAGTCCAAGATACTGAGGGACATAGTTGATACCAATATTACAGGATGTTTTTATCCTGCTACTTGGAGTCTTGTTAAGTAAGTGCTGTATGAGACAAATTAAAGTGATGGTCCTAGTCTCTCTTGGTAAGATTAATAAGAGTAGCTGAGGTAGTGGCATACTCATGTCAAGACAATGCTGGGCTGACGGATGGGTTGTTGGAAGAGTCAATCTACCATGGGCCTGAAGCATTCCTAAATGTTCTTACTGGGTATGCTAAGAATGCAAAGTCTTGGCCACTCTTTACTTAGGTAATTTTTCAGGGTTGTGTTTGCAACAAGCAACTGGAGAGATGAGGTAACGTCTTCCTCTGGGCTTACTAAGTGCTTACTATAAAAGTGGTAGATTCCTGAAGATCGGTGTTCCTCAGTTGTGACGAAAACCCACTGTGTGTAGCCTCTGTAACTTCCACATGTTCTCTGGGGGCAAGGGAAGCATAGAGGTGGCGCTCATTCTTTTTGCTGTGTTGTGAGTAATAAACTACTTTGTCTCTGACCCCGGAGTCTCGTATCTATTGTCAGCATCCATGAAACAGTAACAGACTAACTTCTTAGCTTATATTTAGGGTAAAATCACATCTCAAACTCCACAAATCATTCAATATCATTGTAATATGAAATGCATTGTAAGGGCAAGGAATGGTGGCTCATGCTTGTATCCCAGCACTTTGGGAGGCCAAGGTGGGCAGATCACTCAAGCCCAGGAGTTAGAAACCAGCCTGAGCCACATAGTGAGACCCTTTCTCTAACTAAAAAAAAAAGAAAAAAGAAAAGAAATGCACTGTAAGAGGAAGTAAAAAGTAAGATCAGAGAGGTGAGCAGGGGTTATAAAATGGATAGTCTAATATGTTATGATAAGGAGCCTAAAATTGATCATATTGGTAAAAAGGAGTGCTATAGACTGAATATATGTCCCCCCAACCCCCAATCCCCCCCAGTTTATGTGCTGAAATTCTAACGCCAATGTCATGGTATTAGGATACGGGACATTTGGAAGATGATTACATCATGAGGGTGGAGCTCATAAAGGGGATTAGTACCCCTAAAAAGAGACCTCAGAGAGCTCTTTCCCTCCCTTCTGTCATGTGAGGATACAGCAAGAAGACAGCCATCTATGAACCAGGAAGCAGGCCCTCACCAGACACAGAATCTGCTGGTGCCTTGATCTTGGACTCTCCAGCCTCCAGAACTGTGAGAAATAAACGTCTGTTGTTCCAGCCATCCAGACTAAAATATTTTTGTTATAGAAGCCCAAGCAAACTAAGACAGGAAAAAGGGAAGATTTAAGAAGGAAATGACATGACTGGATTTGTGTTTTTAGAAAAGATGCTGGAGGTTATGTGAAGCACTGATTTAAGGGGAACAAATCTTTAGGCAAGCAGAGCAGTAAGGGGGTTATTACAGCAATCCACAATAGAAATGTTGAGAGCTAAATGGAAATAAGGGAACAGATCAGTGAAATATATAATAAGATTCCTGAATGGCTACCAGATAGAGGGTGTTACCAACAACTGAAGAGATGGAAGAAAAAAATAGGGTTAGGGATAAAAATTTTTGAGTTCTGTTTTTTTTTCTAAAGTGGAGTTTGAGGCACCTGAAGGGAATCTATGCAGAGAGGTCTAGCAAAAAGAAAAGGTTGTGGGGGAGGGGCAGATATATACAGACCTGAAGATTAGAAGAGATGGCTAGATTCAAGATATAGATTTATGAGGCATCTATATTAATAGTTGTCTCAACTGTTTTCTCAGAAGACATTAATTTTCTGACATAAATCAAAGAATATAAATTGGAAATATGAATCTCTACACCCTTCTTGAAATATAAACATAATATAAATATCCACATAAATGGCTCAGTACAATGCAATCATGAGTTAGCTACCACTGTCATATAAAATGCAGAGTAGAAATGGATTAGAAAGGAGAATGCCTTCTTGTATGCTTAGATAATTTTCTTACTTCAGTTGATTTCGATGTCTGTTTGTACTCTGGTTTTGTCGTCTTTAAAGTGATTTTATAGGGAAGCAAACAGTTACAGCAATCAACTCATGAAAGACATAAATTCACTGAGCTACAGAAATAAAATGAAATCTGCATTGCTTTTTCCACTGACCGACATTCTTCCTCTTTACTTAAACTTCTGATTGTCAAGGCTTAATTCTGTGTTTTATTGCTAAAAGTTCTAAGTACTGAACAAATATGATGAGAATCACATCACTAATCTGCCATCTTAAGCAAATCTTTAAAAATATATTTTTTAGTTATTTGACAATTCTCTAAGCAAAGGCTAAGAATGTGCTCCAAAGACAGAATAGGAGCTTTATTTGCTATTTTCCAAGTTTAAGATGTTCATCCATCTGGCAGAGCAGCTAGACAATACATGAGCCAAGAACATCTCTCTGGCTTGAAATAGTTCTGGCTCTCGAAGAGGATTTGACTGAGGGAAAGGCAACATCTTTAGTTGCTCTGTGGCTGAACTCTTCTAATATTTCCCCCCAATGCCTTCTCCAAGCCTTGGCTCTATCCACTAACTTGGTTTCCATAGGAATAGACAGAGCTATCAAGTGGCACGTAGTCAAACAGCACAAATGAAAGAAGGAGAAAATGTTACTGTCAAAAAAAGGCTTTTCTCTATGAGAGGAAATTATGGAAAGGTATTCTTGACTCTGAGGCTTCCTTATCCAATGCCAGATTTTTCATGTGCTCTTCCTGACTAATACAGCCTATTTTATTTAGATTATTATGAAAATTAATCCCTTCATTGGAGAGCCTTTTATATATAGGAAACTAACCAAAAATAAATATTGAAAAAAGTTATAAAATGCTGTGATGCTTATTTCCACAAGGATAATTCTGTTGTGCTTGTGAGGTACTCTCATTTATTTAGAGTGGTGCTTTAAATTGGTACAACCTTTTAGGATGATTATAAAGTATATTTGGTTTCTCACAGTTGGTATTTTATTTAAGGACAACTTTTTTTTGGTCTTAAACTCTAGCAAAAGAAGTTCTCAAACTCTAGCATGCATCAAGATCGTCTGGAGGGCTTGAAAACACATAGGCCCTCCTCCAGAGTTTGTCATTCACTGGTGTAGGGGCCAAGAATCTGCATCTTGTAGCAAGTTTCTGGGAAGTGCTGGTGCTGCTGGTTTAGAATCCTAAACTTTGAGAACCACTGTTGAAACAAAGAACCTAATCTAGGAGTTTCCAATCCTTAGGAGCTTAAAAAAAAAGTCTGTTCCCATCCTAGATCAACAAAATCAGAATTTCTGGGACTTTGGAATTAATATTTCTTAAATTTTCGGTAGGTGATTCAAAAATGCAACCGGGCTTGAGAAGCACTGACCTAATTAAACCATTCATTCAACATTCAGTGGTTATTTTTGATGTAATTACTCTGTATCAGACTCCATGCTAAGAGTTGGGGAAGCTTTATACAGATGTACGCTTGTATGCAATGCAAAATTATAAGCAAGGAAGGGTAAATGCATAAAAAGGATACAAAAACAGACCACAGAGACAGGATAGAAGATGTACTTAAAAGTCATTTCTTGTGACTTCTTCAAGATGTCCTTGTGAAGAGGGGAAAGGGTTAGAACAGAATGACTTCATGAAAGAGATGGCAGTTGAACAGGATCTTAATTTAGGATCACTAACACTTTGGCACTCCTCGATGTCTCCATCTCGTTCCTGCTCCCAATTTCTTTGATATGGAGGGCAATAAGTATTTTCTGAATTTTATGTAAAGTGCTATATAAAGACAGCTTCAAATCTTACTCCCACCCCTTCCAATCAATTTGTCCCCATAAGCTCCTCCTATATGCATATTCTGAAGCCAACATTAGTAAGTTGTGTATATCATGTCTCTTGGATCCACTTATTACATGCTCCAATAACCCCCACACTATCCCTCCCTTTGACCGTAATAGAAAGTGAAACCATATGCAATGCTATTCACTGCTGTCATACAATGAGATCAGTTCTATGATAGAGGTAAGGACACACGGTAGTAAGAACTCTGTAGAGGGGCACCTAACCCAGCCTTGAGGGGTCAGTAGAAGCTTATTGGAGAAAACAGTGCCTGAGCTGCATGTTGAAAGTATATGCAATTACGCCAGCTTAAAGTAGGAAGGAAGCTGAATGTGCGAGGGCATTGTGTGTGGAGGATGAAAAAGAGGTGACTAGAATGAAAGCTTTAAATACACAGTATGTCTGAGGATAGAGTAGAACTGGGGACACAGGACACTGAAGCCCAAAAGATAAGCAAGAACTCGATGATGAAAAGTGCAGGGTCAAGGAGTTTGGGCTTTTCCTTTCAGTCTTCTGAAGTAGTACTGAAGGATTTTTTTTTTTTTTTTTTTTGAGATGGAGTCTCACTCTGTTGCCCAGGCTGGAGTGCAGTGGCATGATCTCGGCTCACTGCAAGCTCTGCCTCCTGGGTTCATGCCATTCTCCTGCCTCAGCCTCCCGAGTAGCTGGGACTACAGGCGCCCGCCACCACACCCGGCTAATTTTTTGTATTTTTAGTAGAGACAGGGTTTCACTGTGTTAGCCAGGATGGTCTCGATCTCCTGACCTTGTGATCTGCCCGCGTTGGCCTCCCAAAGTGCTGGGATTACAGGCGTGAGCCACTGCGCCCGGTCAGTACTGAAGGATTTAAGTAAGGGAGTGACATGAGAGAGGTCTCAGCCAGAACGCCCCCACACCCAAAGGCAAATCACTGAAGTTTTCCTAGCCTCCGTTTCCTCTCACATGAAAAATAAGGAGGGTGGATTATGATCTAAAGCCCACCCAGCTTAATGTCCTTTGACTCTATGATTCTAAAAGGCAGAAGACCCACTCCCTATAGCTACTTCAAAACTAAATGTTCTTTATTCTAACTGACTCAACAATGACTTAATTTCTAATAATTTTTATTTTCCTTAACCACAGGGTAACAGTTTTTACACCTATTTCCTTTTTCCCAATACTGCACAAGTAATTCATTTTCCTAGCATATTGATGTTCGCTTTAGGGGATCCAAAAATGCCACTCCATGGGGAGGCAGTATGGTGTAATAAAATGAGAATGGATTTTGGAACCAGTCAGATCTGGGCACTTCATTGGCTATATTATTAATAACTGTGAGCAAGTTACTTCTCAAAGCCTCAGATTTCCCATTGGTAAAAAAGAAAAAAAAGTGACCAGTGCACAACGAGTACTCAACAAATATTGGTTTCTTTCTCAGATACCATCATCGCTCTCCTCTCATCATAAAAGTAGTCTCTGTAAACAAAATAGCTTTCATTTGCTCCTAATGTTCTCATTGTTTGATGTCCATGATAATCTGTGTAGCCTGTTCTCCTTACTGGCCCTGACCAGCCTTCTCAGTAACACTGCAAGCAAAGTTATTAAAACATCATATTTTAATATTAAACTCAGAAGCTAAATGCAACAAATCTTGTTTAACTCCTGGTTCCTTTGAAGCACCCCAAGTCTTGTAGGCTCCATCTTTAGTTTTCCAACAATGTACCTTAGTTTTATTGATCCTAGCATGCAGTTTAGAAAAATCAATTCACCTACTCTGCGAAGATATGTGCCTTTGGGGGAACTGTTTCAAACAACTGACTGAATCCATCTGTTGCCTTCTCTACTTCAGTTCCACACTATGGATGGGATTTCTTAGATGGTGGGAAAAGACAAATATACAGACAAATGTATAAGTAAATTCAATTATACTAAAAAACCTTTAATGAACCTCATTCAGACCATGCATTAAAGGGTTTAATCAAATGCTGAGCATAACTAGTAATCTGACTTAGTAACTATTATCCATTTTCAAAATGGTAGCCTAAATCCTCACAGTGATGATGCTTGAATTCAAAACTGTATCTTCTAGTTTCAAATTTAGCCATCTTTAAAAAATTATATCAAAATATACCTCCATCTGCAAATCAATCCCTGAACTCTATACTGCTCCTCATCTGTCTGCCACCATTCTAGACCTTTTTACTTGAAACTAAGAGAAGCAACTGAGTTGAGAAAGCATAATGCTACAGCTTAGTGGCTGAAGTGAGGAATAAAGATTTGCAGATTAAAGACTATTTTAGTTGTGTCAATTTGTAATTTATGCCAGGGTAGATATCCTATTTGTTATAGCTATTTTTTAACTCTAATCTAACTATTCTTCCAAGTGCAAGCACACTACAATTCTGAAATCAATATTTTGGTATTTCCTTCAAGCCCTTTGTGGACCAAATGGAAATAAACAAACATACATTTTAGAAACCCATTCAAAAATTAGAAATTATATGTTTTACATATATTGAAAATTCTGAAAAACTATTAAAAGTTGGGAAAACAAAGTAAGAAAAAAGGTTACCAACAATTTTATTACCCTAAGCCTAACACAAGCTCTGCTAGCATTTCTGTGAAAACTCTTCTAATCCTTTTTAGTTTTTTGTTTAAAAAGAGAGAGGATTTGCATAGTTTTCATCAAAGTATACATCTAACTGTATATCTTAAATAAGAAGTGGTTTTAAAAATAACTTGTGCAGCTGTGCACAGTGGGTCACACCTATAATCCCAGCACTTTGGGAGACTGAGGTGGGTGAATCACCTGAGGTCAGGAGTTTGAGATTAGCCTGGCCAACATGACGAAATCCCATCTCTACTAAAAAAAACAAAAATTAGCAGGCATGGTGGTGCACACCTGTATTCCCAGCTACTTGGGAGGCTGAGTCATGACAATCGCTTGAATCCAGGAGGCAGCAGTTGCAGTGAGCCAAGATAGTGCCACTGCATTCCAGCCTGCATGACAGAGTGAGACTCTGCCTCAAAAATAAATAAATAAACAAAAAATTAAAAATGAATGAATAACTAAATAAATAACTTTTCCATGTGGCAGCCATCATTGTAACAACCAACTCAGGTGTGAGTGGTCAAACGATGCTAACAATAGAGTGGGTTTCAGGGGTCCCAAGATATTTATATAGTTTCAAATTAGCTCCCACAAGATACTTATTATTTATAGTTACAATGGAAAAAATAGTGATGTCACATCAGAGGAACCTGGCAGGAGCTTCTTTATTCAAGTGAATAATCCAAAATTAACACCATTACTGGGACAAATTGATGACACATGTTCCCTGATATGAGGCACTGAGAGGAACACAACATCACTCCTGTGGTATTCTTACCAAAAGTGCATAATCTGAATCTAATTATAAGGAAATATCAGACAAATTAAAAAGGAAGGCTACTGTACAATTTAACTGGCCTGTATACTTAGAACATATGAATATCATGAAGTACACACATACATACACAAAAGACTGAAAAACTGTTGCAGATTAATGAAGACTAAAAAGACATAAATGATTGAATGGAATGCCTGATCCTGGATTTTTTTTTTTTTTAAATAGATGACATTGTTGGGACAATGGGCAAAATCTAAGTAAGATTTTTGGATGAGATAATATTATTTATGTTAACTGCCTGATTGTGATAATTGAGCTGTGGTTATGTAAGAGAATGTCTTTGTTTTTAGAAACTATGCACTGAAATTTAGGGGCAAAGGAGTATCACACCTGCAACTTACTCTAAATGATTCAGAAGGCAATATCTACACATTCCCATATATCAAGCCAAAGTAGAGAGAAGGATAAAGCACACGTGTCAAAATGTGCACATTTGAGGAATTTGAGAGTATATGAAAATTATTTGCACTGTTCTTGAAACTTTTCTGTAAATTTGAGATTATATCAAAACATAAAGTTAGAAAAAAAGAAAAAAACTTAAAATTTTTGTTATAAAAGCAATAACATGTCCATTAAAGGAATTTCAAAAATAAAGTATAAAGAAGAAAACAATGATCAGCCTGCACCTCTTAAACCTGAGGTAACTGCAGTTTACATTTTTACATACTCTTTTCCTGTCTCTTGTCTACAAGGAGTTGTTTCTTATCCTCAGATTGCATTTAAATTTCAAAATCCTCCTTAATCATGCCTTACTTAATATTCACAGTATTCTTGTTGTGGAAACCAGAATTATTCTCACTACTTAGATGAGGAAATATAAATTCAAAAAGATTAAACTATGGGTTTACTTTTAAAAGATTATCTGTTTATATCCTATAATAGAAAAAAAGTCACTAAATAGCTGGTTGAGCATGATTCACAAACTGTCTGAGATCTAGTTTCCTGTAAAATGAGAAGTTAGTAGTAGATGATCTCTAGGATTCCTTCTAACATTAAAATGCTACAATTCTAACATGTTCTATCATCACAATTTTTTTTTGTATAGAGAATTTGTAGTGCCTAGCACAGTGCCTCATTTATAGTGGGCACTACATAAACATTTTTTGAATAAATAACAAATGCTTTACAAATTGTAAAATGGATAGTTATAGAGGTTACCAAGATTGAATACTATATGTGAGTGGTTTGTAAAGTATAATTTATAATTATAATTAGTTATAATTATTATTGATGATTTGGAATAGAAAATATGAAACAAATTGCTCATTATTCTAAAGTAGAGATTAAAGTTAAGACAACAGATAAAATATGTCACCTTTTTGTAGGACTCTAAGACATTTACTATGAAGTTTATTTCTATATTACTCTTGTTTCAAGTATAATTCACCTTATTCTCATCAATAACCAATTTAACTGACTGTTTACAGACAGATGGAGAGACAAATGACAAATTAGTACTCCCCAGGTTTGTGGCATGGACATAAAAAGTGAATTTATTTTTCAAATACCTTTTATAGCCATAGCCTTGCAAGTAGAAGACATCTTATCTAGTTTACTATTGATCCAAATGACAAGGCTGAGCATCAGATTAAGGATATGTCAGAAACCTGAGAAAGGCTACCAACAGATGCAGCAGGATGGCAGCTTCCTTCAAAATGATCTATTAAGGCTACTGTGTTTACAAAGGCAGTCGAGAAAACAGCACAATATACTAGGTCACCAGCAAAGTGGCCATAAAAACTTCTGATACTAATGTGAACCCCCATACACCAATCATGATACACGTTTATTTTCAGCAATAAAAACTATGCACAGACTTTTGCAGATAAACAAAAGATATGTGACTTGTTTTTCACCCCACATCCCTTTCCTATTGTCACAGTGTCTTCTTCAACGAAAGGAAGCATTCCTAAGAGATGACATCTGTTGTGAGATAATGGGAGATACTATATAATTTAAGCTGACTGTCAACCGGAAAGGTCAAGCGCAATTCAAGAATTTCATTTTAAGATATTTTCTTTGGTGATATTAAAATATGACATAGCTAAGTAGGTAATGACCAAAAAATATCATGCCAAAATGGAGTCCTAAAAAACAGAAATTCTGAGGTATTTCTTATATATAGCACAATATTTTATATAAAAAAGAAACATTATTTTTGGTATAACATACTAAGCATACTTAAAAAAAAGTAGCGAAACAACAACAACAACAAAAGAAACCTGTTCAGAGGTGGGAAAATCTTTTTTTTTGTGATCACCTTGGGATTAGCACATCTTTATGGAAGATCCATTACTTTCTAGACTAGTATGAATTGAAGAATTTTGTGAGAATCATGGGAGTAGAAAAAGCTGCAGAAAATTCCCCTTTCAGATGCCTTTGCACATACTTGAACTGTTTTTTCAAAACCCAGAGTGCTCTGAACAATATCAAGAGACCAATATTTGACACTGTTAAAAACTAAAGAGATAGATAACTGTGGTCTAAGTCGATTTAAAACATCAGCCAACTATTCAACTTCTTTAGTTTGCCTTTTAAACCAGCATATGATACTTTTTTTATGGCAATTATAGAATGTTTTTATCATCAGCTTAAATAGCAGTGAATAGAAGTGAACTGCATTATCCTTATTAAATGCTATAGGTCTAACTTGTCAGGACAGCTGGGTTTTAGTCCTGGCTCTAACTAGTTATCTAAACATAAATATATCATTCAATTTACCAAACAATTATTGAGTACCTTCTTTGTGTAAGGCATTGTTTTTAGTTGTGATGAGTAAAACAACTTTCTGGGCCTCAGTTTCCTCAATTGTGAAATGAGGAAATTCATTTAAGTTATAAACTAATATTTTATTTACCAAAGTGTTTTACAGATCACTGTTTCCTTAAATGCTGTTAGTTTATGCTGGAAAAAAAAAGGCATTGGGATCAAATGATTATGAGAAATTTTGGACTTAAAAAATTAATGGGTTTCTTCACTGTGCAACTTCTCAGAGCTTCTAGAATGCTTATACATGCTAAATTTTCAAGGAGGGACATGCAGTAGTTCCTACACTTATCGGACCATGGGACTCATTTTTTTACACAATATTACATGTGAATATTACTTTAAGAAAGAAGATTTGGGGCTGGGCATGCCCAGCACTTTGGGAGGCTGAGGCGGGCAGATCACCTGAGGTCAGGAGTTTGAGACCAATCTGGCCAACATGGTAAAATCCTGTCTCTACTAAAAATACAAAAATTAGCCACGCATGGTGGCGCACGCCTATAAGCGCAGCTACTTGGGAGGCTGAGGCAGGAAAATCGCTTGAACCGGGGAGACAGAGTTTACAGTGAGCCTAGATCATGCCACTGCACTCCAGCCTAGATGATAGAGCGAGACTCTGTCTCAAAAAAAAAAGGAAGCTTTGGGAAATGCTGCACTAAATATTTTTCAAGGTTCATTTTAGCTTTTATAATTTGTATTTCTTTTTATAAGAAACACAGAGCTGCTAAATACCTAGCCTGGATAAAATAAACTTGAGAAAAAAATGTTCATAAAGCCAAAGAAAAAGTTACCCAAGACTACAGTTATTAACAACAAGAAGTCGAGCTACTGAGTAATAGGCAATATAAAACATTGAGAATGAATAACAGTAAATGGGGCAGGAAAACAAAATTACAGGGTATGTTTGGAGCAAGGATTTAAAAAAAAATCAAGAGTTCTTTCAAGCTACTTTATCAAAAGTAACTGGTATGTGCTTCACAATGGCTCACCAAATACTATAGATGCTAAACATCAAATGTATGTTGGACTTTATGTTTTGTACCTTAGGAGATACAATTTGCTGAGAGCTACGGTGAAATATCTATGTTATTGCCTGCAACATGCCTTGCACTCATCCTCTACAAGCCCATCACATTACTTTCAAGCCTACCACTAACTCAAATTCCCTATCACATCCTTAACTCTTTTCTGCCAATGGATAAGAGATATTGCTCTGGTTAGAATCAGGTGGCAGTAAACAGGGCTGTAAAGCTCAAAGCTTCCAAGTGCAGTCATGCACATCTGGGGAGGATTTCTGACAGCCCACAATAAATCTAGTTAGTCTAAGGAGACTAAATTTATGAATGAGACTGCTTAGTAATAGAGCCAAGTTCAAGAATGAGCCTGCTGACCTAATAGTGGAATATTCAGTGGAAAGAACAAAACTTTGGAGGTGCAGCAACTTCTTTAATTCTGAAGGCCACCAAAATAAGTAAGCAATGTCTATGAATGCTACTGTGTGACATGGAAGGTTAAAGGGATAGACAAGTGATATGCGGAAAGAAAGGAGAGGGAAGAGAGAAAGAAAAAAAGGAAGTGGAAAAGAAAAAGAGATGAAAAAATTTAGGATTCGATAGGAAATAAAGAAATTTGTATAACAGGAAACTCTATCATTCTCTTCTGTAATCAACTTCCTCAATGTTTCTAAAAAATGCCATGGCCATTTCTGCCTTTTAATCTTTGCTCACTCTATTCCCTCTGCCTGAAGTTCTCTCTGGGTTCTCATTCTATGTCAAAAGTTGACCATTTCCTTAAGACCCACCTGAAATTTCAATTCCTCCATGTATTAGGCAGGTTCAGCACAGGAAACAGAAGCCATTTAGGTATTTTAGGCAGGAAAGATTTTAATGCAGGGAATTATGTACTTATAAAGTAAGTGGAAGGACTCTAGCTAGGCTTAAGGAATGACTCCCTGAATGATGTAAAGTCGCCATTGTGACTACAGTATTAAGTTCAGTGCACATCTGCAGATGCATCAGGAAGTCAAAACAAAAAAAACTATTGTAATAACTGCTTTTCAACACCCAGTCAGAAGAATAATGGAAATTGAAATGTTCTATAAAAGCACCCCCTAATGACTGTTCCTGCCTCTGAATATGAGAAGCACTATGGCCAGACTTGCTTGTATGGGACACTCAGCATACTGACACTGGCTTGTAAGATTATGCCCTCTTTAAGTATATGTGCCCATTCTCCTTATCTTGGGTGTAAGGCCCTTGCAGCTAGAACCATAGTGCATGTCTCTAGTCTCTTACTCTTCTGATTAAACCTAACTCAATTCCTTTGGATAGTTCTTTAAAGTATAAATTGCTAATTATAAACAGGTAATGCCTGCTTTTGCAGACTATACCTTTCCGGTTTAGTGTAAAGGAGTGCTAGCCCAACACTTCCAAGGTAATTCTGGCTTCCAGTCTTATATCTTGTTGTGGGATGAAATATTTAAAACCTTTTGTGGAAATGTATGTCTATAATTAGCAAGTGGTTGAGATTCTTTTATCTTTGCAGATGGAAATGATAATGATAATTGGGGTTGGGGAGCAGATGGTCACATTTCTGATATGTCTGAAATCATTCTCAAAACTTGACCTAAGTGGTTTGCTTTCTCCTTGTACTTGTTTGGAAGCAATTGTCCATCACGTTTCTGCATATCTGGTAATTTGGACTATCTTTTCAAAGACGTCTGCATAACTAGTTGCTTTGGAAGCTAGAAATGGTACCTCCCTTCAGGTTAGAGGACAGATTTGTTTGCTAACCAGGACAATAAAGATAATGTTTCATTTGGTGGCAAAGGATAGGCAGGTTTGCTCACAGCCTTGATGTAAGATTGGAGGTTTTTAAAGTTCAAGTTTCCTCAGGTGTGACACTGACCCTCTGCCTTTGCAGCATCTACGTGGACTTGCCTCCATACCACCCTTATGGGACTTGGGGGCAAAGAGAACCAATGCAGACATGAAGCTCATGCTACCTGCTGTGCCATAAGCAATAAACTGTCTAAATCAATTTAGAATTATGGTCTTTTTAACAGCTGAATCTATGTGGCAAGCCAGCCTAGCAGCTGCAGTAGCTTGACTGCTTGACAGTATTGTCTTTTAGGAAAGTGCTCATTGACTATTTGTTACATGAGTAAATGAGTGAATGAAATCTGGCTGCAGTGTGAAGAATGGTTTGAAGAGGGGAAAGACTTGAATCAGGAAGATTGGTAGGCTACTTCAGTTGGTTAGACATTAGATGTGGTAAATCAGATTAGAATGACGGAATAAAAGAGATGGGTAAAAGAGCCAAAAAGGGGAAGCCCCATATATGCATATAGACTCCCTTAAAATCCTTGGCTGATCCCTGAACTGACTATGTATGGGAGACTCCAAGATGTCTGCAGAAACCCACAAAAGGAAAGTTGAAAAGCTGATCAGAGATTTCAGCTACTACCCAAGGCATAGGGGTGGAATTTGGAGTTTGAGTTCCACTTAGTTAGAGGTCTTAGTACATATTTCAGACTTCCCATTGAAATCTCAGAAGGGCCATGCCTTAAAAGTATAGACTATGTACCAGGACTGTGGACCTGGTCTAATAGATTCAACTAGACTAAGGGAAAAACCGAGACACCCAACAAGCTCAGTGTAATTAGTCAGCTTTAACTTTTGCAAAACAAAAAGTCAACATTCTTTAGAGGAAGATAACAGAATCAAGAGTCCCTACAAGGTATCATCCACAATTCTGAGTATACTATAAAAAATTACTCCATATGCAAACAAACAGAAAAACAGGACTCAATTTTAAGAGAAAAAAACAAAATAAATAGATCTTAAGATAACCCAGATGTTGGAATTAGCACACAAGGAATTTACAATAGCTTTATAAATATGGTCAAAGACTTAACAGAAAAAGATGGTCATTAATTACCAAACAAATGAGGGAATCTCAGCAGAGAAAAATTACATAAAAAGAACGAATTGGAAATTCTACAATTGTAAAGTACTATATCTGAAATGTAAAAATCATAGCATGGACTTAATAGTAGACTAAAAAACAGAAGAACAAGCCAATAAATTTCAGTTTAGATCAACAGAAATAATTAAATTTGAAGACAAGGAAAAAATGTTTCAAAAATCCATAGAACCTCAATGACCTGTAGGACAATATAGAAAAGTCTAATGTTATGTCTAATTGGTGTCCCAGAAGAAGAGAGAATGGAACAGATAACAGTATTTGAGAAATGATTTAAATTTGGTAAAAATATCAACTTTTATATCCAAGAATCTCAGTGAATCCAAAGCATGGTTAATATAAAGAAAACTACCTCTATGCACATGATACGGAAACTATTGAAAACCAAAGCTAAAAAAGAAAACACTGAAAGAAGCCAGAAAAACCACCACCACCATTATACACATAGGAACAACAGGGATGATGGTGTACTTCTCATCGGAACCGATGGCTACCAGAAAACAATAAAATGATATAGTTAAGTTTTATGAGGCATAGTGTAATATTCCAATGCAGTAAGTGAAAGATGCATACTGTAAACCCTAAAGCAACCTCTTAAAAATAATACATAGGTATAGGTAAAGAGCCCATTGAAGAACTAAAATGAAAAATTAAAAATTTGATTAATGCAAAAGAGAAAAAGAAAACAGATTGAAAGGAGCAATAACAGATGGCTCAAAATAAAAATAATAAGATGAAAAACTTAAAATCAACCATATCAAGAATTCATTAAACATAAATGGACTAATGTTTCAATTAAAATGCAGATATTGTCAGACTAGATAAAAAAGAAAGTCTATAAGAGATGCTTATGTTGTCTACAAGAGATACACTTTAAAGACACAGATAGGTTGAAAGTAATAACAGAAAAACATTTGCCTGAAATGAGTGATAAGAAAGTTGGAGTGGCTACATTAGTAACAGATAAAGTAAACAATAAGATATTTACATAGTTTCAAAGTACTGTCCCTCAAAATATTTATTGATTATAAAGATAAAAAGCCTACAAGTATCTTAATTAAGTGAGCAAGTGAATGTAATTAGTGATGAAAAGCATCAAAATTTTGTGACACATAATAGGATTCAATAGGAAGAACACAGCATTACTCCTATGATGTCTCTGCCAATATGGACAACACAAATCTAATCATGAGAAGATACCTAACAAACCCAAATTGAGGGACATTATATAAAATATGTAGCCAGGGCCAGGCATGGTGGCTCACACCTGTAATCCCAGCACTTTGGGAGGCTGAGGTGGCAGATCATGAGTTCAGGAGATTGAGACCATCCTGGCCAACATGGTGAAACCCTGTCTCTACTAAAAATACAAAAATTAGCTAGGCGTGGTGGTGCATGCCCATAGTCCCAGCTACTCGGGAGGCTGAGGCAGAAGAATTGCTTGAATCCCAGAGATGGAGGTTGCAGTGAGCCGAGATCGTGCCACTGCACTCCAGCCTGGCGACAGAGCAAGACTCCGTCTCAAAAAAAAAAAAAAAAAAAATGCCAGGTGACGGTGGCTTACATCATGTCTGTAATCCCAGTACTTTGGGAGGCTGAGGAGGGCAGATCACCTGAAGTCAGGAGTTCGAGACCAGCCTGAACCAACATGGAGAAACCCCGTCTCTACTAAAAATACAAAATTAGCGGGACCTGGTGGTGCATGCCTGTAATCCCAGCTACTCTGGAGGCAGGATAATCCCTTGAACTCGGGAGACAGAGGTTGTGGTGAGCCAGATCGCACCATTGCACTCCAGCCTGCACAAGAAGAATGAAACTCTGTCTCAGAAAAAAAGAAAAAAATCTAGCCCTCAATCTTCAAATGTGTCAACACCATTAAAGTTGAGGAAAGATTAAGAAACTTTTCTAGATTGAAGGACACTAAATAGGTTTGACAAAGGCAATGTGTGATTCTGAACTTAATACCTAAGGATATTATTGGGATAATAATAGGGTCTGAGGATAATATTGTATAAATGTTAATTATCTGATTTTGATGGTGATATAGATATAGATTTTTGTCCATGGTTTCTGGCTCTTAACTCCCACAGACCTTGTTACAGTCTTTTGTTAAAATGTTGGGTGCTTTAGGCCTCAGAAACAGGCCTCAGAAAACAATCTCTCTCTCTGACCTTCTCCTGCTTTCCTTTCACCTGATCCTTTTTCTCCCCAAGGCAGGCCCTTAGAAACTAAAAATATACTCTATCCTTCCTCTGCCTCTGGCCATAAAGAAATTCTCTGACCTACTTTGTCTGACTGTAGGTTACAAGACCTCTGTTTCAAAAGAGCTTTGCCCCATACCCTGGAGGAAGGAATGCTGCAGAGAGGCCAAGATGAAGCTGAACAGACAGGCCTTAATGGGTTTCCCCCTCAATCTATTACAATTAGATCACAACTTTTTGGCCCAATCACATTTCTACATGGTTGCTAACCATGCCTATCCAATGAAGTCTCCATAAAAGGCCCAAAAGGATGGGGTACAGGATAGCTAAATATGTGGAGGCTTATAGGAAGGTGAACAAGAAATTCATCCATATGCTGGGAGGGTGGTGCATCCCACTCCACAGAGACAGAAGCTCCTGTGCTTGGGACCCTTCTATACCTTGCATTATGTAGCTTATCTTTTCTTTTTTCTATTTTATTTATTTATTTTGATAGAGTCGGGGTTTTGCAATGTTGCCCAGGCTGGTCTTGAACTCCTGGGATCAAGGGATCCTCTCGCCTCAACCTCCCAAAGTGCTGGGATTGTAGGCATGAGCTATGGTACCCAGACCACGTATCTCTTCAAACCGGCTGTTTATTTGTATCTTTTAATATATCCTTTGTAATAAACTAGTAAACATGTTTCCCTGAGTTATGTGAGCCACTCTAGCAAAGTAATTGAAACTAGACAGGGAGTTGTAGGAACCCCAACTTGAAGCCGGTTTGGTCAGAAGTTCAGGTGGCCTTGACTTGTAACTGGTGTCTGAAGCATGAGGCAGTCTGGAGACTGAGACTTCAATCTGTGGGATCTGATACCATCTCTGGGTACATAGTGTTAGAATTGAATTAGGGGATATCCAGCTGCGTGTCCGCTACAGAACTGACTGCTTGCTTGCTGGTGGAGAGGTCTCCATATATTTGGTCACTGAAGTCTTCTGTGTTGATTGTTGTGTTGAGTGAGAGAGCAGAAAAAAAACCCAAACATGTGGAGTGTGTTTTCTCCCCTCATAATTTCAAACTTGAAGAAAATGCAACATAGCAAAACTTGTGAGTTGCAGCTAAAGCAGTGGTTAGGAAAATTTCACAGGCTTAAATGATTATATGTATTTAAGAAAACTATATATACAATTAGGTAATTATAAATAATATATTTATATATTATGTATATATAATATTTTATAATAATTTTATCATAATAATGATTATATAAAATCATTGACCTAAGATTCCAGCATAAGAAGCTAGAAAAAGATTGAGATAGAACAGCGACCCCTTTCAGGGACCTGCTGGGTCCCACTCAGCATGGAAATAAAGGAACCATTTTGAGTCCCTTCAAGGGAAAGTCCGGCACCCAGCTAGCCTTGAAAAGTAAATGAGCAACCTGATAAGCAAGAAGATAGTAAAAACAGTTTCCCAAGCAAGCCAGAGTCACAAGGTATTTTGATATCCCATGGAAACTAAAAGATAACATCTTAACATATGTTCTTGAGTTGTTTATCAGAAACTCCCACCAGATGAAAAATGCCAACAGCTATCACACAGGCCTCAGATAAAAGAGAATTGAAGGCTGAATTCTGACCATCATTTTTTGTTCTAAATTTCTTCCTGAGGAGCCTTGGAGAAATCATTGAAAAACACAGCATACTAAAATGGAGGTAAGAAGAAATAAAATCTGAAAAGTCTAAATCTATAAAAGAAAGTAGGTTTGTTGCCAAAAAACCTTCCTACCAAATCGAAAAGAAAAAACTCCAGCAGGACTAGATAGTTTCACTGGTAAATTCTACAAAAAACTTAAGAAATAAATAATTCCAATCTTGTCAGTCTTACTCAATTTTATAAATAATAGAAGAAGATGAGACAGTTTCCCAGCTTATTTTATGAAGTCTGCAAATCCTGATAGGAAAACCTGACAAAGACATTACAAGAAAAAAAAAAACTGTAAACTATAGACCAATATTCCTTTTAACATTGTTGCAAAAATCCTTAATGTATTAGCAAATTAAATTGAGCAATACATAAAAAGTAGGACTTAATCCCAGAAGTGCAAGGTTGGTTTCATATTTTAAAATCAACTGATGTAGCTGGGTGTGGTGGCTCACACCTGTAATCCCAGCACGTTGGGAAGCCAAGGAGGGCAGATCACTTGAGGTTAGGAGTTCGAGACTAGCCTGGCCAACATGGTGGAACGCTGTATCTACTAAAAATACAAAAATTAGCCAGGTGTGGTGGCGCGCAGCTGTAGTCCCAACTACTCAGGAGGCTGAGGCAGGAGAATTGCTTGAACCTGGAAGGTGGAGGCTGCAGTGAGCCGAGATCACACCACTGCACTCCAGCCTGAGCAACAAAGCGAGACTCCGTCTCAAAAAAAAAAAAAATCAATTGATGTGTTGTGTGTGGTGGGGTGTGTGCCTGTAGTCCCAGCTACTCGGGAGGCTGAGGTGGGAGGATTGCTTGAGCCTAGGAGTTCAAGTCTAGCCTGGGCAACACAGTGAGACTCCATCTCTATATATTTTTTTAAACAATTGATATAATGAGCAAAATAAATAAAGAACAACAACTACATGATAATTCCAATAGATGTAGAAAAGGCATTTGACAATATTCAACACCAACTCTTGGTTTAAATTCTCAGCGAACGAGAATCAAAAGAAAGTTTCCTCAATCAGTGTATCATTTATCAGTTTTTTGCCTCTCAGCTCCAAATCAGCTTCTTTACCTTGTTTTGTGAGACTAGACCCTGTGAAAATTTCTCCTTTGCCAGTTGCCACAATATTTGACTTTATCTGTAGCAGATGCAGCAGGGACACTGCAAATAATAGCAGAGGAAGGGGCTCTTCACACTGGTTCCAATGTGCTCTTTTTGCTCCTATGATGCAGATGTCAGAGGTCTATAGGAGACTCAGTGGGTCTCACACTCCAGTAAGTTTCAGCACTACCCCAGTGGGCAACTTTCTGCTCATCAGCCTCAGCTCTCTAGCTCTGGCCCTTGGCATTCCAGTGAACTTCACCATCCAGAGGCACAGCCACACTCATTCCTACGAGGCCTGAATCTCAGCTTCCAAGTTTGTTCCTCCCTTGGATACTCTCCCTAAGCCTCAGAGGTAGTAGCTTCCCCCTACATTTGTTATTCCTGTATTCTTTAGCTCAAGGACATCTTTTAAAAATTGAAGTTAATTTCATGTTTAGTGGTGAAATACTACATGCTTTCTTCCTAAGATCAGAAATAAGGCAAGGATGTCTACTCTAATCACTTCTATTTAAATTTGTAATGGAGGTGTTAGCCAGTAAAATAAGGCTGAAAAAAAGAAAAGAAGGAAGAAAGGAAAGAAGAGAGGAAGGAAGGGCATAAAGATTTGAAAAAAAAAACCCTCATTTTAATTTATATATGAGATGATTGTTTATGTAGGAGCCTAAAAAAATCTATGAAACGACTAATATAATGAAGAACTTTAGCAAGTTTGCAGAAAAAAGATCAATGCAAAAAGATCAAAGACCTACAAATGACAAGCACACATAAAGATCTCAGCATCATTTGTCATTAGAGAAATGCAAATTAATACCACTACACACCTAAATGGAATAAATGGCTTTATTTAGAATGGCTCAAATGAAAAAGACTATACAAAGTATCCTCATAAGAAAGTGAGGGTATGGAGGAAATAGAACTTTCATTCACTATCAGTGAATGTAAAATAGTACAAGCACTTTGGAAAACTGTTCACCATCTTCTTAAAAGTTAAACGTACACCTGCTATATGACCCAGCCATTCCATTTCTAATGATTTGCCCAAGAGAAATGAAAGCATATGCTTACAGATGAATGTTCTTACCAAACATTAGTAATAGCCCAAAACAGAAAACAACCCAAATGTTCACCAACAGGCAAATGGTTAAACAATCTGTAGTATATCCAAGGCTAGGTGCTGTGGCTTACGCCTGTAAACTTTAAACTTTTACCTTGTTCATGCCTGCAATCCCAGCACTGTAGGAGGCTGAGTCAGGAGGATCACTTGAGACCAGGAGCTTGAGAACAATTTGTAATATATCCATACAATAGAATAATACTGAACAATGATAATATATAAATCATTGGTATATGCAATAATAACATTAATGAATTTCAAAATAATTATACTGAGTGAAAGAAGCTAGGCAAAAAGAATAGTTTTACATGATTTCATTTATATAAAATTCTTGAAAATGCAAATCAATCCGTTGTGACAGAGAACAGATCACTGGTTGCTTGGGGAGGGAGGGTGGAGGCAGAGAGTGGTTGGAAGAAAGGATAACAAATGGTCATGAGGAAACTTTTGAAGATGTGTAAATATGGTACAACTTATCAAATTACACATCTGAGATATACATAATTTGTTACATATCAATTACATTCAAGAAATTACTAAATATATGGAAGGAATAGTGGGGATGGTGGCACAACGCTGTGAATGTGCTTAATGCCACTGAATAGTATACTCAAAAATGGTTAAAATGGCAAATTTTATGTTATGTATATTTTTGCAAGATTTTTATAAAGAATCTGTGCAAAAGAGATTTAAAAAATCAATCAAAATATATTACTGACTGGGCGCAATGACTGATGCATGTAATCCCAGCACTTTGGGCAGCCAAGGTGGGAGGATTGTTCATGGCCAGCAGTATAAGACCAGCCTGGGCAACACAGCGACACCCCATCTCTACAAAAAAATTTTAAAAATTAGCTGGGTATGGGGGCACAAGCCTATAGTCCCAGCTACTTGGGAGGCTGAGGTGGGAGGAATGCTTAACTCAGGAGTTCAAGGCTGCAGTGAGCTATGCTTCTACCACTGCACTTCAGTGTGGGTGACAGAGTAAAATCCTGTACCAGAAAAAAAAAAAAAAAGACATTGCTATCATAGGTAATCTAATATGAAATCTTATTTAAAAACTTTGCTTAGTGTCTTATTGTAGTAGCATCTAAAAATAATATAAAAAAATGAGTAAAGGACTTGAGCACATAACTTCACAAAAGAAAATATAGAAATTATTATTAAGCACATGAAAAGTACTCAACTTCATCAGTCATTAGGTAAATGCAAATTAAAACAAAAATGAGAAACACACTAGAAATGCTAAAAGTAAAAGGACTGACAAAACCAAATATTGCCCAAGATACATGGCATCTGAAACTCTCACATACTGTGTTGTTGGTCAGAGTGTTAAGTGGTAGCAACATTTTGGAAAACCATTAGGCAGTATCTACTAAAGCAAAAAATATGCAGGCACTATTAAAGAGCATTGCACTTTCAGGTATTTATTTGATGAGTACAAATGCCCACAAAAAGACTTGTACAAGAATGTTAATTTTTTCAATTTATTCATAAGATTCTCTCATAATAGCTAAAGACTGTAACCAACCCAAATGTCCATCATCACATGAATGTATAAACAAATTATGACATATTTGTGCAATAGAATATAATTCAGCAACAGAGAAAGAATAAGCTATTATATGTGCAACAATATGGATAAATCTCAAAAATATTATGTTGAGTGAAAGATCCTAGACACAGAAAAATACATACTGCATTATTCCATTTACACACACACACACACACACACACTCTTTATTCCCCAAGATGGTGGACTGAAAGCATTGTTAGCATGCCTCCCCCACTTGGAAAGACAAAAGAGTGTGTAGAGAGTCATACTGTGAACTTTTGTTCAAGAAGCAACACAGGAACTTAACAGGAAAACTGACAGAAATCACAGACCCTCTGAAAGAAACGGTGGGCTGCAGTCTACCCTGTGAGCCAGATGGAAAACTTAAGACAGTGAACCTGCTCACACACCAAGCACATTGCTACTACAAACAGCATCTGAGAAAGCCATCAAACAAAGATTCTCTATAACCAAGGAACTCAGAGTCTTTACACCAGAAATCATCAAGAGCCAAATTAGGCTATAATAAACCGTAAACATTAAAGTTACATTCTTAAGGGGGAATAAAAAATTAAAAAACACAGTTGAATGAAAAATAAATTCAAAAATACTAGAAGAAATAGTCTACCTAAGTGAGAAGGAACCAGAAAAATAATTCTGACAATATGACAAAACAGGGTTCTACAGTACCCACAAAAGATCACATTAACTCTCCAGCAATGGATCCAAACCAAGATGAAATCTTTGAAATACCAGATAAAGAACCCAAAGGTTGATTGTTAAGCTACTCAAGGAGATGCAAGAGAAAGGTGAAAACCAACATAGTGAAGTTAAAAACATAATTCATGATATGAGTGATAAATTTTCTAGAGATAGATATTTTAAAGAAAAACCAATCAGAACTTTTGAAAATGAAAGACACATTTAGAGAATTAAAAAATGCACAGGGAAGTTTTCACAATAGACTATAATTAGTAGAAGAAAAAATTTCAGAGCTTGGAGACAAAGCTTTTGAATTAACCCAATCAGACAAGAATAAAGAAAATATAATTAAAAGAAATGAATAAAGTCTCCAAAACATATAGGATTATGTAAAATCACCAAACCAAAGAATCACTAGTGTTCCTGAGGGAGAAGACAAACAAAAAATTTGGAAAACTTATCTGAGGGAATAATTAAGGAAAACTTCCCTGACCTTGCTAGAGATTTAGATAACCAAACACGAGAAACTGAAAGAACTCCTGGGAGATTCATTACAAAAAGGATATCATCAGCTGGACCCAGTAGCTAATGCCTGTAATACCACTTTGGGAGGCCGAAGTGGGAGGACTACTTGAGACCAGGAGTTTGAGACCAGCCTGGGCAACATAGAGAGAATCCATCTCTATAAAAATTAAAAAATTAGCCTGATGTGGTGGTATATGCCTATAGTCCCAGCTACTCAGGAGGCTAAGGTGGGAGGATTGCTTGAGCCCAGGAGGTCAAGGCTGCAGTGAGCCATGATCATGCCACTGCATTCCAGCCTGGGTAACAGAGTGAGACTCTGTCTCAGAAGAAAAAAAAAAGACAACAAAAAGGACATCACCAAGGCATATAATTATCAGGGTATCTAAAATCAACATGAAGGAAAGAATTCTAAGAGCAGTAAGACAAAAGCATCAGGTAACCTATAAAGGAAAACTTATTATACTAACAACAGCCTTCTCAGCAGAAACCTTACAAGCCAGAAAGGATTAGGGTCCTGTCTTTAGCCTCCTTCAACAGAATAATTGTCAGCCAAGAATTCTGTATCCAGCAAAACTAAGTTTCATAAATGAAGGAGAAAAAAAGTTTTTTTTCAGATGAGCAAATACTGAGAGAATTTGTCACTACTAGGCCAGCTCTACAAGAAATGCTAAAATGAGCTCTAAATCTTGAAACAAAAGGTCAATATGCACCAGAATAGAACATCTTGAAAGCATAAAACTCACAGAGCCCATAAAACAATAACACATGAAGAAAACAAAGTAGGTAACAGTCAACAATGATGACTGCAATAGTACTTCACATCTCAATATTAACATTAAATGTAAATGGTCTATAACCTCCTGACAGAATGGTTGAAAAATTACAAACCAAATATCTGCTGTATTCAAGAGTCTCACTTAACATGTAAAGATTCTTACAGACTCAAGGTAAAGGGTGGAAAAAGATATTCCAAGCAAATGGAAACCAAAAGCAGGCAAGAGTAGCTATTCTGATGTTAACAAAACAGACTTTAAAGCAACAATGGTTAAAAAAAAAAAAAGACAAAGAAAGTCATTATATAATGATAAAAGGATCAATCCAACAAGAAGATATTACAATCCTAAATATATATGCACCTAACTCTGGAGCTCCCAGAGTTGGACAGAAACACAATAATAGTGGGGGACTTCAACACTCCACTGACAGCACTAGACAGATCATCCAGGCAGAAAGTCAACAAAGAAACACTGGACTTAAACTGCACTCTACAACAAATGGACCTAACCAATAGAGAAAATTCTACCCCAAAACTATAGAATATACATACTTTGCTGGGCACGGTGGCTCACGCCTGTAATCCTAGCACTTTGGGAGGGTGAGGCAGGCAGATTGCTTGAAACCAGGAGTTCAAGACCAACCTGGCCGACATGGCAAGACCCCGTCTATTAAAAAAAACAACAACAAATAAATAAATAAAAGAAAAAAGAATACACATACTTCTTATCAGCAAATGGAACATTCTCTAAGAACATATGATAGGCAACAAAATACGTCTCAATAAATTTTTAAAATTCAAAATCATATCAAAGGTAATCAAGTATCAATAAGGTAAACAAGTATCTTTTCAGACCATAGTGGAGAAAAACTAGAAATCAACTCGAAAAGGACCTCTCAGAATTATACAAGTAATGAAAATTAAACAATTTTCTCCTGAATTATTTTTGAGTTAACAATGAAATCAAGATGAAAATTAAAAAATTCTTTGAAATGAATAATAGTGACACAGTTATTAAAACCTCTGAGATACAGCAAAAGCAGTAGTAAGAGGAAAGTTTATAGCACTAAATGCCTAAATCAAAAAGTTTGAAAGATCACAAATTGACAACCTATAGTCACCCTTCAAGGAAGTAAAGAAACAAGAACAAACAAAACCCCAAACTAGCAAAACAAAAGAAATAACAAAGATCAGAGCAGAATCAAATGAAATTGAAACAAACATAAACAATATAAAAGAACCAATGAAACAAAAACCTGAGTTTTTGACAATGTAAACAAGATTGATAGACCATTAGCTATATTAACCAAAAAAAAAAAAAAGAAGATTCAAATAAGTTCAATTAGAAATGAATATGGAGACACTACAGCAATACCTGTAACACAGAAATACAAAAAGACATCATAGATATACAAAAGATCATTTGAGACTACTGTGAACACCTCTATGCACACAAAGTAGGAAATCTAGAGGAAATGGATAAATTCCTGGAAATACACAGCCCCCCATCTTCAATTAGGAAGAAACAGAAATCCTGAACAAATCAATAACAAGCAGTGACATTGACTCAGTAATTTTAAAAATTGCCAATAACAACAAAAAACGCCCAAGGTCAGATGGATTCGCAGCCAAATTCTACCAGACATTCAAAGAAAAATTGGTATCAATATTACTGAAACTATTCCAAAAGATTGAGAAAGAGGTAATCCTCCCTAACTCATTCTATGAAGCCAGTATCACCCTGATACCAAGACCAGGAAAGGATCTAACAGAAAAAAAAAAAAAAGAAAAAGAAAGACACTACAGACCAATAGCCCTGATGAACACAGATGCAAAAATCCTCAGCAAAATACCAGCAAACTGAATCCAACAGCATATTAAAAAGATAATTCACCCTGGGTTTCATCCAGGGCTGCAGGGATGCTTTAACATATGCAAGTCAATAAGTACAATTCATCACATAAATGGAATTAAAAATAAAAACCACACAATCATCTCAATAGACACAAAGAAAGCATTCAATAAAATCCAGCATTCCTTTATAATAAAAACCCTCAACACATTATTATTTTGAGGTATGTTCTGTCTAAGTATAGAAGGAAGCCACACATGACAAACCCACAACCAATATCTTAATGAATGGGGAAAAGTAGAAAGCATTCCCTGGAAGAACCAGAACAAGACAAGGATGCCCACTTTCATCATTTCTATTCAGCATAGTACTGGAAGTCCTAACCAGAGCAATCAGCAAGAGAAAGAAAGAAAGGACATCCAAATTGGAAATGAGAAGGTCAAACTATCTCTCTTTGCCAATGATATGATTGTACACCTAGAAAACCCTAAAGACTTCTCCAAAAGAATCCTAGATTTGATAAATGAATCCAATTAAGTCTCAGGTTACAAAATCAATGTACATAAATTAGTAGCACTGCTATACACCAACAGTGACCATGCAGAGAATCAAATCATGAACTAAATCCCTTTTAAAATAGCTGCAAAACAACACCACCACCAAAACAAAACAAAAAACTAGGAATATACTTAACCAGAAAGATGAAAGATCTCTACAAGATGAACTATAAAACACTGCTGAAAGAAATCATAGATGAGGCTGGATGCAGTGGCTCACGCCTATAATCCCAGCACTTTGGGAGGCTGTGCATCACCTGAGCTCAGGAGTTTAAGACCACCCTGGCCAACATGGTGAAACCTCATTTGTACTAAAAATACAAAAATTAGCTGGGTGTGGTGGCGCACATCTGTAATCCCAGCTACTCGGGAGGCTGAGGCAGGAGAATAGCTTGAACCCGGGAGGCGGAGGTTGTGGTGAGCTGAGATCGCGCCACTGCCCTCCAGCCTGGGTGACAGAGTGAGACTTCGTCTCAAAAAGAAATCATAGATGATACAAACAAATGGAAACACATCCCACGCTCATTGACTGGAAGCATCAGTTTGTAAAAATGGCCATACTGCCCAAAGCAATCTACAGATTCAATGTAATTCTGATAAAAATACCAACATCATTTTTCACAGAATAAGAAACAATCCTAAAATTCATATAGAACCAAAAAAGAGCCTGGACAGCCAAAGCAATCCTCAGCAAAAAGAACAAATCTGGAGGCATCACAATTACCTGACTTCAAATTATATTACAAGGCTATAGTAATTAAAAACAGCATGGTACTGGTATAAAAATAGATGTATAGACCAATGGAACAGAATAGAGAACCCAGAAATAAAGTCAAATACTTACAATTGATCTTTGACAAAGCATACAAAAACATAAATTGGGGAAAAAAACACCCTATTCAATAAAAGATGCTGGGAAAACTGGATATGCATATGTAGAAAAAAGAAACTGGATCCCTATCTCTCACCATATACAAAAATCAACTCAAGATGGATGAATGACTGAAATCTAAGACCTGAAACTATAAAAATTCCTGAAGAAAACCTAGGAAAAACTCTTCCAGACAATAGTCTAGGCAAAAATTTATGACTAAGACCAAAGCAAATTTAACAAAAACAAAAATAAATGAGACCTAATAAAACTAAAAAGCTTCTGTTCAGTGAAAGAAATAATTATCAGAGTAAACAGACAACCCACAAAATGGAAGAACATATTTCTAAGCTATGCATCTGACAAAGAACTAATAACCAGAATCCACAAGAAACTCAAATAAGCAAGGAAAAAGCCTCTCTATACATAACCTCTAAATATATATAGAGAGAGGTCTAAATATATATATATATATAAATATATAACCTCTAAATATATATATATTTCTATGCATATACAAAATGAAGTGTTTCTCTTGTAGACAGCAAAAAAAAATTCTATTTATAAAAACTTCAAGAACAGGTAAAACTAATCTTTTGTGTTAAAAATCATAATGGTGTTAACCATGGAGGTGGTGACTGGTTGAAAGTGGGGAAAAAAGGAACTTTCTGGTGTTGCCTAAATGTTTTATGTCCTGACTGTGGTGGTGGTGATGTGAGTGGGTACATTTATTATACATATCTAATTGTATATTTTTCTGTACATTCTTGTATGCACATTTTAACTCAATAATAATAATCATTAAAAAATATTATTGGAACAAATATAAAGATGACGGTACAAAGTTTACATTTTTGCAATCTAAGTTCATTTTAAAAGTAAATCTATTATCAACATTATTTCATAAAAAAGTGTAAGCCCTCAAAAAGGAAATAAAGGACTGTCCTTCCTGAAAGGACAGCTGGTAGCTTTTCACCAATATCTATTTACATCTTTCGTGCCTGAGGAAAATCATTAATAACTGACAATCAATAAATCTATGGCATGCATTACACAGAATTGCCCAGGTAAGAAACAGCTTTATAGCAAAGGATCACAAATTAATTGTAACTTGAGTATCTACTCCTATCATTTTCCATTTGTGGCAAATATTTAAAATCACTGTTTTTTTCTGCATGCAATGTCTTTAAGAATTATGGCATCTCCCTTCCAATGACCTCTTAAATAGGCCTCTTATTGAATCTCTGTTTGAGATGCTCTGGAAGATCTCTTTGAGTGCTCCTCTTACTTTCCCCCATATGCATTTTTTTGTACATCATGTAGCCTATATATGAAGTCATATTATTCTAAATATGTCTTTCCAATGTAGCGAAAGGCCACCCAACTATTTTCAAGAACTGTAGTAACAGGAATAGACTTATTACGTACAGACTATAGGTGCACAGACATACACAAACCTATATGTTAAATACTACACAAACCTATATATGTTAAATACTACAATGATCTTTTCTTCATTTTGTTACAAAATGGTGACGACTTTGTCATCAACAGGAAGCAAGTGGTCTGTGGATTCACAGGAACTAATGCTTTTCAGTGAGGTAAAACAATGCTCTGGTGATCTGCATGGTTTTCCAGCAACATATACTCTCTCTGTTACATGCAACATATACTTCTCTCTTTTACAACTACATCCAATAACTTTGATTTAGCACTGCTAGAAACATTCCCAACACTGGCATTTTAAACATATTAGAATCAGGTGAGGAGCTTTTAAAAAATATCACTGTCTGGTTTCTACCTCAGACCAATTGAATTAGAATCTTGGGAAGTGAAACTCAAGCAATTTTTAAGAATTCCTTTAAAATTTTTTCTCTTGAATTAAAAAAAAGCAACACTTCATTGCATTGTTATTTTAGTATTTCCTCCAAGTATTACAGTTCATATCCATAACTTTACAAAGTCTATTTAAAGTTAATGTTGTATCACTTTATACAAAATGCAAGACCCTTGCAATTGTATAGTTGCATTATCCCCACCCCATACTTTATGCTGTAGATATCATATATATGTATTATACCTATATTTACTATAAATTCCACAATAGTTTTATAATTTTTGCTTTAAATAGCAATATTAATTTTAAAGAAATTAAGAAAAAATAATTGTTTATCTTTAGCTACCTATTTATCTTTTCTGGTCCTTTTTTTTTTTTTTTTTTCCTGAAACAGAGTTTCAATCTGTTGCCCAGGCTGGAGTGCAGTGGCACGATCTCGGCTCACTGCAACCTCTGCCTCCTGGACTCAAGCAATTCTCATGCCTCAGCCTCCTGAGTAGCTGGGACTACAGGCGCATCACCATACCCAGCTAATGTTTTGTATTTTAGTAGAGACGAGGTTTCACCATGTTGCCCAGGGCAGTCTTGAAATGCTGAGCTCAGGTGATCTGCCCTCCTCAGCCTCCCAAAGTGCTGGGATTACAGGCGTAAGCCACTGTGCCCGACCATTATTTCTTTTAATATAGGTTTGTTTGGGATACATTATCTTAGTTTTGTTTGTCCTTATTTCAGTTTTATTCTGGAAAGATAGTTTTACCAGATACAGAATTCTAGATTGACAGTTCTTCCTTTCAGCATTTTAAAGCGATTATTTTACTGTCTACTTGTGCCTATTGATACTGAAAAGTATGTTGTCACCTGTATTCATGCTTTACTATATTGGATCATGTCTTTTCTTTTCTTAATTATACTTTAAGTTTTGAGATACATGCGCAGAACGTGCAGGTTGGTTACATAGGTATACACGTCCCATGGTGGTTTGTTGCACCCATCAACCTGTCATCTACATTAGGTATTTCTCCTAATGCTATGTCTCCTCTTACCCCTCATCCCCCGGCAGGCCCGTCTGTGATGTTCCCCTCCCTGTATCCATGTGTTCTCATTGTTCAACTCCCATTTATGAGTGAGAACATGCGGTGTTTGGTTTTCTGTTCCTGTGTTAGTTTGCTGAGAATGATGGTTTCCAGTTTAATCCATGTCCCTGGAAAGGACATGAACTCATCCTTTTTATGGCTGCATAGTATTCCATGGTGTATATGTGCAACATTTTCTTTATCCAGTCTATCATTGATGGGCATTTGGTTTGGTTCCAAGTCTTATTGTGAATAGTGCTGCAATAAACATATGTGTGCATGTGTCTTTATTGTAGAATGATTTATAATCCTTTGGGCATATACCCAATAATGGGATTACTGGATTAAATAGTATTTCTAGTTCTAGATCCTTGAGGAATCGCCACACTGTCTTCACAAAGGTTGAACTAATTTACACTCCACCAACAGTGTAAAAGCATTTCTATTTCTCCACATCCTCTCCAGCACCTGTTGTTTCCTGACTTTTTAATGATCGCCATTCTAACTGGCATGAGATGGTGGTATCTCATTGTGGTTTTGATTTGCATTTCTCTAATGACCAGTGATGATGAGCTTTTTTTCATGTGTTTGTTGGCCGAAATAATGTCGTCTTTTGAAGACAGTGTCTGTTTTTTGAGAAGTGTCTGTTTATATACTTTGCCCACTTTTTGATGAGGTTGTTTTTTTCTTTTAAGATTAAGTTCCTTGTACATTCTGGATATTAGCCCTTTGTCAGATGGATAGATTGCAAACATTTTCTCCCATTCTATAGGTTGCCTGTTCACTCTGCTGATAGTTTCTTTTGCTGTGCCAAAGCTCTTTAGTTTAATTAGATCCCACTTGTCAATTTTGGCTTTTGTTGCCATTGCTTTTGGTGTTTTAGTCATGAAATCTTTGCCCATGCCTCTGTCCTGAATAGTATTGTCTAGGTTTTCTTCTAGCATTTTTATGGTTTTAGGTCTTACGTTTAAGTCTTTAATCCATCTTGAGTTAATTTTTGTATAAGGTGTAAGGAAGGGGTCCAGTTTCAGTTTTCTGCATATGGCTAGCCATTTTCCCAACACCATTTATTAAATAGTGAATCCTTTCCCCATTGCTTGTTTTTGTCAGGTTTGTCAAAGATTAGACGGTTGTAGATGTGTTGGGTTATTTCTGAGGCCTCTGTTCTGTTCCAGTTTTGGTACCAGTACCATGCTGTTTCGGTTACTGTAGCCTTGTAGTATAGTTTGAAGTCAGGTAGCATGATGTCTCCAGCTTTGTTCTTTTTGCTTAGGATTGTCTCGGCTATATGGGCTCTTTTTTGGTTCCATATGAAATTTAAAGTAGTTTTTTCTAATTCTGTGAAGAAAGTCAATGGTAGCTTGACGGGGATAGCATTGAATCTATAAATTGCTTTGGGCAGTATGGCCATTTTCATCATATTGATTCTTCCTATCTATGAGTACGGAATGTTTTTCTATTTGTTTGTGTCATCTCTTATTTCTTTGAGCAGTGTTTTGTAGTTCTCCTTGAAGAGGTCTTTCACATCACTTGATAGTTGTATTCCTAGGTATTTTGTTCTCTTTGTAGCAACTGTGAATAGGAGTTCACTCATGATTTAGCTGTTTGTCTATTATTGGTGTATAGGAATGCTTGGGAGTTTTGCACATTGATTTTGTATCCCAAGACTTTGCTGAAGTTCCTTATCTGCTTAAGGAGATTTTGGGTTGAGACGATGGGATTTTCTAAATATACAATCATGTCATCTGCAAACAGAAACAATTTGGCTTCCTCTCTTCCTATCTGAATACCCTTTATTTCTTTCTTTTGCCTGATTGCCCTGGCCAGAACTTCCAATACAGGAGTGGTGAGAGAGGGCATCCTTGTCATGTGTCAGTTTTAAAACGAATGCTTCCAGTTTTTTGCCCATTCAGTATGATATTGGCTGTGGGTTTGTCATAAGTAAGTCTTATTATTTTGAGATACATTCCATCAATACCTAGTTTTTTGAGAGTTTTTAGCATGAAGGGGTGTTGAATTTTATTGAAGGCCTTTTCTGCATCTATTGAGATAATCATGTGGTTTTGTCATTGGTTCTGTTTCTGTGATGGATTATGTTTATTGATTTGTGTATGTTGAACCAGCCTTGCATCCCAGGGGTGAAGCTGACTTGATCATGGTGGATAAGCTTTTTGATGTGCTGCTGGATTTGGTTTGCCAGTATTTTCTTGAGGATTTTTGCATCAATGTTCATCAGGGATATTGGCCTAAAATTTTCTTTTTTTGTTGTGTCTCTGCCAGGTTTTGGTGTCAGGATGATGCTGGCCTCATAAAATGAGTTAGGGAGGAGTCCCTCTTTTTCTACTGATTGGAATAGTTTCAGAAGGAATTGTACCAGCTCCTTTTTATACCTCTGGTAGAATTCAACTGTGAATCTGTCTGGTCCTGGGTTTTTGGAGGTTGCTAGGCTATTAATTACTGCCTCAATTTCAGAACTTGTTATTGGTCTATTCAGGGATTCGACTTCTTCCTGGTTTAGTCTTAGGGGGGTGTATGTGTCCAGGAATTTACCAATTTCTTCTAGATTTTCTAGTTTATTTGTGTAGAGGTGTTTCTAGTATTCTCTGATGGTAGTCTGTATTTCTGTGGGATCAGTGGTTATATCCCCTTTATCATTTTTTATTGTGTCTATTTTATTCTTTTCTCTTTTCTTCTTTATTAGTCTGGGTGGTGGTCTATCTGTTGTTAATCTTTAAGAAAAAACAGCTCCTGGATTCTTGATTTTTTGAAGGGTTTTTTGTGTCTCTATCTCCTTTAGTTCTGCTCTGATCTTAGTTATTTCTTGTCTTCTGCTAGCTTCTGAATTTGTTTGCTCTTGCTTCTCTAGTTCTTTTAATTGTGATGTTAGAGTGTCGATTTTAGATCTTTCCCACTTTCTCCTGTGGGCATTTAGTGCTATAAATTTCCCTCTAAACACTGCTTTAGCTGTGTCCCAGAGATTCTAGTACATTGTGTCTTTGCTCTCATTGGTTTCAAGGAACTTATTTATTTCTACCTTAATTTCATTATTTATCCAGTAGTCATTCAGGAGCAAGTTGTTCAGTTTCCATGTAGTTGTGTGTGGTTTTCAGTGAGTTTCTTAATCCTGAGTTCCAATTTGATTGCACTGTGGTCTGAGAGACTGTTATGATTTCCATTATTTTGCATTTGCTGAGGAGTGTTTTACTTCCAATTATGTGGTCAATTTTAGAATAAAGTGGAATGTGGTACTGAGAAGAATGTATATTCTGTTGATATGGGGTGGAGAGTTCTGTAGATGTTTATTAGGTCTCCTTGGTCCAGAGCTGAGTTCAAGTCCTGAATATTCTCATTAATTTTCTGTTGCATTGATCTTTCTAATATTGACAGTGGGGTGTTAAAGTCTCCCATTATTATTGTGTGGGAACCTAAGTCTCTTTGTAGGTCTCTGAGAACTTGCTTTATGAATCTGGGTGGTCCTGTATTGGGTGTATATATTTTTAGGATATTTAGCTCTTCTTGTTGCATTGATTCCTTTACCATTATGTAATACCCTTGTTTGTCTTTTTTGATCTTTGTTGGTTTAAAGTCTGTTTTATCAGAGACTAGGATTGCAACCCCTGCTTTTTTTTTTTGCTTTCAATTTGCTTGGTAAATATTCCTCCATCTCTTTATTTTGAGCCTGTGTGTGTCTTTGCAGGTGAGATGGGTCTCCTGAATTACAGCACACCAATGGGTCTTGACTCCTTATCCAATTTGCCAGTCCATGTCTTTTAATTGGGGCATTTAGATCATTTACATTTAAGGTTAATATTGTTATGTGTGAATTTGATCCTGTCATTGTGATGCTACCTGGTTATTTTGCCTATTCGTTGATGCAGTTTCTTCACAGTGTCGATGGTCTTTACAATTTGGTATGTTTTTGCAGTGGCTGCAACCGATTTTTCCTTTCCATATTTAGTGCCTCCTTCAGGAACTCTTGCAAGCCAGGCCTGGTGGTGACAAAATCTCTCTGCATTTGCTTGTCTGTAAAGGATTTTATTTCTCCTTCGCTTATGAAGCTTAGTTTGGCTGGATATGAAATTCTGGGTTGAAAATTCTTTTCTTTAAGAATGTTGAATATTGACCCTCACTCTCTTCTGACTTGTAGGGTTTCTGTAGAGAGATCGCCCGTTAGTCTGATGGGCTTCCCTTTGTGGGTAACCCGACCTTTCTCTCTGGCTGCCCTTAACATTTTTCCCTGCATTTCACTCTTCGTGAATCTGACGATTATGCTTCTTGGAGTTCCTCTTCTTGAGGAGTATCCTAGTGGTGTTCTCAGTATTTCCTGAATTTGAATGTTGGTCTCTTGCTAGGTGGGGGAAGTTCTCCTGGATAATATCCTGAAGAGTGTTTTCCAACTTGGTTCCATTCTCCCTGTCACTTTCAGGTACACAAATCAAACATAGATTTGGTCTTTTCACATAGTCCTATATTTCTTGGAGTCTTTGTGCATTCCTTTTCATTCTTTTTTTCTCTAATCTTGTCTTCACACTTTATTTCATTAAGTTGATCTTCAATCTCTGACATTCTTTCTTCTAATTGATCGATTCAGCTATTGATACTTGTGTATGCTTCACAAAGTTCTCCTGCTGTGTTTTTTAGCTCCATCAGGTTATTTATGTTCTTTTCTAAACTGGTTATTCTAGTTAGCAATTCCTCTAACCTTTTTTCAAGGTTCTTAGCTTTCTTGCATTGGGTTAGAACACGTTCCTTTACAGAACAAGCTCAGAGGAGTTTATTATTGCCCACCTTCTGAAGCCTACTTCTGTCAATTCATCAAACTCATTCTCTGTCCAGTTTTATTCCCTTGCTGGTGAGGAGTTGTGATCCTTTGCAGAAGAACAGGTGTTCTGGTTTTTGGAATTTTCAGCCTTTTTGCATTGGTTTTTCCTCATCTTCGTGGATTTATCCACCTTCGGTCTTCTATGTTGGTGATCTTTGGATGGGGTTTCAGTGTGCACATCCTTTTTGTTGATGTTGATGTTATTCTTTTATTTTTGTTAGTTTTCCTTCTAATAGGCCCCTATTCTGCAGGTCTGCTGGAGTTTGATGGAGGTCCATTCCAGACCCTGTTTGCCTGGGTATCTGCAGCAGAGGCTGCAGAACAGCAAAGATTGCTGCCTGTTCCTTCCTCTGGAAGCTTTGTTCCAGAGGGGCACCTGCCAGACGCGAGCCAGAGCTGTCCTGTATGAGGTGTCTGTCAGCCCCTGCTGGGAGGTGTCTCCCAGTCAGGAGGCACGGGAATCAGGGACCCACTTGAAGAGGCAGCCTTTCCCTTAGCAGAGCTTGAGCACTGTGTTGGGAGATCTGCTGCTCTCTTCAGAGCCAGCAGGCAGGAACATTTAAGTTTCCTGAAGATGCATCCACAGCCGCCCCTTCCCCCAGGTGCTCTGTCCCAAGCAGATGGGAGTTTTATCTGTAAGCCCCTGACTGGGGCTTCTGCCTTTCTTTCAGAGATGCCCTGCCCAGAGAGGAGGAATCTAGAGAGGCAGTCTGGCTGCAGTAGCTTTGTTGCATTGTGGTGAGCTCCACCCAGTTTGAACTTCCTGGTGGCTTTGTTTACACCGTGAGGGGAAAACTGCCTACTGAAGCCTCAGTAATGGGGGACGCCCCTCCCCCCACCAAGCTAGAGTGTCCCAGGTGGACTTCAGACTGCTGTGCTGGCAGCGAGAATTTCGAGTCAGTGGATCTTAGCTTGCTGGGCTCTGTGGGAGTGGGATCTGCTGAGCTAGACCACTTGGCTCCCTGGCTTCAGCCCCCTTTCCAGGGGAGTGAATGGTGCTCTCTCGCTGATGTTCCCGGGCACCACTGGGGTATGAAGAAAAACTCCCACAGGCAGCTTGGTGTCTGCCGAAATGGCCGCCCAGTTTTTTGCTTGAAACCCAGGGCCCTAGTGGTGTAGGCACCCAAGGGAATCTCCTTATCTGTGGGTTGCAAAGATTGTGGGAAAAGCGTAGTATCTGGACCGGAATGCACAGTTCCTCATGGCACAGTGCCTCACGGTTTCCCTTGGTTAGGGGATCATCATGTCTTTTTCTTTGGCTGCTTTTTTTTAAAAGGTGATATGGTTGTTTTATTCATTTGTACTTAAACCAGGCAAACTAGTACTGATGTCATTGTGATGCAGCAAATACAAGACCACTGTCTATAAATATTAGCATAATCAACCAATTAGGGGCTATAGTAAAACACAGAGCCAAAGGGACTGATGAAATCAGTGAAGTATGTTACAGCTTAATCCTTCACCTTAATAATTGGGTTTTTAACAGTAAGTAAGGCCAGGCACGGTGGCTCATGCCTGTAATCCTAGCACTTTGGGAGGCTGAGGCAGGCAGATCACAAGGTCAGGAGTTCAAGACCAGTCCAGCCAACATAGTGAAACCCAGTCTCTACTAAAAATACAACAAAATAGCTGGGTGTGGTGGTGTGTGCCTGTAATCCTAGCTACTTGGGAGGCTGAGGCAGGAGAATCACATCAACCCGGGAGGTGGAGGTTGCAGTGAGCTGAGATCATGCCACTGCACTCTAGCCCGGGCAGCAGTGCGAGACTCTGTCTCTAAATAAATAAATAAAAATAAAAATAAGCAAAGCCTCCCAATCCCAGAAAATGGGAATACACCTTCACCACATCAATTTGTACTTTTACTTCCTATTCTTGAGGCTAGGTTCTAAATCCTAAAGATATTCAAACTAGTATTATATCTACTTATCTATAGCCAGAGACAGCTTCTATCATGTTGTCCTTAGCAGCCAAGGTTATTAAAACCTTTTTTCTCCAGAAAGATCCCATAGGAAAAAAAGAAATCTCTCTGATTTGGCTCCAATTATACCCCACCCTCCACAAAATCGACTTGATAGGCATAAAGGAAACAAAGATATGAAGGCAGAACATGTGGCTTCCAAACAAGAAAAATCCTATGAGAGAGGCAGGAGGGGAGAGGAAGGATTCAGCCAGTGCTCAGACTGAAATTAAGTAATATCAGTTTCACTCATCTTTACATATCTTCAGGCTGCATGTTCTTGGAATAGTTTAGCAATAAATCTATGGTTTGTGGAGTACTAAAATACCTAGTGGTCTGCTGTATTCCATTGTAGCTTTCTTCAGCAGTTTCCAAGGCAGCCTCCAAGTCACTGAGAAAAGAATTTTGCTGGAACTGCATGCAGGACTTGCAGAGATTCCTCTCCATAGCTATAGAAGGGATTGTTCCAGGCCTCACTGTTCCAGGATTGGGTGCACCAGGTCTGAGTGTTCAGGAATGGCTGTTCTAGGACTGGATGTTCCAGGTCTGGTTGCCCCAGGCTGAACTGCTACAGGTCTGGTTGCTCCGCGTTGAAAGGTTCCCAGAAGTGTTTGCCAAGCATCCTTGGGGGCAGGGAGAATAGAGGCTGGGGTAGGTAGGTGCTCAGGCCTTTGGAGTCACACCATTGCTATCCTTTGGGCAGCTGTTTTTCTGCCACCTCTTATATTTTATTCTCTGGTTCTAGAACCAAGTCTTAACCTGTTTGTAGCTAAGATTCAGGATGCTGTAAAGTTCTTGCATCTGCTGGAGGCTGAGGTATTTCTGTCTCTGAAATCTATCACTGAGTACACACAGCTGGGTGGAAGAGAACACAGTTCTGGTCGTCTGTTTCTTGACCAGGACTTTGTCTTCCTTTTTTGCGGTGCTCTTCTCTGCAGAAGTGAGTTGTCTGCCTTTGGGACTGGTGAAAGAATTAAGGCTGTCCAGACTCTGTGTGAGGCATCTCAGCAGAAGATATACGCGAGGATGGATAGTTTGTTTCAGGCCCACAAATCACAGACATTGGCGAAGAGTCTTTACAGTTGGATGCTTCAGAGCAAGGCAGGCTTTGGGGACAAGCTGGATGCACACTCATGTTATTATTGAAAAAGGGGAGGAAAAAATTTAAGAGCTGGACTGTAAAAAAGGCTAAGGCTTTAAGACTCTTTTTCTGGAAGATGTCAGAGGAATATGAGCTCCAGAAGTGAAAGTATGAAGAAGTTGGGAAGAAATGAGTTCCCCCACAGTAACAGAAGGCAACCAGCTCAGTTCAGCCCTTTGGCTGCTTTTAAGAGTTTCTCTTCATCTTTGGTTTTCAGCAATTTGATTAGGGTATTTTCAGGTGAGATTTTCTTTTTTTCGGAGACAGCATCTCACTCTGTCGCCCAGGCTGGAGTGCAGTGGCATGATTCTGGCTCACTGCAACCTCCTCCTCCTGGGTTCAAGCAATTCTCCTGCCTTAGCCTCCCGAGTAGCTGGGATTACAGGCACGCACCACCATGCCCAGCTAATTTTGTATTTTTAGTAGAGACGGGGTTTCACCATGTTAGCCAGGCTGATCTCCAACTCCTGACCTCAGGTGGTCCGCCTGCCTCGGCCTCCCAAAGTGCGGGATTACAGGCATGAGCTACCACGCCCGGCCAAGATTTTCTTTGTATTTATCTTATTGGAGTTCATCACGTTTCTTGAATAATTAAATGTATGTCTTTCACCAAGTTTGGGCAATTTTTAGCCATCATTTTCTTAATTATTTTTCTGCCCCATTCTCTCTCTCCTATCTTTGTAATTACAAACAGTTTGGTCTTTCAATATTGTCCTACAAATCACTGAGACTCACTTTTTTCTTAGTATATTCGCTTCTTTTTTTTTTTTAAAGATTGGTTAATTTCTATTGATCTATCTTCAAGTTCACTGACTCTTCTTTATCTCCAATCTGCTGATAAGCCCTTCTAGTGAATCTTTAGATATTGTATTTTTCAGTTCTAGAATTTCCATTAGTTCTTTTTATAGAGTTTCTATTTTTCTGCAAGACATCCTATCTGTTTATTCATTATGAACATATTTTTTCTTTACATCCTTAAGCAGAGTTAAAAGACCTGCTTTAAATTCCTTGTCTGCTCATTAAAATCTAGAACAACAAAGATAGTTGTTCTCCATTGTTACTTTTTCTCGTGAGTATGGAACACAGTTTACTGTTTGTCTTCATGTCTAGCAATATTTGAGAATATCTTAGACACTGAAAATGATGTGTTGTAAAGATTGTGGATTCTGTTATGTTATGCTGAAGACTATTCATTTTTTGTTTTAGCAGGCAGATACTTTGGCTGAACCCAAACTCTAAATTATGTTTTTCCTGCATAGGCAGGCAGCAGCTAAATTGCTGATGAGTTATTTTAGCCTTAGCTTGGCTGCCTGACTTTTTCCCCATCTGTTTAGGTTAGGGGTTAGCCAGAGATTTTGGCAGTTTATATGTAGAGGTTAGGCCTTCCCTTATATGAATTTCTCTGTTCTGGAACTCTCTTCTGTTTTTCATTTCTCTTTTTTTTTTGAGATGAAGTCTCACTCTGTCACCCAGGCTGGAGTGCAATGGCACCATCTTGGCTCACTGCAACCTCTGCCTCCCAGGTTCAAGCGATTCTCCTGTCTCAGCCTCCTGAGTAGCTGGGATTACAGGTGTGCACCACCATGCCCAGCTAACTTTTTGTATTTTTAGTAGAGACGGGGTTTCACCATGTTGGCCAGGCTAGTCTCGAACTCCCTACCTCAAGTGATCCACCTGCCTTGGCCTCCCAAAGTGCTGGGATTACAGGTGTGAGCCACTGCACCCAGCCTGAAATATCTCTTCTGACTTACAGCCATTGCCCCAAATGCTGTCCTTTGATTCTTCAAAAAGTAAGAATGCAGATTTCTACTCAGTTTTCATCCTCTTTGAAGAACTGAGTAGGCCCTGTTATAAAAGTGGAAACTCACCCAGTGCTATCCTCTTCTTACGGTCTTCCAAGGGCTGATTACACTACAATTTCTGCCTACTTGGTCATTCTTCAATTCCTCCAGATAGTTGTTTTTATATTTTGTTCAGAGTTTATAAATGTTATCTACTGGAGGGCTGATCCAATAGGAGCTACTACACCATTTTCAAAAGCCATTGCTACTTTAAAGGCTTTCTAGATGGTTGAGTACTGCTGTATCAATCTTGATGATGTGAGAAGTACTTAGGCCATCTCAATCATCTTCATCCTTCTAACTAAGTTAATCTAAGACAATGGTAGCCGTGCACTGACCACTAAGAAAGCACACACCTTGAGCCATCCATCCAACTATTATAACCTGGGACTTGGTATCTAGTGATTTCAAATCTAGTGATTATCACTGGGCTTTCATATTTTCCCCCAAGCAGCCAATTCACTCTATCGAACTAATAATCTGACTCACTGGGTGGAATAGCCACTCAATCTTAAGCTCTATCCTGGCTGGTGATTGGAAGGAACCCTCCTACTCTTGGACAGAATTTCAAGTTGCCCACTGCCTACCTGTAGTGGACTCACAAGTATTATCTGACTCTCTATCTACTTGTTTTTAAATCTTGTGCTAACAATAGCTGCCCTTGATTACAGATAAACTATAATCTTTATGCAGCTCAGTGTCCCCTCCTGCTGAACCTCTGTAACCAGCTTCTCTTAGAGCTTTCCTTGTCCAAGTAGATGAGACCAGTACCAAGCTTCTGTCCTTTCTCACTGAGTTAAATGCTATATCTCATTAATAGATTCCAAAGTTGGAACAATAAAAGATTTTAGAGAAGTAGTGGTATTTTTAAACATCTCTGCAAAACTGAAAAATAGAAAACGAAATGATCCAAGGATGTTAGATATTAAACTGTATCCAGAACGAATTCTGACACTACAAGAATTCATTGTTCCATTCCTTGAAGGTATTTATTTAGCACCTGTTTTGTGCAAGGCATTGTAGGAAGATATAAAGATAAATTTGATAGGATTCTATATTCTAGAAGCTTATAGAATAACAGGGGTAAAGTTGTTCATGAATAATTATGGGATAAAAAGGGCTAAGATTCATACATAAGGGTCCAATGTTATTCTTAGGACTGTTACCTAAGTGTTTTGGTTGACATTTCTTAATTTTAACTTCAATCTGCTTGAATACATTTTTTTTTTACATGCTCAAGGGCCTTATCATTTTGTGATCTAAGTCAGGACTCTTTAGACTATGTGTCCCTTAACATAATCAAAAGTTTTACACAGTCCTTTCAAATCTATTAACTTATTTAACTCCTGTAAGAACCTAAGTATTGCCACAAATTTAAAAAATAGGAAACAGAAGTCCAGAGTATTTAAACTTAAAACTTGCCTAAAATCACTCTGTTAGAAAGAAGCGAAACCTAAGTCATGAATCTAGGTCTTCTGATTTGTATCAGTCCAATACTTTTGCCAAGGTTATACCTGATATACATCAGAGAAAAGAAAGAGATGCATGGAGAAAATTATAAAGAAGGTAAAATGTACCAATTTTGTCAAGAGGTATGAGGAAGTAGGAAAGGTATATGAATTTGGTGATCAGAAGGGCAGTGGTTAGTTGCAAATCCCTTTCATTTAGTCCAATTTAATCAATATTCAAGTTTTAAATCTAACTCTTCAGTAAATATTCAAATTTATTTATTGTCCTCCATGTAGGACAGACACTTCACGGTCTGATCCCACTTTACTTATCCAATAACATCTCTCTATGTTTTCTACCTCATAGTCAATAATACATACATATTTGAGCTATAGTCATATGTTGCTTAACAATGGGAATATGTTCTGCAAAATGTATCATTAGGTGATTTTGTCATAGTGTGAACATCATAGTATACACAAACCTAGATGTTATAACTTATTACACACCTAGGCTATATGGTATAACCTGTTGCTCCTAGACTACAAACCTGTACAGTATATTACCGTATTGAATACTCTAGGTAAATATAACACAATGGTAAGTATTCATGTGTCTAAACATATCTAAACATAGAAAAAGTACAGTAAAAATATTCTATGAAAGATAAAAAATAGGCTGCGTGTGATGGCTCATGGGACCACCATTGTATATGTGGTCTGAAGTTAAACAAAATGTCATTATGTGGCACGTGACTGTACATATTCTTTCCCTCCTTGAGAATACTCCAAGGGAATGGAGGGAATACTCCTTGGGGATGGGCTTCCCATCTCTTTTCTCCTCTCCACTTAGCATAGTTGCTACCTATTGAAGGAAGCCATTCTTGACCACAACACCCCAGGATGGCTTAGATGCCCCTCTTACATTTTCCTATGATATACCTAGGCTTAGTCCTTTCCTAGCATTTAACACAGGAATACTATATTTTCATTACCCATTTAGCTTATCTGTTGTCCCCATTAAACTATGAACTTCTTTGAGGGCAGGACAGTCCCTGTCATGGTTGTATTTCCATAACTTAGCACAGTGGCTTTTGCACAAATATTTGTTGAGTGAATAATAAGGATTACAAGGAGTTACAAAGCAACAAAATATTCTAATCTAACCTCAAGAGCAACAATTTTGTTCATAGGTCATAGAAAGTATGTTCTCATCAAAACCCCAAATACAAACCTATTAAAACCTATTTAAACTTTGAACTCCTTTTGCAAGGATATCAAATCTGATCTTACCATTTCCTTTTTTATTTTATCTTTTTTGAGACAGAATCTTGCTCTGTCACCCAAGCTGGAGGGCAGTGGTGTGATTACAGCTTACTGCAGCCTCGACCTCCTAGGCTCAAGCAATCCTCCCTCTCAGCCTCCCAAGTAGCTGGGACCACAGCTGTGAACCAACATGACTGCTAATTTAAATTTTTTTTTTTTTTGTACAGACAGGGTCTCACTACGTTGCTGAGGCTGGTCTCAAACTTCTGGGCTCAACTGATCCTCTGGCCTTGGTCTCCCAGAGTGCTGGGATTACAGATGTGAGCCATTGTGTTTGGCTGACCTTACTATTTCCTATGAGTAATTCTGCTTAAGTATAAATGTACTCACAATTATACTTCCACAGATAGAGCTCTAGAAGAACTGCATGAAATCTGAGAAATTTCTGTAATCACGAATAATTGTTTGAAATTTTAAATATTTCTAGCTTAGATCAAGCAAAGCAAGCACTTTAGATAACCATAATTCTAAATTCTTAGTCAGTAGTATTGAGAATTTTGCTGATCTTCACTGTGGATTACACAAGTGAGTAAAATCATAGAATTTTCAAGCCAGCACTGATCAGGAAGAACTTAATGAAATATTTGTAATGGTAATAGATAGTATGGACCTCAGGGTTTGAAGGGCCCAATGAGATAACCAGGTTCATCCATCTAGTGTCTTTTGTATATGCATTTAGTTCTTTTGGAGTATTTTTTGAAGTTATTTCAAATTGGTTAGCTGGGCTTTGAATGACTATAGAAAAGGGACCATGGGTTTATAGAGATGGACCAAGTATATAATCCATAAGTTAGAAATGCCTATTCACATACTCTTGGCATTACTGTCAACTCACCTTTATTCAGGGCTTTCATAAAGATATACTGTATAGATGATGCTTACAAATGCTCTTAGTACCTACCACATTGTAAAAACATTTTTAAAAAATTGTACATGCTTTTGGACAACAGCAATGAACTGAATTTAATTTGTACATAGAGAATGGATTCATAAAGAAATTTATACTTTTTTATAAAATTGTGTTTAACATTTATCATTATTAAATTTGCTCAATTTCTATGAAATTTAGTGGAATTTAAAGTCATTTACTTGGCTTTGCAGAGGTAGTATTAAGAGCTCCATAGATTAGGGAACACGCTAACTCATTTTTCTCAAATACCTTCTCCATTCATACTCCAAATGATGGCATTATAGTATAAATATAAAGGAGTACAGCGTAAGTATGTAGGGATATACAAAAACAATTTGGGACTGAATTGGACATGATACCATTGATATCACTTAAATGCAATCCTGTCACTTGCTAAGGAAGAAAAAATTAGGCATTCCTTTGAAGAAGTAATTTAGCCAATGCATAATTCTTCATTTTTTTGAATTGGTTCAGGTTGGAATAAATGAAAGATTTTGTTTCATAAGAAACCACATTTCTAAATGACCAGGGGAGAAAAATAACTGTCACATATCCATACTTCATTATTAACTAATCTATCCTTTTAATGTCTCACTTATTTTTTCTATTAATAGTATTAAAAATGCTTATCACTTGTTAATTTTGACAATGAGATGACAACTTATGCAATTTCTCTCATAAAGTTTCATTTTTCACCTCCATTCAAGTGGTTTATCTTCTGGCATCAGCAAAGACAAAAGAACCAACCTGGATTTGTATAGCGTTATGTGTGAATGTGTGTGTATATTACACATCCAACCTTAAAAATATCATTTAAAGTTCCATAGATTTATTATCTAAAGGGATATTTAATTAAGTTTAAAAGGGAGCATATGTTAGTTGAATCAACTTCAGGATCTATTCCTTTGTATAAAGGGCTTTCACATGCCTTTCTCCTCAGTTCTGAAAGCACAAGGTTCCTTATTCCCTTCACCATGAATAAGGCCGACATTTGACAGCTTCACAAGGCTGACAGGGTTACCCAACAGCCCACCCTCCCTATTCTCAATCCAATTAGACCTCTAATCCTCCAGATGAAAGGCCCAACTGCTCACGTTCCTCATGACAACGACAGCTATTGATTATTTGTCACTGCAGCTAACACCTTCCCTGTCGAGGCTGCTCTGACAGAAGCAAACCTACCAAATTAGACAGCACTTTATCTGCCCTGGAGGCCAAATGGCACAACAAGTAAAGGCTAATAAATGGTATAAAAATGAACAAATCATAACATTATGACAGGCTGATCGTTGCCAGCAGCCTCCCAGCTCAAGCTTGACGTTCTGTTAGTCTGGCTCCTTCTCTTTCCCCTCTGCTCTAGCTCCAACTTTGACTGAATTAAAGGCCAGAACAATTAAGGCATTTGACCAGCAAAGATAAGCCAATTGAAGTATCACCAAGGGACAAAAATGTCAATAACTGACTGCCATTTGTCAATACAAACATTCTGGAGATGCAAATGCTCCGGCCTCTGCTCTCCACTAGGCTGCACTGACTCACTTTCCAGCAAGAGTCAGTTCAAATGGACAGTCTGTGGCTATTTAACCAGAAGAGAAAAAAAAATAAAGAAAAGAGAAAGAAATATCTAGTCTCAAGAGAGGAAATATTCTATGAAGTACAAGCAGGAGTCGCTGGGGTGGGGAGGAAGGACTGTGTGAGAAAAAGAAAGATAGCAAAACAGGATTATTCTTCCTTTAAAAATATTCTAATATTAGACAACTGGAATCTCATAGTATGTTTGTTGCCCACAATATATGCATCATGTAAGAAATCCTGGATTACCTGGGAGAATTATTAAAGCTATAACTTTAGAAGTACACTCATTCATTCAACAAGTATTTTTTGAGCACCGACTACTAGTTCTAGGCAATGGGGATAAATTGGTGAATAAATAGACCAAAAATAAATCCCCAACTTCAGGGAGTTTATATTATAGTGGGGCAAAAGACAATAAGCAAGATAAATAAGTAAAATATATAGTATTTTAGATAGTGTTAAGTGCTAAGAAAAGACATAAAGCAGAGTAGGGAGAATACAATGTGTGAGGTGAGGTGGGTATTAGATAGGATTGTCAGAAAAGGGTTCACTGAGACAGTGACTTGAATAAGAAACTGATGAAAGCAAGGGAGTTCAACACAGAGATTCCTACTGGAACAGCATTCCTAGGAGAGGGAAGAACAAATGCAAAAACCTGTGGTGAGAGCTTGACTCACCTACTAGAGGAACAGCACTGAGGTCACAGTGGTGTATGTGGAGGAAATATGTGGAAGATTAGAAATAAGGTCATACAAACAACAGAATTCAGAACATGAAAAAAAAGGCTTGATAGGTCACAGGAAATACTTAGTCTTTTACTCTGAGATGGAAAATCTTTTTTTTTTTTTTTTTTTTTTTTGAGATAGAGTCTCCCTCTGCCACCCAGGCTGGAGTGCAGTGATCTTGGCTCACTGCAAACTCCAACTTCCAGGTTCAAGTGATTCTTGTACCCCAGCCTCTGGTGTAGCTGGGACTACAGGCACGCACCACCATATCTGGGCAAATTTTGTATTTTTAGTAGAGATGGGGTTTTGCCATGTTAGCCAGGCTGGTTTTGAACTCCTAACCTCAAGCGATCTGCCTGCCTTGGTTTCCCAAAGTACTGGTGTAAGCCACTGCACTCAACTGGAAAATCCTTTAAAGGGTCTGGAGCAGAGGAGTGACATGCTTTGACTTAAGTTTTAAAGGATCATTCTGGTTGGTATGTTGGGCATAGACTGCAGGGGGCAAGAGCAGAAACCAGGAGACCAGTTAGGACGCTATTGTAATTATCCAAGCAAGGTTACTACAATAATCTAACCCAACATGATGGTGGCTAGGACCAAAGTGGTAGTAAAGGAAATGTTGAGAAAAGTGGTTGCATTCTGGATAAATCTAGATTTGTAGATAAATCAACAAATCAAATTTGTTTATAGACACCAGTATCATACAGGTGAACAAGACTTTGTATAAAAATATTAATAGGTGCTCAACGCGTGTTAGTTGAATTGAATTCTCTACCTGGCAGTTCTGCTAAAAATGCTACGCCTTGCAGCAAGGGATCTGTGGCTTCTTTTTTTTCTTAGACAGGGTCTCATTCTGTTGCCCAGGCTGGAGTACAGTGGTGGCAGCATGGCTCCCAGCAGCCCTGACCTCCCAGGCTCAAGTGGTCCTTCCACCTCAGCTTCTTGAGTAGCTGGGACTACAGGCATGTGCCACCATGCCTGGCTAGTTTTTGTTTTGTTTTGTTTTTGTTGTTTGTAGAGATGGGGTCTTGCTATGTTGCCAGGGCTGGTCTTGAACTCCTGGGCTGAACCCATCATCCTGCCTAGGCTTCCCAAAGGAGCTCTGGCTAAACCCAAATTTTCTAAAGATGACTTTGAGCACAGACTTTGGAGTCAAACAGATACATATTTGAACCCTGGTTCTGCCACTTAATGACAAATTACTCAAGCTCTTGAGTCTCAGGTTTTTCATCTAGACAATGCGATATTCTATCATTCTTGACTGGGTGAGCAAAAGGAGTAGAGATGTAAGAAGAGGTTAAGTTTAAAACCTTTTAGCCCAGAATTAGAATAGGAAGTGATGAAATAATATTTTTATTGCTTAAAAAAATCCCCAAGCTCTGTCCACTATAAAAGCCTAGAAACAATCACCAACCTGGTAGCAGTGAGCACCCTAGATCCTAGATTGTGTTCTCCAAATATTTTTCCTACTAAAAGTAAAGCTATTGGAGAAATAGCTGATTCCAGGTCTGAAACAAAAAATATAGAAATGAATCTGGAATATTTGGACATAGCAGATAGAAAGGAAGCTATCAAATACTAGGCTCATGTCAAATGGATCCAGAAGTCTACTTGACAGGCCTCCCACAGGCCAAAAATAGAGTAATCTGAATACTAATTAAGGATAATCAACGGATTGATATAGCAAATATGTTAAAATGATACTAAAAAATTCTAGGCCTTGTTCATAATGATACTAAAAATGAAAAAAAAATAATTGATTATCCTAGGAGGATGCCAGGAAACCAATTCATTATTTTGAAAATTGGTACATAAAGAGGGAGAATCAAGCATTCATCCTTCCTTTCCTATATGAACTGTACCATTGAGTAATCTAATAGTAGATAAGGGGAAGTTTCTCTTTAATGAATTAGTCCAGCTAATAACCGTAGGATAGATGGTAGAATTAAAGTATCATCATTTTGCAACTCCTAATGAACAATGGGCTCTAGGCACTGAGCATCACTAATTGTTAACATCATAAAAATAGACACAGTGAAACATTATGTCCCTCCTAAGAATGAATGTACCATAACAATAAAACAGTTTGCCAAAAACTGAACTGTAATTCTAACAAACAAAATGATAAATGCTTGAGGTGATAAATACCCCACTTACCCTGACATGACTATGACACATTGTATGCCTGTATCAAAACATTACATGTACCCCATAAACACATATACCCACTAAATATCCATAAAAATGAGAAATTAAAAAAAAAATTGAACAATAATCAGATCAAGTCTTTAGATCCAACAGCTAATTTACAGGAAATACATAGGACTGAGGAATAGGTTTATCACACCTGAAGGGAGAATCATCTTACTAAGGCAATCAGTCTACACTAAGACATCAAGTTAGGGCAGGGGTTAAGCCACAATAGCCAAAAAGTTGTAAAAAAAAAAAAAAAAAAAAAAAGAAAAAGCCAAAAGAAACAGAGATGGAGGGTGAATCTATAGATTAAAAAAGACTTGACATATCAGCCAATCACAATATATAGTTCTTATTTGGAATCCAATTCAAACATGTGTAAATAAACAAAAACATTTATGACATTTATGAGACAATGGTAATTTGAACATCAATGGGCCATTTTATCATACTATGATATTAAGTGATTCTTGTTACATTTTTTGAAAAGTATTATCATGATTATATTTTAAAAGGTCATTTCCTCTTAAAAATACATATTGATATAATGATATCACTGCAATATCTGAGATTTGCTTTAACATGGGAAGGGGAGAAGTTAATGAAGGAATACAGGAAATAAGATTAGCATGACCTGGTAATTACTGAAGCTGAGTGATGATACATGGAGCGTCATTTTACTATTCTATTTTTGAATATGTTTGAAGTTCTCCTTAAGAAAACATTTTAAAAAATGAGGCTTAAAAAAAACTTAGTGTCAAAGTCATTGACTCTTCCTTTCACATCTATAATTTGCAGAAAATTCAAGATATATTTAATATTGGCTACAACACGGTGACTAGAGTTAATAACAATGTATTATATGCTTGAAAATTGCTAAGAGTAGATTTTAAGTGTTGACACCATGTATAAATATGAGGTAGTTATACATAATTAACATATGTACTGCCTCATAATTAATTTAGTCAATCCACAATGTATACATATTTCAAAACATCATGTTGTACACATAAATGTATACAATTTTTGTCAATTAAAATAAATAAATTAGAAAAAAATAAAATTGGACTTCTAACCACCTCTGCCACTACCACTCTGGTCCAAGTCAACATCAACTCTCAGCTTCCTAATTAGTCTCTCTTCTGCTTTCATCCTTTGACAGTCTATACTCAACACAGCAGTTAGAATGAACCTTTCAAAATATAAGCTAGATCATATTTTCTGTGCTCAAACACTTCAATAACCATACCCTCTTGTGCAGTGTAAAAGTAGAATCATTAAATAGCATACAGGCTTTCTGTGATCTCTGAACTCGTCCTTACTTGACTAGAGCCACAGTGGCCTCCTCGCTAACTGTTTCTTGTAAATACGAAGCATGTGCCCATTTCTGGACCTTGCACTTGGCATATTCTCACCCAGAAAGGTTTGTTCCTTCATAATCTTTAAGTATTTGCTTAAATATTACTTTCTTAAGTGAGGTCTACCCTGATCACCCTATTTATATTTGCAAACCCCTACACTCCCTATCACCCTCACCTGTTTTATTTTTTTTCCATAGCATGTATCCCCATCTGACATAATATATACTTTAAAAATGTATTCGCTTGTTTATTGGTTTGTTTCCCACCAACAAATTGTAAGATACTTGAAGTCAGGGATTTTTGTTTTGTTTTGTTCACTGCTATATCCCACATATATAGAGCAGTACCTTATGATTAGTAGGTGCTCAATAAATATCTATTATTAAATGAATTCTTTCAATTTTCAGATCATTGCTTTTTAAATTCTGAATTCAGAGACTAGATGATTGCTTTTTATCACTACACTTCTCAATTAAGTTTGTGGGGTAACAACATGTGAGGTGGTGCCCGCGTTTGTTACTGGAACAGCTAAGTGATTTGACTGTTTCCTCATTTGGGAGCATTTGGGAGGAAATATCCACATTTGCTAAAAAAAAAAAACTAGAAAGAACATCAAGGTAGGGTAAAAGTTAGGGTCACCCCAGTGGCAAGAAAGAGTCTGTAGAGCTGGTTTTCTTGTAGCCTAGAGCTAAAGGGCAATGCCACTAGATGGAATTCCATGAAGGTGACCTACAGCCTATGGCCATTGCTTTTGAAAGTAGGTTCACAAGGCTCTGTAAGTGTCCAACAGACATTGTGGCTGACACCATGGATTGCCTGGCTAATACATATGCCCATCCTCTTCTAGGCTTCTAGGCCAACAGAACCCTGATATTGGTTGGTCTCCTTTTAAGTAGATATGTCCTTCAGAGAAGGCTGGGTCCTTGCCAAACTCAGAAGGTGACTTTTTTTTTTTTTTTTTTTTTTTTTTAGATGGAGTCTTGCTCTGTCACCCAGGCTGGAGTGCAGTAGCACGATCTTGGCTCACTGCAACCTCTGCCTCCCAGGTTCAAGCAATTCTCTGCCTCAGCCTCCTGAGTAGCTGGGATTACTGGCGCCCGCCAAGGTGACTTTGAATGACATAGCAATCAGGAAGTTTTCATTTTCCTTGCCAAGGGATAGGATTAGGCCTGGGAATCAAAGGAATGGAAAGAGCATCTGCCACAGGGCTTCTGAGAAGATTTTCCATGTTCAAAAGATAAACAAGATACGAGTATTTGATTTTTCTGCTTCTAGATATTGTGGTCTATGTGCAATGCCTGAAATTTAGGCAGCCACCTTGAAATTAACTCCAAGGAAAGCTAGCTTAAGATCCTGGCTAAGCCAACATCCTGATTACAGCAGAGAATAAAGATTTAAAAACCCAGGTCCTTGCTAATATCATTGAGCCACTGAGTTAATCAACCCTGGGTATTACCTCTTGTTATGTAAGACTGCTTGATGTGTAAAATAATACATGTGCTTGTCATCTAAGCCACTTTTATGTTATTTGTATTAACAGAAAATGTGTATTAATAATACAAATTTCCATGATGGACCCAAATGACTATAGAGCCACCCAAGCAAATATGAAATATTTCAGGAAAGGAAATCAGTTAGAGCATAGACTGCATTTCTGAACTCTAGTTGATTGTGCTACTGGCCCGTTACTTATTATTATACCATTTAGTCTATTATTTCCGGCTCCTTTTTGTGGCCTACATGGTGCTTCATGTCAGTTCCCAGCCTTTTCTTCCAGGCTTTATCTTCTGTGTGAGATGCTCCTTGCAGGAAGTCTAACTGTTTATTACTCTGGAGGTTTTAGTTTTAAGTTTTCTTAGTTGACAGACAATGAGTGGGATTGATAATTATCTTCTGGGGTCCTTGTGACCTTCCAATTTTCCCAGTTGAAGTTCTCTATCTGTAGGGTATGCTCTCCTTCCTTCAGTTTTGGGGCTTACCTTGACTCTAATCAAGGCAAGATTTAAGTCTAACTCATTAGTGAGATTAGCAAGAGTTAAATCAACCTAAGCGAAGCCTGACCAGATAATGTAATTCAGTTTTCTGTCTTGCTCCTGCAATCCAATCCTAACCTTGTGCCCCAAGGTCTAGAAAATTGATGTTCATCCACCCATCCATCCATCCATCTATCCATCCATCCATCCATCCATCCATCCATCCATCCATCCATCTGGCCAGCCACTCAACAGCATTATGGTCTTAGTCACTGGGGCTCCAATTATGTTCTTTGTAAACTAACTTCAAAACCTTCCTAACACCCAAATTTCCTCAATTTCCTACCTTTTGTGAGTTCTCCTAAGGAATGAATTATAAGGCCCACTTCTGGCAGACTGACAAAATTAAAGTAGATCATATTCAAATTCTTCTGGAGCACAACACTCAATTTATGAGTTGTTTTTTTTTTTTGAGATGGAAGTCTTGTTCTGTCGTCCAGGCTGGGCTGGAGTGCAGAGTTGCAATCTTGGCTCACTGCAACCTCCGTCTCCTGAGTTTAAGCAATTATCTCGCCTCAGTCTCCCAAATAGCTGGGACTACAGGTGCCCCCACCACACCCAGCTAATTTTTGTATTTTTGGTACAGACAGAGTTTCACCATGTTGGCCAGACCGGTTTGTCTCAAACTCCTTATTGCAGGTGATCTGCCCAACTCGGCCTCCCAAAGTGCTGGGATTACAGGCATGAGCCACCATGCCCAGATAATTTACGAAATTTTTGTCATAAGAAGACAACTGCCTAGACTAAATGGTAGTAAAGGGAATGGGAAGAAAAGAACAAATGTAGGATGATTGACAAACAAGATCAACAGAGCTTTTTTGTTGTTGTTGTTGTTTTTGAGACATAGTCTCATTCTGTCACCCAGGCTGGAGTGTAGTGGCGTGATCTCAGCTCACTGCAACCTCCGCCTCCTGGGTTCAAGCGATTCTCCTGCCTCAGCCTCCTGAGTAGCTGGGATTACAGGTGCCTACAACCATGCCCAGCTAATTTTGATCAATAGACTTTGATGTGTCATGGAACTGAGGAAGACAGAAGGAGTCAGAGATTAGGGTAATATTTTGAGCCCAAATTACTGAGGAATAATACTTTTCTTCATAGCAATGGGGAAATTAACAAAGGAAGCTATGTTTTAGGTTACAGTGGGATATTTAAATGTAAATTATGGAGGGAGATAACTAACCGAACTAAATTTAGGAAAGAGAGCACAACTATAAATTCAGACTTGCAAGTCAGCCTTATGGAAGTGAAGTAGAACAACTGAGTTCTGAGGAGAATGTACAAATGCAGGAAAGGACTCTATTGACTAATAAATATGTATGTTTCATAATCTGCACATAAATGATGAGACTAAAAAGGTAATATGCTATGCTGTTTGGGAAGACAGTCAATTAGACATCCAGGATTTCTTGTTATTATATATATCACTCTGTATTCAAAATATAGATGCATTCCTTTTGAACCCTGAGGGCTACCTCATAGGGTTGTATGAGGTGTACAAATGATGCAATGCATAACCTGTGTAGTTATCTAGCAGTCCTGTCTCAGTGGCTGACTGTGCTAAATGGTGAGCTCTTTAAAACCAATGAAGAATGTCTTCCTCACCACAAGAATCCTCCATGCATAGAGAGTGGAACAGAATATGCCCTCAGAATATGCTTGCTGAAAGAGCTCCCAGAAGGGCATTGTTTCAAGGTTCTCTTGATAGTCTTCATTTGGAAGTAGCAAAGGCTTCACAAGATACATCAGAGCAAAGCCTGATGCTGCTCTGTTTATAATTTTACAGCAATCATTTGTACTTCCAGAGGCTACCCTGGTTAGAAATCATGAAGTGGATTCCTCCCACAATACTGAGGACACATAGTTTGGGGAGATGGTCCAGGGCAGCATTTTCATTACGGTCAAGTGTGATGACAACTTCCTAGAACATCCATTCTGACAACAGCAGAATCATCAGAGTCGATTCATTAGAAGGGGATTTTGATGAATAAACCTTTAGCTACACTTTCTGAGAAGTCTCCAGAGTTATGAGGCAAAAAAATTAATTCCAGCTACTCAAGCAGAGACACCTGGTAATTTCATAGTTATTAGTATAACTCAGATATAACATTTTAATAGGAGGCATCCTCAGTGATGAAGATATTTTAAATTAGTAGAAGAGAGGTGCTACGAACACCAGAGAAAACTGCCTTCTATTATAGTTTAGTCTGTATTTTTTATGTATTTGTGTTAGTGTGTTCTAGCAAATAGGAGGTAATTGGTTATGGAATTCCTATCTATAATAAAGCAACGTTCCAGGAATAGCTTTGTGTCTACCTGGTGTTATTAGTCCAAAGATTAAAAATGCTGGATATAATTTTCTCTGAAAAAAGTAAAAAACCCATTAACATAAAAGGATGTAGCTAGTAGAGCCACTCTGGGCCATTGACTATCTGTATGTCATTTACTTGGTTATCTCTGCAGAATATACTATTTATCTCCAAGTCTTTGAAAATTAATTCTGATTTTTCAATATCTAGTTCAAATTCTCTCTCCTTCATGAAATCTTCCCTAAAACTTCTCATTGAATATTCCCTTCCTCTATCTTTCCATACCATTTTGTTTGTATTCTTCTCTAGCACATATGCATTCTACCTTATACTTGAATTTTTTGTAGATTGTCTTAGTCCATTTGTATTTTTATAAAGGAATACCTGAGGCTGGGCAATTTATTTAAAAAACAGGTTTATTTGGCTTATGGTTCTGCAGGCTCTACTAAATGCATGGTGCCAGTATCTGCTTCTAATAAGGACCTCAGGAAGCTTCTAATGATGGGGGATGGTGAAGGAGAAGCAGCTATGTCACATGGCGAGAGAGCAGGCAAAAGAGAGAGAGAGAGCGGGGAAGGATGCCAGGCTCTTCTAAACAACCAGCTATCACATGAACTAATAGAGCGAGAATTCACTCATTACCTCTGGCACCAAGCCATTCATGAGGAATCTGCCCCCATGACCCAAACACCTCCCATTAGGCCCCTCTTCCAACCACTGGGGATCAAATTTCAACGTGAGATTTGGAGGGGACAAATATTCAAACTATAGCATAAATACAGCTCATCTACTCCATTAGAGTTAACT